>NC_089586.1:66762320-67464632 GCF_019320115.1 Miscanthus floridulus | reverse complement strand
CTATTACTGGGTAAGTCCGAGTGGAGGCTCATGCCCCATTCGATAGGGGTCGACTAGCGGTCCAGAGACACACTCTAAAAGTACCAGAGGGCATCTCTAGTGGGTCTTAGGGCCATTCGATTGGCCCTAGGGGCTCGGTACCTCCCTACGGTGGGATCCCATTCAGAGACCTCCCTATCGATCTTGGACACGACTTAGGGCATCCCAAGTAATTGCTTGCTTGGGCCTCGGCCATGTACGGGCTCGCCCATAGTCAACCCTGACTCTATTTGTCCTAGGGCGACTATTGAGGCCCTCGAGGGCCCATCCTTCGAACCCCTAGACCGTAACGGGCTCGGTGCCCAGTTCCTTAGTCTAAAAGGAATCAGGTGGGGGATATTTCCTTCCCATGGGCTGACAACGGCGGGTGCACTTTTGAGGTGGTTCCTCGAGGAGACGGAATGGTGCCTGCCGTCACTGCGGTCGAATGTGACGCGACGTCTGTGGATGGGACATTACTGCGTGCGTGCGGTTAATAAGAAAAAGGTGGACGCATGGGTGGTTTGGTCGGATCCAGATTAACTACGCTAGATCTGAGGGAAACTTTCCTGGTTTCGTCGCCCATCCATTTTGTCCTCTTTCCTCCCTCATAAATATGTGACAAGCCATGCCCCGCCCCTCCTTACCTTTTCCGCCTGCGTTAGCCCTTTATGCCCTCGAGCGGTTGCTAAGAACAAAGGAAGAGAGCACCGAGGAGAAGAAGGGAGAAGGGGGAGGAAAGGAGAGAGATAGCAAGAGCACGCCTTGCCGCTGTAGCCACATTCTCCACCGCACCTATGGCCGTCGGTGCTGTTGTCCTCCAGGCAGATCCTTGGGGTCTGTCTGACGTGTCCGCAGTGACGCTGCAGTCACTCGTCGACGACGGTCTCCTCCGCCCGGTCACCGACCCCAATAGATTAGAGTGGATTGCTCTAGGGGACGAGCCAGAGCTGAGGCCACACAATGGCTATATCATGAGCTTCGTGGCCTCAGCTTGCCGACAGACCGGTTCATGCAGGCGCTCCCGTATTACTATGGCGTGGAGCTCCACAACTTCAACCCCAACTCCATCACGCAGGCGACCATCTTCGTCGCCGTCTGTGAGGGATAACTGGGCATTGCCCCCCACTAGGAGCTGTGGCTCCACTTCTTTCGGGCGGGGCTCACCACCAAGCTAACGGGCATGACGGGCACGTGGAAGGCATTGAGGGCTGGTGGCTACACTCTCCAAGTGCGCCAAGACCGATAGACCTTCTACATCCTGGCCCAGCTTGCGTCGTCCAACCGCCACTGGTACAACAGCTGGTTATACCTCCGCAATGATGACAGCAAGCTTCCCCGCTGTACC
Organism: Miscanthus floridulus; assembly: GCF_019320115.1. Taxonomy (NCBI): domain Eukaryota; kingdom Viridiplantae; phylum Streptophyta; class Magnoliopsida; order Poales; family Poaceae; genus Miscanthus; species Miscanthus floridulus. The sequence continues at coordinate 67,463,266 of NC_089586.1, read as the reverse complement.
ACGTGGGTCGTGGAGAGCCAGCCGAAGAGGTGGAGGTATGACATCCCATTGGCTGATCAGTCCAAGCTGCAGCCACTCGTGAGGGCGCTGGAGAGGCTACGCAGCCATGGCCTTACGGTGGCCATGGTCGTGGTGGCCTTCCACCACTGGAGGGTGCTACCACTGATGGCTCGGTGGCAATGCCTGTTCAAGTTGACACCGGGTGAGCCGATCGATGGCATCCGGTTGTTCGCCATCGCCCTTTCCAACAAGGAGGTTCTGTGTCGGGTGAGAGAGATGGTGGAGGGGTGGTAGAGGAGCAGTGATCTGACCCCATTCCCGATGCGCTCGTCGTGGGGGTACATCTCTCTGGTGAGTCACACGTCGCTACGGCCCTCGAGGCCTCCTTGCTCCTTATGTTTTCAATCTGTTCCCTTATTTGCGTTTGCCATTCCTACAGGGGATGAGGGATGTATGAGCCTCCCCACTGCCCGTTCCCAAGGACGTAGAGCGGCGGGCGAAGAACAGGGCACACGCTGAGGTGTACAAGGAGCGGAAGGACACCGAGGAGGCAAGGCGCAAGAGGAAGAGCCTTGAGCGTGACGAGCTGGAGAAACATTGCTGGCAACAGGGGCGCGATGGTCTCCTAGAGGAGCCATCTCCATCATCGTCGTCGATGGATTTTTCGAGCGATGACGACGAGCGTGAGGTGGGGCAGGGTCCCCTGGACCACCTCCCTAACGTTAGGGAGATGGCGCCTAGGGTGTCAATGAGTGGCCTGGCGTCTCCAAGAGGAGGAGGAGAGGGCACCTCGGGGCTGGCGATCGCCCACCCCGGGGCCGAGGCCGACATGCCCGAGACACGGGCATCGGGGAAGCGCGCTGTCAGCCCGATGGGCTCGATGGTGGAGGTGGAGTGTGCGACGGTGGGGGTGACCCAACCGCCTTCATAGAGGGCCGAGGGGGCGTTGGAGTCCGATGAGGGCCGGTCGGTATCGGCGGACATGGGGGCCATGCCACTGCCGCTGCCACTACCATTGCCGAGGACGAGGGACGCGGTGCAGAAGCTATTGCTTCCCCATTTGAGCTAAGTGTTTTGTCAGTGGAGTTTACAGCATCTCCCACTCATTCTTTGGTCATATGCTGACCTTGTGAGTGTTTTGTCTTTAGCCAGAAGCGTCAGGCGGAAGCGCTCGCCCTAGCGCCACTTAAGGCGCTAAAGGTGAGCACCAGCTCCACCGCCCGATGGGTGGTGGACGCGCAGGCCGCCGTGCAGCGTGGCGCAGCGTTGGCTAGGGCCAACCCAAAGGAGCTGATCGCCTAGGGAGAGGCTACCAAGGCAGCCACAAAGCAGGCGGGGGAGGAGGCGCCTATCCCCCACAAGGCCGGGGCCCTCGAGTCAGGTAAAGCCGAGGTGCCTTCAATCGCTGAGGCCACCAAGGGCGAGGCCGAGGCCCCTAGGACCTCCAAGGCCAAGGTGGCGGAGGCCAGGGCTTCTAGGGCTTCCAAAGCCGAGGTGGCAGACGCTGGGGCTCCTAAGACCATCGAGGCTGAGGTGGCAGAGGTCGGCTTGGGCACGGTGGAGCCAGTGGCCTAGGATGCGGAGACGGAGGCGAGGCAAGCTTCGGTACCGCCCCTGGTCCAAGACTTGTCGCCGTCATAGGAGAGCGCCCGGGAGGTGGAGGTTCATTCAATCTCCTTCGATGATACTTCCCGGGGGAAGGAGGTGGCAGACGCTGAGGTGGCCAGCACCACAGAGTAGCCAGCTCTGACTTCTAGTGAGAGGAGCTTGGCCCTCATCCGGGTATGACCCGAGCCCCACGGGTGGGATAGACCCCGTGTCTTGTGGCAGAGCCAGGACGACCCTGAGGGGGAGCCTCTGTTCGCCCTCGAGGACGTAGACAAGGGGGGCACTAGGGCTTCCTCGAGCAATTCCACCGGCTGGCGGAGCGGTCACTGCGGACAGCACTATCCATCATGGCTAACAACCTGCCCAACATTGCCCAGGTACGCGCTTTCTTTTCTTGTGCTGTGTTGTCTTTTTCCTAAGTTTCTCGTAGTGCTTGACATTTGTTCTACCTATCTAGGAGCTCGAGGCTTGGTCCCTCGAGAAGTCGATGTTCCTCTAGCGGGAGAGGGACATCTCGGACCAGCTCCGATAGCACAAGGACCTGCTCGCCAATGCTAATGAGCTTATGTCGGCATGGAGCATGGAGGTGGAGGACCTCTGCCTTCGCTGTGCTGACATGAAGGCTGAGGTGGCCACATCTCAGGAATAGGCCGTCCCTTTGGCAGCGTGGACCCAGGAGCTGGAGGAGGAGCTAACCCAGGTGGCCGGCGAGCGGGACACCTTCAGGTCCTAGGCCAAACAAGAAGCGGCCTCTGCCAAGGCCATCGCCGAGCAGCTAGAGGCGGGGTAGGGCATGCACCTGCTGATGAGAGGTGCCCTGGTGGAGGCTGTCAAGGTGGCCAAGGCCTCCTGGGATGAGGCCTTAGCCTAGAAGGAAAAGGCCGAGGGTGAGTCCTGTTGAGCCACGCCCTTTGTTTTATTTGTTTTTCTTGCATTCAACCCCTAACTCCCCGATGTGATGCAGAGCTAGAGAGGGAGGCTTCTAGGGTGGCCGAGGTCTCTCGGGTCGAGGTACAAAACTAGAGGGTGAGTCTCATAGGTTTGCACCCCTGTTTGGCTTGTTTTCTTTCGTGCTTAACCCATCCTGCTTGTCTTGGTGAAGGATTGGAGAAAGAGGCCTCTTGGGCAGCTAAGGCCTCCATCGTAGTGCAGGCGGTACCACCTATGAGGCCCTAGAGGTCGAAGGGGTCAAGTCGGGCAGCTCCCTCAGGAGCCGCTTGATCGCGTTGAGCGGCTGAGTCCATGAGCGGCTCTAGGGGGCGCTGCATACAGGTGTCAAGCGTGCCCTGGCCATCGTCTCCTCACACTATGCTGGCATCGACCTCGAGGCCATCAGTGATAGTTATGTCATGGCTGAGGATGATGAGAAGGCCAAGGAGGAGGTCATGAAGCTAGTGGAGGCGGCTGAGGCCCCTGGCACGGCACTGGCTAGGTTGTTCGAAGAGGAGGTGGTTCCTCCTACGCCGATCACCGACGCTGGCGACCCTGAGTTTTGACTTGGGCCAAAGGGGCCATGTAAATAGATTAGGACTTACATCATTGTACCATGATGCTTGTGGCCATCAAGGCCTTTTAAAGTACTTGTGTGTATATGCTTTTTAATTGTTTTTATTGTATTTCTGAGCCTCTACCCTCTGTCTCATCTTTGAACATATCTCTTGCAAAAAACTTCCTCAAAGCCTAAGCTACCCTTCGGGCAAAAGGTGGTGAGGGAGTTGCCGTAGCCCAGAGGCGTAGGCCATCTCGTGGCTTGGCCAGCCTTTTAGCCCCGAGACAGACTTTTGGTCCTTAGGTTTTTTACAATTGATTTGTCAGAGTACGCGAGAGAGTTTGGCGTAGAAATTTTTTCAAAAAATGACTAAAAATTATGTCTAGGACTTAGGGGGGTCCCCCCTTCTAGCCCCCGAGGGAGGCTTGGTTCTACAGAGGCAGAGCCGAGTCTCCCTTATAGCGTTATCGTACGCCGATCCCCCATCGATGGGCTCGGGGGGTTTCTCAAAAAATTAGAACAACTAAAGAACACTTCTTTATTGTATTTCAAGAAACAATGTATACAATGCTTGGAAATTTAAGGATAGAAGCGACGTAGCTGTTCTATGTTCCAAGCATTAGTGAGGATTTTGCCCTTCTCATTGGCTAGCTTACAGGGCTTCTTAAGCATGTCGTCGAAGAGCCTAGGGCCTCTGGTGGGGCCTTGGGGATTCTTGCAATCTGCGGCCATGACTAGATTGGCCTCGAGGAGCTCCTGCTTCCCCTGGCGACCCTTTTTCTTTTTCTTAGGGAGGTGGGGGGCCTAGGCCTTGGGGGCCTCGTCCCTCCGCTTCCCCTTGGCATCGTTGTTGGGGAAGATGGCCCCGATAGCCTCTTCGCCCAAGGCAAAGTTGGTGGCGATGTCAAGGAGCACAGCTGCCATGGTTGGTATGTTCCGGCCTAACTCTTGGACCGGGTCTCGGCAGGAGGTGCCAGAGAGGAACGCTTGGACAATTTCCGAGTCACCGATGCTGGGAAACTCAGTGCATTGCTTGGAGAAGCATCGGATGAAGTCTCGGAGAGACTCGTCTAGCCTCTGGCAACAACTCTTGAGGTCCCAGGAGTTCTCGGGGCGCACGTATATGCCCTAGAAATTCCTGACGAAGACCTTTACCAAGACGCGCCAATTGTTGATCTGCAAGGGACGGAGGTGTTCGAGCTAGGCTCGTGCCGAGTCTGATAGGAACAAGGGGAGGTTGCGGATGATGAGCAGGTCATCGTCCACGCCACCTAACTAACAAGCTAGGCGGTAATCGGCCAGCCACAGCTCAGGGTTGGTCTCGGCGCTGTACTTTGAGAGGTTGGCTGGTTGCCAAATTTGGGCTAGGAAGTGGGCGCCACAGATGGCCTTGCTAAAGACTCGAGGGCCAGGTGGCCTAGGAGAAGGACTGCGGTCCTCCCCACTATCGTAGCGACCACCTCGATGCGGGTGGTAGCCTTGGGTGGGCCCATCGTTGTCATGGCGCCATTACCTATTGACCACATCACGGTCGCCTTGCGCCTCACGTCGGTCGCTAAGGCGGTCATGCACTGAGGGGGCCTTGTTGGCTTTCGGTGCCCGAGCAGGCTCGGGACGAACCAAGGCCTCTCTATCCTACCGAGGTGGTGCCACGGGTAGTTCCGAGGCACCCCCGCGCCATCGAGAGGTGGAACTTTCGGCCTGCTATACCGCGGCGGTCTCGAGGAGGTCTTGGAGCTCATTATGGACCCATCGCCCCTCCGAGGTAGAGGGCTCGAGCATTGTCTAGAGTAGCATTGCTGCTACCGCGACATTCTGGCTAGCGCGATTGAAGATAGGGGGTTGCTTGCCCCCTTTGTCGTTGTTGATGCTATGGTTGACATCACGAGCCCTCCGCTGGGCTACTCTGCCATCACCACGACCCCACTGCTCTTGCTCGAGAATGTCTTGGAGCTGCTACAGAAGGAGTCGGTCTTGTTCGACCTTGGCCTGAAGCTCACGGAGCTGCTCTAGGTCTAGGCGTCGAAGTTCCTCTGGGGCAGGGTTCTTGTTCCGTGCTACTAGGGGCTCGATGTGTGGAGGTGTGGCATTGTCTACCCCCTCGTGGGGCGGGGAGCGATTGCCTGCCCCTTCGTCCTCATCGCTTGCGCTTGGCATCCCGAGCTCGACATTGAAGCACTCACGAGTGGGATCGTAAGTGTCTTTGTCGTCGAGGTCGGAGTAGCCAAAGTAGTAGTCGCTCATGGCCATGAAGTGGCGCATGGCTTTAGGGTCATGAAGCCTAGAGAAGTCCGCTCCAGCCCATGCCTTGTCCTCCTCTGGGGAGTTAGCATGGGTGTGGGTCGAGGTTGTGGTGATGAGGTCGAGGGCAAAACGTTGGTGGTGTCCTAGGGGCTCTGCATGAGCGGAAGCATAGGTGGCGGCAGCATTGCCCGACCTGAAGGGGTACAGGGATGGTGTCATCACCGGGCTCTGCTCCACCAGAGTTGACTCTTCAAGAGGTGGCAGGGTAGAGCTTGATGACAGGGCATTGCTGCGCGCCACCAGCGTCTTTCCCTTGCCTAGGCTTAAGCTAGATAGGTCCCTAGCTAGGGACTCTATACCAATAGCTGGGTATGGGATACTGGCGGAGCGCGGTGTGTTGCCCTAAGCTCGCACGGTGTTGGGGTGGTCCCACCCACGTCGTGCCTGGCGAGCGCAATGAGAGCGGCGGCCCAGGTGCCGCCTATGGCTAGGCTGCTGGTGCGTGATGTCGTCGTTGGTCGATGGGGCTCTAGGTGGGAGGAGTACCATATCGTACTCATATCCTAGAGACATGAACTCTAGGCTCCTAAACTAGATCACCATGCTGAGACGCAGTGGTCGCATGGGGTCTGCCATCCGAAACTTGTTGGGATGACTAAGCTAACACACAGTATGGCCCCTACCTGGCATGCCAACTGTCGGTGTTTTGGGTTCGGTGAGTCCTCAACCGACTAGTGAAAGTGTACTATGTGCCCCTAATCTTGGATGGTGATGCAAAGAGACACAAGGTTTATACTGGTTCAGGCAATAGGTGCCCTATGTCTAGTCTGAGAGAGTGATCTTGTATTCCTTGCACCGAGGTGCTTGTAGTAGGTGCTTACAAGCTGAGCGAGAGAGGGAGCTAGTCCTAGGTCTCTATGTAGAGTGGCGTGGGTTGCTTGAGATGTTGATCTCTTGCAGTGAGGGAGCGTGTGTGTTACAGAGCGTTGTGCGTTGCTTGCACATGTGTCTCCTCCCTCCTAGAAGCAGCCCTAGTCACTCCCTTTTATAGTCGAAGGGAGACACAGGGGCGGTACATGTATTTGCTATGTGGTGTTTTGTGAGCGGAGGCGGTATGTCCGAGCCCTATAGCTCGTCACTGTGACAGCATGGTCGGTGGAGTGGTCTTGTCCTCGGTGCACTAGAGCGACGCGCTGGTCATGCCTAATCCTATGCAACATGGGAGCTCTTGTGGTGGCATGCGCGCCTTCTTCTATTGGAGGCGTGCTGATCACTGTATGTTTGACCGGCGTGGAGAGCCGAGGCTAGGTAGATGCGACGACACGGGTGCGCTGATTCTAAGGCTACAGGAGCTTGGCCCTGTGCACGATGTGGGAGCTCCTGCAACTTGACGCAGGGCATGGCACGTACTATAGACGACGTGCCGCTCCCAGAGTGCTGACAACGTAGAGAACCGAGGCCCAGTCAGTGCAGAGGCTGAACCATTGTGGGGGGCTCGGTGGGTGCGAGTCCTAAGGCTATAGGAGCCTAGAAGCGGATAGCCGAGGCTCAGAGGGTGCAGTTGGTCTTGTATGTCTATTCTGAGGTTACAGGGACCCAGACTTGACTTTCCACGCCGCGCTGTCCTTGGAGCAGGGGTTAGGCAACACAGTGCAGTACGGGTGTTAGCTGTGGGCACAGTGTCAAGCACAGTGGCCTATAACCCCTGCCCCGTCCTGTCCTAGATGGCATGGCGTTGATGTGACTCCTGTCTCATCGGCCACTCCACTATATCATGCTGTCGTTCGGCTGACGTCGCGGGAGTGGTTGGACGCGTTAGTTGGATGTGATGTCCCATCAGAGAAATTGGTCAAGGTGGCGGTGACGATGTTGATGCCGAGCCAGCCTTGAGCGAGTCGGTAACTGGGTGCTCATCCGAGGCCTTGTGGCGCAGGGCCTCGGGCGAGCCAGAGAATTGGTACCTCATCCGAGGCCTTATGGTTTCATTCTGGGCTGAGCCCGCTTCGGGTGAGCCCGAATATTGTTCGAGGTGGGCCAGGTGGTCCAGCCGAACCTCGAATAAGGTGTGGGTTTGCCGGTGGTTGTCTCTTGGCTTCGATATTTACAAGGTCTAAGCGATTTTTTTAGTTTTTGCTTAGGGGACCCCTTTTTATGGTACCCAACACTCTTATTCTCATCCAGACATTGCGCCTCACTCCGCTCACTGCTGTGGTGTTCTCCCACTATGCATGACCTTGCGCCGCTCTCGCTCGCGCGCTCCTCGCCCCCAAGCCATCACACGCGCCCACCTACGCCGCTCGCTCCTCGCTCCTCTCCCCTACTTGTCGCACACCCCACCCGCACCTCACTCCTCACTTTAGCCGTTTGCCGTGCCACCTGCCAGGCTAAGCCAAGGGTGGTGCTGCTGGTGCTGGATGGTGGTGGTGCTCGCACGCCACTGCCGGTGCTGGTGGTGCTCGCGTGCCGCCGCTCGCCGCTGGATCCCACCCCGATGACCAGAATCGACCGGCCCCAGTCCCTCGCCAATGTTGTAAATGTATGTTTCTAGTGTTTTAGATGTTTTAGAGGTATATTGCAATTGTTACATATGAATGTTGCAAAAGTAGATCAGGATGTTACACAAGTTGCATATTTTTTTAAGTGTTTTCAGAGTTATGTTGCAAGCGTTTTGAAAAAAATGTTTTCAGACGTATGTTGCAACAAGTGTGTTGTCTGGATATTGCATATGTTTCACACACACACGTTGCAAGAGTTTTATCTTAATGTTGTATATGTTTATGTTTCAAATATTTCATCTATGTCCGACGTATGTTGCATCGAAGTGTTTCATGTTGCAAGTGTTTTACGGGGGCACGGTGAGTGATGGACGCATGGCACAGGCACGCGGGCGATGGGGTGTGGCAGAGCTGGTGACCGGCGAACAAGGGCACAATGAGCTAGGGGCCGACTCCCAAGTCCTGCCCACGTAAAGAGAGGAGGGGGCTCTGAGGGAAGGAGCAGGACACAATGACGGGGGCAAGGTGCGCGTGCGAGGTGGGGGCGAGGCAGATGGGGCAGGCTACATGGACGTCCATCTAGACGCAAGGAGCGATGCGGGTGTAGGTTGCCAGCGGTCCCCATAGGCACTACCCCATGTGGACACATGAAAAATAGGCATAGTCAGATGCGCGGAGTGCACGCACACATCGGGGAAACAAATCGGCCTGGTCACGATCGGACTTTGTATCTGGCCCAATCTGTATGGTCGATTATGACTTAGACTACTACTATGGACTAGAAGTTTAGAAGTCGGTAACAGAGTCGGTCTGAGAGGCGGTTGAGTACTTGAGTCGATAACATAGTACATTGGTCTAACAGGCATTTGATGGATGGTTCAGATGAATCCGAGCCATGCATATGGTCTCAGGGCTATATAATCAGGATAGGATTTGGCCACGATATCCCACATCCCTTCATAAGGAGCGTGACAAGCCAATGAAGCTAGAGAAGATGACGAGGTGCCTTGAGGTGGAGGAGAAAGGGAAGAAGCTAAAGCTTGCCCCAAGACCAGGGGACAGGGTGGAAGAAGATGAATCCTCTTGGAAGATGAAGGAGAAGATCACCTTTTTAAGGAAGTTTTGGAGAAAGATTGTGATTGTCTGAGTTCCCAGAATATGCCTGGCCTTTCTTCGATGGTGGACTCACCGAACTCAAGGAGGTAAACAATGGCTTTCGCACCTCTATCAAGGACTTCAAGGAGTTCACCGCTTGGCGTCTAAAGGAGGAGTTCAATATTGACTTCCACAGCAAAGCTCCCTCCCATGTCCCTCTCAACTAATTCAGTGTCCTCGGTCCTCGGTCGATTTGCATGTTTTCTACTACTCTCTCTATATATACACAATAATATATGTGTTCTAGTATGTAGTTGATGCACAATTTATTTTATTTATCTCCTTTGTATGGAAGTATTGAACTAATATCCTCCTATGTATGCAAGTCCTAGACCTATGTATGTGTTTATTGTGGCTGCTTTAGTTATCTACTTGCAAGTACTCAAAACTCATATGTTTGTCTTACCCAAGAGTGCTGAATGTAAAGTAATCTTCTGCTCTCCCTCTATACGCGCGGTAGGGGTAGGCACCGAAAGGGCTCCCCTGCTGCTGCACTGTAGCCATGGTAGGGGTAGACGCCAAAAGGCTCCCCTACCACACTGTCACCATAGCAGGGGTAGGTGCCAAAGTTAGCCCTGTTGTCACATCTAGTCACTGTAGCAGCATGTCTGTGTACTAGGATTAGATGGGTAGAGTTGTATATATAGTTTCTCACTGCAACTCAGTAATAAGAGCGAGTTCAGTTTTGCCATCTCCTCTGTAGAGCTTTGGCCAACGCTGGTGCTTGTGCTATGTGTGTGCGCTCTGTTATCCCTCTCTCTTCTTCCTTCAGCCGTAGTGTGTGGTCAGGAACGACGGTGAGCGGTCGGCTCACCCGTGCAGGAGATCAAGGGGCCAACAAGTGGTATCAGAGTTGTACAAGCGCCATCGCTGGACTAACCGCTAACGATGATGGATAGTTCGAAGATGGGCGACAGCAGTGGCGCTGCTATGGTGGCCTAGCCACGATAGGAGGTCATCGTGCACATGGTGTAGGAGGTCAGTGGCACCATTTGGCCGACGCTGACTCACACCAACTATGGTGAGTAGGCGGTGACCATAAAGGTCAAGCTCAGAGCCCGACGGCACTAGAATGCCATTGACAAGGGCACCGACAATGAATAAGACGATATGTCAGCATTGGAGGCTATCCTTGTTGTTGTGCCAGTGGAGTACAGGGAGCTATTAGGGGCGAAGAACTTGGCTCCGACCACGCAAAGAAGGCCATGACCCAGCTACTAAAGTAGGAGCATGCCTACCTCAAGTTCAAGGATGGTGAATCAATGGAGGATTTCTCCCTCTGCCTATAGTTGCTCATCAGCAAGCTGAGGAGCCACAATGTCACCATTGATGAAGAAGAGGCAGTCTCCATGTACCTCCACTCTGTGCTAGTGAAGTACATCAAGATCGCTTTCTCCATAGAGACGATGCTGGACTTGTTCACCCTCACCATTGAGGATGTGATAGGCCATCTGCGGGAGGTGGACGAGCACATGGAGCAGGTCATAGCAACAATGGATAGCGACAAGTTGCTACTGATAGAAGAGGAGTGGGCTGCCCAGAAGAAGTTTGGGGAAGCCTCCTCTAGCCACAGTGGTGATGGCAAGTGCCACGACAAGGCTTCTTTGGAGAAGAAGAAGAAGGTCAACCCCAATGCCTACCGGTGCTATGGGAAGATGGGCTATTGGGCAAATGAGTGCCCAAATCACAAGCAGGAGAAGAAGGCTGAGGCTCATTTAGCGTAGACTAATGAGGATGATGAGGCCACTCTCATGATGATGACATTCTGTGCATAGCTGCCCCACATCAAGCACATAGGTGAGCTATGTGATAGCTACCTAGCTAGGAAGCAAAGGAGGTTGCCATTCCCAAAGGCCACCAAGTATCACGCGACGGACGCTCTCGATCTCGTTCACAGCGATCTCTATGGGCCAATCGCGCCAGCCACAAATGGTGGTCGGTGGTACTTCCTCCTACTCATAGATTGTTGTAGTCGCTATATGTGGCTACAACTCCTGATGAGCAAGGACAAGGTGGTGGAGGCGATCAAAAAGTGCAAGGCAAGTGCAAAGATAGAGTCAAGCATGAAGCTACGTGTGATGCAGACTGTTCGCAGTGGCAAATTCACTTTGGTAGAGTTCACTACATACTGCATGGATTAGGGTGTGGTGCGACACCACACCGTGCCATACTCACCACAACAGAATGTCATAGTGGAGCAGTGAAACCAGATGGTGGTCGGCATGGCTCGATCCATGATGAAGGCCAAGAGCATGCCGACAAGGTTCTGGGGTGAGGTGGTGACCACGACAGTGTTAATCCTCAACCGCGCGTCCACAAAGGCCTTGAAAGGCGTGACGCCATTCAAAGCTTGGTATGGGCACAAGTAGAGCATATCCTTCCTCTAGACATTAGGCTACATCAGTCATGTCAGGAAGACAAAGCCGGTGCTCACCAAGCTAGAGGACAGGAGCACACCAATGGTGCTCCTTGGCTTTGGGGAAGGTACCAAGGCATACCGGCTCTATGACCCACGTAGAGGCATGGTGGTTGTCTTGCGCGATGTTGTGTTCAACGAGAAGGCAACCTAGGACTAGGATAGTCTAGGCATAGGGGAAGCTGGCGGCTTCACTAGCACCTTCATTGTCGAGCACTTGGTCATCCATGGTGGTGGAGACGCTGGAGACAAGGCAATGACCACTCCAGCAATAGAGCCAAGCACTCCTAGTGCGGTGCTAAGCACTCTAGGAGGGGTGCTGAGCATTCCAGGAGTGGTGCTGAGGGTCATACAGTGGTGCCAACCACTCTAGGACAGGTGCCGAACGCTCCCATAGCGGAGCCAAGAGGTCTTGCAGTGGTGTCGACCACTCCAAGACTGGTGCCGAGCACTCCTATAGTGGTGCCAACCACTCCAGAAGTGGTGACGAGTAGTCTAGAAGTAGTGCCGAGCACTACAGTCAGGGTACCGAGCACTTGAGGTGCTGTACCGACCACTCCAGCAGAATAAGGGACTCCATCGATGCCGATCGAGTTTGCCTCACCTCCAAGTGACATCACCGAGTTCATGGATGCCTTCCATGACGGTGAGGAGGTGCGGTTCTGTAGGCTAGATGACATCATCGATGGCATAGGGTCCTTAGGCCTGGCAGGTTGGCTGCTCAATGACCCAGAGCTGCTTCTCATTAGTGCAGAGGAACCACCCACATTCATGTTGCCCGAGCGTGATGCAAACTGGCGATGGGCAATGCTGGAGGAGAAAGGCGATCGAGGAAAACATGACTTGGGAGCTCATCGATCCACCTCTAGGATGCCATCCGATTGGCCTAAAGTTGGTGTACAAGGTCAAGCGGGACGAGCACGAAGCCATTCTCAAGCACAAGGCGTGCCTTGTCGCCTGAAGCATTGTCCAGTGCGAGGGCATTGACTTTGAGGAAGTTTTTGCTTCGGTGGCGTGAATGGAGTTCATTCGCTTGCTGTTGGCCATAGCAGTAATGAAGGATTGGTGCATCCACCACCTCAATGTCAAGTCTATGTTCCTCAATGGTGAGCTCATGGAGATGGTCTTCGTTAGGCAACCTCCGGGTTTCGCCATCAAAGGAGCAGAGCACAAGGTGCTCTGACTGCGCAAGGTGCTCTATGGGCTGCGGTAGGCCCCATGAGCATAGGATGCCATGCTGGGCGAGCTTGAGTTCACGTGGTGTGCAACCGAGCATGCGCTCTACACACGACGATGGGGGAAGGTGGAGCTCGTTGTCGGCGTGTATGTGGATGACTTGATCGTCATCGGCGCACGTGCGGAGGACATCGACAGCTTCAAGCATAAGATGGTGGCTCATTTTCAAATGAGCAATCTTAGTGCACTCTCCTACTACCTCAGCATCGAGGTGAGGGAGGGGAAGGAGGCGCTCATGCTCGGTTAGAGCATGTACGCCTCAAAGCTGTTGGAGCAGAGCGGCATGGCTGAGTGTAAGCTGTGCGTGACTCCGATGGAGGAGCCACTGAAGCTAACAAAGGCCAATACCATGGCGAAGGTAAATGCAACACTCTACCAAAGCATCATCGGTGGTCTACGCTATCTTGTCCACATAAGGCTGGACATTGCGTTCATCGTGGGCTACGTCGGTCGCTTCATGGAGGATCCCCGAGAGGATCACTAGGCTGCGATGAAGCGGCTGCTACGCTACATCAAGAGGATGGTGGATCAGGTGATTGTCTTCCCCAAGACCAACAAAAGTATGCTGTAGCTCACTATGTTCAGCGATGTAGACATGGCAGGGGACATCGACGGACGGCGAAGCACCTCTGACATGCTCCTCTTCCTCGCGTCGACTCTAATCTCATGGTTGTTGCTAAAATAAAAGGTGGTGGCGCTGTCCACGTGCGAGGCAGATTACGTGGCGATGGCCATAGTGGCGTGCCAAGCTATGTGGCTGCATTGGCTGCTAGGCGAGCTGACCGGTGTGGAAGCTCACCCACCAGCACTGATGGTGGACAACCAGCCCGCCATTGCCCTCATGAAGAATCTGGTTTTCCATGGCCAGAGCAAGCACATCGATGTCAAGTTCCACTTCCTTAGGGACTATGTCGATGGAGGGCAAATCGTCATTGAGTTCGTCGAAATTGGTCGGCAACTCGCGGAGGTCCTCACCATGCCTCTCGGCCGTCTTCGATTCATGGAGCTAAAGAAGATGATCGGCATGGTGGAGGTTCTAGGGTTAGTAGCAGGATTAGGGGAAGAATGGTAAAGTAATCTGCTGCTCTCCCTCTATACGCGCGGTAGGGGCAGGAGCCGAAAGGGCTCCTCTGCTGCTGCACTATAGCTATAGCAGGGGTAAGCACCGAAAGGCTACCCTACCGCACTGTAGCCATAGTAGGGGCGAGCGCCAAAGTCAGCCCTGCTGTCACATCTAGTCACTATAGTAGCATGGTAGACTGGCATGTCTGTGTACTGGGATTAGATGGGTAGCGTTATATATATAGTTTTCCACTGCAACTCAGTAACGAGAACGGGTTTAGTTTTGCCATCTCCTCTGCAGAGCTCCGGCCAATGCTGGTGCTTGTGCTGTGTATGTGCGCTCTATTCTTCCTTCCTCTTCTTCAACACTGAACTTGTCTGTTCTCTCTTACTTATATTTTCTTTGGCATTAAATTTTTTCCTTTGCTCAGATTAACTTTATAGCTAGTCTGAACTGTCCATTCTTCAAACTGTTTGTTGCTGCTTGCATCTGCTGTCAATGAAGAGTTGTACTATCATGTAGGCTAGTTGTTCTTAGTTAGAATTAGAATCGCTCATGCTTCCTGCTTTGTTTTTGTTTTCAGATGCCTAACTTGAGCTAGGAAAGTGATAAAGTTGTGATTCCAATTTTGTTGATCTTGTGTTGACATTCTCTAGCTAAGAAAAATACTAAACCTACAGTAAGCATACTTGAATATGGTCTTCTTATTTAATCTTAAATAATTGCTAGTTTCTAGTAAAAATAAATGGAGTAAAAATACATAACTAATGATCATGCAAATTTTTACACAGTGTTATGATGCTAGGATGAAAGTAAGAAAAATATGAAATATGTTGCTTGACACTTTTCACTAGGCTAAACTATTTTTTGCTAAAATAAGCCAATGTAACTTGTCATTTTTGTAGAGGTAGCTATACTTATCCAAATGGCATGAAATTTATACAGTAGACTTTTGGGGTCATATGTAGGCCACTGTAATTTTCTCAGAATTTACTATGCAATTTAGATATAAGTTCCTTATTTCACCTTAGTGTCTAAATAAATTAATAAATGCATTTAAATAATTTATTTGGGTTTGACCATTATGTTTTCTAAAGTGTATATGATGTCTATAAACTGTTGGTACCATTGGTTGTGCCTAAAATTGAGTGCTTGTATGCAGTGAAATATTAATTGCTCTATAATTCAATTATAGTGACTGTTTTGGATAGTTTCTGTTGTTAAGTAAATCGCATGGGTAAAATAATGTTTGCGGTGAATTTTGTCAATAACAAAGTTGTAGATAACTTACTTATATTACTTGTGTGAATGTTTCATAGCAATAGGATAAATAGTTTGAGAGTTATAGCTGTTGGAAGTTGGTCTCCAGAAATGCTTGTTCTGTGGAATTTTTGTACATATTTGGGAAATTGCTTTGTTTGACCTTGGTAGCCATTGAATCATCTTGTGATGACTATAAGAAAGTTTTAGGTAGTTTTATAAGCTTTCCAGAAAGTCTAAGATCATTGTATTTGGTTGAGTAGAACTCCAGATATGGCCAAAATAAGTAGTGCTGTTTACAGCAGGAAAAAACTAAGTCAATTGTAATTGTTTGTCATATGTGATGCTTGTGTAGATGCTTAGGCTAATTGAGATTAATTGTTAGCTGTAGGTTCTAAGCCTCTTACTAATGATGAACAACTTTACCTTAGGTTACTAGAACTTTTTGAGTGTATGTTTCTTGTACTATATAAGAGATATGCACCTACTCAGTAAAGATCGACTTGAAGAAAGTTATGCATCTACTTGGTCAATGAATGTTAAACTTATCATACATCTTGCGGATAACCATGCTCATGCATATACAATTTATCATATCATCTCATCTCTTATGCATTCATGATACTCATTTGTGCATATGCATGCAATAGGTTCCTCGGAAGGAGTGACGCTACTCGAGTTCGAACCCGAGCGTCAGGAGGAGCAACAGGCAGCCTAAGAGCGGGAGGTTCAAGCAAAAGGAGTCAACGTGGAAGATCTTCCTAAGTGTCCTGACCACCAACCTTCCTCATTTCTGAAAGACAAGCCCCGAAGCATTATAAGCCCCCTATGTTTTTACAAATATCACTTGTGTTCTTTATGTGTGATGCATTAGGTTATAGGAGTTGATTGGAAACATTTGTTGCATATATTTTCCTTGTCCAAACAAATATATCTTGAGTCCTATGTAGGTCCAGCATCAAATATATGCTTAGCCATGCTTAGTCCGGTAGAAGTCGGGTGATTTCCTGTCACCTGCTAGATATAGGTAGATATCTAGTCATGGTTGGCTATAATTGCTATCGTGGAAATAACCATGTATTGATGAATAAAAAGGAGACCGAGCGGGATTGAGATAGAGAAGCAACAAGGTATGGAGGTCTTGGTGCCTATTTATCTCTGTCTGTGTCAGTTAAGGACTGATTCGTTGTACGTCCTCATGTCATGTTGAATGCATGTCTAGCACTTAGTTGGCCAGATAACTCATTCCGACCGCGAAGCCGAGTAGCTCAATTTAGGTTGGGACCCAATAAGTGAAAGTGCACACACTGGAGGTAGTAAGGATGTGCGGGGAGCCAGTGGCGTGAGTCCAAGGGTAGGCCAGGCTTGAACTTCTTGGTAGATTGGTAGAATCCCTGAGGGTGCGGCGCTGCCCGGACCCACGACTGTACCTGAATTGTACCAAAGGTGACCTAACATGACCCCGATGGGGAAGTATGTGTTTGTGTTAGGAATAACTGCCCAACTAGTTGGAATCAATTCGAGTCGCCATCTCTCCTAGATAGTGAGAACTTGACTGAGCAACGGCAACGTAGCATTAATTGATGGAACTTGATGGTTATGATGATTGTCAAATTCTTACACCGAATATGGTTACTAATGCTTGTTAGCTTAATCAAGTGATTGCTCTAGTACAGGTGCTAATCTAAAGGTGCTTAATTGAATAGGTATTCAATTTGATGTTAAAGATATTAAATCTCCAAGTTATGTTACTTAAGCTTTTATGCAAAATGTTGTCAAACTAGCTCCACTGATAAAGCCTTGCATACTCCTTGGTGTCATATTATTTCTAGTTTATGATGGGTAAGTCTAGCTGAGTACATTCTCATACTCAGGGTTTATTCCCTCTTGTTGCAGATGATATGATGTATCATGGATACTATAAGAACTGCCTTCATCCTGCCGTGGATGAGGACTAAACTGTAGGGCATGGTACTCCTAAGATATCCTCTCTGTTCTACTTTTGCTGGAAATGACCGTGGTACTGGCATGTATTTGAACTAAGTGTGATGTTGATGTCAGACTACTTTGCTTCCGCTATTTAAACTTGGTTTGTAATAACTATGTGAACTCCGATGTATGTGAGATACTTGTGAACTATTTGTGAGCTGTGATGTAACATGTGACTAGTTATGTTGAATCATGTATGATCTTGGTTTGTATGTTGGTTGGTTTGAGATCCTTCATGATTTCATTAGACTACCGGGTTTATATGGGCTCAAGTATGATAGTTTGATCACTTCGGTGATTGCTATTGTACTTGTGCTCTTATAAATTGGACGGTTCTATTATAGTTTCTGTCTTCTCAAATGACTTATGCCTCAGGGGGTGGTAGGGGCTAATATATATAGGCTAGAGCATCAATCCTGAGCTCTCGAATCAAACTGACTTGAATAAATGGCGTAGATGCAATCCTTAAGGTTGTGGAGAACCGACGTAGCGAGGTGGAGGCTGACAGGTGGGGCCCTAGACTGACCGGCCTAAGGGTGGACTGGCCGACCCTACCTAGTGGCCTCTTGCCCTCCGCTTCGGTGTGGTGTCCTCTGGTGTCCTTCGAAACCTTCTAGAGTTGTTTATCCCGTGGATAATCGTGATTAAGTCTGACATCTAGGTCCACCTTAATGGTTTTTAGGATAAAACTTGCAGAAAATACAGATTCACCGAAACTAGTGGAATTTGTTAGTTTAAACCCCTAGACCTTTATTGGTGATCATATTTATGCCCTTATATATGTTATGTTGATGGTTTATAATTGTTGTTATCTACCGTTAACAAACTCCCCAAGCTTAACCTTTGCTAGTCCCTTAGCAAAGCTAAACTCAGTAAATGGATCAGGAGTTGCTTTAATGCTTTCACTCCTCAAAAGTACACATGTGTTCAAAGAAAAATTCTCTTTTAGATTAGAGTAAACCGATCTAACTTTCAATCTTACTCATATTTCCTTCAACCATGGGGCTTCTTAGCCTTCACTTGGGTCTTGAGCAATTGAAAGATAGAACAATCAAGTCAAGCACTATGTCTCAAGTTCTTTGTTCAACTATTATTCTAGAGTTTTTATAGATTTTCAAAATAAAACTCAGAGCTTCTATTGCATGACACTATCAAGTCTCTCAATATATGTCGTATTTGTGGATCCTCACCAAGGCAATAATGATGTTATGTCTTTCTCTTCCTACAACTAAGGCTTATGTGGAGCCCATAGGAGTGGAGAAAACATGAAAGAGCATACATACAAAACATATATTATAAAGTCAAATCTCGGATCCAAAGAGAGTTGAGTCATACAATCAAATCAAGATGTGTATGTGTGGATATATGGTGGTTGTATATGGTGGCTAACTATTGACGGCCACTAACATCAATTATAAACCATCAACATAACATGTATTTATACTTAATTCCATCACCAAACATAGATATAGGGGTTTAAACTAATAAATTCTATGAGTTTTGGTGAATCGGTGTTTTTAGCAGGGTTCAACTAGAAAACTATCAAGGGGGACCTATTCGTCAAAGGAAATTATGGAATTCCATCGTGTAATCGACGTGGGAAGACTCTAGAAGTTGAGAGCCCATGTCTCTGACATGTGGGGCTGACCGGCCACTCCTAGTGGTCGCCTGACTATGGGCCCCCCATGTCAGCTTCTCGTTGTTATGTCGGTTCTCTACCGCCTCCTAGGTTGCATCTATGCCATCCTTTAAGTCGGTTTGATCCAAGGGCTCATGTTGGACGCTCCAGCCTATATATACCAGCCCTTACCACCCTCCCTAGAGCAATCCTAAAACCCTAATTCATATCCTCCTCGTCAGGATCAGAGCCAGCTATCAAGAGAAGATTAGTCCTCCATAGGATCTAGTCTTGTAAACAATAGTGAGATGGAGAGTGAGGAAAGAGTTTGGAGGAGATGTCGGTCTATCAGTGCTCTCTCTATGGCTTATACCTTAGCAGATTCAAGTTTATCTGAGCTTGCATCTTAGATTTCTCTAGTAATCAACTTTTGATTCGAGTAAGCATCTCGTTTATATTATTCTTTAGGTTCACAACTCTCTTTTGAGTGTTTTATTCTCTTCCTAGGGGGAGTAGAGTATTAATCATAAGTGTAAGTGTGGTGCTTAGACTTAGGTTAACCGTGGATGCACCCTACATTCTGGAAGGTGGTAGATCGCGTGAGTGACATAAGTTCTATATAGCCTGTACTATATAGCTTCGTTGATCCTTTGTAGTCCACCTTCCGTCTGTAGGCACACGTGGGACGTGGTTGCGAAGAAAAGCATCCTCTATTGGTGTCTTTCCCTTGTAATGTCCCTAGTTGAATAGTAGAAGACATAAGCTTACCCATGTTAGAACTAGAGAACTTTAGTTATCCCATCTGTGCTCCTATTTATCCTAACCTTGTTGCTACCCTTAGTTAAGTTAGATTGTAGTTAGTCTCACACGTTTCCCTATGGATATGATACTTGGAATACCTCCAGGTGAAAGCTATAGCGGTATCCATGCACTTGCGGATTTATCTGTGTGTGTTAAATATACCAACAAGCTTTCTGGCGCCATTGCCGAAAAATAGTTGCTGAATTAACTATAAGCCTAGCTTAACCTTTTATCTTTTATTCTTTCTTTTACTTTTTCATTTAGAATGGATTCCACTCCTATCTATCAATATGCTAAACCCATTAGTGCAAGCCTAGAGCCACAAAAATCTTCAGTGCTCATCCTAACACCTGGCTATGAGCTGTGCCCATGTTTTATAAAATTGATTCAGGATAAATCCTTCTCGAGAGAAGGCGATGAAAACCCATACTCACACCTAAAAGAGTTTGAATAGACCTATGCATGCTTTCATATCGCTGGCATATCTAAGTAAACCATAAGATGGAAGTTGTTTCCGTTCTCTTTGATGGTTAGAGCTAAACATTGGTATAGTGAAACCATAGGAAGTATGCAAGAAGATTAGGAAATGTTATACTCTAAATTTTGTTTATATTTCTTTCACATCTCTAAAGTGGTTAGCCTTCGGAAAGAGGTTTTAAATTTTAGACAACTAGATGAAGAATCTCTTGGTACATCATGGGATCATTTTAATGAACTCATAATCACTGGCCTAGACCTTACCATTCAAGACCATGTACTTCTTCAATATTTTTATTTGGGTCTTAGCAAGGATTCCATGGAATCCCTTAATGCAGCCTCTAGAGGAGCTTTCTTTCATCTGTCTGCTAGTGAAGCAAGATCTATGCTTGATAGAATTAGTGGAAAGACTCCCTGCACTAGCATTCATAATGAACTCCCTGAGGAAGAGAAGGAATCATCTCCTGAACAAGAAGAGGAAGTTTTGATAGCCAAATCACAACCACTTCAATCCCAAGATTTAGCTGTCAATCCCGAACCATCAATATCGTAAAATCCTCTAAGGGAAGAAGAAATTCAACATTTTGAAATTTCTTGTGAGGATGATCTTTTTTATGCTGATTTTGGGAAAAGTTTAAACTTCCAGTTCCACAAGAGATCTTCGAGCGAATATAATTTAAATCCTCTCAAGAAGGGATCTCTTATAAAGCATCCTTATTCCCATATAGGACATTGGAAAGAACACAAGGGTGGCATGTCTAGTGAAACCATATAAGGAGAGCCAAGCTATCTAGAAGCCATTACTATTTTCTTCCCTTCTATGCCCATATTAGATGTCTCATCTGAACACATCTCTAAACCCATCCTTGACCCCGACGTTCCCTCTTATGGTCTTTCTCCTAAAACTCATGATGATCCTAGAAGTACACCAAGACACCCTAAGCATGGGAGTCATGGAGGCCACAAGGATGATCAAAAAGAGCAATGACAATGGTTGGAATGTATGAAGAACTCATATGCTGTTGCTAAAGAATGGATGGACAAGGACAAAGCCTTATGGGTAGAATCCAAACTTGGCCTAGATTTAAACAAGAAGCTTAAATCAATCTTTTTAATAAACACGACTCATCCAAGTTTGGAGATAGCCTTAGACAAGACCAACTTGAGAATCACCAATCCAAGGGAAATCTTGGACAATAAAATGACCAATGAATGTCATAGGCATGGAATGATAGAGATGATGTTGTTACCTATAGACATTCATAAAGAATCAACCCTGGAGCTTGAAAGGAAGATTACATCAGTGAACATGGAAGCTACTTCATTAACACCTCATCAAATCCATGCTCGCATGAGAAATCTCCTAAATTAATTGGTCTCTCCAACATTTCCACACATGAGATCTTCAACCCCCTCATTCTCCTTATTCATAAAGACTTTGAAAGGGTAGTTGTAGATGCATATGTTTATCATAAATATTGCAGATCTCATTATGCGAATCTTGAGATAGATACACAAAGGTTGATGTTGGAGGGGAAACCACTTCACCAACATGATGCAATTAGAAGGTTTCCCAAGGATGAGCTTTTATCCTAAAGCAAGCACTTTTGGGAGATAACGTGAGCTTTCACTTTTTGTTGTAATACCCTTGTGAAGTGAGCATAGAAACATAATTGTGAAAATATTCCTTCGGGTATTTTTGTCACTAACCATTCTAGGTTTGAAGCAAAAAGGATGAAGATCCATCCAAGCTTGACTTTACCTTACAAAATTCAAGTATGGGGGATAAGCATCTCTAAAAAATCTTATGCCATGTTGCTAATTCATCTCGGTTATCTCTACCTTTAAATCATGCTCAACTTGCTAAACAACAATCATATTCATTCATCTCTATTTGAATAAATCTCTACAACACTTTCATGGTACCTTTGTTTACTATAGTATGCATAGGTTTTGATGTATTTTCATACACCTTTAAAATGAGACATGGTGCTTAGTTTAAACTATTTTCCTAAATTAAATTAGACATGGTGTTGAGTTTGATTCTTGAACCAAGAGGTGTGTTTATCTTACTTCCAAAGGCTTTTTAAATTAAGCGTGGTGCTTAGGTTAAAATGCCTTCCTAAATCAAATTAGACATGGTGTTTAGGTTGATTTTTGAGGTGATAGTATGCCTTAGTAGATACTGAATATTTTGTTGGACTAACCCTATGCAGGAAACTTTTAATTCAATATTGGTAAGTCACAAGATGAATTCAAATCGGAGATGAAGCAAGACACAACTCATTCATCATAGATGTAAGAACTACACCTCATTCAACATGGATGAAAGAACTGTAAGTACCAAAGTTCATTCACTTTGTCTTTTGCTGAAAGTTACCTTTGCCTTGACCATGCTTGTATAAAACATGATTTCTTTACTAAAGTAATCCCAAAACCTTCTTTTCATTAGCATAGAGGGAAATTACAAAATTCTAGACAAACAACCCGTGTTTCAAAATTGTATATTCCTTCAGGTATGTGATGTCCACTAATCCTTTGTGGACATAAAACAATGAGTGAAGCGGAAGATCCAACAAAATGTCAAAGATCATAGAGCAAAAAGATGGCATGACAAAAGGATGAGAAAAAAGGTGCAATCTAGGAAACAAGAGGCTCATGAATAGCTCAAGATACGAGACTAGCGAAGCAAGAAAAACTTCAAGCAAAAGGGAAGAACCATCATGAGTCATCTACCCTTCATCATATGTTGTCTTCATGCTCTAATGACAAAGGTAACATCCTAGGGCAAATAATCATTATTTAAAAAGCTTTTTTTGATTCCAGTAGGCACACAAATAAGAAACAAACATGTTTAGGTTACAACTCCATTACTTGATTTAACCTTATTAACTCAACATGTTAAGCTTGTTCCTCGCACCACTTTCTTGATCTCATAGTCTTAACCAAATGAGTTAAAAAGTGCACATCTTATCTTTGGAAGATGATAGTCATAATCATATAAAGTTTGATACATTATATAAAGATAGACAATCCTTCCAAGGGTTAAGAAACTCAACCCTTTTGGACAAATAAACTTAAATGCTACATGCATGCTCAATCTTCTGATCTTATCACCCATGACCTAATTGAACAAAGCACATAAACATCAACTTCATCATATTCAATGTGCCTAAGGTTAGAGAGGAATGAATAAAATTTTGGTTCTGTTGGTGTTTCCCACCAACAGAGCCCATGCACTTGATCTCTACCTTGTCTTTATGAGCAGGACATACTTCAAGCAAAGTATGGGGAAAGACAGTTGACTCTCCAATTTCTACAAGTGTTCTGAACCTATCAAACCAAAGCCCAAACTCAAAACCAAGACGGGTTTAGCGGAAGGAGGTGTCATCACCATTAGAGGCACCACCACAAGAATCCTCCTCTTTAGAGCAAACTGAGGTATTTGGTCAATAAACTTCACAAGAAGTTTGATTCGAAGGACTTAAAACACCAAACCCTCACTGAAAGAGCTAGCTTTGGGGAGAAGCACTCCCGTATATCTAGGTAAGTATGCTTTCCCTTTGTTCTAGTTTTAGTTTCTATAAATAGTTAAGAAAATGGTGAATGAAAAACAAAATAAAAAGTTATCTTTATAATAAATATATATAGCTATAGTAATAATGTGTGATATAGTAAAATTGAAAACAAAATAAAAGGTGTGTTTAATTTGTTTTTGAGAGCTGAATGAAATAAAAAGGACTCAGAATAATCTCTTAAATGGAAAGGATGAATAATTGCTCTGTTGTAATTCCTTTCAAGTACCTAGTTTTTAGCCTTGAATTCTCCCAAGTTTTAGATACGACTGATTTGATATAAAATTTACTCTGAACTTGAAATCCGTGGGTAGCATATGCTTGATCTAAGTCTAGGTAATTGACAAATATGATATGAGTAGGTCTGAGCTATTTTTTATCTTGTTCCTAGTGACAATAAAGTTTTGGAGATTTATCTTTTAAAAAACATAAAAATGCTACATGATGAGTTCCTATATGACAAAGCTTGAATTCCCACTAGAGCCATACATGTTATTTAGGCTAGAATACCTCCACATATATGTTGCTTGCTTTTGCATTGAGTTTTGTCAAGCTTTGTTGACCCTTATGAGAGGTTTGTCATGCTCTTAAAATCAAGATCACGTACATACAACATACACATATACCTGTTGCTCCTACACTAGGGGTAGGCACAAAAACATGCTTTCCATTTAGATCCATCCAAAAATGTTTTACTTCTACACTAGGAGTGAACAAAAACATGCTTGATAGGTTTTCCATCCACACCAAATAAATGCTCCAAGTTCTTGTTACTATCTCTCAAAGTTTTGTTATAGAAAAGAGACATGGGGCTATGCAAAAGTTATTCATAAAAAAAGAAAGAAGAAAAAAAAGTTGAGAAAAATGGACACAAAAGTGTCCGGGATATTTAAAACAATGGGTACTTAGATGCCCACCTGAAAAAAAGATGAATAAGATAGCCCCTGCTCTCTAGCAAATGTTTTCAAGTTTCAAAAGAGAGAAAAGTTTTCAAGGAGCAAAGTAGAATTAGGTTAGGCACCATATATTCACACATATGCACATCTTGATTTGATTGTATGACTCAACTCTCTATGGATCTGTTGTTTGACTTTATAATATATGCATTGCAATTATGCTCTAGTTTTCTCCCTACCTATGAACTCCACATAAGCTTTAGTTGTAGGAAGAGAAAAAGGCATAACATCTTTATTGCCTTGGTGAGGATCCACAAATACCACATATATTAAGAGAATTGAGATTGTCATACAATGGAATCTCTGAGTTTTATTTTGAGAACTTATAAAAACTCTAGAACAATGGTGGAACAAAGAACTTAAGACATAGTGCTTGACTTGATTGTTCTGTCTTTGAATTGCTCAAGACCCAAGTGAAGGTTAAGAAGCCCCATGGTTGAAGGTAATATGGGTAAGTTTGAAAGTCAGATAAGTTTATTCTAATTTAGAGGAGAATTTTTTATTGAACGCATGTGTACTTTTGAGACATGAAAACATTATAGCAACTCCTAATCCATTGCTGAGTTTAGCTTTACTAGGGGACATGCAAAGGTTAAGCTTGGTAGAACTTGTTGATGGTCACTAACATCAATTATAAACCATCAACATAACATGTATTTATACTTAATTCCATCTCCAAACATAGGTATAGGGGTTTAAACTAATAAATTACATGAGTTTTGGTAAATCTATGTTTTCAGCAGGGTTTATCTAGAAAACCGTGAAGAGAGACCTATTCATCAAAGGAAATTATGGAATTCCACCGCGCAATCGATGTGGGAAGACTCTAGAACACGAATCACCAAAGCGAAGCCCATGTCTCTTACATGTGGGGCTAGCTGGCCCCACCCAGAGGCCACCCGACCTATGGGCCCCCCATGTTAGCTTCTCAATGTAATGCCGGTTCTCTATCGCCTCCTAGGTTGCATCTATGCCGTCCTTTAAGTCAGTTTGATCCAAGGGCTCACGTTAGATGCTCTAGCCTATATATACCATCCCCTACCATCCTCCTTATTGCAATCCTAAAACCCTAATTCATATCATCCTCGTTAGGATCAGAGCCAGCTATCAAGAGAAGATTAATCCTCCATAGGATCTAGTCTTGTAAATAATAGTGAGATGGAGAGTGAGGGAAGAGTTTGAAGGAGATTCCGGCCTGTCGGTGCTCTCTCTATGGCTTGTACCTTGGTGGATTCAAGTTCTATCTGAGCTTGCGTCTGAGATTTTTTTGGTAATCAACTTCTAATTCAAGTAAACATCTTGTTTATATTGTTCTTTAGGTTCATGACTCTCTTTTGAGTGCTTTATTCTCTTCCTAGGGGGAGTAGAGTATTAATCGTAAGTGTAAGTGTGGTGCTTATACTTAGGTTAATCATTGATGAACCCTGCATTACAGAAGGTGGTAGATCGTGTGAGTGACATAAGTTCTATATAGCCTATACTATATAGCTTCGTTGATCCTTTGTAGTCCACCTTCCATCTGTAGGTGCACATGGGATGCGGTTGCGAAGAAAAGCATCCTCTATTGGTGTCTTTCCCTAGTAATGTCCCTAGTTGATTAGTAGAAGACATAAGCTTACCCATATTAGAACTAGAGAACTTTAGTTCTCCCCACTATGCTTCTTTTTATCCTAACCTTGTTGCTACCCTTAGTTAAGTTAGACCATAGTTAGTCTCACACATTTCCCTATGGATACAATACTTGTAATACCTCTGGTGAAAGCTACAGCGGTATCTATGCACTTGTGAATTTATCTGTGTGCGTTAAATATACCAACACTAACCTAATTCTACTATGCTCCTTGAAAACTTATCTCTCTTTTGAAATTTGGAAATATTTTTGTGAGAGAACAGGGGCTATCTTATTCATCTCTCTTTTTCTCTTTTCAGGCGGTCATCTGAGTACCCTTTGTTTTCAACATCTCGGACAGTTGCCCATTTTTTTCATCTCTTTTTTTTCTTTTTTATGAATAACTTTTGCATAACCCCATGTCTCTTTTATGCAACAAAACTTTTGATAGATAGTAACAAGAACTTGGAGCATTTATTTGGTCTATAATCCTATCAAGCATGTTTTTGGTGTTTACTTCTAGTGTAGGGGTAAAACATTTTTAGGTGGATCTAGATGAAAAGAATGTCTTTGCGCCTACCCCCAGTGTAGGAAATGTGCATATGTGGGTGGTGTGTATGTGATCTTGATTTTAACAGCTTGACAAACCTCTCATAAGGGTCAACAAAGATTGACTAAACTCAATGCAAAACAAGTAGCATATAAGTAGAAGTTTTCCTAATCTAAATATTATGTTTAGCTCTGGTAGGAATTCAAGCTTTGTCATACAAGAGCTCATCATGTAATATTTTTATGTTTTTCAAAAGATAAATCTCTAGAACTTTAGTATCACTTGGAGCAAGATAAACAGCAGCTCAGACCTTCTCATATCATATCCGTCGATTACCTAGACTTAGATCAAGCATATGCTACCCACGAGTTTCAAGTTCAGAGTAAATTCTTATATCAAAATAGTCTTATCCAAAACTTGGGAGAATTTAAGGCTAAAAACTAGGTACTTAAAAGGAATTACAATAGAGCAACTATTCATCATTTCATTATAAGAGATTACCTTCAGAGTCCTTTTATTTATTTAGCTCTTAAAAATAGAAAACTAAACACACACTTTTTATTTTATTTTCATCTTTTTTAAGATCACACCTTAATAATATATATATAACTAGCTAAGGTAAATTTTTTATTTTGTTTTTGTTTGTTATGCATCTTTTTATTTTATTATTATTTTTAGCAACTATATAGCAAAATTGAAAATAGCAAATGAAAAGAAATACTTAGCTAAATACATGGGGGATGCTCTTCCCCCAAGTTGGATTGTTGCTGTAGTTTTTCTTAGAGTATTTTTACCAATGGATGTCCTTCTCGTCCAGGGATGGAGTAAGATGAAGACGACCGGGTGAACTTGCTAGTAATCATGTGTATCATCCTACAAAAATGTCAACAAGAATGCCAAAACTAGTGGAACGGATTAGGATAAGGGGTTAGCGGTCAGCCATCTGGAGATTAGTTGTTCTGGAGGGTTTAGAAATATTTTTTATTAGCTGAATTTTAACAGGATGTTTGTCTAGTATTTTTGTAGATTTTCTTATTTTGGTATGTAGAAAAGGAAGTATGTATGCATGGTATTTTTTATCTATTTTTATGCCACCATGGTGAATGATCTTGCGGGTTTTTTACACTTCAAGGAATCATTCACATTGGGCTTAGGATTTTATGATGCAATAATACAATTTTTATTTTATTTTTCTATATGCTAAATTGATGTAGAAAAGTAAATATGCTAAAGTGAAAATAACTCATGCAATGCGGAAAAGTAAATATGGATAACTACTGATGGTACCTCCCAGCGAGGGTTTAGAATTTTAAGTCCTCCGGATAGGACTACCTCTAGCCTTGTTTATTTCTTGGGTGCATCTATCGGTCTTAGAAATGAAGACCTTGATGGTTGCACCTCTTGTGATGGTGACTCCGATGATGTCACTTTTCCTTCCACACCTACTTCGTCTGTGGACTTGACTTTGGCGGAGTTGGTTCATCTTTCACGGGTTCTTCATCTTCTTCCCCTTCATTTCGTTGGGAGTGGATTTTTTTGGCATCGGGATGATCGACGTCTCCTCCTAGAGTGGGTCTTCTTTGTCTATTCATAAGTGGTATAACTATTGAAATAGTAGCGTACCTTCTCTCTAGGGAATTGGAAGTGGACTTGTCTAGATCCGATGTAGATGATCACGTTGGTGGTGTTGAGGAAAGGTCTTCCAAGGGTGATAGGTGTGTCGTATTCTTCTTCACCCATGTCTAAAACCATGAATCGGTAGTGGCACAGTGATCATGTATTCTTACCATGACATCTTTCGCTATTCCCTCTAGAAATTGGATTGATTGGTCCGCCATCTGCAATTGCATATATGTAGGAAACAAAGGTTCATCGCCAAATAAATATGCATATGTTACCTTAGACATTATGTTAACACCTGACCTAATATCATAGAAGGTATTGTGGAAGATTCTTTGTCCAATGGTACACTCGATCGTGGGTACACCTAGATCTTCCTTCTTGGTAAGGTATGGTGAAGCGAGGAGGTGGTCGTACTTTGATTGGATTGTGTTGATCATGTTGACTGATTCTTCTGGTGATTGCCTAGTTTTGTTCTTTCTTCTTCTTCTGTTGTTTTTCTTCTTGCTCACCGTCATCTCTTCGGGCAGGTATGGCATCTACGGATGTCTAGGAGATTGTAAGATACGATTCTTAAAAGAAAACTTCTCCTTTTTATCCTTGATTATGAAGCAGATCTTGGCACTATCCGCGTAGATGATGGATTTTGTGGTGCTTAGGAAAGGTTGACCCAAGATAATGGGTGCCCTTACATCTCCACCTATTTCTAAAACCACAAAATCTATGGGAACATATGATTATCCCACTCGAACAATGGCATCTTCAAGAACTCCCTTGGGGTAGCAGAGTGACTAATTTGTAAGCTACAAATGCATGTTTGTGTACAATAAAGTATCTCAATTAGTTTTATCATAGATTACCTTAGGCATAATGTTGACACTTGCTCCGAAGTCACAAATAGCTTCTTGGAAAATATAAGGTCCAATGGCGATGGGAATGATAGGACTTCCTAGATTGCTCTTCTTTTTAGGCAAGGAATAATCTATCCACCTTCCCATCGATGGTTGTATACAGTAGTATGCTGCATTGTGAATATCGATAAGATTTGTAGTTTCTAGATCTTTCAATTGCCCTGGAATCTTACCTTTATCGGTCGGAGGAACAACAGCAATCAGCTGAGCTATTTGTGATTCTATCATTTTATTAAAGCTATGTTGGTTCTTAATGGTAGAGGATAGGTTATCCATTCTATTATTTATATTTTCTAAAACTCTATCATTGGAAGCTAGTTTTCTAGATAAGCCCTCCATTATTTTAGCTTGGCCAGAAATTAATTTTCTCAAGGGTGGTTGATTGAAATTATTACCTTGAGGGTTACCTTAGTAATTACCTTAGTAGTTTGGCCTTTGTTGCTGATTCCATCCTTGATTCTATTGAGGACGAAAGTAGTAGTTGTTGACGAAGTTCACATTCTCATGAATTTCAGGGTAGTTGTTCCCTAAATGCCTAGTGTTTCCATACTGTTCACATGTCATGCAAGAATCATGAATGTGCATGACTTCTTGCTTATCATTGGCTTGATCTTCGAGCTTCTTCATCAGTAGGTCCATCTTGGCAGATAGCGTGTCTACCTCCTTGAGTTGATGTATACCTCCACCTCTCTTGTGGGTCTAAAGACGTTCTTCATTCCAACCTTGGTCGGAGGCTATCTTCTCCATAAGAGCTATTGCAGCTAGTATGGTGAGTGACAAGAATGCACCTCCAGTAGCAGCATCCATAGTCTCATGGGTACTGTTGGTCAACCCATGGTAGAAAGTCTGCATGAGTAGCCAATTTTCCATCCCATGATGAGGACATTCTGATATGTAGTCTTGAAAGTGTTCCCATGCCTTAGGGATAGATTCATCATGTTGCTGTTGAAACCTTGAAATTCTCCTACGTAGAGCATTGGTCTTGCCCGTGGAAAAGAACTTGGCTAGGAATGCAGTGGAGCAATTATCCCATGAAGTATTTCTATCTTTGTTGGCTTAGAACCATTGCTTTGCCTTCCCCAAGAGCAAAAATGGGAAGAGGCGAAGTAGTATAGCATCTTTGGTTACTCCTTTAATGGTGAAAGTGTTGTAGATCTCCAGGAAGTGTTGGAGATATGCACTTGCATCTTCATGTGCCTTCCCACAAAACTGGCTAGTTTGCACCATATTGATGAGAGCTGGCTTAAGCTCAAATCCATTGTCTCCAACATTGACTGTTGGTCTAGTATGGATGTTGGCTATAGTTAGAGCAGAGAATTCACAGAGAGTCCTGCTAGCCATAGCTTCAAATTCTAGTGTCAAGCTCCGCCTTATCTAGTAATCTTTCAACTCTGCTGAGACTTTCTTAAGTTTAGCTCTAGTTCTCCTGATTAATGCTTCTAGATCTTTAATGTAGTTTGTCAAAAGGTTAAAACTGGTCATACATTACCCTACATAAGATACAAAAGTAGAAAAAACAAGGGTAATCCTACTTGAGCAGGGGTAAATGGTTTTCTCGATCACACCAATAAGCATAAGTTTATCAATACTTCTGTTAGGCCCCCTAATTCTGGGGTCCACTGTGCATATGTATCAGTCCCTAGATTAGTAACTGATACGCACAACTCAACAAGATTGATATAAAAAACCATACTTTTATTGCTAATAGGAAAACATGGTACATAGTTCGGGTTTACATAGCTTGGGCCAATGGCCTTATATCGTCTATTAGAGTTCTAAGACAATAGTCCTATGTCACCGTGGCTATATTCCTATAGGTAGCTTGGAGTGCTGACGTAACCCTAGACTTATTCCACTAGCGTAATCCTATATCGCAACATCGTAGTCCTAGTGTAGCTCTCTCTTACGGCTCTATCTTCGAGTATACTCTGGGTATCCTACCCTTGCGTAACTCTAGAAGTTCCATCCATGTATGTCCTTGTTGACGGTAGTTATCATCCATCATAAACCATCAAATTAGATTGAAAAATGTATAAACATGATCACCAACATAGATTTAGGGGTTTAAACTGACAATTTCCATAAGTTTTGGTGAATCTGTGTTTTCAGCAGGGTTTATCTAGAAAACTGTCAAGAGGGATCAAATCATCAAATAAAAACACGCTTATCCGGAGCGAAAACTACCCTCGAAGGTTCTAGAAGACTCAGGAAGACACCACACCGAAGCTCTCTTCAATATTATGTTCCTAATTTGCTCTAGTTATATGCTTGATATAGTAATGATTGATGAAGAATTTATGTATATGTTCGCAAAGCTCTTAGCTCAGTACTCAAGTGAGTTAAGTGGTCAACACTATGTAAGCATGGTGCTTAGATATTATTTGCCTACGGATGCATTCTGCACTCTGGGTCATGTGGTAGATTGCGGATGTGACACTCCCGTTGAGTCCTTTGTAGTCACTCCCCATTTGTAGAGCAAGTAGAACGCAGATGCAAAGGGAGAAACACTCTCTTCTTGATCTTCCTTAGTAATGTTCCTTACGTATAGATTCAAAGTTAGTTATGCTATAGATGAGAGTGTATATACTTGGGTGTACAAAAGACTTAGTAAATGAGGAATAACTTAGAAATCTTTTGCTCTTAACGAATCTCCTGTTTAGCCGTATTACATTTTATGAGTCTCTATTGTATCTCTAGAATACCATTATTACATTACACTTATTATTCATTTATCATTTGACTTGCCCCTACCATAGCATGAGAGTGGTTTTATCATAAGTATATATATTTGTCAATATCTCTATGCTAGCACAACTCCATAGCTCCTCCCTATGGATAAAATATAAATAACGATACCTGGCATACTCCTAGGTAAAATGCTACAATGGTATATTATCTGTGCGCTTGCGGATACTTTAATATATAATTTTTCTCTAAGTTTTCAAGTGTCATTTATAATTACCAACAATGCATTTCTAGCATCATGCTAGGGATGACAACTTAGTAAAGAGTGATACTAAGAAATATCAACAAGCATTTCTAGCGTCATTGCCGAGGACGGGCACATGGCTAAGAGAATTGACCAAACAAATACTTATTGATAAAATCATAACACTTCTGCTTTAGCAGGCTTACCCTTGTTTGTCTTTGTTCATATCTTATACATGGTATTACAGGATTGGTTGTGATTTACCAATAATTTCTATCAATCAGAATCAATTAAATCAAGAGGAAGCTCAACACCAGTTTCTGAAGCTATGGCTGACAAGACCCTGCGTGAGTTCCCTGCTCCAAGCACCGAGAACATTCGCACTAGACCAACACTCAGAACTACCAACCTCGAGTTTGAGCTCAAGCCAAGCCTCATCAACAAGGTGCAAGCTACCCCGTTTAGTGGAAAGGCACATGAAGATGCTAGTGCTCATCTTCAGAATTTTTTGGAGACAAGTAGCACAGTCGTCATCAAGGACATTACTCAAGACATCATACTACTTCGCTTGTTTCTATTCTCACTAGTGGGATAGGTGAAGTAGTGGTTCTACATCAACAAAGCTCACATCAACACATGAGCAAAGTGTTCAAAGGCCTTGTTAGAAAAGTTCTTCCCTATAGGTAAAACCAATGCCTTAAGAGGAAAGATTTCTAATTTCCAACAGCAGAAGGGAGAAACCATTCCAGAAGCATGGGAACGTTTCCAAGAATACATTTCAGATTGTCCGCACCATGGAATGGAAGATTGGTTGCCCATGCAAAACTTTTACCATAGATTAACTTAGAAAGCTCATGAACAACTGGATGCTACTACTGGAGGATCATTTATGTCACTGACCTTTTGAAAAGCTAAAACTCTCATGGAGAAGATAGCCTCTAATCAAGGTTGGTCTCAATGCAATATTCAAGCATGCAATAAGAGCGAAGAAGTACCGGAAGAGGTGTGTGCACTGTCAACTAAGATGGACGTCTTGTTGAATTGGCTTGAACAACGAGCCAATTACAAGAGAGATCATCAGACCATTCAAGATGCATTCAATGCTCAAAACACCTGTGGAGAATATTTGGAGTTTGAATTCCCTGAATATCAGGAGAATGCAAATATCATCATCAACAATTCTGCTCCATAACAACAGAGACAAGGATGGAATAAACAACCTTTAAATTACCAAGGTAAGTACCCAGGTAATTACTATAATTCTTCTAATTCTAAACAACCATCCTTGAGAGACTTGATCTTAGAACAAGCTAGGATTAATGAGAATATTTCTAAGAAGCTTGCTTTTAATGATAAGGTCCTAGAAAACATAAATACTAAAATGGATAATTTTTGTTCCGCCATAAAAGACTAATTTAGTTATAATAAAAAGATAGAATCATAATTAGCCCAGTGGATTGCTGCTCTGCCTTTTGCCACTAACCTTGAGAAGGTAAACGCCATTACCACAAGAGGTGGCAACTCTACTTGTGATCTACCATATCCTACAAGAACAGGTAAGACACCAGTGGTAGTGCAGGAAAAGGAGAAGAGAACCGATGAAGTTGAAGAAGTTAGGCAACAAGAGCAAGAGCTACAACAAGATTTTCATGACACGACCCTCCTACAGTTTCCATGTAGAAATCAGAAAGCCAAAATGGATGAGCAGTTTGGTAAGTTTGTAGAGGTAATTCAAAAGTTATATATCAATATTCTGTTGCTAGACGCCATACAGGTACCTACCTACGCAAAGTATCTTAGAGACATCCTCAACAATAAAAGACCACTGCCTTCTACTGAGGTAATCAAGTTAATGGAGGAGTGTAGTGCGGCTATCCTAAACACTTCACCTGTCAAGACGAAGGATCCAAGATATCTCACTATCGATTGTTCGATCATGAGCCAGAACTTTGAGAATGTGTTATGCGATCTTGGAGCAAGTGTCAGTGTCATGCCCAAAAAGGTCTTCGACAAGCTCGACTATTCAACACTCACACCAACATCGATGTGTTTACAACTGGCCGACCAATCGGTCCGCTACCCTATATGAATCGCTGAGAATATTTCAGTAAAAATACAAAACTTCTTTGTTTCTATGGATTTTGTAGTACTTGATATGCTGGAGGACATGAAGACACCCCTCATACTTGGGAGACCCTTCCGGAGTACTATAAATGCTCACATTGATATCGGAGCCGAAGAAATTAAAATCCATATTAATGGAAAGGAAGAGCGGTTCGTTTTTAAGACAAGACCGAAACAATGCTCCAATCTGGAGTGGCATGAGAAACGAGTATCAAGGTCTCTATCTCCGGGACTGAAGGATATACCTGAAGAATAAACCTGAACGGAGAAGTCCTGTCCGGTGGACTCAAAATTCTGAACTCTCGCCGGGAGGTAACTCGGTAGTTATCCATAATTACTTTTCAACGTCTGCATTAGAAAAATGAAATAAAAATTCATATCATGGCATCATAAAAATTCAAGCCCCATGAAAATAATTTTTACGGAGCATAAAAACTCATAAAGAAATATTTACCGTGGAGGTGTAAAAATTAAAAATATCATCATTCATCTTGTTGGTAGAGGTAGCCAGAACCAAACTGTTTTCAGTCCACAGACTGGGGCAGGAGATGGGGTTTGGAACAAAAATAATAAAGCTAACTAGGGAACATCTTGTAAAGGCTATAGTGTGTAGAAGACATACTCGAGTATCCGGAAATGCTTCAAGCGTTGACAAAGTAACTTTCTCGGTAGGAAGCGGTATCTTACATTTGCATCGTCATTGTGATGAGGATAACGACCAAGGTTCATCCCATGAAGTCTCATACCATTTCCATCAGCTGGATTTTCCATTTCCACAAGTGGCCCTCCATGTATGGCCTAGTACAAATGCAAATTGTGGCATTTATAAAGGAAAAAGGAAAGTTGCATTTTCACTTTGGTCCACAGATATAAATTAAACAATGGATATTACAATGCCAAATTTTCAAGATTTTCATTGTGCCATAACGCAAAGAACAAATCGACAGCATACCTCTGAGAAATTTGGACTATCAGAAATCCAGGTGTAGTTCGATCCTGTTGCAGACGCATTCATGGTCATCAAAGTGCCTGACTTGAAGGCACGCCCTGCCAGCTATTGTAGAACCCCCAGGAGCGTTAGCAGGTGCATCAAGATCCAGATCTACAGGATGGACACCTAGGAAATCCAAGGATGTGACAACAGCAATATCGTCATCATAGAGTCCCAAAAATCCATCGGTAGTTGTTCCACTAGGAAGGCGCACTTCAACCTGTTGTGCTAAAAAGCAATACATCAGCACAGAAAATGGCCATAATTAGCTTGAATAAACAACGCAAAATAAAGGAAACAGTGACTAGTCGAACGAACCCTTAATTTATCATCTCTATATCTATTGCGGTTGAATTCTTGAACCAATTGTGCTGAAGTGACAAATCTTGATAGACGAAGCTTAGATTCCCCACCTGGTATTGGTATGCCCGAGCATGCAAATAACATCTTATCTCCTGCACAAGATCATGATCCAAACCATTTAAAGTGACAACTAAATACAAATTAGGAAAATGCATATGCATAAAGTAGCACAATCACCATCAACCGAGGCAAGTGAGATGACAATGGAAGACAAATCTCGAGCATCATTAGCACTTGGATAATTTTTTTGACCAGATGGGTCTGAATAGCCAAATGATTTCTCTTCAAAATTAGTGCTTGAACCAACTCGATCAGGAAGTTTGATAAATAGCTCCTCCTCATCAGCACGTCGTTTCCACTCAGCATCATGCAATGCTGCCTCAGCCGCTCTAACTAATAAACAAACAGGATACACATCTGTGAGTATTCTAGAGCTGTATGTGCAACAAAAGGAAGAGCCTGCAAATTAAAAGTCAATGACTCACGTTTGAAGAATCGTTTTATGTTCATATTATAGCCTTTTGTGTGACCACTCCCATTTGAAATCAATGATGACTCAATTTTGTTCCTTCTGATAATGGCTCTCTGCTCCCTACTCACACCTCTTGTGCAATCAATCCTCCCCTTGTCTCTCCGAGTCTTTGCAGTCCTGAAGCAGAAGGTTAATGCAAATGCTGAGTAGAGCAATGAAGGCCCCTACTTGCTGTAAAGTTTGATTTTAAAACCTAAAAAGTGAAGTATCTAGGTACCATATATTTTCTCTCAGGTCAGTGATAGTAGAATCAACCGTAATACTATGAAACAATACACACACATATGAGGTTCTCAAGTTCAGTACAAAACTGAAATGATTTTTAGAATATAAATGTAAAGGCTCCAATTGTGGTATGACACATGGGGAAGTGGTAGAAACACCCGCTAGTACAGTTATCATTTATCAATGCCACAGAAAGCACAACACAGAAGATTCAGGCAGGGGAAAAAACACCAATCAAACCAATATGAAGTAAAAGATGGATCATATATATGAGGAGGGATAAACTAAATTATTTAACTAGACACATACAAAAACTCTGTTACCCAACGAAACAGAAAAAAAATCACCAGTCCAAAAGGTTATTTACATATACTAATAGAGACCCTTCCTAAGTCATTTAAGTAACTAGTTGCTGTGATTAGAGAGGGGAGTTATGATGGATAATCAGTAATTAATTAACGCACCAATAGCTCAAAGCAACACTACAAAGAAATACTTTGTTTGGAGCCATAACTCCGTTAGCATGTGCAAGTGCAACTTGTAGAACATAAACATATGAGAAAATTACATCGCACTATGTAAAAAAGGGTCATATCAACCAGCGATTCTATAGACTGCGACCGAAAGTGCGTCTGTGATAAACATCTACAGACACGCGTTACCAAACAAGTCTGTAGTAACTCCTAGACCGAGGTGACCGGTCCAGCGGGGTCAACACGTGTCTGTAATAGCGGAATACTACCGACGCGTGTTATACAAACACGTCTGAAATAATTTCACAGACGTGTATTACATGAATGCGTCTGTAGTTATTGACTTATTACAGACGCGTGTTTATTTTCAGACGCATGGTCCAAAGACGCGTCTGTAGTAATTTTATTTGGTCAGACGCTTGTTGTGAAGGCGCTGTACAACATTTTGGCGCGTGCTAGGTAGTTGGCTGGTACAACATCCAATTCAATTCATTAACTGCGCCGCTGCTCTGCTCATCGCGCGCTGCGGCAAAGCCTCAGCTCTAGGTCTAGACGGCGTGACACTAGCTCCCTGGCCGGCGGCGAGAGAGGCTCAGAGAGCTCAGCTCATCAGTTTAGGGCGGTGGAAGGCCGTGGTGCTCGCAGCGGGCGCGCGTGCGGTCCTTTGAGGCGGGCGGCTAGGGGCGCGTGCAGTGAGGCGGGCCGGCAGAGGCCGGGGGTGCGGGACATCACGAGCGGCACCTACAGATGCGACGCGCGCGCACATGCCGCCGTGGCATGTGTGACGTAGTGCGACACTGACTGGCGCGACGCATGCGGCAGCGCCGGCGCCGGCAGCTGCGGGTAGCCGGGGGCATGCCTAGGCGTGCTAAGGCCACCGACCGGCCATACAAAAAACCATCGCTGACCATAAACTTATTCCATGTGCGTCCCTCTCTACAATTAAGCAACACATCCTTAAAATCAGGATCAAGCGCATATTGTTCTTTAATGGATTGACGACAAAAAATCCGGCAATCAAGTTGGGACAGCAATGTATATCTTCTAGACAAAGCATCAACAATCACATTATCCTTCCCTTTCTTGTGTTTGATAATATAAGGAAAAGATTAAATAAATTTAACCCATTTAGCATGCCTACGATTCAGATTATTTTGAGAGCAAAGATACTTAAGCGATTTATGATCAGAATAAATAACAAATTCTTTAGGCCACAAATAATGACGCCACATCTCTAAAGAACGAACAAGTGCATACAATTCTTTATCATATATGGAATAATTAAGAACAGGACCATGCAATTTTTCACTAAAGTAAGCAACTGGTTTACCATCTTGCATCAAAACACCACCAATGCCAACTCCACTAGCATCACATTCTAGCTCAAAAGTCTTACCAAAATTTGGAAGTTGCAGCAATGGTGCGTGTGTAAGCTTGTCCTTCAAAGTGTCAAAGGACTCCTCTTGTGCCTCTCCCCAATGAAACACCACTCCTTTCTTCATCAACTCAAGCAATGGGGCAGCAATGATGCTGAAATCTTTGATGAAGCGGCGGTAGAATCCTGCAAGACCAAGAAAACTCCTCACCTGTGTGACGGTTTGGGGAACCGGCCAGCTCTTTATGGCTTCAATTTTCATCTC
This sequence comes from Miscanthus floridulus, assembly GCF_019320115.1. NCBI lineage: Eukaryota > Viridiplantae > Streptophyta > Magnoliopsida > Poales > Poaceae > Miscanthus > Miscanthus floridulus. The sequence goes on along the minus strand of NC_089586.1, from coordinate 67,424,917 downwards.
GTCCACCTCAATTCCCTGTGGAGTTACAACATAGCCAAGAAAAGAAACTCGATCCATACAAAAGATGCACTTCTCAAGGTTACCAAATAGACGTGCATTACGTAAAGCATTAAAAACATCACGTAAGTGATCCATATGGTCATCAAAAGACTTGCTGTAAATCAATATATCATCAAAGTAAACTACCACAAAATGTCCAATAAAAGCTCTTAAAATCTCATTCATTAAGCGCATGAAAGTGATAGGTGCATTTGTCAAACCAAAAGGCATTACTAACCACTCATACAACCTGAATTTGGTTTTGAACGCAGTTTTCCATTCATCTCCAAGTTTCATTCTAATTTGGTGATAGACACTTCGCAAGTCAATCTTAGTGAAAATTATAGAACCACACAACTCATCAAGCATGTCGTTTAGCCTAGGAATAGGATGATGATACCGAATAGTAATATTATTGATGGCTCTACAATCAACACACATACATCAAGTTCCATCTTTCTTAGGAACCAAAAGTATAGGAACAACACAAGGACTAAGGCTTTCATGTACATACCTACAGTCCAAAAGATCTTAGACTTGCCGCTGAATTTCCTTAGTCTCCTCAGGATTGGTTCGATAGGCAGCTCAGTTGGGCAAGGTCGCTCTCGGAATCAAATCGATTTGATTCTCTATCCTGCTCATAGGTGGCAGCCCCGGGGGTATCTCAGCTAGAAAAATGTCCTCATACTCCTATAAAAGATTAGTGATAGCAGGAGGTACCAAACTAACAATATCATCAAGCGAAAACATAGCTCGTTTGCATACCAAAGCATAGCAAATATCATCATCAGAAATTTCAGCAAAGTCATATTTTGTTGCAAGCATAACACCACCCTTCAATTTAATCCCCTCAGCCTTAGAAATAGATGTAGACTTATCCTTTTTAGGTGGGAAAATAGAATTAACAACTTGCTGATTTTTAGATTGAACATTATTTAAACTAGCAGCGCGTTCTCTATCAGCTTGTACAATTTGAGCAGGGGTCAAAGGTACCAAAGTAATTTTCTTTCCTTTATGCACAAAAGTGTATTTATTACTTCTACCATGGTGTGTAGCATCATTATCATGTTCCCAAGGATGACCTAATAAGAGTGAACAAGCTTGCATAGGTACCACATCACAATCAACAGAATCAACATAAGAACTAATGGAAAATGAAACTCTGCAAGTTTGTGTTACCTTTGCTTTACTAGAATCATTTAGCCATTGAATATGGTATGGACGTGGGTGTGGGCGTGTGGTCAAGTCAAGCTTCTTGACCAAATCAGAACTCACCAAATTATTACAGCTACCTCCATCAATAATGACACGTGCTCGACGGTCGCTGATGACGAAGAAAATCTAGAACAAGTTATGGTGTTGTAGCTTCTTGGGTTGCTGGACTTGTGAGCTGAGCACTCGCTATACAATGATGCTCCTATGGGACATCATGGCCTCGTCACCAAGGACTTCGCCGTCCTCCTCATCTTCACCTTGGTCTTCTTCATTCTCAATGTCAGAGGTGCTGATGTAACCATCTTCTGTAGCAATATATGCCCGCTGACTTGGACAGTCCTTCTACACATGGCCAATGCCATGGCAGCGGTGGCACTGAATACCCGAAGTGTGTCCCGTTGATGCAACGGATGAGGAACTCTTGGTAGGCACCTGCAAAGAATTTTTACCTGAATCTGAAGGTCTTGCGGGAGGTGCCTTAGGTGTAGTGGAAACTCCAGAGGTTGCTGGTCGCTTGCTCACTGGTGGAGGCGCCCAAAAAGTGGTTGGCTTGGTCAGCCCTAAAGATGGTGCTGAGCATGGCGTGTATGTGCTGGTGCTGACCTTGCTCTTGCCCTGCTATTCACGCCCCTACAATTCCTTTTATGCAAGCATAGCAAACTGAAACAACTGGTTGACAGTATTAAATTCTTTATAATCAATAATGTCCTAAATCTCATGCCTCAAACTCAAATAAAAATGACAAATGGCATCTTTGTTTCCCTCCACAACACTACAGCGCATCAATCCCTTTTGGAGCTCACCATAGTAATCCTGTACAGATTTATCTCCTTGTTCTAAACGCATCAATTTTTTACGTAAGTCTCTATGATAAGAAGGAGGAACAAAATGATCACACATAGCTACCTTAAGTTCTCCCCACATCCTAGGTAAAGCATTCTGTGCAGCTAGCCCATTCCACCAAATAATGGCAAAATCCTTAAACTCACTAGTAGCTTGTCTAACTCTATGCTGCCCAGGTACAAGGTTGGCACTAAACTTTTGTTCTATCGTTATCTCCCAATCAAGATATCCCTCGACATCATAATGACCCAAAAAATATGGTATTGTGAACTTAATTTTAGCATAAGGATCATCGGGCACACGGTGATTATTACCTTGACGGTGGTGGTGGACACCACCCATACCTGTCGTGTTGCGGCGAAGACGTTGTCGTAATCTCTCTTGTCGGAAAGCTGCTCGACCTATGTTCCCATTGGCATCATACACCGTGTCTTGACCATCGGTGTTGCTGCCGAAGACGTTGTTGTTGCCCGCCACAAAGGTTTCCAACTCAGTAACCTTGTCGGTTAGCATGGAAATTTGCTTGTTCAATCTCTCCATGCTATTGCCAATGTTGAGTTCAATGAGTGCATCAGTGATGGCCTCATTCATTCTTTTTTGGGCATCCTCTACAACAGCTTGTAGTTGCTCTTGACTGACACACTCATTGAAACTCTTAGGATTGTTATCTCCAGTCTGTTCACCTCTTGCCATTGAAAACACAAAAACAAGAATAAACAGGTGAAAGTTATCCCTACCAAATGACTACGTGGTTGTAGTGGTGTCACTTTTCATAGCAAGTGGAAGCGTCTTACCAAGCTCTTACAAAGTTCTTATCAACACAAGCAGTGGGTAGTACAACCGGCGGCTGGTTCGTGATACCTGTGAGGCAGTGGTACCGAGATTGCAAGGCCATTTGTCTATACTGATCTGAAGAGTTTGTGGAGCTTGGAGGGCACACAAAGAGTAATATGTATATCTAGCACACAAGTCAGTAACAGAAAGTAATGCTGAATTATAGTCTAAAGTACTTGTTCTCGTTACTGGTCTAAAATGTTCCAAGTACCAGGTGTGTGACAAAAGTATGATGGATAGCAAGGTGACAGGTGTGTGAAAAACAAGTATGGTGGATGGAAACAGCAACACAAACAAGGAACCAGATAACACACGCTAACACAGCTCACTTTGGTCTTCTCTATATGCTCCTCTAGATATTGTTCCTCTTTTGCCCCTCTCTTTTTTTCTATTTTTTGGGTTGTCGTTGTTTTTTTGGGAAATTTTGACTTTTTTATTTTTTTTTGATATTTTTCCTTTACTTAGGAGCACAAAAGAAGTAACCACAAAAAATATGAGCTCAAACAAGTGAAAGACGTGGCCTGTGGAATTTTCATAAAACTTGCTCAAAATCGACAAAAACCTTGTGACCACGAAAAGAGGATCTTGTGACCACTTTTTGACCAATCTAAAATTTTCCAACCCCGACAAAGCGAGGGGTGGACGGATCCGAATATTTTTTCTGGTTGATTTTGATATATGGAACATCAAAATCGGAGTCCGTATGCGAAAACTAGACTAGTTTTAAGAATTGGCTCTGAATTATAGGACATAACAAGAACAATGTGCGCAAAATTGGTCACAACAGCAAAGATTTAATGGAAACAATGGGGGAAAACACATGAACTGGACTCTAACACGACCTAACCAGCAACAAGACCTCAACCCGGACACAAACTCAACACGACGGACTCTGAAACTGAAATATGCAAAGGCTATGGCGCAGAAGGTTCTAGGATAGGAAAAACGAGTATGATACTGGACTATGGGACGAATGCGAAACACTCAAACTAGAGAATAAATGTGAACCTAATGGTATACCTTAGCTCTAATTACCACTTAATGGAGACAGGGATCCCGATCTTCCGTGAGGTGATGGTAACTATCGTTGTGGCGGAGAATGACACACCGATCCGGCTTCAGATCGAAAGATCGAACTCTACAATCTTAGCACCATAGCTCCTCTGGTTATCAACCAAGTCACAGACCAGGTTGACCTCACCAAGAAGGCTAATCCTTGCCCGTGCAATGAAGAACACAAGCAAGAACAAGAAAGAACACAACCAAATTGCAGATGAACGATTATCTCACGAAGTTGGGGTATCATAAACCGATGAACGGCAAAACTGTTCTTGACAGAATAATCTAAGCAAACCCCGAACCCTAATGGAGGAGCGGCGGCTGTTATGAAGACTCTAGGGTTGTACAAGACCCCTAGACGCGCCCCTAATGGGCCCAAACTCGATACATGGTCCAACGGACCAAAAGATGGTGTTGCAGCACCCTGGCAGATTCTGGACACTGACTTGTTTCGACGATTCCCGTTGATTCCGAACAGCTTTTGACATGAAACCACTTGGATTTGCTTCCTTGTCAAATTAGCTTTCCATCCATATATGGATCATCAAAAACGGAGTCCGAATGCGTCCTAGGTGAACAGTTAAGATAGACTAGTCCTGGAGGCCGAGGCAGACTCGAATTCTTGTTGGATTGGGCCTCCGGCTTGTGTTGGACGTCCTTGCTAGTCATCATCACCTCCACCACTTCCTCTAAGTCCTTCATGACCCTCTCCAATGTTTCTAAGCAAGATAACATCATTAGGTAGTAGTCTATTCTCAAAAGTATGAAAAGTATCGCTTAAGAACGAGCTCACCTCTAAATTGAGTTGTCGCTTGCGAGCTCGGGTCATTGGACCTTGCATGATGGTTGGAGGATCAACGGGTATCTCTGAAGAAGTGATGTCCTCATCATTTATCCAGAAAACTATCAAGGTGGACCAAGATATCATATTTAATTGCGCTTATTCATAGCGAAACGAACACCAGAAGGTTCCAAAAGACTCGAGAGGACTCCACACCGAAGCGAAGGGCGAGACGCCACCAGGTAGGGCCAGCTGGCCCCACCTATAGGCCGGCTAGCTCCTAGGGCCCACCTGTCAGCCTCCTATTATTATGTTGGTTCTCCACCGCCTTCTAGGTTGCATCTATGTTGTCCTTTAAGTCGGTTTGATCCAAGGGCTCACGTTGGACGCTCCAGCCTATATATACTAGCCCCTGCCACCCCCTTAAGGCATATTACATAAGTCATTTGAGAAGATAGAAACCCTAATCATCCTTAGAGCTCCACCATATTCTAGGGCCTACCTAGTTTGGCTAGTTCTAGAGGGAGGCAAGCAGGTTTCGCTTGGATTCTCGATCTTGTCAAGAGCGTGGTTTGGTACAATATTTGTACCCCATCTCTTTTGTACCTCCATTATTTTTATATGCTAGTTACAATTGTGATGACAATATTAGTATTCATCTTATTCATGTTCTTTGTTATAATGTTCAACATCTACTTTGATTATATACTTAGTATAGCTAGTTTATCATTATGTTTATGCATAAGTTCGTATAACGCTCACTTGCTTATACATTGTTTACCTGCGGATACACCCTATATTCTAGGTCATGTGGTAGATCGCGGATGTGACACTCCCGTTGAGTCCTTTGTAGTCCACTCCCCGAATATAGGCGCAAGTAGGGTCCGGTTACGAAGGAAGAACAAGCTCTGTTCTTAATCTTTCTTAGTAATATCTCTTATGTGTAGATATAAAGATAACCTTAGCCATGACTACTAGGTGTAATTGCACTAATCAATGTATGTTTTGACTTATAATTAAGAATGACTTAGGAGTTATTCCTCTAATATTCTACTTGACCATGCCAATGCCATAGAAAGGTGTACTCTGAGTGATTTATCATTATCGATGATCAATACTTATCATATATATCTTATCCTATGATCTATTATGAGTATAATATTGGTTATGGTTTACTTCTCCATCAATAGTATAAGTTATCAATACATGTCCATTGTAGACCTTCCTTGTGGTAAAAATGTAAACAACGATACCTAGAATACTCCCTAGTGAATTGCTACAATGGTATAATTATTTGTGCGCTTGCAGATTCCTTTCATATATATATATTCATATCTATTCTTTCTAGTCACATAAATTAATAACTACTCAATATTATTCTAGTAGTAGTGCTATGTAGTACCAACAAGCATCTCTGTCATCATCACTAGGGATGACAACCTAGTAAAGTAATGTTAGGAGATATAGGTTTATAATAGGTGGCTACTAAACATGTGTCAAGTTAATAAATACCAACAAGCATTTTTGGCGTTGTTGCTAGGGAAGGTAGCTAGGCAAAGGAAGTATTGATAAACTTATACTTATTGATGTGATCAAGGAAAACCATTGACCTTTGCTCAAATAGGCTTACCCTTGTTTTGTCTACTTGTGTATCTTATGTAGTGTAATATATGACCGGTTTTGACCTTCCGACAAACTACATTGAAGATCCAGAAGCATTAATCAGGAGGACTAGAGCTAAACTCAAGAAAGTTCTAGCTTTAAAGTTGAAAGACAACCATATAAGGTGAAGCTTAACACCTGAATTTGAAGCTATGGCTAGCAGGACTCTCCATGAATTCTCTATTCCAACAACGGCCAACTTCCATACTGGACCAACAGTCAATGTCAAAGATAATGGATTCGAGCTCAAGCTAGCCCTCAACAACATGGTGCAAGCAAGCTAGTTTTGTGGAAAGGCACATGAAGATGCGAGTGCACATCTCCAACACTTTCTAGAGATTTGTAGCACTTTCACCATCAAAGGAGTGACCCAAGATGCCATACTACTTCACCTCTTCCCATTCTCACTCTTGGGGAAGGCAAAGTAATGGTTCTATGCCAACAAACATAGAAATACTACATGGGATAACTGCTCCACTGCCTTCCTAGCAAAGTTCTTTCCCATAGACAAGACCAATGCTCTATGTGGGAGAATTTCAAGCTTTCAGCAACAACTTGATGAATCTGTCCCTAAGGCATGGAAATGCTTTCAAGATTACATTATAGAATGTCCTCATCATGGGATAGAGAATTAGCTACTCATGCATACTTTCTACCATGGGTTGACCAACAGTACCTGTGAGACTATAGATGCTGCTGCTGGAGGTGCATTCCTGTCACTCACAATACCAGCTGCAACAACTCTTGTGGAGAAGATGGCCTCCAACCATGGTTGGAATGAAGAACATTTTTAGACCCACAAGAGAGGTGGAGGTATGCATCAACTCAAGGAGTTAGACATGCTGTCTACCAAGATGGACCTACTAATGAAGAAGCTTGAAGATCAAGCCAATGAGAAGCAAGAAGTCATGCACATTCATGATTCTCGCATGACATGTGAAGAGTGTGGAAGTACTAGGCATTCAGGGAATAACTGTCCTAAAACCCAAGAGGACGTGAACTTTGTCAACAACACAACTACTTTCATCCTCAATAGAATCAAGGATGGAACCAGCAATAGAGACCAAACTACCAAGGTAATTACCAAGGTAACTATCAAGATAATAATTTTAATAATTTCAATCAACCACCCTTGAGAGAATTAATCGTTGGCCAATCCAAACTTATGGAGGGATTATCTAGAAAGGTAGCTACCAATGATAAAATTCTAGAGAACATAAATAATAGAATGGATAGCTTTCCTTCTACCATTAAGAACCAGCATAGCTTTAATAAAATGGTAAAATCACAAATAGCTCCATTGGTAGCTGTTGTTCCTCTGTTCGACAAAGGTAAGACTCCAGAGCAACCAGAAGATCTAGAAACTACAAATCTTGTTGATATTCACAATGTAGCATATTATTATATACAACCATCGATGGGAAGGTGGATAGATTATACCTTGCCAGAAAAGAAGAGCGATCTAGGGAGACCTGTCATCTCCATCACCATCAGAGCACACATTTTCCAAGACACTATCTGTGACTTTGGAGCAAGTGTCAACATCGTGCCTAAGGTAATTCATGACCAAATTAATGGAGATAATTTGTTGTACACAAACATGTGTTTGTAGCTTGTAGATCAGTCACTCTGTTACCCCATGGGAGTTCTTGAAGATGAATTATTCAACTGGGACAATCATATGTTCCCATAGACTTTGTGGTTCTGGAAATAGGTGGAGATGTAAGGGCACCCATTATTTTGGGCTGACCTTTCCTAAGCACCGCAAAAGCCATCATCTACGCGGATGGTACCAAGATCTGCTTCACAATCAAGGATAGGAAGGAGAAGTTTTCTTTCAAGAACTACATCCTGCAATCTCCTAGACATCCACAGACATCATACCTTCCCAAAGAGACAACAGTGACCAAGAATAAGAACAATAGGAGAAGGATGAAGAACAACGCTAGGCAGCCTCAAGAAGAATTAGTTAACATGATCAACACACTTTGATCAGAGTACGACCACCTCCTTGCTTCACCATTCCTTGCTAAGAAGGATGACCCAGCATACCCACGATCATTGTAACATTAGACAAAGATTTTTTCACAAGACATTCTGCGACATTAGGTTGGGTGTCAATATAATGTCCAAGGTAATGTATGAATACTTATTTGGTGATGAACCTTTGTTCCCTACATGTATGCAATTATAGATGGCAGACCAATCAATCCGATTTCTGGAAGGAATAGCAAAAGATGTCATGCTAAAAATACATGATCAGTTTGCCCCTGCCAACTTCATGGTTCTACACATGGGTGAAAAAGAAGATGATACACATACTATATTGGGAAGACCACTCCTCAACACAACCAACGCAATCATTTACATCAGATCTAGACAAGTTGACTTCTAATTCTTTGGAGAAAAGGTACATTGTTATTTTAATAGTTATACCACTTATGAACAGCCCAAGAAGACCCACTCTAGGAGGAGACATCGATCATCCCAATGCCAGAAGAATCAACCTCCAAAGAATGAATGGAAAGAAGATGAACAACCTGAAGAAGTTGTGAAAGATGAACCTACTCTGCCTAAGTCAAGCCCTAGACCAAGTAGATATGGAAAGAAAAGGTGACATCACCATTAGAGGCACTGCCACAAGATGTGCAGCCATCTAGGTCTCCATCGTTGAGACCAGATGATGCACCCAAAGAGTGAAGAACTTTTCTCCTGCCAAGTCCTGTTCGGAGGACTTAAAAATCCAGACCCTAGTCGTGAGGTAACATTGATAGTTATCCATATTTACTTTTTAGTATTGCATGAATTACTTTTCACTTTAGCATATTCATTTTTCTACATTAGCATTGCATTTAGAAAAATAAGATAAAAAGTTTCATGACTGCATTACATCATTGCATCATAAAGCCTAAGCCCCATGAGAAAAATTTTCTCAGTGTGTAAAAGCCCAAGGGAGTATTCATTGTGGTGGCATAAAAAATATATATATCATGCATGCATATTTTCTTTCTACATTATATAAATAAGAAAATCCAAAAAAATATTAAATAGACATCCTGCTAGAACTTTGACAATTAAGAAATTTGTCTAAACCCCAAGGACAACAAATCTCTGATTGGCTGACCACTAACCCTTTATCCTAATCTGTGCCACGAGTTTTGGTGTTCTTGTTGGAGTATTTTGTAGGATGATCATGAGTAAAGCCATCCATCCAAAGTACATTTTCCTAAACTATCGCTACACTCGCTAAACGAGGAACATAACTTCTGGACGGATAAGAAAGACTTCTACTGGTAGACTCACTCTAAGAAAGACCACGACAACATCTAGCTTGGGGGAGGAGCATCCCCCATGTATCTAGCTAAGTATTTCTTTCTCTTTTGGTGTTACTATTTTTAAGTTTACTTCATATTTGCTAAAGAAATATAAAGATGCATAACAAACTAAAAGCAAAATAAAAATTTATCTTAGCTAGTTATATATATATTAAGGTGTGATCTTAAATTTTGAAAACAAAATAAAAGGTGTGTTAAGTTTTCTTTAAGTTTGATTTTTAAGAGCTAAATAAAATAAATGGACTCTGAGAATAATCTCTTGCAATGGAAATGATGAATAGTTGTTCTATCGTAATTCCTTTCAAGTACCTAGTTTTCAGCCTTGAATTCTCCCGAGTTTTGGATACGACTATTTTGATATAAGAATTTACTTTGAACTTAAGACTCGTGGGTACCATATGCATGATCTAAGTCTAGGTAATTGATGAATATGATATGAGAAGGTCTAAGCTGTTGTTTATCTTGTTCCAAGTGACACTAAAATTCTAGAGATTTATCTTTTGAAAAACATAAAAATCCTACATGATGAGCTTATGTATGACAAAGCTTGAATTCCTACTAGATCCATATATGATATTTAGATTAGGAAAACTTCCACTCATATATGCTGCTTGCATTGCATTGAGTTTAGTCAAGCTTTGTTGACCCTTATGAGAGGTTTGTCATGCTCTTAAAATCAAGATCATGTACACACCACCCAAGTATGCACTACTCTTACACTGGGGGTAGGCGCAACAACATGCCATTCCATCTAGATCCACCCTAAAGTGTTTTACTCCTACACTGGGAGTAAATACCAAAAATATTCTTGATAGGATATGTGACAGAACCGCCCAATTTATACAAGATCAAGTATGGTTGTCCCAGTTAAATATATTGACACGTGCATACTCTCACTTATATAAACCTAGTAGTCCACCGAGTGTCACGAAGGACCTTAGTAAATCAACTTCACAACCAAGATCGCGTGATTAAGCAAATATACATCACATACACAGAGTTGTAGCAGAAATTATATTACAAATGGGTTCACAAATAATAGTATAAGTTTGGGTTTCAAAATCGGTTAAAGGAAACAACATAGCTTTCAAATAATTACATTAATATAAGTCCCCAAATACATTGCTAGCATAAGTGACATCCTCTGATAAAAGCATATAGATGAAAAATAAATATGGCGTCACTGAGCCCATCGGCAGTTGGCCACCATCTTCCTTAGGCCAAGAACTTCACATGCAACATGGTGGGAGAAACCCTGAGTACTCGAATGTACTCAGCTAGACTTACCCGTCATAAACCAGAATAAAGTGACACCAAGAATTATGCAAGGCTTTATAAGTGGAGCTAGCTTGACAACATTTTGCATAAAAAGCCACTAATTCAACTATACATTTTATAATTCGGTCATCAAGTTAATTATAGCTATTCATCTCTAGATTAGCAACTAACATGTGCCAAACATATGGTATAGCATTTAGTAGCATAACAATAGTAGCCATAGCCGGTGTAATAATTCCTTGTTCATCATAACCATCATATTCCATAGTCTAGTTACTACGATGTTGGGACTAGCCAAGTTTCTCACTGTCTAGGAGAGATGGCAATTCGAATCGATTTCAACCAGCTGGGAATTTATTCCTAACACAAACCCAGGTCTACCAGCCACGATAACCTTAGGTCACCTTTGGTACAACTCAGGTCCATATTTCACAGGTTCGCCTAGCGCCGCATAATCAGGGGCAACCAGTTGCCTAGACGTTCAGGCTTGGCCTGCCCTTGGACTCACATCTGGCTCCCCGCACATCCTTACTACCATCTAGAGTGCGCACTTTTATAGAACGGGGCCCGGCCTGAGTTGAGCTACTTGGCTTCATGGTCGGAACGAGTTATCCGGCCAACTAAGTGAGAGGCATGTGTTCATTCTTGTCAGAAGCGCCAACAACGGTATGGTCCTTAATCGGCACATATGGAATCACATGAGTTAACCTATACATAGACTCCGTCTGGCCTTCAGTTACATTACCACATGGTTCTGTTCCACGATAGCGAATATAGCCAACCGTGCTTCGATATCCACCTATATCTTGCAGGTGATAGGAAATCACCTGACTTCTACCGGTCTAAGCATGGCTAAGCATATATTCCATCCTGGACCTACACATGGTTAAAGGTATATTTCTAGACAAGGAAATTATATGCATCAAGTGGTTCCAATCAACTCCTATAACCTAATGCATCAAACATAAAGGACTCAAGTGATATTTGTAAAAACATAGGAGGCTTAGAATGCTATGGGGTTTGCCTAGAATCCAACATTAGGTAAGTGTTTGTTAGATGACACTCACTTGGCGAGCATCTCCCATCTCAGCACTTGCTTAGTCCTTTCATCTTCTGGATGGATTCACCAAACTCCATCTTTGGGCTTGGCTCCAACATCACATCCTTCACGTGGTGCATCTAGCGTACCTAGATGAGATGCAACAATGCAAGTGCATGAATGCAAAGAATGGAAATATGAAATGCCTCACATAAAAGTATTCAAGATGAGCACAAGGTTACACCAAACATATATAAGCACTTCCCGTTATTTAATTAAACATCACACAACCTATCATGCTAGGATATCAAGGAAGGTAGCTCCAAGCATGACACAAGTTTCACAAGGTTTTAGGTATATTAACTTAACACCATCAAAGGCATGAGCCACACTTAGCAACACAGAAAGTAAAGCAAGGTGAAGCAAACAATTTTAGGTAAAACATAGATTCTGAACAGCAGCACCATAGTCACTTATTTTAATCATACCTAGAGTTATAGGCATGCAAAAAGTGTGATTCAAGACTTTTTGGAAATATAATAAAATTATCTAAAACTTTGTTATTAACAACAAAAGCTTATTCAACAAATAACATGGTCAAAATACCTCATGAAGCAGAGCTGATACAACTAAGGACAGAAAACTGATAGTAACTTCAGAAATGCACATCTCAAGTTATATGCATCCAACAAGCATGATCATTAACTTTATATAAATATTATTAAATTATCTATTACTTTCTTATTATAATATTAATATGATTCTATAGCTGACAAGGTTAAACAACACCAAAAAGGAATCTCTATCTAGATTTAGACAGAACCTGCCATTCCACTTTGAACAGCTATAACTGGAGTTCTTGACTAACAAAGTAGTGATATTAGACATTTTAGAAAGCTTAGGAAAAGCACTACAACTCTCCTATTATCACCAATACATGATTCCATGTTTAAATAAGCCAAATAATACAATCATTCATATCTATCTAGAGGACATGCAAAAACCTAACAACAAACTTCTAAAATATATAACTCCTAAACCATCAGACCTAAAATAATGAAATTTTAGGACAAGAAATATAAGGAAATTATCTACAACTTTTGTATTCAACATATCTACACAAATCATCATTGGCATCACAAAGTTATCATCACAACAGAAAATGCACATGCAACCATTTTAGAATATAACAATTTGATGTTTCACTTGTTTGCTAACAAAGAGCAAACACACATGAGCCATTCAAGAACTTCAACCACCACTAACATACTTAGCAACATGTTATTGAGCATCAATGTCAGTGCAAAAAGTGACCAACACTTAAATATTTGTAGTTTTGCTGTACATTGTGATCGGATGTGGCTTAGCACTCAATGACATAAGGTTTACACTAGTTCAAGCAACGTGCCCAACGTCCAGTTTGAGTCGGTCGGTGACTTTATTCCTGAGCCTAGGTGCTCGAAGTTTGTTGTGGGATTACAAACGAGAGGGAGTAAGATGGGAGGTTCAAGAGGTCTGGTCAGACTCTGGTCTAAAGGGCCGAGAGTGACGGGAGCTCCTATGTGCGCTGAGTGTTTGAGTGTGTGCTTGAGGTTTGAACCTAGTGGTTCTATTATTGTGTGTGAGTGAACTGATCCTCTCTCTTGTTGGGAGAGAGCGCATCCCCTTTTATAGATGAAGGGGATGGCCTTACAAGTGAGAGAGGGAGAGTGTACATATGCTAAGTCTTGTTGCTCACGCCATCGGGTACAAGATGATGGTAGGCATCGATAATACTGTTGTTGTCAGACACAAGTGAGAGGTTTTACCGTATTCACCATGTATGGTAAATGATGGCACCCACAACACTGTTGATGCCTAGAGGCATGTAGGGGGAGCCTTACCACATTTGTCTGGTATGGGAGATGATGGCGCCCACAACACTGTACGGCAAATATCAGCGCCCACAACACTAGTTGGATTCTAGCATGCCTAGAAGGTTGCAGGGCACCCTTCTGACATGTCCTATCGATTACTAACCTATAGGTGTGTAGGGTATAGTCCTTGGTATTGTGGTTGACTTGAGTGCTCTGCCTTACTTGCTCCACCCGTTTCCTGGTCCTCACCGAGCCGGCGTCCCCGATCGGTTGGTCCTAGTCGGCTCTGACTGTGCCAGTCAGAGAAGAGCTGTAAGCAGAGGTTCGATGTATCCCTGGTTGGAGATGTGGGTCAGAGTTGGAAGTGGGCATCATTCCTCCTTGGCCAGGCCTTTCGATCAGAGAGGCAGGGTGGAGTCAGAAGCGAGGCCCTCTGGTCGGAGACTGGATCGCCCTTCTGGCCTGTCGTTAGGTTTTTGGACTGGCCTAGGAGTTGCGCGTTGTTCGTGATGTCGTCTACTAGGCCATGCTTTTGTAGGGAAGCCAGTCCAAGAGGGACCCTGGGTTTATGAACCCGACAATCAATCACTCAAAGCATCACCAAATACAATTACAAACTTTATCTACAATTATGCTTTAATTAATCCTTTCTTCTAATAAACATATATATAAATTTTAGTGATGTATGAGAACAAGTAGCTTAGGGCTAAGATTTTTATGAGTGGTAGATGTTATCAAAACATGGCTACTGCATGAATTTCACTTGCTTAGGTTTTATAATTTAATTACTATGAAAAAGACAAATTGCTATTGCAAGAAAACATGTAAAAGCAAGATAAATCTAAAGATCATCATTTTCTATAAACACATAGCCATATTATATGTTATTATGGTAGCACAACATCATACAAAGGTAATGGAACCACCTTTTCCATTTTAGCATCTTCATAAAAATTATAACTTATTTAAAACCATTTTTCAAGTAATAAACAAGTTAAATCAATAAATCAATCATACTACACCCAATGACCATGAATGTTTTACCACAGAACACACATAGCATCAGGAGCCTACCATAAAAATTTCATAGCAATTGGAGCACCACAACTTTAGATATGAGAATAATAAGCAAAACAAGCAAAAATTGCCTATTTAACAAGATTAAATCAAAACATTATAAAACAGTATACAACTAGCATGTTTAATATTTTTATTAGCTAGATCATGTCACCACAAGATTAACACAACTAGAATTACCATTTTGGACTTCTATAACTCAAGATATGCATTCGACAACTTAAAAGGATTTATAAAAGCACTTTATAAGAATAAATAAGACATCAGAAACTTTCTACCAACACATATCATATTATGACTCTACTATGTAGATCTACTCACAAGGATTCCAAAAAGTCCTCATTTGCTATTTTACATTTTTTCTATGATTTATTATGATTTTCCAAAATTTCAGCCAAATAAATGCAATAAAGGAAAACATAATTGCATCGAGGCCCCTAGACTTCTAGGAAAATAAATTCCAATGAATAGCTCCTTCTTTGTATGATTCAACTAAGTCATAGGTTCTTCACTTAACCCCCTATCTTTTCTTCTATTGTTGCGCGAGGTCCTCCTTCGTCTTCTCATCGGGCAGAGCAGAGGAGGCTGACGGGCTGGCCGATCTCGGTGGGCGGTGGCCGACAGCGGCAGGAAAGGTTCATGGCCATGTAATGATGGGCCATGCCCATGGGTGGCCTCAACCCAGCTTGAGGCCGACTGTGGCTCCCTAGCCAAGGGCGTAGGTGGTAGCCCGACGGTGGCTCAGGCAGACAAGGTGCTAGCGGCTCTGATGACAGGGGAAGAGGCAGTGGAGCACCAAGGGGCCTGTGCACATCTGCTAGGCTGCTAATCTCAGACGGAGATGGCCCAAGGCGGGCGGGCCATGTGCGTGCATGGTGCGTAGAGGCGTAGCTCTGGTGACGGTGGGTTAAACGGCGGCGAGTGGCCACAACGAGGAGCACAAAAGGCGAGGTGCGGCAAGGGAAAGGAGGTGTGGCTGCTGGTTGGGTAGAGGGAAATTGGAGGAGGCAGGAGCAGCGACAGATGCGAGCTTAGCCACCGACAATGGTGGGCATGCTCTGGCGCACGTGTGCAGTGCATAGGGAGAGTGCAAGGAAGGGAGTGGAGCGAGTGAGGGAGTACGGGTGCATCCAAATCGAAGTAGCGGCGCCAGCAGAGAGGTAGGCACATGGGGCAGTAGTGGTGGGGTGCGGAGCCATGCATGGCTGCCATGCATAGGGCACGCATCGCCCTTTGGAGCATTTCCCCAAGCGCGTGGCGGGCAACGGCGTGGATGGAGTGAGAGGCAATTTTGGGCCAGTTACAGGCCGAATTGGACCTTGGGCCTAATAGCAAAGTTGAAGCCCATGAACTGCTCTACATCTTTCATTAAGGGTGCTGAGTCATTAGGGAAATAGAGTAACTGGTAATTAAGCCCAAAGTTGACACTATCAGCGACTAATCAAGGATTAAGCCTTGCTCTGCTTGAGCTCAAATTACTTGGTCAAAACATGGTCAAATTGATTCCAACTTTTGTATGTCCTTCTCCAAGATGTAAATTCCAACTTTTATATTTGGCTCAACTTGAGTTGCTTAACAAAAATCAAAGAACACAAGATGCCAATCATCATTGCCACTGAAATTCTAGACAGCCAAATTTTTGAGATCCAAAACAGCACTGGGTTCAGTTTTGAGTCCTTAATTTGACTAAGTTAGGGACCAAACTAGCTCACCCTTAAACAAAGTTTGTTGTATACCTCTTGGTCTGCAACTTTGCTTAAAGGATCATGGAGTCGTTAAGCTTGGTTAGGAAGATACAATTCTCCAAATTGGGGTACACAAAACTGAAACCGAGATTCAGTTAACTCCTAGAAACAGTTAATCTTTGCTAATTTTGACAATAACTTCGAAGATCCAAATGAACTCCAAACTTGATGAGACTTGCTTCATTGTTTCCAACACAAAGTGTACTTCAACTCATGTTAAGGAATCTAGTTGAGCTGTCACACAAATTTAGAAGATAAAAATTCACAAACATGTCAACTCACTGTTGTTAATTAGGGACTTAGAAATATTTCTGAGAGGCCAAAACAACACTGCATCCAAACTTGAGGCCAGTGTTTGAGCCACTTAGGAGTTGAATCAGGGCTTGGCCGAAAAATAAAGTTTGTTGTACTCTACTCAAACTTCAACTTTTATTTAAGGTCCAACTCCATGCAAGCACTCCAAATAGTTGGTCAACATAGGTCAAAACCATATCATGAAAAAGACAATTTTAGCTATTCCCACACTTAGAAGCATTTTCTTGACATTTGCTCAACGTGAACCCCTCATGACTTTTGTTCATGAGTTTAATTAGAGTTGTTTGAACAAGGTCGCAAGGTTTGGTTGACATCCCATGTTTCCATTTGCTAAATGAAGCAAATCAATAAAGGTTATAACTTATCATTTCATGTGACTTCTTGATTCCAAACTTCATGAAACTTTTCCACTGGTCAAGATGGATGCATGTCGATGTAATGTTCATGAAATAAGCATGTTTAACATTACTCATGCCTAATCTTAACTAGGGTCCACATGTAAGCAAAGGTGTGTTGTCCAAGTTCAAGTTGGGACTCAATTTCATAGATTGGACCTCAACACCTTCATCATCACTTAAAAATTATGACTAGAGATCATGATCATTGCTTGACATAGCCTACTTAAGTCCAAATCCACTACTTAACTTGTGACTAACACCCGGGGTGTTATAGGATATGCACCAAATAAATGCTCCAAATTTCTTGTTGCTATCTCTCAAAAGTTCTATTGCAGAAAAGAAGCATGTGGCCATGCAAAAATTATTCATAAAAAAGAAAGATGAGAAAAAATGGATAAGTGTCCAAGATATTTTAAATAATGGGTACTTAGATGCCCGCCCAAAAAAAGAAGAAAAGATGAATAAGATAGCCCATGTTTTCTTGTAAAGTTGTTTTCAAGTTTCAAAAGAGAGATATGTTTTCAAGGGGCATAGTAGAATTAGGTTAGCCACCAAATATATCCGCCATACATCCACACACATGCACATCTTGATTTGATTGTATGACTCAACTCTCTTTGGATCCGAGGTTTTACATTACAATATATGTATTGCAAGTATGCTCTTTCATTCTTTTTCCACTCCTATGAGCTCCACATAAGTCTTAGTTGTAGGAAGAAAAAGGCATAACAACACTTTTGCCTTGGTGAGAATCCACAAATACCTCATATATTGAGAGACTTGAGAGTGTCATACAAAGGAAGCTCTGAGTTTTATTTTAAAAATCTATAAAAAAAACTCTGGAATAATGGTTGAGCAAAGGACTTGAGACATAGTGCTTGACTTGATCATTTTGTCTTTTAATTGCTCAAGACCCAAGGAAGGCTAAGAAGCCCATGGTTGAAGGTAATATGGGTAAGTTTGAAAGTCAGATCGGTTTATTTTAATCTGGACAAGAATTCTTGTTTGAACGCATGAGTACTCTTGAGGAGTGAAAGCATCGACAAAACTCCTGATGCATTTACTAAGTTTAGCTTTGCTAAGGGACTAGCAAAGGTTAAGCTTGGGGGAGTTTGTTGATGGTACTTAACAACCATTATAAACTATCAATATAACATACATAACGGCATAAATATAATCACTAACGAAGGACTAGGGGTTTAAACTAACAAATTCTATGAGTTTTAGTGAATCTATATTTTCTATAGGGTTTATCTAGGAAACCATCAAGGTGGAAAAAGATGTCAGATTTAATTGCACTTATCCACAGCGAAATAGACACTAGAAGGTTCTAGAAGACTCAAGAGGACCACACCAAAGCAGAGGGCAAGACGCCACTAGGTGGGGCCGGTTGGCCCCTCCTGCAGGCTGATTGGCCCCTAGGGCCCACCTATTAGCCCCTATTGTTATGTTAGTTCTCCACCACCTCTTAGGTTGCATCTACGCTGTCTTTTAAGTTGGTTTGATCCAAGGGATCACGTTAGACACCCTGGCCTATATATACCAGCCCCTGCCACTCCCCTGAGGCATAAGAAACCCTAATCATCCTTAGAGCTCCACCATATTCTATGGCATAACTAGTTAGGCTGGGTCTAGAGGGAGGCAAGCAGGCTTCGCTTGGATTCCCGATCTTGTTAAGAGCATGGTTTGGTATAATCTTTGTACCCTATCTCTTTTGTACCTCCATTATTTTTATATACTAGTAACAATTGTTATGACAATATTAGTATTCATGTTCTTCGTTATAATGTTCAACGTCTACTTTGATTATATACTTAGTATAGCTAGAGACCAAAGAATTCTTTAGAGCCTAGGGGCCCCAATCACTCTTGAACTACCTCTTCCTAACTCTATAGGCAGAGTTTTGGCAGAGAGGGCACTAGTGATCTCTCCCAACAATGTGCAAGTTTTTGAGAGTGACTTTTAGGTAAGAGAAATGACAGCTAATCTTGGGCTACATATGCCTTTTGGTCTAGTCCTTTTAGTGGAGATGCTTTTGACTGAATTGGCTAGGAAGGCTCAGGAGGCCTAGTTACTTCTTCCTATGAAAAACCCAGTTGTCAACCTCTACCCTAATAGCCCTGAATTGGTCTCCTAGGATCTTGCTCTCAATAATCCAAACTGGGGAAACAATGTAGAGGCCTCCACATCCTTTGGATACAAGAGGCCCTAGTTACAGCTCATTCAAGCTTTCTCTAATACTTCACCTGAAATTGAAATCCCAAAAATGGAAGAGAATTAAGAGGTTATTGTCTACAACTAAGAGTTTGCTCTACAATAGATTTTGGAGCATCTCCATCCCTCAACCCATAACCCTGCTCCCTATGATGCTAGTATGTCTATTGACAGCTATGGTTATGTGGTGCCACCTCTTAATGAAGATGTCGACATGGCTCCTAAAGAATCAACTGAGGGCCAAGAAGAAGATGAAATAATGGTGGAAGCTACTCCTTGTTGGTATTTCTAAATGCATACAGAAAAATCCACAAGCGCATGGAATTACTGTTGTAGCATTTCACCCGGAAGTATTCAGGATATCATATTTCCATGAGGTATGGAGGTGTAAGAGTCTCTTAAGCTAGTTCACCTAATGATAATAGGAAGAAGGATATCCTAGGTAGTGAGGTTATCTAGGGATAGAGATCTTAAGCTTAAGATAGCTTTGCCACTATAGACTTGCTTTGGACATCAGATAACACTTGGTCTACCAAGCATTGCCGGCCTACCCGGACATGGGGGATTATGAGGGGGACAGATAGGGCTGTCACCACCTATCGCCTACCCCTCAACTATGGAGTATGAGGCAAACAAAGGCAACCTATAGCCTAGACACTGTGTCTACACTATCGACTATTATTCTAGCATCGATCGGGGTTATCCATCTTTCTTAGGGCCCTTTACTAGAGTATTCATAACAAGGATGAACGATGAACTCACAAGTAAATAATGAATAAGACTAACTTAAAGTAGAACTCACCACCAAAGATAAACATGAACCTTATACTCTAAGTAGTATTTGGTTCGTAGAGGTACAAGTGGAGAGGAGCCAATGATTTCTGGTATTCCTTCAGCTAAGTGTATAAGGGGCCCCAAGTACACAAGTGGAGGTAGCCGACAACTCTGGTACTTCCCCACTCTTACTCACTCACTCCCTACACTAAACTAGCTAAAGAGCTAAGATAGGAATGGGGCAATTCTCTTCTTGTCACATTGTGTCTCTCTTGTGTTGTGTGTTCTTGTAGAGAGGGGGGTTGTAACTCTATTTATACAAGGAGCAAGGGTGGTGATGTGGTTATTCCTGGTGTGAGGACTGAGCTGCACTGCCTCTACGTGGAGCCATGCCACTGCCTATCGAAGGGGTGGCAAAGAGGCGCTGGCAGGGGGTCGACCGCCCCTAGGGGTCAGCCGCCCCCTGACCAAGCCTCCTCGCCACCGCCTTCACATGATAGGCTATGGGCTGGTCCTGGGTCGCTCCTTGGGTGCTACTTTGAATGATGTGAATTGATTGGCGTTTCTATTATTTCTTTATGTGAATCAGCGTCAAAAATTGCCTTTAGGTGAAAGTTTCCATGCAATTGTGTTTATGTCCTGCAAAACAATATTCTCCAAATACATATGGAACTAGGTCAATAGGAAATGTATATGTGTTTAAGATTGCTAATTTCTCCTCTTTTTGTGTCTTAATTGGCGATTGGGTTTGATCATTAAGGACCGCCAATAAGCTCCCCACACTTAATCCTTTACTCGTCCTCGAGTAAAGTTCTAAGGACTAAGCTGGTTCATCTCCTTGATTTGAAATCTACATACAAGTTATTCCAAACCTCACCTGGACCTATCAACATTCCGAGTGTCTGCCATAAAATCTTAGTGATTGGATGATGGAACAGTAAGGATTCAAATCTTCCTACTCTACTCTTGCTTTGAAACTTGGGTTTTGCCTGATTTTGAAAATATATGTGTTACCTTTGCTCCTCAAAATCATTCACTCAGGTCACTCATATGTGTTATTTTTGTTCCTCACTTAGGCAAAAGATGTTGCCTTTACTTCCTACCTCTAGAAAGTCTTATGTGGAGTTCTTAGGTAGGGTAAAGTGTGACATACTTATCTTGCACATGTTGCGAAGTCAAAATCCGGATCTAAGGAGAAATAAGTCATACAATCTGATCAAGAGGTG
Source organism: Miscanthus floridulus (assembly GCF_019320115.1). Classification (NCBI taxonomy): domain Eukaryota; kingdom Viridiplantae; phylum Streptophyta; class Magnoliopsida; order Poales; family Poaceae; genus Miscanthus; species Miscanthus floridulus. Next base: position 67,403,227 of record NC_089586.1, on the reverse strand, counting down.
CAAGTGTGTGGTATTTTGTGGAAGAAATACTCCTTTACTATTTGTTATCTTTCTTTCTTCACCATAGGTTTCTTTTCTAGAGGTCATGGCAATCTTTTGATTCTATCTTTTTTTCCTTCTCTTTTTTTCTTGGACTTTTTTAGTCCATTTTCTTTGGACTTATTTGAGTCCTTTTTATTTTAGACTTTCCTTTCTACATTTTTTTATTGCCATGCCTCTCTTTTTTTATGAAACCTTGGTGAAGTGAGATCAAGAATTTTCATAGAGCTTTCTTTTTGTGGGTTGATGGATGGAATTTTTTGTGCTAGCTTCCAGTGTAGAAGCTTAGCTTTATTTTGTGGGTGGCGTGTATGTGCTCTTGAGTCAAGAAAGCATCAAATATTTCTTCACAAAGTATCACAACATTTTGACAAAGCGCAGTACAAGAATAAGTAGCATATTTGATAAGGTTTTGAAAGGAATTCATCTTTTGGCCTTGGTAGGTATTTAAATATCATTCGAGGAGCAAGCTAATTGAGTTTTTGACTTTGTAAAATAAATCCCAAGTACTTTGCAAAAGTGAGCAAGTTTTATTTCCATCCTACTATATCTCAGATTCCAATTACTTAGATAAAATGGGTTCCCTATTATAAGTTGTTCACAAGTGTAGGAATATTGGCAAGGAATAAACAATATGCAAACTTTTAATCATAGGATGACATGGAGATGGAGCATTTGTTTGATTTGTAACATTTTAATTTGTTCACTTTTAACCTTTATTTAGATGTAGGGAGTGAGGATGCACAAACCAAGTTTAGAACTGTTGATCTTTTGTGCATCAATTGAGGGAAGGTTTTGAATGCTTTGTGTGGATCTCCTCCCCCACACTTGTTTCTGTACCTACATTTATTTTCTAGAAAAAACAAAGACAGAACCAACTAGGGCTCTACCAGTTGAGAACTAGGGAGCCTAAATCTTAATATTATTATCATTATCATTATTATGATTATGATTATTTTATTTATTTCTTTATTTATTATATTTTATTATTATTAAAAACTTGTTCACCCAACTTTTCTTTTTATTATTTTTTTAGTTTAACTCAAGCAAGGCTCAAGTAAGGTTGCAATATATTCCCAGCCTTGGTTTATCTCCATATTAGAGTACTTCCATTGTTTACGAAAATAATACTCTAAAGTTCATTAACCAAATTTAACACCATGTCAAATTTTGATTAAAGAAGGCTGTTTTGACCTAAGCACCGTGCTTAATTCAAAAGGCCTATAGGTATATCTATATAAAATTGTAACACCCTAAAATTTGCCTTTTCTAAAATAAAGTTAAATTGATTTAAATACTTGTTTATATGCTCATGAAATATAGGAAAAAGAATATTTTTCATTAATTTAAAATTTAGCATAAGGTAGTAATATGTTTGTGCATACATGCTGCTACATGATTATTTTGAGATGATTGGGTTTGATCAAAACTTCAAAAGGATTTGAATTTGAAAATTGTGTTTAAGAAAATAAAAAGGAATTTTTTCCTCTCCTCTCTCTTCTCTATCATTTAGCCCAGCAGCACAAGTACTGTGTTGTCGTGGCCTGCTTCTCTGCTCGGCCTTGCTTCCCCACATGGCCCACCTGCTCCCTTCCCCATTTCCCCCATGGACTAGCTAGCAGTTGGCCCAACCAAGCCACGCCTCCCCACTCTTTCGTCGGGCCGCTCCCCGCCCCGCCTCTTCACCGCTCTCTTTCACTAACCAATGGGGCCTAGTCATCAGCGGTGCCCTCCCCTTCTCCTACCTCTAGTTGGAGCCAATCTAGACTCTATTTCCACCGGTGCCGCTGTTGAGTCCGAACCGCCTACGCCACGTCCTAGCCTACACCCCACACCATTAGCAACCCATAAATAGTCAGCCCATGTTGCACCACCTCCACCCAACTCTAAAGCCCTAGTGCTGCCCTTGCTAGAGCTACAGCCACCATGGAACCCTAGCAGTTCGAGCCACCAAAGTCGCCTCACCATTCTGCCGCTCCATCGTCGTCCGAGACTACTCGCCGAACCTCTACGCGAGGTAAGCAAGCCCCGGTACCCGCTCTTCCTTCTCCGACGCTTTCTATCGCTTGTGCCACATCGCAGAAGTACCACCAACAAGCCCAAGCTACCTCAAACGAGCCAAGCTAGTCCCTGCACTATCGTAGCCCCTTCTGATCCCCTAGATGGATTCAACTCGTTCTCCTCTTGCTCCCTGACGTTCTCCCAAGCCAAACGGTGGCCGGAGTCATCGATTTGCCCAACTCCCGCGAGGTCCCATCAATGGCGCCACCACCTAGACCCACCACCAACCGGTAGCCCCTCTCCTTCCTTCTCCCGATCTAATCTAGGCCATCCAAATCAGATATGACGGCCCATATAACCCCGTACCCTTCGCTGGCTTCTTTTAAAAAAGAGACCCTGAACTTTTTAAGATTTGAACCCATTGTCCCTGCAATTTTGTTAAAGAGCCTCTATCTTTCTTCAAAATAGTATCTGCAGTCCCTGGCTCAGTTTAAAATCCAATTTTATTTATTTTAAATTCAAAAATCGAGTTCCATCTATTTACAAAATTGCCACTATCTTCATTAGGCCATTTCTCCATTTTAACTCTGATTTGACCCGTTCAACTTGCGTTAGGTTCGTAACAACTTAATCTACATGTTAGTAACATTGTTTAGCATGTTTAGAGCTTTTGAATAAAATAGTAATTTGATTAATTTATATGAAGCTACTTTTTCAATTAAAAGCAACTTAGGCTTTTTACCTCTGTCTTTTGTAAATAAAATAAGATTAATCTTATGTTGGTTTTCTAATACAAATATAATTTGGCTTAAAACAATTTAGATATTCTTATATATGTTTTATAATTAAAATAAATGAAGCCTATAGTTTTCTGTTCCACGTATAAAAGAAATCTATCGGTAGATGTATTTTTTTTCACCGAAGCTCCGATTAGCGTGCTTTTCGCGTCTGTGTGTTCGTAGCAACGTGTAGAACATCTTTAAAACCTTTTTACTTACTATTTATTATGGTTGGTGTACTGTTCTAATTTAGATCTATTGTTTTCTTCATGTATGATTGCATGGATGCTTGTGTGGTGCTTTATGGTTATGTCCAGTCGGTGAGAAGTATGTTGGTAAAATAGAAGAAGTTGGTGATCCAGAAAAAGTCTTTTGGAGGTTACAATTCAGTAGACGAAGGATCTAAGTTTAAGGCAAGTATAGCATGGGATCTTCCTTGTTGTCCTATACAACTTTAATCATTTAATTCGTACTGTATGTGTCTACCTTGACTACCACTAAGGATATCCTAGCCTTTTGTACTTGTACCTTGATACCTATGGGGTATTGCATTGGGTAGTATGATGCTAGTGCTCAACTAAAGCCATGATCTTGTAACTTGACTAATGGTATATGCAATAAACACTAAAAGATGTATTTTAGCAACATGGAACAAGGGGGCTAGAGCATCGGGCGATTTCCAATCTAGTATATCCTTAACTTTGCTTGGATCTACTATAACTCCTTCAGCGGACAAGACATGTCCTAAAAACTATACTTCCTTTAGCCAAAAATCACACTTACTGAACTTGGCATACAACTAATGTTCTCTTAGGTGGGTTAGAACAATTATGAGATATTCCGCATGTTCTTTCTTGTTCTTGGAATATACTAAGATGTCATCAATAAACACCACTACAAACTTGTCTAGCTCAGGCATGAATATTGAATTCATCAGATACATGAAATGAGCTGGGGCATTTGTCAAACCAAAAGACATTACCAGGTATTCATATAATCCATATCTGGTGGTAAATGTCATTTTGGGAATATCTTCAGGCTTAATTTTGATTTGGTGGTAACCTGACCTCAAATCAATCTTGGAGAAAACTTTGGCTCTCGCCAGTTGATCAAAAAGTAAATCTATCCAAGGTAAGGGATACTTATTCTTAATAGTTACTTCATTCAATGGATGATAGTCAACACACAATGTTAGGGTCTCATCTTTCTTTTTCACAAAAATTGTAGGACATCCCCAAGGTGATGAACTAGGTTGGATAAACCCTTTATTAATTAACTCTTGCAACTGAGTCTTCAACTCGGCTAATTCCTTGGGAGGCATCCTATAAGCTCTCCTAGAGATCGGAGCTGTTCTAGGTTTTAGATCGATGTTAAACTGAACATCCCTATCAGGTGGTAGACCGGGTAAATCTTTAGGAAAAACATCCAGGAATTCATAAACTATCGGGATATCTCTAATCTCCTTGACGGAAGTTGCACAAACTTCTTCCACTGATCTCTTTAAGGTTGGAAGTTGGATAAGAAGCTGAGAATTACTATCTGGCAAACTCACCCTTATTGTCCTATTCAAAGTATCTACAACAGCTTTATGTTGATACATCCAATTCATTCCCAAGATCACATCTATATCCTGATCCTTTAGAATAATCAAGGTAGTGGTAAAAATGTGCCCACCCAGGTTTATGGGTACCTGGTACACCATTTCCTTAGTACACAGATGTCCCTCAGGCGACTGTATATAAAAATTCTCCTTTGTTTCCCCAATTAGAATTTCATGCTTTATGACAAAGGTTCTATTGATGAATGTATGAGATGCACCAGAATCAAAAAGCATAACTATAGGATGATCGGCTATAGGAAACATACCCAGCATCATGGGTTCCCCTTCTAGAATCTCCCTAGCTTGAATATAGAAAACCCACCCCGTCTTCTTTTCATTTTTACCCTTCTGAGCATTTTGGTTGTTGTTCTTGTCCTGAGCTTGACCCTGTTGTTGATTTTCAGGAGCCTTCTAGAAATTTGGGTTATACTGCTTAGGATATGGATATTCCCTCAAGAAATGACCTGACTTTCCACAATTGAAACATGGGTAATGGTGGCCTTGGGGTGTTGGAGCACGAACACCAGGAATATTTATCTGTTGAGAGTTTGATTAAGTTACGGCAGGACAGACATTTGGATGTTGACCGGCTTGGAACTGTGGCGGGCGATAAGGAGGGCGATAGTGATTCACTGGATGATAGATTATCTTCTGCCTCTTTTGATTCCCACCAAAAGATATAGATGGCATACTCTTTTTCTTTTTAATCTCCTTATGCTGTCGATATTTCTCTTCTGATGCAATAGCAATGTTAACTGCCTCATGATATGTGACATTGGTGCAGGTAGTCATCATTGTCTGAAGTTTGGTATTTAGGCCACGCATGAACCACTTCTTCTTCTTAGCATCTGTATTAACATATTCAGATGCATACTATGAAAGGTGATTGAACTTGCCCACATACTGCATGACTGTCTAATCACCTTGCTTCAAAGCAAGAAACTCATCTAGCTTCATGGCCATAACTCCCTCCAAAATATAATGGACATGGAAAGCAGTGCGAAACTCAGCCCAAGTTAACTGAACACCTACTGGTTGCATAGCCACAAGGTTTGCCCACCAAGCACCTGCTGCACCTCTGAGCTATTGGGCAGCAAACACAGGCTTCTGGAACTCAGTGCACAGAATAAGGTCAAACTTTTGCTCCATGGTATGAAGCCAATCATTAGCTTCAAGTAGTTTGTCAGCCTTGGTAAATACTGGTGGTCGTGTATCCATGAAGTCAACATATGTAGCTTCTTACCTATGATGATTACGACCATAGTTCCCTTGCATCATATTCTGATTGCTTTGAGCTAACTCCCGAAGCAATCGAGCATTCTCCACAGTCACATTGACCAATGCTATGATAACATCAGCCAAACTTGGTGGAACTAGTGGGGGATCAGGAATACCATCCTCATCTTGCGAAGAACTAGGAATATTTGAACCCCGAGTACAACGCATCTGTTCATGACAAACCAAACTTTTACTCACAAACATTGATTGAACTGTTAAAAGAGCTTGCTACAAACACATTACATAGGGCTCACTTATTTATACACAAGTCTGCACTTAAGCAAGACTACCCAACTAGACTAGAACTCGCTATATTACAACTCTACTTTTCTCCTCGATCACATCAAACCTCATGATCAGTATCCATTCCTGAAACATTTCCACCTTCATTATCACTTTTGTTGACCATCACTACTTCTTCTGGATCTTCTTCCTCTTCTTCTTCCACTTCATCATCATCTGCTATGATGACACCTAGGTCCATTGCATTAGCTTGAGGCTCATGATTTGGATTTAGGATATTATTCAGCCTATGGACTTCTTCATACAGATTGGTATAATATTCTTCTAAGTCTTCTACATAGAACTCTAACTCATGAGCTCGGGCTCTAGCTACATCTTCTCTATGCCAAGCTTCATTTCTTCCTTCCACCATATGAACTAACATACGCTCACAATTCTTATGAGTGGTGGTGCGACGCTTCAATTGATCCTATAACTTGCCCACCTGGATGGCATCCAAGGCCCTATCTCTAGTAGCCTGTGCTAACTCTGCTGAAAGCCTCTGTACCTCAGCCTAGAGATCAAGCCTAAAGCTGCTACTGCTAGCACCATCACTCCTAGGGGCAAGCTGGTGACGAGAAACTCCTTTGGGTCCAACGGACTTATGGGGTGTTATCTTGGTACGAGCCATACTATAGAAAGCAAGATTTCAAAATAGTAAGACGATCTGATAAAACTCCAAAGAGCAGCAAGGATGGATTACACTACTCAACCCAGACTAAGAGGGAAGTAAGTAACAAGTGGATTAATCATGATGCATGAATCGTCCTTACGAAACTTAAACATCAAAGCTCCTATGGTACATAAACAATAGTTTTTATTATATAGGGCATAATAAGATTACTACTCCACCACACAAAGCCTTTTTAATCAAATAAGGAATGGCAAGAATTAATTAAGATAAGTCAGAAGCAATTTGGACTAAATTAACAGATTAAATTTATTTTCCCCAAATCATTTTGAAGTTTTTGTAAAATAATACTACAAAAACTTTGTAATGGTGCTCTGATACCACTCTATGGCAGAACCTCCTAAATTATAGGGCTCACATGCACCTGTCACTGTTCAATGACCTCTAACGACTATGCATATGTTCCCGATAACTTAAGAAGACTGTCGGGTGTCCCCAAGGAACCCCAAATCATCCACGATTTCCGAGCAGGATCCCATTATAGAGTCATTGCAGTATTACAACATTTATTCAAATATCTACATCAGAGTAAAATAGCGAAAGTCTTACAATAACTTAGTTTACAAACCAGTTGTTTTAAACCTTACAAACTAAGTTCGATAATTATTACAAACCATAGTAGTGGAGTGGCATTAGTAACATAATACAAAACACACAATATTAGTACCCTGCCCAAGGGTCACACATTCACTTATCATCATTGATTTGAACAACAGTCATGCAGCATGACCCAAGACAGACCTACTCATGAGGCTCACCTGCAACAAGGGTCAATGAACCCTAAGTACAAAAGTACTCAACAAGACTTAACTAGAATAAAAACTAATAAGACTCGGGAATGCAGGCTTAGGGATTCAAGGTATGGCTTTAGCAATAAACAAGGTTCTTTTGCATAAAAGCTTTCTAACAAGATTCTTTCTTTCAACATTTGCATCTCCATATCAATCATATATAAAGTTGACATGATTTGTACTGAGATCATGAAACCTCATATTAAGCTCTTTCTCAAAACTTCCTCAAATTTTAGTTATTAACTATGATGATGAACAGTGAGTTGAGTCTCCATAACCAAGGAGCAACGATGATTCAAACCGATTATAACCCAGCTGGGGATTCCCAACCACACGACATATGCAGGTCCTAGACCTACATATACCAACCCACCCTTAGATCCTCTAAAACAAGAATGGGTCCGTGCCACCCGAGAATACAGTACTCCACCATTCTAGCCCATTACCACATGGGTACACGCTACTCTCGCCATCTCTCCACTCCCAGTGCACGAGTAGCCATTCTCGTAATAGAATAGCCAAGTTAAGGCTTACCAAAGTATGTGATCGGTACTACAAAGTCTCACCTCATACAATTCAACAACGGACATGTCTTAATCGACATAGGTGGAAAGAACCCGCTCATAAGACCTCCATGTCTTATGGCTCCCATACATCGAGTTCGCCCGGTCTAGATTTATTACTCCACATGCTCATATCTCATGATCACATAAATAACCAGTCGTATCCAAAAAACCATTTATATCTCGTAGGTGACTGGTGATCACCCGACTTGTACTATTCTAAGCATGGCTAAGTATAAATAAGTATTCTCGAATTGAAACAGGTATCAAGGTTGATATTGAAAAACAAGGTTGGTAATGCACCAATTAGGTTTTCACTCAACTCCTAATCACTTAATGCAGTATAGAAAAGCAAAAGTGATATAAATTTGTAAAACACAAGGTAGGTTTAAATGCATCCGGAGCTTGCCTTGGTTGACAGAAAGGTCAGGTTCCGAAGACGTTCCATAATTATCAAACCTGACCTCAATAGACGGATTAACTTCCTCGTCAACCTGATTCACTACCACGTTCTTGCTTTCGTTCACTACACGTATTAACAATGCCATGTTTAATATGACGTGCGATATGAAACATGATGCTTGACAATGGATGCAAAAATTAATAACTTGAATACAACTTTCCTTCGCGGTACAGTTGCAAACCAACAATTAATTAAACAATTTCATAAATTCAAACACTTACTTTAAATATCAAGAATTATTCTATACTAATGACCCAAGGTCATCACTCAATCAAAAATTCAAACAAAACCTAAGTCATTAAGGTTTACTATTTGCTTTTATGAATTAATTATTTAATTAAAAGATATGAAATAAATCAACTTTCTCCAAATGAGCACAAAATTTTTATGAAGGCTTATCACATGATAACTAAGTGGCAAAACAATTTTCATAATTTTTGGATAAATAATAAAGCCTAGAAAAATCATGGAAGCTCATTTATTAATTAATTAGAGCAATTTTTATCACATTCAAAATGTACTAAAAATCAATATTTAATATTTTTCCTAAATAGCTTACATCACAGAGAGGTCACACAACAATTTTCATAATTTTTGGAGCTCTAATTAATTCTATACAAAAAATAACAAATCACATCACTATTCATTCAATTCTACAAAATAGGAAAAATCCATTTTCAAATAACGGTCACTGACAACGGGGTCTCACATGTCAGCGTCGTCCTCCTGCGCTCAACAGCGACGACCGTGCTTTGATCGGCGATTTCTCGCCGCCGGTGAGATCAACGGCGACGGCGAGGGTACCAACACACTCCCCACATCACAACACATCGATTGACTGTACTAGCTAGACTAATTACAGCGAGGTACGAGCCTAACGCCGGCCATGGCGGCCACGACAGCGTGGCTGCACTACGCCAGCGAAACAAGGCCGGTAGCGGTTAAATAAAAGGCCCAGGAAGCATTAGGAGCTCACCCCAAACACACTCGAGCAGAAAAATGGACTGGAGGAGCAACGGAGAAGCTCGTCGTCGGTCACAGCAATCACGACGGTGCGAACAACATCGGCGACGGTGCTCTGATGGCTGTGGTGGACAAAATGGTCAAGCAATAAGTCACAAAGCATCATGACAACATGGAGAAGATGGAGCAACACTTTGCAAGGGCCGAGGCTAACCGTAGAGCTATGGCCACGGTGAAGTGGGATCATTGGTGACGCTGTCGACCGCGAGGAAGAAAAGCAACGAGCGACGCTTCTCGGCGAAGTTAAGCTACAAAGGCAGTGTGGCTTGGTTCGCAAATAATAGGTGGAGCTGAGATAGGCTTTGTCGAGGCTGGTATGCGCTATGGTGATGGCACGGGCCCGTCGGAGTTGGGCGGTGGTGACGGGAAAAGTAGAGGAAGAAGAAAGAATGACGACGATGACGTCTCGGCCTTTATAACGCGGTCAAGGCACACGGAGATGACACGCAGCAGCTTCTCCATGCTAGCGCAATGCTGAAGAAGGCCACAGGCGTGACTGGAAGCCAGAAGAAGGTCGCCGGCAGTGAGGTGTCGCCTGAAGACACTGTTCCCAATATTTACAAAATTGCCACTCGCCTAATTTCCTAAATTACTCCCAAATTTGTATGGTAACTCAAAAATCTCCAAAAATAAAAGTTGTTCCAAATTCAAAGTTCTACAACTTTGCTTTAATAACCATACCCGAATTATGTCTACATTTTGAAATGCAAGTTTAAAATCAAAAGGGGACACTTTAAGTACATTTCGCCTTTTCAAATTACTTCAAAATTTATATAACAACTTTGAAAATTGCAAAAACAAACTTTGTACAACTTGACAAGCTCTACACTTTTGCTTTTAGGCTCAACCCCAAAATATGCTTAGATTTTGAATTAGGTTTTTAGGGTAGAATTTAAATACTGAAAATTAGGGTTTTCGAAAATTCCAAAGCAATACAAAGATTTTGAACTTGATTCAAACCATACAAGTCAACACATATAACATAAAGGTAAACTTGTTTTAATGTATGCATATCAAAAATTTTACTAACACTAAAATGAGGTGCAATACATATAATGACATGGCAGGTTTTAGTATTTAAACACCCAAGGTGTTACAGCTACCTCAGGCAAAAGGGTAAATCATGACTCACAGTGAAAGTGTACAACCTTTGCAAAGTATAAAACTGGTATATCAGTCATGCTCACGGTCATGAGCGGCCTTGGAACATTTATAGAATAGATGATGGACACTGATGATAAAGATGCTCACTAATGATTACTGTTTATGCTATTCATTATTCATGTTTACCTAATCAAGTGTTTATATGGGCTTGTGAATAAACTTGTTGCCACCCAGTTGCTAAAAGATGACTCATTAAAAGCTAATCGTAGTTAACCATTGTCAGCCTTTTGAGCCTCATGAATCCCATGTTATATTTGTTGAGTACGACATGTACTTACGCTTGCTTTACTTTTTAAATCTTTGGATAAAAATTCTGGATGGGTACCAGATTGCTAGAGTTTAGAGGAATTAGGCTTGTGATCAACTAGTTAGTTATCTCTATGGAATTGGAGTCTTCACCCGAAGATCGAAGTTGTCTTTTCGTTGTCTACTACCTCAGGTTGTATTTTTTATACTAAGTACGTAATATATTGAGCATTGCCTTTTGATATTACCCTTATTTGTAGTAATATGTGAGATTTGACTTCCTGGGCTCACATATGGTGTGTATCTGGTTTTGTTCTTAAAATCGGGTGCTACAAACACCCAAACCAGAGCATATGACATAAACAAGCAAAGCATGAATGAGCAGGTTTATATTTTCATGGAGACAAACATGAGTAATGATATTGGTGAACATTGAATTACCTTTGCATACCTGAGTATATTTACCGGTAGCATATATAGATGAAGCTTTGAGTCTGCTGCACAGTGGCTTGATTGCATATAGTCCTACTTAGGCGATCAACAAGGCTAGGCTACACACACAAATAGTGTATATAGACCATGGGCCTTGGTGAATAGCAGCAAAGGTATCGAAGGGGAGCACCCTTCTTACGGCTCCTTTTCTCTTTTCCTCTTTTTTGTCTCCCTTTTTTATATCATTTTTTCTCTTTTTCATGTATATTTTTTTCTCTCTCTCTCTCTTTAGCTCTCTTTTTAGCAAGGCAGAGTTGACATCATTTTTTTTCTTTTTAACCAAGATGGCCTTTGGTGTGTATGGGACTTGGTGAGACTTTCACCATCCTCCCCCACACTTGGACCTTTGTGTAAAAGTCAAGTGTAGAGTCTGGGTCTCCTCTTGAGTGTGTTCCATCACCAAAGGGCATCGAGGTGTATGGTTGATGCAGCTGTCATGTTCTCTAGCATGGTACACACCCTTGTTCTTCTTGGTCTTATCCTATAATGGTTAGCAACCAAGAATACCCGAAGTTGCATACTAACTTAACAACATGTTCTTCATTTATTGAAAAGGAAATATTGTGTTTTTTATAGATATTATCTTATATATATTTTTATGATAATCTAAGGTATCTCCTAGCAGTGCTTAGTTTACAGTCATAAGCTTGACCGTAGGAACTTCATCTTGCAGCTATCAATGGTGGTCTAGTTCCTAGCTTTACCACCAAACATTTAGCATTAATGTTCAAGCTGCAAGGTTAGTGCCATAGTGCTTCTACGGGATTTGTAAAATTTGTGGAAAACAAAAGCATCCACAACCATCCTCTTTAAAAGTTAAAAGATGAAGGTCAAGAGGTGGTTGTGATCCACATAGAAGCAAGCGACACTAAGCGAGACAAACTCTAGAGACTTAAAAAGTGAGTATGAAACGCGAGGGGTCTCGAAAGAGAAACTCTCATGCTCAACAGCGAAAACCTTCTCCACGGTCTCTAGAGTTGGAGCTTTGGGATTATCCTTCGCCATAGGGTTTTCTAGGTGAGTTATAAATGTGGTGAAAGCAGTTTTCCCAACCTCTTCATCAAGGCTCCCAAAAAAATTTAGGTAGCCTATGAGAAGATCAAAATCGAGGCTAGCAAGGATGTGGAAATCAGAATGAACCTCGATTTTGCTTATTGATTCGAGGTATTTTCAAAATCATCAAAAAGTTCATCCTTGAAAAATGGAAATTTCAAAGGTTGGAAACCTTCCTTCAGAGTTTTTGGTTTAGGTGAGGGCCTCTGGATGGGAGGTATTAGCTCGGCCTCAGCCGAAGAGATTTCCTCATGGCTTGATTCAGGTCTACACAGAGGGATTTGATGAAAAGAGTGTTTTCTAGGATATGATCTAGAAGCACTTTCTCCTTCCATTATGGTTCTATGGTCAAGGGACCCTCAGGTGATGATATCAAGCTATAGGACAGATTCCTTGCTAAGAATTGACCTAAAGTGCTGTAACAACACATGGTCTAGTATAGATAAGGCTGGGATATAGTGTGTTAAGATTGAAAATCTAGCCTAGGCTGCACCTATGGTTTCCTTCTCTTGCTAGCGGAAGTTAAGAATCTCATATTGTAGGAAAGCGATTCGAGATATAGGGAAGAATGCGGAACAGAATATGTCCCTCAATTCTTCCCAATCTCTGTTTGCCTTCCCTATGTTGTGGGTGGAGGTTGTTTTGCCCTCTCAAAAGAAGGGAAACAACTTCTACCGGAGATTTTCTTGTGCCATGCCAAAGATGTTCAAGCACGCATAGAGCTACTCAAACTCCCGTAGATGATGGTAAGAGTTTTTATAAACTTAACCTGAGAAGGTTTGTTCCCAAACCATGGCTATAAAACAAGGACGGAGTTCATAGCCAGAAGCTATGATTGGCTTCAATGGTGGTGGCTCTTAAGAACTCGTCCTTAGGAGTAGAATGATTTTTTTAATGGTAGTTTGCTCCATTGTAGAAGAAAAAAGGAAAAAAGAAAAATATTTTTTAAAGGTAGAACACAAGGATACACGGGTGAACTAGGTTCGGAGATAATACAACAACTGTTCTTCGGCAACGGCGCTAGAAATGCTTGTTGGTATTTCTTAACGCATACAGAAATAATCCACAAGCGCATAGAATTACCGTTGTAGCATTTCACCCAGAAGTATTCAGGGTATCGTATTTTCACAAGGAATGGTGTAAGAGTTTCTTAAGCTAGTTCACCTAATGATAATAGGAAGAAGGATAGCCTAGGTAGTGAGGTTATCTAGGGATAGAGATCCTAAGCTAAGATAGCTTTCCCACTATGGACTTGCTTTGGGCATCAGATAACACTTGGTTTGCTAAGCGTTTCTAGCCTATGGCTCTACACCTCACCCGGACGTGGGGGTTACGAGGGATGGATAGGGCTATCATCACCTGCTGCCTACCCCTCAACCATGGAGTATGAGGCAAATGAAGGTAGCCTCTAGCATAGACACCACGTCTACGCTATCGACTATTACTCTAGCACCGATCAGGGTTATCCGTCTTTATCAGGGCCCTTTACTAGAGTATTTGTCATAAGGATGAACGATGAACCCGCAAGTAAATAATGAACAAGACTAACTTAAAGTAGAATTCACTACCAAAGATAAACATGAACCTTATACTCCAAGTAGTATTCGGTTCATAGAGGTACAAGTGGAGAGGAGCCGATGATTTCTGGTACTCCTTCCGCTAAGTGTACAAGGGGCACCAAGTACACAAGTGGAGGTAGCTGACAACTCCGATACTTCCCCACTCTTACTCACTCACTCCCTACACTAAACTAGCTAAAGAGCTAAGACAGGAATGGAGCTCTTCTCTTATCACATTGTGTCTCTCTTGTAGACAGGGGTTGCCCCTCTATTTATACAATGAGCAAGGGCGGTGCTGTGGCTATTCCTAGCATGAGGACCGAGCTGCACTGCCTCTACATGGAGCCATGCCACCGCCAGTCAAATGGGTGGCAGAGAGGCGCCGATAGGGGGTCGCTGGCCCCTCGGGGTTGGTCACCCCCTGACCAAGCCTCCTCGCCACCGCTTTTGCACGACGGGTTGTGGGCTGGTCCTAGGTCGCTCCTCGGGTGGTACTTCACCCGGATGACGTGAATTGATGGGTGTTTCTATTATTCCTTTGCGCGAGTCAGCGTCAAAAAGCATCTTTTGGTTAAAGTTTCCATGCATTTGCGTTTATGTCCTACAAAACAATACACCAAATACATGTGGAACTAGGTCAAAAGTAAATGTATTTGTGTTTAAGATTTCTAATTTCTCCTCTTTTTGTGTCTTAATTGGCGGTTGGATTTGATCATTAAGGACCGCCAACACTCCTCCTAGGAGAAAGAAGATGAAAGCAAAGGAAATAACCCCTATTGTTGATGATGAGGACAGGAGAAGCTCCAGATTCAAGAAAGATTGGGCTGAGAAGGATACTCTGGACCCAAGCACTCAAGAATGATCAATGGAGAAAGACCAGAAGAAATGGCGGACTAGGCCAGACTAGTGGTGGCTATATATTGTCTTATTTTTGCTGTCTATCTTGTTTTTTATGCTTTGATAGTTGTTTTTAGTATTGTAAAACTTTGTAAGTGGTGGTTATGTAACCATATGTTATCTCTATGCTACTCTATTTCATCTCAATGAATAGTCATTCTCGTGATTGGAATATCTTGTGCTGGAATATTAGGGGGCTTATAGATATTGATAAGTGGGACCCTATAAGAAACAAGATTGAGGAGAGTAGTGCAAATATTTTCTGCCTTTAGGAAACCAAGAAAGAGAATTTTGATTTGCATTTTTCATTCGTAAGTTTGCTCCAAAGCATTCTGATAAAATTTGACTTTTGCCCCTCTAAGGGTGCATTTGGGGGGATCTTGGTTTGTTGATGGTTTCTTCACACTTTGCTATTACTATTGCTGAAACTAACCTAACCTTGTAGCCTGGACCCTTGTTGTAGTGTATGGCCCTTGTAGGCAACCTGCTAGAGATAATTTTGTTAGTTGGTTATATAGCTTGAATATTGAAGATGATGATCTTTGGTTGATTATTAATTAGGGATTTTAGTTTCTATAGATCTGCTGAAAGTATAAATAGACCAGGAGGTAATTTTAATGATTCAGTCATCTTTAATAATATCATCAGTCATCTGGGGCTCATAGATTACCTATCAAGGGTTAAAGTTATATTTGGAGTAATATGTAGGACACCTCACTTATTAAGCAAGTTGATTGGTTCTTCACGTTAGTTGCTTGGACTAATCAGTATCCCCTTACAGTTGTCCTCCCTCTTGCTAGGATTACCTTTGACCACCTTCCCCATAAAATCTAAATTGGCACAAGCATCCCAAAGGCAAATATTTTTAGGTTTGAAAATTATTGGTTTAGTCATCCTTGGCGCATTGATCAGATTTGTGGCAGGAAATTTTTGAAACCCATCTTCTCTGTAATTCAAAAGCAAATGATTCTCCCATTTGGTATATGACCTGCTCAAAGTGAAGGATTTATACCTTCATCAGGGTAGAAGTACGAAAATCAAGAATGGACAGAAACCCAGATTTTGGTCTGACCCATGGTTATATGACAAACCCATCTGTGAGATTACTCCTATTCAATTCTATACAATCTTTGTGATTAGAAAGAGGTAACTTTTGCAAATTAAAGAATTGGAAGACCCACATTACATAAGGAGATGGCAAATGTAAAGAATAGGAAGACCCGAATTTCATTCATGGCTCACTCCTTATTTGCAGATAGACACTCTGAATTTGAAACTTGAAAATTCTAATGATGTCATATATATGAATTTGAAAAGAATAGGAAATTTTCAGTGAAATCAACAATGCATAATGCTTTAACCAAAAATGATGCTGGACCAACAAATATGGATGGGTAAAATCCCTCAAAAATCAAAATATTTCTCTAGATTCATGACTAAGAATGATGTGCTAACTAGAGACAATCTTCTCAAGATAAGCTTGTTAAAAGCCTATCAATAACAAGTGTCAAGCGGTTTAGATTATTAGCCACATTGATTAACATGTACATTCAGATAACATCCACATTTATTAACTACATTTAGATAACAGCCACATTTAGATAACAACTACCTACATCACATGACCAAACCATGACAATGCCAACTAAACTAACAGCGCTGAGACCTAGACCTAACTAATCTCACAAGTAAACACTGGTGGAGACTTGTTTCCCTTAGCAATCTCTTCCTTGATCTCTTCCTTCGCTTCTAGTATCTTGACTGCCATTTCACAAAGCTAGACCTTCATCTCACACATCTCTAGCTTCAACTGACACATCTTGAGTTTCAAGTCGCCATTGACCTCTTCTGCAACTGCTTTGTCTTCTTTGGTAGGATCTACTGCCTCCACTTTGGGACCTCCAGTGCTCTACTCTCCATCACTAGCCAACAATGCAGTTAACTATCCTGCACTAGCTAGCGTCTTCAGATGCTCCTCATATTCATCTTCCCAGAAGAAAAAAGGATAGCCCGAATTCCTCTAAAGCCAAAATGAAATTAAGATCCTGATGCAGCTCAGCAGCAATGAAGAATCAAACTTTCGAAACCCTAACTTACCTTATGGAAAGGGCAATAGTAAAAAAAACTTGATTTTGGCTATGCTCCTGCGCTGAGACCCACCGTACCACCCTTCGCCGCCTACAATCTGAGCATATGATGAGAGGGAGGTTAAGCATGCGCTGATTCGGGCCCGGGCCGATGTGTTGCGCCATGGAGGAGATCGATAGTGGAGGGCACAGGCAACAATAGTGGGGGAGAGAGAGAGGAGCAGGGAGAGAGCGAGAGGAGCAGCTATAGAGAGAGGGATGTGACTAAGAGAGAGCGAAGGAGGATCAGGGGGATAATATATATTTTTTTATTCTCACATATGCGTGTTATTATTTTCACTTTTTTTGTAATTAAAACCGCCACTTGTTTGAACTTCTGAACATAGCGCAATGGTAACACACCAACTTGTGGACCTGGAGGTATCAGGTTCGATCTTGGGCGGTAACACAATTTTTGCTCATTTTTTATTATTACAGACGCATCTTCATCCTTTTTCTTTTTGTGCACCCTATTTTGCTAAGGCTAGAAGCTCACTGGCATTCCTTCAGCACATTTTTATCCAAGTCCCCATGCTGGCAATTCTAGGGTTCCACACTTCCACCAATGTCCAAGCACATCCGCCCGCCGTCCTTCGCCATCGCACGGCTGCCCGCTGTTAACCGTTGCCGCATACCACAACCGCCATCACCATCCGCGTGCCACCGTACGCCCGCCTCTGTCTCCAACTCCATCTGCCACCATCCTTCGGCCACACTCCTCGATGAATGTCAGTCAATGAGGTCAGTTTTGGCTAGGAGGCGACCTGATTTGGCGAGGAGGTGCTGGTGGAGGCCCAGCGTCCCCTCCTCAAGCCCTTTCGACCTCGACCTCTTTGCGTGCTGGGACCTTGCCATTGGGTGCCCTGCCACCACTCCAAGCTCACCTCTACGTGCCTAGGGTTGCGCTGCTGCCGCCACTACTCCAAGGTCAACGCCATATGTATTAGACTTCTTTCCCCCTATTCTTTATTCTTTTAATATGGATTATCATCTGGTTTGTTGTTCAAATAAGCCGTCAGCTGCCATACGAACAATAGTGATGATCTGCCCTTAGCCTAAAGTATTTTAGGTTGCTCACTCTAGTTTTTAATTGCCCAAAACCATAGTACTGTTATTCACATAGTAGGTAGGAAATTATTTTACTAGTAGTTTACTGAAAATGAAGGAGCAATTATTTTTCTGTGGTCTGTGAAAGAGCTGATACTATGTCTTTTATAGTTTCTTTACATAATGAAATAGCTTTCTCCTTTGTGATAATTAAATCATGCTGCTGCTGCCAGGAAACATGTTCGTGGTGCCATAAATGAATTTAGATAAAAAAAAAGCTTTGTACTAAGAGGTTGGTTAGGTTAAGGCCAATGCTTTGTGAGCTTTATGTTTAGAATGCACATCACAATACTACAAGTAGCACTTGAGCACTGAACTGAAACTAATACATTAGTAGTTGTAGTGACAAGTACTAGTAGGCGTACACATGGGCAGAGCTACATGGGGCCAAGCTAGGCTCAGGCCTCCCCTTGCCTCTGTGATTTGCACAAGTCTCTGCTACTCCGCTCTCTATCTTTGTGTGTCTCCCTGTCCTTGTGCTAGATCTGTATCTGCTAGTGACTGAGTCACCAATGATTGGCCAGGGCCCAGAATGGCTAGCAGCCACACACAGACATAACAATCGGTTAGTTATGTTCCCACCACTCAGCTCAGCCATTAGTCTATTCACTTTGCTTATGTTGCTCTGTGTCGTCTGAGTCTTGTTGATTCTTCTATATTTTTTCCTTCCTCGTTCTTCAGTGTATAAAATTTATAGAGTATGCATACTAGAAGTGGCAGATTAAGTAACATTTTGGGTGATCTTATGTTGCTATTACTGGGGGTACAGGCATTCTACTGCTAGCTGCTAGGTGCTAGCTCTTATCACTATCACAACTGAGAGCAATTAATAATTAATAGCTATATTTAGCTTTAAGAAACATCCTATTCATGAGTTAGCTATTGGTGATGATTTATCTCAAGTTGTAACAATCAAGTAGCTATATTTTTTCATGGATTTGATAAATTCTTACAAGTTGTAACAATTCAGTAGATAACAAAGTAGCTATATTTCTTTAGTGCATTATTATATTTCCAGCTTTAATCATATGAATTAAGCTTATTGAAAAGATGCTATATATATGTGCTCTAATAAAGTACTATATGGTGTCTGCATATATCTTGATATTCCACTTATAATAGTAAAATTATTATATGTTGGCATCTAACTTGTACTTCTTGCTCAACACTTGTTCTAGCCTTAATAGGCATAGTTGTGATTCTTTTGGTCAATAATTTAATATTATGACCCTTGTGATCTAGCTTATGCTTATATTATCATTATAAACACTGCTTATGCATTTATGTATTTTGTCCATCCTTGTGCTCTAAAACTTTACAACCATGTGCTTGGATATCCAAACCGATGGCAACTGAGGTGATATTGTCATGCTCTGTTTTTGTAACTTATATGTAAATTCTTATATACATAGCTATAGGTGTGCTTTCAAAGGCATGACCATATCGCTTCATATATTGTTTATGAGTGAGATTTGAAGTATTTATGCTGTACGTCTCACGTCTTCATTTAGAGGGTTCATGTTTAAAAGATTAATGAGTTAGTTTTGTTTATTAGACTTAAGAACAAATGTCCAAAGTGTAGTCATTATTGAACTTACTCTTGTTTCGAGTAACCCATATTTGTGTTAGGTTGTTCTTTAATTCTAGTTTGGTTCTTATTAATTTGGTTATCTTGCTTCCGTGTTATTTATGAACACAAAGGAGATATCAATTGGTCCGTAGGAATGCTTTGCCAATCCTATAGACAGTTTGGATTTGCTATTTTAGTATTAGATATACCATATAATGAAGTGTAAGTTGTTGTTATCAATAAGTTGAGTTTCCTCTAATCGAAATGTTCTTGCTTTATGTGGACAGTAAAACAGCCGAACTAATAACTTAGGTGGGGTAGCATGTCTAATTGTATTGGTCAGACTAGGAAAATTATATTCTGTTATAGGCACAAATTGTCCATTTAGATAATAGACACAGAGATTTCTGGATAGGTTATATTCTTTTACCAAGTAGACTACTACCACTCTTGCACTACTAAGTTACTCCTTTTACTTGCTATTTCTAGGAATCTGGCAACGAACAAAAGCTGATCATTGGTGTTAGTTGTCTTGTGAGTGCTAGCTGTTGACTATGTACAGATCCCTATCAGTATGGTAAGATTTAGCTTTGATATACTAACACTACTTACTGTTAGATGGCAGAGCTCTATGCTGGTCACTAATTAACCTTACTAAAATTTGTTTTATAGGCTGATAAGGAATGTGAATCATCAACAGGCAATGAAACAAGTGCAGAGGAGGAAGAGAGAGATGCTAGTGCAAAGGACCAACATATAGATGTTACTGCAGAGGGGGGGGAGAGATGTTACTAAAGAGGGGCAGCCATCTAAACCTCCATGTCGCCGTCGTAGAAAGAGGATAGTTACATAGTGGCCAGAGGACACTATATTTGTCACAGACCTTACTCCAGCTGGGATGCCCACTGAGAAGAATGACCAGATAAGAATGAGGAAGCTTGCTGGTCTGATTGCTAGACAAAGGATATCCTTGATCTTGCCTTCATTCAATGACCTAAGTGAAAAGGACAAGTGGTCATTATTTGTTGAGTGTGTCCAGCCTAGATTGGAGTTTCTAGTTGCATTGAAGGATAGGGCATTTAAGATGATGATGTAGATGGTAGCCAAAAGTTGGAGAACCCACAATAGCGAGCTAGTACGTTATTTCGTCAGGAAAGGGTTGGATGCCATGGTGAAGCACCCATACATTCCGCGTCAAGATTGGGCAAAATTTGTGGAACTAAAGGAGAGCGAAGAAGCAAAGGAAACAAGTGAGAAATACAAGAAGCTTCAGGAGAGGAACAAGCATAACCACTGCCTAGAGACAGAAGGGTATGCTAGAATGGCCAAAAAGTGGGAGTAGGAGGATAGGGAATTAGCCGTCGCAAGCATAAGTAATCCTTGGGACAAATATCCTCCTGGACGCCCTAGGAATTGGCTGCGTGCATGGAGTACATTAGTTATTTTAGAAGGTATTGCTGAGATTCATTGGGCGATAGAAACAACTAAAAGTGTCACTCGACAAATTTTAGAGAAGGAAGCAGAACTTCAGGCTTCAAGGCTCACTTTGGTTAGGGAAAGAGATGTGCTCATAGAGGTCTTGGGCCAACCAGAATAGACAGGGCGCATGCATGGTGTCTAGTTACTATAGGTGGAAGTATTGGCTAGATTGCACCAGCATGTACATAAAGAGGAAGCGTTCAAATGTGGATGTGGAAGCCATTAAAAAAGAAGTTATGAGCCAAGTGATGCAAGAAGTTACTGCGAAGGTCACTAAGGATATCATGGACATGCTGCGTGAATAAGGATTGCCTTTGAGGTCGCCTTCCAACACCCCTACCTCTATATGTGGTCGGTAGAGCAGCTGTGCCTTAGCCTCAGATGTAGTCTACAATGCACAGTTGGACGGACTTGGTGGATTTCCAGATCTGAATGTTGTGGACCTTCTTACAGAGCCAACAATGTGTACACTTGTAATCAACCCTGGAGGTAAAATGGAGGTAGTACCAACAGGTCGTGTATTCCCAAAGCAAAATGAGCTATATTCACTTCCAATATAGGATGTATATGTTGTTGTACATGTTGATTTTGTATATCCAGAACATGAGGGCATTGTGCTGAATCCTCCCCAAGTGGTGAGATAACAAATCTTGGAGAGGCTCTATTCAATAGGGCCCAGTCGAGTAGGGGTTGCATTGTGGTATCATCGAAGGTGCTCTCTTCTCAAAGATCACCAAGACCGCCACTACATGGCCATGATGGGTCAGCCAAAAGCAATCTAAAGGACCTTGTGGTAGCCAATGTTTCATCCTCACAAGATGGTAAAGCAAAGAGTGCCACTGTTGAATACAAGCCTAAGTCCTCACGTGCTACAACGACACCTTCGTTAGCCCCTAGAAAAGCCAAGAGTGACACAGAACAGTAGGTGGGTGGCAAGCATAAGCAGCAAGAGGTGCAACCCACCAAACCAACTAAGAGTGCCCCTGTTGGAACTTTATGGATAAAGGCCAACCCTAAGTTCCAATTTGGACAGTCAATTCTATCAGCAACAGATGTTGACAAGGCAGGACCTAGGTGTGTTGCGCTTTATGCCTACTACATGAAAGCTTGTGCAGAGAATAGAATAGATGGGATAGTCGGTATGTTCAAGCGCCACCATTTTGGGCGTGATTTTGAAACTGAGCCTTTCGTTGTGGGATTAGATGATTTATTTGACTCTTCACACTAGATGCATTGGATATGTTGTTGACGGTAGTTACCATCCATCATAAACCATTAATAAAACATATATAAGGGCATAAATATGATCACCAACATAGACTTAGGGGTTTAAACTAACAATTTCCATGAGTTTTGGTGAATCTATATTTTCTACAGGAGTTATTCAGAAAACCATCGAGGAGGACCAAAACATCAAATAAAATTGTGCTTATCCACAACGAAAACTACTCCAAGGTTCTAGAGGACACCAGAAGCCATGCCACCAAAGCAGACCTATAGAGGATGACAGGTGGGGCCGGCCGGCCTCCTGGTCCCACCTGTTAGCCCTCCATTGTTATGTCGGTTCTCCACCGCCTTAAGGATTGCATCTACGCTATTTATTCAAGTCGGTTTGATCTGAGGTCTTAGGATTGACACTCTGGCCTATATAACCAGCCTATGCCCCCCTCCAGAGCATGTTGCTATAAGTCAAGATTAGACTAAAAATTAGGGTTTCTAGAGAGAAGAGAATAGAGCTCCAATTCTTTAAGTTTCTAGTATAGGCTAGCTAGTAAGGTTCAAGTAGAGGGTGGGCTATTGCCAGGATTCTGGATCCGTCGTCTGGAGACTGGAATAGCCATTGTATCTCTTTATTTATGACTTTATGCTACTCCAATATTATGTTGCTATTTATTATGTTCCAAGTTTGCTCTAGTTATATGCTTGATATAGTTGTGATTAATGATGAGTTTATGCATATGTTTGCAAAGCGCTTAGCCCAAGATGCGCATGGGTTAAGCGGTCGACCTTATGTAAGCATGGTGCTTAGATATTGTTTACCTACAGATGCATTCTACACTCTAGGTCATGTGATAGATCGTGGATGTGAGACTCCCGTTGAGTCCTTTGTAGTCCACTCCCCGTTTGTAGAGCAAGTAGAATACGGTTGCGAGGGGAGACAAGCTCTGTTCTTGATCATCCTTAGTAATGTTCCTTATGCATAGATCCAGAGTTAATTATGCTATAGATGAGAGTGTATATACTTGGATGTATAAAAGACTTAGTAAATAAGGAATGACTTAGGAATCTTTTGCTCTTACCAAATCTCCTTCCTAGCCATACTACATTTTATGAGTCTCTATTTCTATCTCTAGAATTATTATTAATGCTTTATACTTATCATTTATTTATCATTTGACTTACCCCTGCCATAGCATGAGAGTGGTTTTATCATAAATATATATATTTGTCAATATCTCTTTGCCAACAATTCCATAGCTCCTCCATGTGGATAAAATATACATAACGATACTCGGTATACTCCCAGGTGAAATGCTACAATGGTATATTATCTGTGCGCTTACGGATACTTTACTTTAACATATATATTTTTCTCTGAGTTTACAAGTGTCATTAATAATTACCAATCACGCATTTCTGGCATCATGCTAGGGATGACAACTTAGTAAAGAGTGATGCTAAGAGAAGTCAACATATGTCCATTCTTCGCTACTTTACACTGTAAGTACAATTTCTTATATTTTAGATTCGTTCATTGTTGCGTAGGGATGCTCTTCATATATTTCCTTGCTAAATTGCTTTTGTATGCTACTTTATTCCTAGATGTCTGATTGTAGAAGCTAGGGACACATCTGTGCTGGTTGGCCTCCTTGATCTAGATCCATTGTCAATAGACAGCATGACCAAGGGTAGAGGTTTTAGCGTGTCGTATCTAGAAAAAAACCTAAAGAAACATGCCAAGAAAGACTGTGATGTTTGTGCATAACCATGGTGTGCACTGGATTGCTATCATCATCATTCCCAAGTGGCAGAAGGTCTTGTACCTCGACTCCAATAGAGGTAGGAAGACGGATTTGAGTGTGTTGAAATCTATGATAGATGGGTGAGTGTTTTCTAACCTACTATTGACACATGTGTTTCTTTGTTAATTATGTTATTCAAAGTCAAAAAATGTGACAACAACTCATGTCTATGTAGGGCTTTTGGCAAATCCGTACCCAAAGCGAAGAACAGGTAGAAAAATGTTAAGTTGACCCATGCCACAAAGTTTGCAGTAAGTAGTGCTTCACTTCCACATGTGATCGAATTTGTGTTTCAATTCCCTAGCTTACCATGTGTTTGATATGTTTGCAGTGCTAGCAGCAAGGTCTGGACAACACTTGTGGGTTCTATACAGCCCACAACTTGATGCTTGCGATGGGGCAGACCAAATTGGATTCTCCTGAGGTACGACAGATATATATTTAGTTATTAGTTGTTGTTTGACATTGATTGTGACACTAGGATCCTCCAATGCTAAAAACTCTAAGGCTCAGCAACCCTATCTTTTGGCTGGGTCCGATCTAGATGGTACTATACATTTGTCTAGGAAAAAGTGTAGCCACCTTATGCTGTTGTTTAACCACTGCCATCTAGGCTATGTATGTGTGTTTATGTAGCTAAGTAAGTAACATGCATCTAAATAGGTAAGTAACACGTAGGAAATATTTTTTAGAAGAACAAAAGTCAACTGAACAACTTGGATGATGCTAAACTGAAGTAAGGAGACTAAACTTAAGGGTGTCCCAAAGGGTGACCAAAGTGATAGTCTAATGAGTTTTTATTGGATGGAAGGAAGACAGAGGACAAGAGGGAATAATATCTAGTCTCGCACTTCGATGTCATTTTTGCTATTGTTTCTGGAGCTTAAGCCGCTAGCAATTTCTTTCATCCTGTTGAGGACGCCGTAACAATCTCTAAGTTGATGTTTGCTGCTGATGTTTACTGCTGTTGCTGCTGCTGGAATAGCCTTGTGCACAGTTAATGTGCTGTTGCTATCATCGCTGCGTATATATTAGTCTGAATATATAGTTATGTGCCAGATAAATAGCCTTTTTCATAGTATTTAGATGTATGTTTCGTAAACTAATTATGCAACATCCTCTTATGGCTACATTACATGAATTTGAAGTGTTGACCACTCGAATCAACTTAGAGGACATTATAGAGAAGATTGCCATGTTCATTGTGTCGTAGATCATCGAATTGGAATCTTTATATGTGTGTTTGGGAGCTTGATCTATTTAGTTTGAGC
This sequence comes from Miscanthus floridulus, assembly GCF_019320115.1. Taxonomy (NCBI): domain Eukaryota; kingdom Viridiplantae; phylum Streptophyta; class Magnoliopsida; order Poales; family Poaceae; genus Miscanthus; species Miscanthus floridulus. The sequence goes on along the minus strand of NC_089586.1, from coordinate 67,377,730 downwards.
TACTGTGAATCTGTTAATTTGTTTATGTGATGAACACAGCAGTAATAATTTTTGTTCTTATTAAGTGAACAATTTTAAAATGTGATGTCATTTTTATGAGATTTGTAGGTCTGATTTATATGTATATATTAATTGTGATATCAATGGTCTGCTTTGGGTGGACGTGTGTAGGTCGCATACACGTCTGTGGTAAATAAATACTATAGACCCGCGCTAAGTATACACGTCTGTAGTATTCTTCGTAATGCAAATGAATGTAATAAAAGAGCGTTTGTAGTATTCTGAAACTTTGCAGACGTGTTAAGAGAACGTGCGTATGTAGTATTCTGAAAGTCCACAGACGCATTTTAAGATGGCGTGTTTGTAGTTTTATGAAAGTCTACAGACAGCTTGTTACAACACGCGTCTACAGTATTCTTAAACTCTTCAGACGCGTTGTGACATAGCATGTCTATAGTATTTATTGTACTACAGTCGCTCAGACACAACGCAGGTATGTAGCATTTGAAAACCTACGTACGCTTTTCTGTAACACGTGTCGGAAATAACTTTTGGCACACACGCGTGTTCAGTTTATTTCAGACGCGTCTTTGCATTAACTCATACGATTGTACATAAGACGTGTCTGCATTAGTACTTATTATAGACATGATTTTTGTGCGTATGTAATAAAACCTTATTATAGACGTGTTATTATAGACGCACTTTTTTGCGTCTGTAATGTCTCTTAACGCGTGTCTCTGATGTGTTTTTTTTACACAGTGTCGTGCAACTTCTCCTGAGTCCTGACAAAACAGACGATATCAAGGATGAGTCTAGGGATTAGGGTTGAGTCGAGCCGCGAGATGCGTCGCTGCTGCCGCCTCCTCTTTATACAAGCTGGACGTCGCTGTCACTTGTCCCGTTGCGGGCGGCGCCCTGGCTTCGCTGCCGCTGGCGTGATGCCTATATATGTGGTTACGGTTTGTGCTGAGACACCTACGCTTCTCAATAATGGGCTTCGTAAATAAATTTATATGTCCTTCTTGGCTTCGTAAAATTGTCACACACCATAAAAATATATATTGATGTTCGTACCATATTCTACAGTACTATTAATTTCTTTTCTTTCTCATTTTCTTTTTCTAGAATCAGGCAACGGAATGGACAAATATGCACCACAGTTAGAGCATGTCTAAGAGCCTTTCTAGAGTTTACTCTCTAAATCATCATTTAGAGAGTCATTTACATAAAAATCGTTTTCTATATCTTTTCACTTTCTAACAATTTTTCTTTATCTCATGCGCACTCTAGAGAGTCATTCTCGTCTTTTATTTTTTTGTTAGAAAATAATCCAGAATAGAAGATGGCTATATCTGGATGATCATTTAGAGAAACTGTTAGAGTGTAGTTTTTTTTACCAAAATCTTTATTCTTAGCATTTAGAAAAGATATGAAAAGTCTCTTTTCAGATGCTCTTGAGACGCTCTTATATTATACGTACCAAAAATACTACACACGTACCTGTTCGGGCCTTCGGGGGTAGTAAGAAGCGTCGTCAGCCGCCATCTCGATCGGTCGCACGCCGTGCCGCTGAAACGCCGACGCAAGTCGTCGCCGCCACCATCGTCACGCCCGCAAGCGCCGCCGTTCACAGCCTTGACTTCCAGTACTTCACACGACCTCCCGGCCAGCCTATCAGAGCCGGCAGCAGCAAGCCAGCCAGCTAGTCTGCCAAGGCGGCCAGCGGCCAGCCTGCAAGGATGGCTTCGGACGATCGATCAGGTTAAGCACGTACTAAGTATGTGTGTAATTTGTAATTATGTTAGGGGCAGACTTTGTCCTTTTCCGGTGCCTGATTTTAGGAAAAGAAAAAGATTAGGAATTAAATAGGGGATATGGCATGAAAATCAGAATGTCTTTGTATCTCCTCCTACCACTAAAAAGAACAAAGTGTTGACACCATTTTGGTGCGACAATTGTCTTGGTTCGTCCGTCTGCCACCCTATGCGATCGATCCCACCTCCCACGCTGTCCCACGGGCGAGAGAGAAAAGGAAAGGCACGATAGAAAAAGAAACTGTCATCCCTGCGATCCCCGCTTGCTTTGAAGGAAACAAATCAATCACCTGGGGCCACATGCATAGAAGGAAATAATAATTATGCATGAAAGAAAACAATAATCATGTATGAAATAATAATCATGCATGGAAGGAAATAATAATCATGCATGGAAGGAAACAATAATCAAGCATGGAAGGAAATAATAATCATGCATGGAAGAAAATATCAGTGGTGCCAAATAAAAGATGTGCATGGTGAGACTGGTGAACCTTCTGCAATTTCCTAAACGAATATTCCCACCATTAGTATATAGGGCCATTCCCCTGCGTTTCTTCGTGCTGCCATTAGCATATAATATGAAAGTATTGTTGTGTTCATCACTACTTTCAGTTGACTACTCCCATTAGCATATACTTTCTCTACCCCAAAATATAAGTCGTTATGGGATGCGTGCAGATCAAATTTTCTCAACTTTGACTAGGTTTGTAAAAAATATGTGCAATATTTATATCTCCAAATAAGTTTATTATAAAAATATATTCAATGTTCTATGTAATGATACTAATTATGTATTATAAATATTAATATTCTTTTATATATAATTGGTCGAAGTTAAAAAAAGTTAACTTATCGGGAAGCGAGAATAAATTCTATTTTGGGACAGATGGAGTATATGAAAGCTGTGTTGAAAATATTTTAATAATCAAGTTCATCTCTGTCTGATTGGTAAGCTTAGACATCATAATGGCATCAAAAATTTTGACTCTCATGGACACCCTCATGAATCAGTGCAAAGCATCCCAATCCTACAACATACATAAATGGCAACCTTAAAGTTATGATATTTTTAAAGGGTGGACAATAAAGACCATCTTAGACGTTCTAGCATTAGAGTATATATATGCAGACACAGACATGATGGTGAAAGTGAGCAGCCAGCAGGAGTCGAGAGTCAGGGGTGTTTGATCCTAGGACTAAACTTTAGTCCATGTCACATTGAATTTTTAGATATCAATTAGAAGGACTAAACATGAGCTAATTATAAAACTAATTACATAAGTTGTGGCTAATTCGCTTACCAGCGCCGTGTACAGGATGGTATGGAGATGTGGTGTAACTTATTTGTGGATTTGTTGGCGTACGAAAGAAATGGATATCGGAAATCTCTTCCTGCCGGTATAAAAATGATCTTAGCCGCATCACGTAAAAGATCTACACAGTAGAGTTTGTGAGCCGCGACGCCATGCTCTCTGTGACTATGTAAATTTTTCGAACTTAGCTTTTTAGATTAAATGTCACTTTAACGTCGGTCATATATTTTTATAGTATTGTTATCTTATCGTGTGATCCGTGTGTTTTTAGTACAAAAATTTAGCTGTCCCGTAGCAATGCACAGGCACGAACATATTTGCATATATACTCAAACCTGTGTGTACATGATTATATAGAGATGCAGCGAAACTTATTCATAGATTTATTGACGCATGAAAGAAATGGATATCGTAAAATTTTTTTTGCCGATATAAAATATTATCTTAGTTGTATTAAAAAAAATCTATACAGTAGAGTTTGTGAGCCTGCGATGTCGCGCTCTCCGTGACTGTGTTAATTTCTTTTTGAATTAAATGTCACTTTGATGTCGGTATTTAATTTAACAGTATTGTTATCTTATCGTGCGATCCGTGTGTTTTTAGTATAAAAATTTAGTTATCCCGTAGCAACGCACGGACACGCTACCTAGTCTAGTAGAAAAGATAAAACACCTCTTGTGATTTAAGGGCATTGTCTTTGTTTCATGTGGCCTTTCTTTTCCATTTGCACGGCCACAAATATCTCCCCATCCTTTTCACACATGACTTTATTGTTTCACGTGCACACGCAACTTTATCCTTTCACGCGATCTCTTCTTCCACCTCTCGACCGTGGCGTCGTCTTCCAGCTCACGCTCTCTCCTCTCATATGTGCCATCTCTATCTGATTCTCCCTCTCTTCTTTCCCAACTCCAGTGGGCTTAGAAGGGGCTCGGGGAGGCAGGCCGACTAGACGGTAGGGATGGCAGGAGGGCAGCGTTAAGGTTTCGACGGCTTAGGTGGCGGTCAGGGCAGGTCGGGGTGGTGGTGGCAGGAGAGGGGGGAAGGGAAGGAGGAGGTCACCATGGGTGGTGGGCAGCGGCGGGGGTGAGGAGGAGGAGGAGAGCGGGGTCGAGAGGCGGTGCCAGGAGGTGGGTGGCGCGGCCCACGGCGTGGTAGCCGTAGCCGGGGGCGTCGATCATGGAAGGAGGGGGCCCATGAGCAGCCCAATTGCCCTGGCCTTAAACGCTGTCTCTGGTTTGGACATGACTCTGGAGGGTGCACTGTTATACCTGGATTTTCGCGCCTCTCTTCTCTGCCTCGTTCAAGTGCCCCTTCATCTTCGGAGACTCCGACTGCACCTGTGTCTCTGCCAAGTGGGCCGCGGTTTTACCGCTCATTTATTGAATATATTAGCCAACTCACTGGCTCTGTTCCCCCTCCTCCCATCGTCGTCCCTTAGTGCCGAACCTAGCGGCTCGCGGGGCCAGAGTTCATCGACGACGACGAGACATCATCGCCGGCTCGATCATCCGTGGTTTCCTCCTCCTTGCCGTTCTCATCGTTTGGTGAGTTTGCTAATTGCGTTCTTGGCATTCAATCCTCACCTGTTTCTTTGCACATCGCTGGGTCTGAGAAAACCCCAACTTTTGTTACAGTTCCATCGTCATCATCGAGGATGGTCTATCACTTTGTTGATCCCAGGCCTTTCATGCCGCCCCGTGCTCAGCGGGTGATGGTTTTGGGACACCCTACGATGATGAGGGTGGTGACAGGCCGTGTTCAAGAACACAACAATGATGTTGCCATTGCCCGTCTTCATCCTCTGTCTCAAGAACAGATGAACTTTGAAGATATCAGGAATGTTCTGGAAGATTTCCTGCATGTGCACCTTGGTATTCCTACTCTGATTATTTAGCCATGCCCTCATGGACAAGCTTATGTTCGTTTTTCTCATCTGTTTCATAGAGATTAACTGATTTAGTCAGGGCCACATAATTTTGGCAATGGTCACATTTCTTTTATTCCCCACAATAGAGCTTGGAATAATCGTACTGCTGTTTTTATCCATGAAGTCTGGCTTATGCTAATTGGACTCAACCTTGATCTTTGGACTCACCCTCTAGTTGATAAAGCCATTTCACAGTTTGGCAAACTGATTGTGTGGGAAGAGGATCAAAACCATTTGGCCACAGTTCTAGTCAAGGCTAGAGTTTCTGGGTTGGATGCCATTCCATGGTTCTTTAATTTTACAGAGGATTCTAATTATGAATCTGATTGTTGGACTGCTCAGTGTGAAATTTTGCTCACAAGGTTGTTGGGTGCTCAGGCTCAAGATGAGGATTTCCCACCTGATGACCCTGATGATGTTGATCCCAATGCTTTTGATTTCTTTGGTTTCGGGCAACCAGGACAAGGCCCACCAAATCCACCAGCTGGGCCTGCAGATAATCAGAATATCAACTTGGCCAATCTCCAGGCTATTGGTTGGGCTCCTTGGCCACAGCCAGATAATGGCCTAGCCCAAAATCAGCAGATCATGCAGGCAGTACATGGTGGCAACAATGGGCTTGAAGACAATCCTATTCAGTTTCATCAGATTCATGACCAACAGGAGGAAGCACCACCTCTGATTCCTCTTCTTCTTGAACCAGCAGAAGAAATAATTATTAACCCTGAAGGTTTTGGTCAGCAACAGAATCAAGAGCAAGTACAGGAACAGGAAGAGCATATCCTAGCTATGGATGAGCTTACTGACACAGATGTTCAGCCTATGGTCTTGCCAATCCCTCCGGTTGAAATAGCTCCTTTCCCTGACTTTAATAATCTGCAACCCATGATGCCACATGAGATTCAGGTGGAGGACCTACTTGGTTTTGTTGGTAATGTGAACATTAACAATCATGACCCTAAGCACCTTCATCAGAACATTCAGATTGGTTTAGTGCAGATTGCTCAACCCACTGTTGACCCTATCTTTGGAAACATGTCTCCTCTTGGGAATCTGCCATCACTGGCCCAAACACCTAAAGCTGCTGCTTGGAACCAGGCATCTTTTGGACCATCTCTTGATGCTATCAGATATTGGGTAAAATTCTTTTATCAGCACAATAAAGCCTCTAAATTAATTCTTATTCCTAATGCTTGGATGAACTTCTTTTCTTTTCTTCTTCTGCAGTCTCCAACTTTTGATTGGGCAAAAGATTTCTTGCAATCCAAAGCTTGGGACTTCTTTGGTACCGAAACATCTGGTAATGCTACTCTTTTCACCCTGCCCACTCATTGTCCAAATGTTCACATTTCTGCCTGCAACAACTTTGAATCTTCTTCATCTGTTATCTTAGAACTTTGTTGATGATGAACATGGTTCAGAAATGGAGGACATCATACCTGCTAGCTCTTCTGCCACCCTAACACCCAAGAAGAGAAAGGCTACAGCTAAAGGAAAGGCACCAATATCTGAAGATGATGTCAGAAGGAGTACAAGGCTGAAGAAACTTAATAAGGGGTTCAAAACCTCTTATTGTAAAGATAAAGATTGTCTGGGATGTTCAGCTACGCCACCAACCATCTCCCCAAAGATCATCAAGAATCTGGGGGCTTCTTTTTGTGACCTGGATCCTGCAGATTTGAGTCCAGAGAAGCTTAACATTCAGCTAGCTAAGAAGAAGACTGTGGGCAATGGGTCAAGGTTGTCCACCTCTACAAGCTCCTCTAGTTCCAACATCTCTCAGCCCAAGAAACAGAAGAAAGATGCAGACAAGAAGAAAAGCAAGAAGACTTCATCTGCTGGAGCTTCTAGCCATGATGACAATGCCTCTGGTCCTCAGTAGTTTAGGACCTTCTTCTACTACTTTTGTGTCTCTTTTATGGCTACTAGAACTTAGAAAATTTTGTGTTGGAATGTAAGGGGCATTAACTCTGACAAGAAATGGGATGCTGTTAGAGATAGAGTTTTGGAATGTTCTTATGATATTATCTGTCTGCAGGAAACCAAGAAAGAATCTTTTTGATAAGATGTTTATAAATAAGATTTGTCCTCCTGTTTTTTATGCTTTTGATTACATTCCTGCTATGGGTGCTTATAGGGGCTCCATTATCATTTGGAAATCTCACTGTTTCACTACCACTATAGTGTTTCAGAATGATTTTTATCTTTCTATGGAATTCTGTTCCAGTTTCAATAATAATATTTGGACCTTATCTAACATTTATGCCCCATGTACCTATGCTGGTAAGAGAGATTTTTTGAATTGGTTCAAAAATGTGCAGATGTCTGACACAACTAATTGGATTCTGGTTGGTGACTTTAATCTTTATAGAAGACCTTCTGATAGAAATAAGCCTGGGAGGATCATTCTGAGATGTACCTTTTCAATGAAGCCATAAGTGCACTGGGTTTGGTTGAGCAACCTTCGAAAGGTAGAAGATTCACTTGGTCTAACAAACAATCCTCCCCCTTTTGGAACGTTTAGATTGGTTTTTTATCTCTACCAATTGGACCCTGTCTTACCCCACTACTTTTGTTTACCCCCTAGTTATGGAGACCTCTGATCACGTTCCATGTGTAGTTTCTATTTCCACATCAATCCCAAAAAGAAGCAGATTTCAATTTGAGAACTATTGGATGGAACATCCTGATTTCTTAAATGTTATTCAACAAGGTTGGACTGCACCCCATTACATCACAGATGCAGCCAAAATTATCACTGCTAAATTCAAAAACCTGAGAAGGGTTCTCAAATAATGGCAGGGTAACCTCTCTGATCTCAAAAAGATCATTGCAAATGTTAAGTTAACCCTCTCTTTCATTCTTTTTGTTGAGGAGTTCAGGGACTTCACTCTGCCAGAGTGGAATTTTAAAGTGTTGCTAGGGCAAAAACTCAGTTCTCTTCTTCATCAGCAGCATATTTATTGGAAACAGGGAGGATCACTGAAGTGGGTAACTTTGGGTGATGCCAGCACCAAGTTTTTTCATGCTAATGCAACCATTAAGTATAGAAGAAATCTTATTACTTTTTTGGAGGATTCATCTGGTCATTTAGTTACTGCCCATGAAGATAAAGCTGAGTAGATTTGGATTTCTTTTAAAGAAAGGTTAGGTGTCTCTTCCTTCTCAGGAATCAATTTTAACCTGCCTACATTGTTACAATCTGGACATGATCTTTCATCATTGGTGACTCCTTTTGAAAAGCAAGAGGTTGATTTGGTCATCAAGAATTTAGCTTCAGATAAGGCACCTGGGCCTAATGGTTTTAATTCAGACTTTATAAAGAAATGTTGGCATATTATTTGTGATGATTTCTATAATCTTTGTAATGCCTTCTACATTGGGGATGTCTGTCTACAAAGTTTGAATGGCTCTCATATTATCTTGATCCCTAAGCATGACCATGCTGTCAAAGTATCTGACTTTAGGCCAATTTCTCTGCTTAACACCTCCATTAAAATCATCACAAAAATTCTGGCAAACAGGCTGCAGCTAGTCATTCCCAAGCTTATACATAAGAATCAGTATGGATTCATCAAGGCCAGGTCTATACAAGACTGTCTGGCATGGTCTTTGGAATTTCTACATCTTTGTCATTGTTAGTCCACAGGATCACCGGCTCAGGTGAGTTGACCACTCATCAGTCTTGCCAAGCACTCACTAGCTAAGCCGACCACGAACAAGCGTTGTCCGACCACACACACTATGGCTAGAGGTTGAAGAAGAGGGAGAACAGAGTATACACACACAGTATAAGCACCAGCGTTGGCCGGAGCCCTGTATAGGAGATGGCAAAACTAAACTCTCTTTGTTGAGTTGCAGTGGCAAACTATATATACAACTCTATCCATCTAGTCCTAGTACAGCTCCTATGCTGCAACAGTTACTAGATAACACAGCAGGACTGACTTCTGCGCCTGTCCCTGCATGTGGCTACAGTACGGCAGGTGAGTCATTTAGCGCCTGCCTCTACAGCGGCTACAATATCACAGCAGGGAGCCTTTTCGGCGCCGTCTTCCTTTACTGTATGTTCACACAAGGAAGCAGTAGATTATCTAACAATTGTTCCCCTAATCCTACTGCTATCCCTTGTACCCTCTCCATGCCGATCATCTCCTTCAGCTCCGTGAGTCGAAGACGTCCGAGCGGCTTGGTGAGGACGTCCGCGAGTTGCCGACTAGTTTCGACGAACTCGATGACGATCTGTCCTTCATCGACACAGTCCCTGAGGAAGTGGAACTTCACGTCGATGTGCTTGCTCTGGTCATGCAGAGCCGGATTCTTCACGAGGGTGATGGCGGGCTGGTTGTCCACCATTAGTGCTGGTGGGTGAGCTTCCGCACCGGTTAGCTCGTCCAGCAGTCGGCGCAGCCACACAACTTGGCACGCCGCTGTGGCCGCCGCTACGTACTCTGCCTCGCACGTAGATAGCGCCGCCACCTTCTGTTTCAGCGACAGCCATGAAATTGGAGACGACCCGAGGAAGACGAGCACGCTAGAGGTGCTCCGTCATCCGTCGATGTCCCCCGCCATGTTAGCATCGCTGAACACAGTGAGTTGTAGCCTACTCCTGCTGTTCTTGGGAAAGATGATCCCCTAATCCACCGTGCCTTTGATGTAGCGCAGTAGCCGCTTCACCGCAGCCCAGTGATCCTCTCTGGGATCCTCCATGAAGCGACTGACGTAGCCCATGGCGAACGCAATGTCCGGCCTCGTGTAGACTAGGTAACACAGATCACCGACGATGCTCCGGTAGAGTGTTGCATCCACCTTCGCCGCGGTGCTGGCCTTCGTCAGCTTCAGCCGCTCCTCCATTGGAGTCACGCATGGCTTGCACTCAGCCATGCCGCTCCGCTCCAACAACTTCGAGGCATATGCTCTCTGACCGAGCATGAGCTCCTCCTTCCCCTTCTCCCCTTGATGCCGAGGTAGTAGAAGAGTGCGCCGAGATCGCTCATTCGAAAACGAGCCGCCATCTCGCACTTGAAGTTGTTGATGTCCTCCGTGCGCGTGCCGGTGACGATTAAGTCGTCCACATACACGCCGACGACGAGCTCCTCCTTCCCCCATCACCGCGTGTAGAGCGCATGCTTGGTTGCGCACCGCTGAAACCCAAGCTCGCCCAGCGTGGCGTCAAGCTTGGCGTTCCATGCTTGTGGGGCCTGCCGCAGCCCGTAGAGCGCATTGTGCAGTCGGAGCACCCTGTGCTCCACTCCCTTGCCTGACGAAACCTGGAGGTTGCCTGACGAAGACCTTCTCCGCCAGCTCGCCATTGACGAAAGCCAATTTAACGTCCAAGTGATGGACGCGCCAGTCCTTTGCTGCTGCCAAGGCTAGTAGCAAACGAACAGACTCTATGCGCGCTACTGGCGCAAAGACTTCCTCAAAGTTGATGCCCTTGCGCTGAACAAAGCCTCGGGTGACGAGGCGTGCCTTGTGCTTGACAATGGCGCCGAGCTTGTCCCGCTTGACCTTGTACACCCACTTTAGGCTGATCGGATGGCATCTTGGAGGTGGATCGACGAGCTGTCATGTATCGTTTTCCTCGAACGCCTTCATCAGGGATCAAGCCATGCCGACCACCGTCTGGTTCCGCCTCTCCACCACTCCATTCTATTGTGGCTAGTACGGCACGGTGTGGTTTCGCACCACACCCTGATCCACGTAGTACGAAGCGAACTCCCCGAAGTGAATTCACCGCCGCAATCAGTCCTCAGCACACGGAGCTTCTTGCCGCTCTTGGCCTCCGCGCACATCTTGAACTTCTTGATCGCCGCCGCCGCTTCGTCCTTGCTCGTCAGGAGTTGCAGCCACATGTAGCAACTGCAATCATCCACCTGCAGGAGGAAGTACCACCGACCACTGTTTGTAGCTGGCGTGATCGGCCCGCAGAGGTCGTCGTGGACGAGCTTGAGAGCGTCCTTCGCGCGATACTTGGCCGCCTTTGGGAATGGTAGCCTCCTCTGCTTCCTGACCAGGCAGCTATCACACAGCTCGCCTCCGTGCTTGATGTGGGGTAACCCTCGGACCATCTTCTCCAGTCGACTAAGTGCGTCGAAGCTAAGATGTTCGAACCGGGCATGCCACAGCCACGGGTCCTCGGTGTGCCTTGCCGCCAGGCACACCGGCTGCTCTACCTTCAGATCGAGCAGGTACAACCAGTTCAGGGACCTCTTCACCTTGGCAAGAAGTCGTTGCTCCCGGTCCCTAATCCTAAGGACTCCGTCCTTGATCAGTACCTCGTTACCACGCTCATCCAGATGACCAATGCTAATGATGCTAGAACGCAGTTACGGGATGTAATATACATTCTTTAGCGTTGTGCTCCCCGTTCTGGCACCTGAAGATGATGGTGCCGCGTCCTTGGATAGCCACCCTTGAGCCGTCACCAAACTTCACCGTACCGGTAACATCGTCGTCGAGCTCGGAGAAGGATGCCTTGGAGCCTGTCATGTGGTTGCTGGCACCAGAGTCCAGATACCACCGCTGCTCCTGGTCGGCGCCCACACGTCCGAAGTGGACTTGGGCGCATGGTTCGTCGAGGTTGACAGCCTTCAAGGCCTTCCCAGGTCCTTCCACCGTCGTCGCCTCTTCCTTCTCCTCGACCTCGATGTCGTATAGTGCACAGAACGTCGCCATCAGGATAGTTGCCTCATCATCATCAGGTTGCGCCAAATGAGCCTCAGCCTTCTTCTCCTGCTTACGATTTAGGCACTCCCGTGTCCAATGGCCTATCTTCCCGCAGCGCCGACAGGCGTTGAGGTCGACCTGCTTCTTCTTCTCCAAAAAAGCCTTGCCGCGGCACTTGTCATCGCCACCGCGGCTGGAGGAGGCTACCTTCCCGGAGTTCCTCCGAGCAGCCCACTCCTCTTCTATCAGCAGTAGTTTGCCGCTGTCCTTCGTTGCTGTCGCCTGCTCCAAGTGCTCGTCCACCGCCCGCAGACGGCCTATCACATCCTCAATGGTGAGGGTGGACAAGTCCAGCATCGTCTCTATAGAAAGAGCGATCTGGATGTACTTTGTCGGCACGGAGTGGAGGTACTTGGAGACCGCCTCCTCTTCGTTGATGGTGACGTCGTGGCTCTTCAGCTTGTTGATGAGCGTCTGCAGGCGGAGAGAGAAGTCTTCCACCGTTTCACCATCCTTGAACTTGAGGTTGGCGTACTCCTGCTTCAGAAGCTGGGCCGTTGCCTTCTTTGCGCGGTCGGAACTGACGCGCATCGCCGCAATAGCCTCCCACGCCTCCTTAGCAGAGCTCTTCGCCCCCAACGGCTCCCTGTACTCCGCCGGTACAGGGCTCTGAGCTTGACCTTTATGGTCACCAACCACTCTCCATAGTTGGTGCGTGTCAGCGTCGGCCAACTAGTGCCGCTAACCTCCCGCACCGTGCGAACAACGACCTCCGGTCGTGGCTGGGCAGCCACAACAGTGCCACTGCTGTGCCCATCTTTGAACCGTTCGTCATCACCAGCGGTTAGTCCGGGACGGCGCTTGTACGTCTCTGATATCACTTGTTAGCCCACAAGATCACCGGCTCAGGTGAGTTGACCACTCACCAGTCTTGCCGAGCACTCACTAGCTAAGCCGACCATGAACAAGCGTTGTCCGACCACACACACTATGGCTAGAGGTTGAAGAAGAGGGAGAACAGAGCATACACACAGTACAAGCACCAGTGTTGGCCGGAGCCCTGTATAGGAGATGGCAAAACTGAACTCTCTTTGTTGAGTTGCAGTGGCAAACTATATATACAACTCTATCCATCTAGTCCTTGTACAGCTCCCATGCTGCAACAGTTGCTAGATATAACAGCAGGACTGACTTCTGCGCCTGTCCCTGCATGTGGCTACAGTACGGCAGGTGAGCCGTTCGGCGCCTGTCTCTACAGCGGCTACAGTACTACAGCTGGAAGCCTTTTCGGCGCCGCCTTCCCTTGCTGTGTGTTCACACAAGGAAGCAGTAGATTATCTAACAGTCATCAGTCTAGGTGAGAAATCATCATTTTAAAACTAGATTTTGAGAAGGCATTTGACAAAGTTGAACATGAATTGATGATTCAAATTATGCAAGCCAAGGGATTTCCTTATCATTGGATAAGATGGATGAGAATGATTTTCACTACAGGAACTTCAGCTGCTTTGCTTAATGGAGTTCCAGGGAAGGTCTTTCATTGTAAAAGGGGATCAGACAAGGAGATCCTTTGTCTCCACTTCTTTTTGTCTTAGCAGCAGATTTCTTGCAGAGCATTTTTAATGCAGCCCGGCAACAAGGTCTTCTTTCTTTGCCAGTGCCCTTGCCTCATGACCATGATTTTCCCATTCTGCAGTATGCTGATGATACTTTGATTTTCATGCAAGGAGATGCTAGACGATACTTTTTCTCAATGCCATTCTTAACTCTTTTGCTGAATCCACTGGTCTCAAGGTTTACTATGCAAAGTCAATGATGATTCCAATAAACATCACTGAAGATAGGTTCAACATTTTAGTTCAAACTTTTGGTTGTACAAAAGGCTCTTTGCCTTTCACATACCTTGGGTTGCCTTTAAGTTTGACAAGGCCAACAGTGTCTGATTATTGGCCTCTAGTAAGTAAATGTGAAAGAAAATTGTCAAGTATTTCATCATACCTCAGTGAAGCTGGTAGATTGCAGATGACAAATGCAGTCATTACTGCTTTGCCAACATACACTATGTGTACTTACCTTCTACCAAAAACTGTAATCAAACAGATTGACAAGTTTAGACAGCAAGAAACCTTCAAAAGCTGCCTGGCCCTTAGTATGTGTCCCAAAAGAATGTGGTGGTCTTGGAGCTCTAAATCTGTATACTCAAAATGAAAGTCTGCTTTTAAAGCATCTCCACAATTTTTTCAATAATGTGGACATTCCCTGGGTACAATTGATCTGGAGTTGTCACTATCAAAATGGCAGCTTGCCCATTAACAATAACAAAGGCTCCTTTTGGTGGAGGGATGTTCTCAAATCTCTCACTTCTTATAAAGGTATGGCTACTGACTGCAGATGGCACTACTTGCTTCTTTTGGCTTTACACTTGGAATAACAGACTGCTCAGTACTCAGTTTCCTGAACTGTTCTCTTTTGCAAAGAACCTGCATATGACTGTTCAATCTTTCCTCTATGGTGGATAATACAGACTTGACAGATATGACAGATATGGCAGAGTTAGTTCATTTGCCTCTTTCATCTGAAGCTTATGGTCAATTTCAGCAATTGGTTACAATTCTGGCGGACATTACTTTGCAGCAAGGCAATGATACATGGTCATATATTTGGGGCTCTCTCATGTTTACTTCAAGCAAAGCTTATTTAAGCCTGACAGGTACAAGGCAGGTTCATGCAGCATATAAGTGGTTATGGAATTCCTACTGTCAACCAAAAAGAAAAATTTTCTTTTGGCTTCTACTTAAAGATAGGCTCAGCACCCGTGCCTTGCTTAAAAGAAGAAATATGGAATTGGAGAGCTATAGCTGTGTGCTCTGTCACTTTGACACTGATGAAACTCTGATGCATCAATTCTTCCAATGTCCCTTTGCAATGTGTTGTTGGAATACCTTGGGCTTAGCTCCATTGATACAAGATGACCTCCTGGATACTCTTTCAGCCTTCAGATTACGTTTACAGCAGCCTTTCTTTATGGAAATAATTATATTTATGTGCTGGGCTCTCTGGTCTGCTCGAAATGACAACATCTTCAGAGACACTCATCATTCCCTGAACTCTTGCAAGTTTACTTTCAAGAAGGAATTAGCTCTAGTTAAGCTTAGAGCTAAAAGTAAATACCAACCAAGATTAGATCAATGGTTAGAAGGCTTTGTGTAATCCTTTTGATTTTCTTCCTTACTTTCTTTGTCTCTTAAGTTTTGTACACAGGCTCTGTACCATTTACAAAATTCAATGCAATAAAGTTCAGTAGGGGGCAACCCCTCCTGTTTTCCTCAAAAAAAAAGTGAGAATTTCCTATCTTATTCTTCATAGTTTGGTAAGTTGGACAATCACTTGGGGCAAGTTGGACTTTCAACACCCATAATCTTCTATAACCTTGTCTCACCTGGATTATGAGATTATGGTAATCAAGAGTTTTGATTATAATAATCCATCGTATAATCAATCATATTTGGATAAAAAAATGATTATATAATTTGATTATTATAATCAGGGGGCATCCAAAACTGGGAGGTGCTATATAGGTAGTGAGTAGTGACGTCAGCTGCATGCCCAGCGGTCAAGCACCACATTAAAGATCATGACGATAAGGACGTCATTTCAAAAATCACGTAACAGTTGGCAAAAGTAACTCTGCGGTACTGTATATCAATAAGGCAACAACCTAGTACCTGTATTGGTTAGAAAATCACACTCCGTGACTCTGTTTGCTTTGTTAAAATTAATGTTGCTTGTTGTTCATGTTTTTTTATCATCCTTGCATAGGATGCAAGAGGTACCTTTAATTTTTCGCATATAAGATGTACTAAAACTAGAGCATACCTCGTGCAGTAGCTTGCAATTGAAAGTTAGTGGGATGACACATAGCTATTAGCAGTGGAGTGGAGATTAGATTTTTAAGAGATATAGATATAGATGGTACCATTAACAACATATACAAAGTTGTACTAAAATTTTACTTCGGGTATCAAACTCAATATAGAATTTCTATATATCTTGGATTGTACATTTTCAAAGGAGCATAAACCCTCTTTGTTGATTTACCATTCATATTCTAGTTATTAATACCACCATATTATATTTGGTTTTAGTCGATTCCAGATGATACATGGTGACATTAATCCAATGAAAGCTTGCTGTAGTATATATGAGCAAGAATGAGATAAGCACCAATGCGAAGTATTTCCTAAAGTTGACCTGCTTGGGATGTTAAAGATTAGCCCATTCTCGTAAATGAAATAGTAGCATGAGATGTGATGATTGACCATGAAGAAAATTACATTCATTATGTAAACAAGGGAAATATTCCTCTACACAACTGATAAGCAAAGAAATGAACTTACAACAACTTAAGAATACATTACCAAAGGGGAAGTAGAGAAAAAAAATGAGTTCATAGAGGATAGAATCAAACATGCACCCAACCAGACAATAAATTAGAACTGAGCTTGAATCCAGTTAACCGTGTTTTGATTGACCTGAAAGGCCTTGGCAAGGATATCATCTGATATTGATGGATCGGATCCAAATATTGAATTGGCAATAGTGATTACCCCAGGGTTTTGGCTGCTCAAGGCAGCAAGAGCTACAGCATTGTCCATGCCATAGTTATACTGAAAGTGGACAAGGCCCTTTGGGAACACAAAAATATCACCCTTGTTGAGAACCTTTGCGATGAGTGTGTTGTTTGGGTTCGAGGTCACAAAGCCAACGTAGAGTGATCCCTCAATCACAGCCAGTATCTCAGTGGCGCGAGGGTGCGTGTGAGGCGGGTTTTGTCCTTTGGGAGCATAATCAATACGGACCATGGAGATCCCCATGGTGTTCAACCCAGGTATCTGCACAACATTGGCTGCTGTCACGGCGGAGCCCTGCTTGTTGCTGGTATTGCCAGTCATGTGAAGGCCGGAGAAGAAGAAATCCTCGGCAACAACATCTTTTGCATCTTTGCAGGCAAATCCATTAACATGAACTGCATCATGTTTGCATCCTTGTAAGATATCTCGATCATAATTATATATGGTACTGAGTGCTTAGTACGACGACAGTAAATCGATAATTTCTTTTTGTGAAAACGCCAAAAGCGAAACAACTTTAGTTGTACCTTGAGACATCTTGTCTGCAACACAGAAGTCTTGGAGAAGGCTGGGATCTGAAGCGATGGCACAGCAGCATGCCATAGCCAACATAGAAATAAACAGGAATAGACGACGAATAGCCATCGCTAGTTCAGTTCGTCTTAGTTTTCTAGCTCCCTGACTAGCTAGAACTCTACGTACTAAGCTTGAAGCGATGTTCTCTTTACGTACTGGTCGCTTTCTGTGTGGCTAAAGCATGGAGGGAGTTGGTATTTATAGGAGAGCATTGTCGGTGTTTCAGGGCAGAGGGGGAATTAAGTGATTAATTATTGTGGTGTGATGATTCGGCAGTAGCTAGGAACAAGTCTTCCAATTCCATGGCGTCATTGCGTGTGGTTGATTTAGATGCATAGCCAGTCTGCTGCTTGATTGCAGATAAGGGACGGCAAGAACCAACCCACTATATGTCTTGTGCTTGAACTAGTCTCTGGTAGTATTAGTTACAAAAAGAAGATGCTAGCTGCGAGATCTCCGTCCACATGGAAATCACTCAGATAAAGGTGTAAAAATAAGACACTATTAATTACATTACATGTATTAATAATAATAACTTCCGTTGGTGGCGTGATGACAGCTAGATACCAAGCTTAATTAGTTCCGTGATTTGTCCAGTGGTGGATGTCTGTACGATGAGCTCCATCTATGAGTAGTACCACTACAACATATTTTATTTAATATTTCTCAAATGTGAAAGACTCGTTGACCGCTCTTTTATCTCCTTATTACTGTGAGATAATCTAGTTTCAGAATATATCTTGTGGTTCATTACTTGTCAGCTAAGAATATATAGTTGGCAAACGCAAACGTGTTACTGAGTTTTATTAGTAGTCACCACCACAGGCCAATATACGCTGCTAGCCAGTCATCATGCAAACTATGGCAGATATCAATTGTGAACTGTCCAACATGGCCTCCAAAGAAGGCCGGGTCAAGTGGCCTTTTTCAAACAAAAAAAAACAAAAAAAAGGGTGAACTGTCGAACATTCTGTAGTGCCATTGAGCACTCAGCTGGCAATTCACTGAAAAGATCTGTGGCAGAATAAGCTAAGGGTGTGTTTGGTCTGTGAAATTTGATAGAATCAACCCATTCCTCAATCTTAACGCATATACTAATTATTAGCTTATGAGTAATGAGGTGGTGATGTCTGTATCCTTGTTCTAATCCGTTTAGAGGAGTTCATGTGTTCATATCCGAGTCTAGATATTCGATACCATGTTTATATTCATGATACTCAAATCTCATATGTATGATATCCATATTGTTATAAATTAGTAATAAATTAGCCCTCACAATGACAAGTTGTTCACCAATCTCAACATGTGGAACCATCGATTAAATGTACCGGGGCGAGTGCACAATGCAAGATAACAAACAACACCAGATGCATGATACTTGCTGATGAGGTTCCACTCTAGGACATGACTACGACCACTCTTCCCCAATACCACAACACAAGCTACTCTAACATCTCAACAAAACGTCAACTATCTCCCGCGACCCTATTGCTATGTCATTATATAAAACAACATCTTTTCTCATATTTATGTGGAGGTCGGGTTACAAGAGTTCAACTCCAACCCTACCCTATACTACCAAACACAACTCAAGGTGGTCACTGGAACTCATATGTAATACCCAACACATATCGATTCGTATCTTTATGATATAGCTGACACTATCTATATCTACATCCAAAACTGAGAAGAAGTACAATGTGACAGTTGCAGATCCAACTAAGGGGAATATTTGTAATACTTTGTAAACTCATGGACTCTTTACCAAAACACCCAGACCAGCCTAAAGTGAACAGTCGTGAGCTCATTTGTTTCTTGAGAAAACAAAGAGTTCTTGTGTTCTTGAGAGCTAGGGTTACGTAGAGGGAGTGGAGAGACTTTGATCTACCAAATCCACCACTAAATGAGAGAGATTATATTTGAGGGGGATTTAATTTGGAGCCTGCCCATATTGGCTCCCACCTCTTGTATTTGCTTCATTTTATAGTAGAATTGCCTCATCGTCGTCCGTAGTCTTTCTCCGTGTAAGGAAAATGGACCATTCGCCCATTTACTTTAGATTTTGGTGTTTGATGGCCAACACAACCAAATTGTACTAATGAATTTGCAAGTGATTATTTTGTAGTTCAATAGAATGTAAGACATGACTTGGACGAAGGCGACGTGATGATCCGATGATCAACACCATAAGCAAGACCTTAGAAGCACAAGAGAAGACCCAAGATATCAAGTAAAGTCCAAGCACGAAGATAGGAACCAAGCCAGACACAAGATCGCGAAGAAACGAGCTCACAGAGGTGACCGGACGCTGGACAGCTCACAGAGGTGACCGAACGTTGGACCGGACGCTGGACAGCTCACAAAGGCGACCGGACGCTGGACCAGACGCTGAGCAGCAAAGTGACCGGACGCTGGATGCCAGAGTCCGATCAACATTAGTAAGGTTCCAGAGAGCCGTTTTTGTGACCGGACGCTGGTCAGAGTCCGGTCAGTAGCAGAAAAGCGGGATTTCATCCCAACGGCTACTTTCTCAGTGGGGCTTATAAATAGACCCCCCAACCGGCCATTTGAGGTGAGTGGAGCTGAGAAAATATACCAAGGGTATTGATATACCATTTTAATGATCTCCACTTGCATAGTGCTTAGTGTTTTATTAGGTGATTAGCGTAGGTGCTTTGCGAAGTGCTTAAGTTGATTAGACCACCACTTATGCGCTTGCTCTAGGTTTAGGCCTAGTGTTTAGTGAGGTTTGCATACCTCTTATCACTTGGTGCTTGCGAGCACCATTGTTGTACATCGGAGGGGCTTGTAGTCTTACGAGATCACACCAACTGAGTTTATAGTATTGCCGCCACCGTGTACCGGAGGGAACAAGGCCCGTGGCATTTCGGCCGGAAGCTTGATAGTGAAGACGGCGGGGAGCATCCAGGAGAGGCTTGCCGGAAGGCATGTCGGAGACCCACTTGCGCGTGGGGAAGGCCCGAGGCTATCTACGGAGTTACCTGACCGGGAGCTTGGCCCTTGTGAGGGATTCCTTGCGAGGGGCTCTAATGAGGACTAGAGGGAAGCTTGTGTGCTTCTCGATACCTTGATAAAAAATACTAGAGTCATCAACAGGAGTTTGCATATCTCTACCTTGCTTTTTAGCTTACGCACTTACATTGATTGCTTTACTCCTTTTGCGGTAGAGATAGCAACACACTAGCAAAACCGTAGTTGCACATTTAGATAGTTTATCTTTTACATAGATTTTACTAAGGTTAGAAAAAGAGGTCATAGTTTAGAGTTAGATTTTTAAGTTGCCTAATTCACCCCCCCTCCTCTTAGGCATCATGGTCCCCTTCAATTGGTATCAGAGCCAGTTGGCTCAAATTTGGACTTTGGCTTAACCACCATTGAGCCGACGCTATAGAGCTAGAATGGCTTACTACCTTGAGGTGGTTGATTTAGAAGTTTGGAGAGTCACTCATGATGGGATGAAACCCATTAAGAATCCCAATAAACCCATAAAGAGTGATAAAAAGGAAATTCATTTCAATGCTAGAGCTAAGAATTGCTTATTTGAATCTTTTAGCATGGATGTATTTAACCAAGTCTTCACTTTAAACACGGCACATGGAATATGGTTAAAACTCCAAGAGCTCCATGATGGCACATCTAATGTCCGTGAGCAAAAGCATTGCCTAGCTAAGCAAAATTATGATTCCTTTACAATGAATGATGATGAGCTTGTTCGTGATATGTATTCTCGTTTGAATCTAATTATTAATGAGCTCCATTCAATAGGACTACCAAAGCTAGATGATGCGGACATTATGAGGAAGATCATCTCTGTGCTACCACAAAAGAAATATGCAAGCATCATCACCATCCTTCACAATATAGAGGACTTGAGCATCATGACCCCGACCATAGTCATTGGCAAGATAGTGGTATTTGAAATGTCATGCAAGATGGGTCAAGAAGAAGCCTCTTCATCAAGCAAAGGCAAAGCTCTCGCATGTAGCGAGAAAAAGAAGATGAAGGGCAAGCAAGTTGAGGCAAGATGAAAGGCAAAGGCAAAGTGAAGATGAAGAAGAAGATGAGGATGACAATGATGATGATGAAGATTCAAGTGATGATGATCAATCTTCCTCCTACACCTCCGACCTTGATGAAGAATCAATCAAACTAATCAACAAGGTGGAGAAGATGATCCAAAAGCTCAATGTCAATGGTATGCCCATCCAAATCTAAGATCTCATTTTCACCAATTAAAGAAATGAGCAAAGAAAGAGAGGATATTATGGATGCGGTGAGTTGGGGCACTTTGTTGAAGTTTGTCCAAACAAGCCCACACCTAAGACAAAGAAGAAGGCAGGCAAGAACCAAGCCCTCACATCAATAAGATCATGGGATGATTCTTCAAGTGAAGAAGAACATCATCACAAGAGGTGAGGGTGCAAGCACTCATCATCAAGCTCTTCTCGTATGTGCCTTATGGCACGAGGTAATGAAAGCTCATCCTCTAGTGAGAGTGATAGTGATGATGAAATGCCTTCTTATGAAGAAATTGTGCAACAAAATTTTAATTATGCTAAAGTTTGCACTAGTCAACAAAAGAAGCTTGGAAAAATAAAAGAAAAGCTAGATAGTTCACAAGAAGCATATAAAACTTTGCTTAAACAATATGAGAATTTTGCTAATCTCAATGTTGAACTATCTACTAAAATTGAGCAACTTAAGGCTAGTGCAACAATAAATGCATGCACAATTAATGATGAGCAACTTGTTAAGAAAAATGAAAAATTAAAAGAAAAATTAGCTAGCTCACAAGATGCTTATAAAAGTTTGCTTGCTAAAATGGAAACCATGTGCAAACATTGTGATGAGCTAACTAATAAAGTTGCTAATATTGAAGCCATTAGTGCAACCCCTACCAAGGCATCTAAAAAGAAAAGTTCTAATATGTCTAAAATGGATGCCTCTACTTCTTGTAATGATTTATGTTTAGACTCATCCTTGTGCAACCAAGTTTGTGTTGAGAAAGTTATTGTAGATATATGCACACAAGAGGTTGCAAAAGAGAATGAGCAACTCAAGTAAGGAGTAGCTCACCTCACCAAGGACTTGACTCAAGTAAAAGGCAAGTCGAAGCAAGCCCAACTTCATCAAGATAACACCATCAAGGGAGTGAAGAAGCTTGATGAAGGGCAAACCGTGGTTTGCTACATGTGCTATAAGGAAGGTCATAAGTTCTATGAGTGCAAGGTGAAGAATGGGGGAGGAGCAAAGAAGAAAGAGAAAAAGCAAACAAGCAAGCTCTCAAACACCTACACCAACAAGGTGGACAAGAAGGTCTCCACACCATACTTGCTAAAGAAGAAGAAAAATGACAAGGTGGTGGCCATCAAGGTGAACAAGCAAGCCAACAATGGGGTCAAACATTTTTGGGTGCCAAAGGAAATCATCTCCAACATGAAGAGCACCAAGAAGGTTTGGATCCCAAAAGGGAAGTAAGAAGTTCAATGGACATCAGGGAATTTAGAGACTTGGCAAAGTATGGATGCATTTCATGGGGTGCATCATGATGGACAAAATCATTGTCAAGTGGGTTAGTGAATACTATGAACCCAAATTCCCCTTCCCATGTTAGGTAACTAGATTCAATCTACTTCAATTGGTATTAGATTTAAATTTTCCTACAATTGAAATATTTTAGCATCTAGTTACTCCTCATGCCTAGGTTTGCATTTGCATTCTTATATATTTTGGTCATGCATACACTAGGTATTTCATATGGTAGGGGTCGATGTTTGACCACCGATAGCCTACCATGGGGGTACCCAGGGCAGTATGTTCGGGCTTCAGCATATGCAGAACTCGACGGTTAACGCAAGAGACAATCAATTTATCCTGGTTCGGACCCTCGATCGTTGATTGAGTAATAGCCCTACATCTAGTCAGCGTTAGCCTTTGCGTTGGATTGATTATAAAGTGTTATGTTGTCAAAGTCCTGTCTCTAGGAATCATGCCCTCCTTTATATAGTCAGGAGGTTAGAATCCTAGTCGGTTTATAATAAGAGTTCCTAGTAGGATTACAGAATAATACTACTACTAAGATTATAGGGGAAGAATCCTAGTTAGAATAGATCTTCTCCCTTCCTTGCAGGGTATCCCATGGGTCCCGCACCGATAAGCCCCCGAGCACTTCATGGTTGAGCTCTAGAAGCCTTGTCTTGTTCCTTTAGGTCTTGTCGAGCAGGAACAAGCGTCATCAGAGTGCTTTCCTGAGCGAAACCATGTAGCGCTTCATGAGATCTTCGTGTGGTGTGTACCTTTTTGAAGAAAAATGTACTCCCATTTGGGTGTAGCCCCCGAGCCTCTTGCTGTTTGGCATAAGGAGCTAGAGGGTCTTCTCTTGAATTTGCTCTGATTCTTTGTCGAAGGGCTCCTGAGCATATACCCGGGTTCTTTGTCAAAAAGAGCTCGGATATAGCTATGTCC
Source organism: Miscanthus floridulus (assembly GCF_019320115.1). NCBI lineage: Eukaryota > Viridiplantae > Streptophyta > Magnoliopsida > Poales > Poaceae > Miscanthus > Miscanthus floridulus. The sequence continues at coordinate 67,354,305 of NC_089586.1, read as the reverse complement.
AGGTTCTTTTTGTTGTGTGGCCTTGAAGTGGTCTGTCTTGAAGAAGTCTTCTAAGTGATGTGTGCTTTTTTGAAGGAAAAAGTGCACTCACTGAGTGTAGCCCCCGAGCCTCTTGCTATTTGGAACAAAAAGTTGGAGGGTCTTGAATCTTATGTTGTTTGAAAAACTACTATCTTGAGGAAATCTTCTATGTGATGTGCGCTTTTTTGAAGGAAAAAAATGCACTCTCTGAGTGTAGCCCCCGAGCCTCTTGCTGGGTTCTTTTATCCAAAAAGAACTTGGATACAGGTTCTTGGCATGTTCTCTGGTAGTCTGCTGTTGTCAGATGTAGTTGTATGGTGGTGGGTGATAGTAAATGTTGTTTGTTCACAAGTTCTACAGTGTTGGTATATTCTTCTGAATATGCTCGTTCTTGAGTACTGCTCCTTCACGTCTGAGCCCTCTTTCATTGAATTTTGTCTTTTCATTGTGTCCTTTGTTAGGTTTGTTCCGTTGGTGCTCCTAGTCCAGGTGCACCGCTTCTTTAGCCTATAAATATCCCCCTTGTGTGCTGTTTTGATTCATCGAGTATTTTGTTGCGTGGTCTAAAGTCTCCGTAGTCATGAATATGGTAGTTTGTGAAGTAGAGCAGCCTCCGGGCGTATTTTGCATTTCTTGTGTATGTTGCCATAGCTAGAGGGAGTCTTGTGATAGGGATTAGAGGTAGGCTAATCCCGCAGCAGCATTGTACTTGGAAGTACATGGCGGTAGTCAGAGGGAGTCTTGTGATGTGGGATGCGTTCCTTCATCTAGCAGTTCTGGGTTGATCCTTGTCGCCTGCCCTGAGACTGTCCGGTGCATATCAACACCATATCTAGCATCATATCGGACTTGGGTAGACAGATGCCTACCGTCCTTCTCTGCTCTATGTTGTCCTGCCGTGCTGCTGATTTCCGCCTTGGATGCACTGCGTCCATCCTTTGAAGAAAACAGTGTAGCCGAGGGCGGTTTATTCTACCGAGTAGCAATTTGGAACACGTAGTCGTTCTATAGCCTAGTCGTGTCTGGGTTTCTCTTTGCTACTTTGCTTGTCGTAGTACCGAGTTCGTTGGGTCTTGTAAGATATGTAATCTTCTATTTTTTGAAACCATTTATAATGGAAAGAATCTTGTCTTCTGAGTTGTCATTCTTTATTCTCCTGATATCCTGGTTGTTGATGAGATTCCCGAGTTCTTTCTGTAAGGACTGGGTTGTTGCGTTCCTTGTGAGGTAACCCTTCTTTGCTTCATTGTTGATGAGTTCTTTTTGTAGTAATATGATAACTCCGCCGTGGTGCTGGATGGATAAGTCTAAAATCTGCCTGTTGAACTGTATCGTTGTGTGGATTTGTGCCATCCATTATTTTAGTTGTGTCAGTAAATGGACCATTGCGTCCTCATGCCGTGTTAAAATGGGCCTGGTGGGCCATGTTTTTACTGGTGTAAAATCTATTTAAGGGCCTTTTCTCTTCTTTTTCTTTACTGCTCTGATTTTCCCTTGAAACCCTAGTCTTTAAACTTCCACTGCCACCATTGTTGCCATCATCTGAGTGCCGCCATCCAAATCATCATTGCCTCCTAGTTCCTTATTGCTCCCCCTAGTATATGGGTAGGAAGAAATCAGCGAGCAAGTCCCAAGCGGCCTTTGTAGATGAGGAGGCATCACTTTCCGTGATTGAGAATCAAGAGTTTATGGCCATGAGGGCTGCTCAGAAGATTTGGCCAGCTCCAACAACGACTGAAGATCAGCTTCGCGAGCTCATTAGCGATGGTCTAATTTAGAGCAAGTATATTGCTGATTGGAGAGCTCCAGGCGAGCATCGGGTCCCTACTCCAGGCCCTGGTGAGATTATTCTTTTCATCTCCTTTATCCGTGCCGGGCTCTGCCTTCCTGCTTCTGCTTTTCTTCAAAGATTTCTCGGCTATTTTGGGATTATCCTTAACCATCTTGCTCTCAATGCTATCCTTCATCTTTATGTTTTTGTTCATCTTTGTGAAACTTTCCTTGGAATTCCTCGTTCTCTTTCTCTCTTTCATTACTTCTTTCGTCTGAAGCCACAACCCCGCCACGATGACACCAATGTTCTTGATGGCTACGGGATTCAATTTCGCTAGGGTCTTAAGAGCAAATTCTTTGACTATGACCTAGTTGATTCTGTGAGGAATTGGCGTGCCGACTGGTTTTATGTCACCAATTTGATTCCTCCTCTTTCTGTTCATTCTAGATCTGGTCCCTTGGTTAATGACCGATGGGAAAAGAATCCTATGACGATGGCTGAAGTCTAGGCGATCAAGCCATTTCTTGAGAGGATTATTTCTAGTTTTCTTCGCCACCGAGTTCAACCTCTGAAGGAGTGAGAAAATTATGGCTTTGAGTACTCTGGGGTAGAGGACCCTTCTCGTATGGTGCCTGCCCTTGAGTTGACTGATGAGGAGGTGCTCGAGCGTCTTTAGAAGATGCTGAAAGGAGTAAGCGTTGTCCCGCTTGCTGTCCTTGAGTACAGTGCTAACAACCCGCCCCCTGCTGTGAGTTGTTCTTTTCTTATGTGGGTACTTTTGTGTGTCTTTTGTTGTATCCACTTTTTGCTTAATCTTCCTTGTCTTGTTGTTTTACTCTTTTATAGGTATTGGGGCATAATTTCGCTGATCCAATTCCCCTTGATGATTTCCCTGCAAATGTGGAGGCTGGGGGTAGTCTTGCTAGGGCATCCTTGACCAGTAAGTTTCAGATTACCACAATATTTCCTAGCGTTTCTTCCGCAAACTTTGATGTATATGTAGAGTATGTTCCTCGTCCAGTTCCTTGAGCTCCTCATGCTTTCAGAAAGAGGGGGCGAGTGGATAGTTCTTCTTCTGCTCCATCTGCTGCCAAGAAGTCTCGCCACTCGAGTAATCGTCTAGGTACTCTAGTTGTAGCTAGCATGCTCTTAGGTGAGCATATTAATACACTCTGTCCTTTTGTTGTTTGTTTTTATCTTTGGTCGAGTACTTTTGTCCTTTTTCAGCTGGTGCCATGGTGGCCTTAGTCGAGAGTGAGGAAGAAGAGGATGATGATGCTGCCCTTGTTACTCGTCGGTGAGTTATTTTCTTGTTTTCCTATTGTTGAACCCCTCTTTTTGTTTTGACTTTGGTCTTGTTCTCTTGTAGTAAGCGGTCATCGGGTTCGAGTTCTTCTAGGGCTCTAGTACCGGCTGTGCCGCTCCTGTCACAGGGTGGCAGTGATGTTTTTGCTGCTATAGTTCCCCCTCTTAGGTCCTCTGTTGGTTTTCTAAAGAAGAGGGTAGCTGAGGGAGTGATTCCTTGTTTTACTTCTTTGCTTCTGTTTTCTTTTTCCTGACTCATATTCTTATCATTGAGTTTTCTTATCATCTTATACCCTCGTCTTCTCTTGTTCCTCAGCCACCCTCTTGTCAGTCCTCTGGTGCGCCCCCACGTACTGAGTCAAAGGACTTGGAAAGTACGGTCGGTGAGGTGGCTGTGAGGGAGACAGGGCCCCCTGATGATCATGCTGCTTTGGATCTATTAACTCTAGGGGTGACCATGGCTGTGGGGGTGGATCCATCTGAGGAGGTAGCCGGGGCTTCCAAGGATATGGCCCTGGTCTTGCCTTCTTTGCCTGCGCCAACTTCTCCTTCTGCCTCTCTTGGTACCGGTGCTTTGCATTTGGACGATGATGTGTTGCATCAATTTGATGCTACTCATCGGTTGTCAGAGCTAACCGCCGCTTGGGGAAACTTGTCGACCTTTGTGACTTCTTTTGGGGAAAAGCTCTAGGTAAGTTTTTCTAAAGTTCTTTCTTTGGATGTTCGTCTTTCTTCTTTCCTTATGTCTTGTTTTTCTCTCTCTTTTTGCTCAGTCTTTTTCTCATGATCATACCGGCTTCTTTTTCTCGTCTAAAACTGAGAAAAAGTTGTCTTCTGAGGTGAGTACCCTAAAGGCAGAGCTTGACCTCTGTTGGGCTGAGTTGGAGACCGAGCGTCAGATGCATCAGAAGGAGGAGAAGGCTCTCCGTGCCCGGTTGGTCGAGGCAGAAAAGTAGAGGGATTCAGCTGCCCGAGAGGCCTTGAAAAAATGTGGAGGCCATGAAGAAAGAGTGCACTGGTATTGCGAGTTCTTTTTCGTTTCCTTTTGTATTCGAATTTGTCTTTCTGCTGACTTGTTTTTTATTGCCTAGTCTAGCTCTCCGAGTTGAAAGCAGAAGCTCTCGGAGGGTATCAAGGAGATGAAGACACTTGTTCGTACTAACCATAATAGGGCCAAGGAGGTAACTACTCGAGCTAAAGAACAACTTGTGCTTGCTAAATTGATTAGGCATGGAGCTGACAGGGATCTTGTGCAGGCCCAAAAAACCATCGAAGCCTTGACTGGCAAGTTGGCGACGGCTACTAAGAACTAGAATGCCTTGTGGAAATCCTTTCGGTCAGTAGCCGGTCTTCTCCGCACTTCAGCGGATGATGGTCAATCTTGGGCTTAGTTTATTCCCCAAGTGCTAACCCATTTCCAGGAGTTCGTGAAGAGGTGCGCCCAACTGTGTACCAAAAATGTTCTTGCCTAGGTCTGGGTTCTTTCTCTAGAGTTTCCTTTGTCCAAGGTTGCTGATGAAGCCAAGAGTCAAGAATATCTAGATGTTGTGAGAAGGTGGAGCCTGAGGTTGAAGATTTAGCCAGGAGGATTGTTGATAATCTTGACATTGATATTTCTTCTCCTGATGACAATGCTTGATGTAATCGACCTTTGTACTCCAGCTTCTATAATAGAACACTAAACTTCTTTTTGAATGAAGATTGAAAGAAGATTCTTTATTTTTTGTTGATGTCTTCTTTGCTTGTATTTCTTCGTCTTGTAAACAACCTAGTTTATGTAGATCGTTGTCTTGACAAACTTTCTTGATCTATCGAGTGCTTATTTGGCTTTTGTCTGTGACTTGTAAGCAACTCGGTATAGATGGTTGTCTTGTCAAACTTTGTGTTCTTGTTAGTGCTGAAAAGACTTAGGACCGGCGATCTCAAGTATCTTCAGCTTCTTCTTTTCGGCTTAACTCGGGATGTGGTCCGCATCTGGTCCTTTCCCTGGTTGCAAAAACATCCTAGGATCGACAAGCCCCCGAGCACTTCATGGTTGAGTTCTAGAAGCCCCGTCTTGTTCCTTCAGGTCCTGCCGAGTAGGTAGTGTAGCCCCCGAGCCTCTTGCTTTTTGGAACAAGGAGCTAGATGGTCTTGTCTTGAAATCACTCTGATTTATGCCTAGGCTTAGTTTCAGTCGTTTTACTTTTTGGTTTGGGTGTTAGCTTATTAGCTACCCTCATCGGCGGGCTCAAACATTTTTTTAGCTCTTTTGCTCTTGGCCAGTATGCTTAGGCGTGTTTTTAGCCATTTTACTTTTTGTCTCAGGTGTTAGCTTATTAGCTACCCTCATCGGCGGGCTCAAGCATCTTTTCAGCTCTTTTGCTCTTGGCCGGTATGCTTAGGCGTATTTTTAGCCATTTTGCTTTTTGTTTCGGGTGTTAGCTTATTAGCTACCCTCATCGGCGGGCTCAAGCATTTTTTTTAGCTCTTTTGCTCTCTGCCGGTATGCTCAGGTGTATTTTCAGCCATTTTGCTTTTTGGTTCGGGTGTTAGCTTATTAGCTACCCTCATCAACGGGCTCAAGCATCTTTTTAGCTCTTTTGCTTTTGGCCGGTACGCTCATTGGAAACAACTCGGGGAAAGCCATAATAAGACATATGTTGTCAAGAAAGAACCATCTTTATTGATCATGAACATTGATAAGTCATAATAGTACATATGTTGTTGAGGAGCACCATCTTTATTGATCATGAACATTGATCTTTCATGGCTTGTATATATATTCTTCCTTGAGTTGTTTTCATGCATAGAATCTTCTTAGCTGGCTGATGTGCCATGTATTGTTGACTTCTTTTCCATCTTCACTTATCAACTTGTATTTGCCTGGTTCAGTGACTTTTGTGACAATAAAAGGACCTTCTCATGGACTGAGTAGTTTATGGCGTCTGTCAGTTTTTTGTATTCTTCTTAGTACTAGGTCTCCGACTTGTAGTGATCGAGGCTGGGTATTTTTATTGTAGTGGCGTCTTAATCCTTAGAGGTATCTTGCTGATTGAAGGGTAGCGTTCACTCTGACTTCTTCTATACTATCGAGTTCCAATCTTCGGGTGTGTTTTGCTTCTCCTTCGTCATATTGTTGTATCCTTGGTGATGTCCAGATCAAGTTGGTAGGTAGTACGGCTTCTGATCCATAAGCTAGGAAGAAAGGTGAGTATCCGGTGGCTCTGCTTATTTGAGTTCGTAGCCCCCATACAACCTTGGGTAATTCTTCAATCCATTTTGATCCATAGTCCACTAGTTCTTCATACAATCTTGGTTTTAATCCAGCTTGTATGAGTCCATTAGCCCTTTCTACCTATCCATTGGCCTCTGGATGTGCGACTGATGTGTAATCTATGCTGAAGCCACAGTCCTGTGCCCAACTTTGGAATTCTATGGCTATGAAGGGAGAACCCAAATCTATGATGATTCGATTGGGTATGCCGAAGCGGTGCATAATATCTTGTATGAACTCGACTGCTTTGGCTGCACTGTATTTTGCGAGTGGTTTGTATTCAATCCACTTGGTGAACTTGTCAATTGCTATGAAGATATACTCAAAACTGCCTTTTGCTTTCTTTTGAGGTCCTACTTGATCCAGCCCCCAGTAGGAGAAGGGCCAAGCAGGTGGGATGCAGAAGAGATTGTGTGCTGGCACGTGAGCTTGTCTTGCAAACATTTAACAACCTTTGCATTTTCTGACAAGTTCTTCTGCGTCTTTCAAAGCGGTTGGCTAGTAGAACCCGGTGCGGAATGCCTTGCCGACCAATGTTCTTGAGGCGGCATGATTTCCACAGCAATGTGAGTGTATTTCATCCAGGATCTCTTTGCCCTCTTTAAATGAGACACATTTTAGGAGTACTCCTGATGACGTGGCTCTTCTGTAGAGTTTGTCCCCTACTAGGACATAGTTCTTGCTTCTACGAACAACTCGGGTAGCTTCTTCTTTATCTACTGGCAACTTATTTTCTTTGATATAATCAATAAAATCTTGGGTCCATGAGGTGGTGATTACCAAAATTTGGCTGCCTTCAGCTAAGATTTCAGGGGTTATCTCATCGGGTTGTTTGATAGAGGGAGCTGATAACTCCTCTATGAATACACCAGGTGGGACCTTTGCCCTGTCCGATTCGAGCTTAGCGAGGACATCTGCCACAATATTAGAATCGCGTAGGACATGCAGAATTTCTAATCCTTGAAAATGTTTTTCGAGCTTTCGTATTTCTGCACAGTAAGCGCCCATGTTTTCTTTAGTGCAGTCCCAATCTTTGTTGACTTGATTGATGACTACTGCCAAATCACCGTATACGAGTAAACGCTTGATTCTGAGGGTAATTGCCACTCGTAGTCTATGGATGAGGGCTTCGTATTCTGCTTCATTGTTTGTAGCTTGCCATAATATCTGAAGGACATACTTAAGTTGTTTTCCATCTGGAGAAATGAGGAGAACGCCTGCACCGGCTCCACCTAGCTTGAGTGATCCATCAAAGTACATCTTCCAATGATCAAGGATGGTATTTGACATAGGTTGTTGAATTTCTGTCCACTCGGCAACAAAATCAGCCAGGGCTTGAGATTTAATGGCCTTTCGTGGGGTGAAATCGATATTGAGAGCACCAAGTTCAACTGTCCACTTAGATATGCGCCCTGTAGCATCTCTGTTGTGTAGGATGTCTTCGAGTGGGAAATTTGTCACCACGGTAATCTTGTGGCTTTTAAAATAGTGGTGAAGCTTGCGTGAAGTGATCAGGAGGGCGTAGAGTAGTTTTTGCACATGTGGATACCGGATTTTTGATTCTGATAGTACTTCACTGATGTAGTATACGGGGCGTTGTACTTTATATACACGCCCTTCTTCTTCTCTTTCTACGACAATCGCTGTGCTGATCACAGTAGAAGTTGCCACAATGTACAACATCATGTCTTCGTATTTCTTTAGAGGTGTGAGCATGGGCGAGGAGGTGAGGTATGCCTTGAGCTTCTTGAAAGCTTCGTTGGCTTCTTCTATCCACTCAAACTTGTCTGTCTTCTTTAGCAGTTTAAAGAAAGGTAACCCTTTTTCGCCGAGTCTTGATATAAAGCGATTGAGGGCCGCCATGCAGCCTGTTAGTTTCTACACATCTTTGACACTTCAAGGAGGGCCCATCTCTGTTATGGCTTGAATTTGCTTGGCGCTTGCTTCGATTCCGCGATGACTGACCAAGAATCCGAGTAGTTGTCCTGAAGGAACTCCGAATACACACTTATTTGGGTTCAATTTCCACCTCCATCTTTTCAGGTTTTTGAAGGTTTGCTTTAAGTCTTCAATTAGTGTATCCAGGTTCTTTGTCTTTACTACTACGTCATCCACGTATGCCTCTACGTTTTGCCTGATCTAATCACCAAGGCATGTTTGATAGCTCTTTGGTAAGTGGCACCATCATTCTTGAGTCCAAATGACATGGTTTTGTAGCAGTAGGCACCGAACGGAGTGATGAAAGATGTTTTGCTCTAGTCTTGTTCCTTTAATGCGATCTGGTGATATCTTGAATAGCAATCAAGGAAGGATAATAGGGCAGATCCTCCTGTTGAATCAACTATCTGATCAATGCGTGGTAGCCCGAACGGATCTTTTGGGTAGTGTTTGTTGAGATCTGTGTACTCGACACACATGCGCCACTTGTCCGTATTCTTTTTCTGTACTAGAACTAGGTTTGCTAGCCAATCTAGATGGAGGATTTCTCTAATGAATCCAACTGCCATTAGCTTTGTGATTTCTTTTTTTATTGCTGCCTTCTTGTCGGGTGAGAATCGTCGTAGCCATTGCTTCACAGGCTTGGAGCCTTCATTGATATCAATTCTATGCTCAGCCAACTCTCTTGGGACACCTAACATGTCGGCCGGCTTCCAAGCGAAGATATCTTTGTTGTCCCAAAGAAAGTTGGTGAGCGCGAGTTTCTATTTTGCCGAGAGGTGTGCGCTGGTGGTTGCCATTTTGGAGGGATCACCAGTGCCTAGGTTGATTTGCTTGACATTGACTTCTTTTAGTGGTGCAAGGATGCTAGGTTTTTTAGCCGGTATCTCTAGCTCTTTTGGGCTTATTTCTGCTATGATAGTGGCTATTTCTTTTCTACCATCAGCGGTTTGTGCTTTTGCTGCAATTTGGATTGCCTGAACGTCACAGTCAAAAGCGCGCTTCAAATCACTCTGCAGAGAAAGGACACCATTAGGCCCTGGCATCTTAAGCAACAGGTATGGATAATGCGGTATCGCCATGAATTTTGCTAGTGCTGGGTGCCCGAGGATTGCGTGATATGATGAATCGAAGTCTGCAACTTCAAACTTGATGAACTCTGTACGATAGTTCGAGGGAGTCCCAAAAGTAACCGGTAGAGTGATTTGTCCAAGTGGCATTGCTGCCTTGCCGGGTACTATGCCATAAAAAGGTGTGCTTGTTGGTGTAATCATCCCAGTGAGTTGTAGTCCCATCTTCCTTAGAGTTTCTAAAAAAAATGATGTTGAGTCCGGCTCCCCCGTCTATTAGTACTTTTGTGATAGTCATATCGGCAATAGTTGGATCTAGATCCAGTGGGTAATGGCCTGCATTTCCTATTCTAGTCCATTGGTCTTCTCTTGAAAATTGGATTAGATACTGTGACCAATTGAGATATTTTGGTGTAGCCAGTTTTGCTGCCATGATGGTTCGTAACGCTAGCTTTTCTTGATGTTTGCTTCTGAAATCTGGAACCCCAGCAAAGATTACTGCTACTGTCCCCCTAGATTTTTGGAATCCCTTGTCTTTGTGGTTGTCTTCTTCTTTTTTCTGATTGCCTTCTTTGGTATTCTCCTTACTATCTTTTCTTGTGTATCGATCTTTGAAGGTGTAGCAATCTCCGATGGTGTGATTTCCTTTGGGGTGCAAGATGCAACGCATGTTTTCAATGTCGTCATACCTTCTGGGCTTGGAAAACTTCCTTGATTTGTTAGTCACTGCTACGATGTTGTTTGGTCCACATTTTCTTTCCTGATGTCTGTTGTTTCGATGATTTTGCTTGTCCGGGTTGTCTCGGTTGTTTCTATCCGGGAACTTTTCTCATGTCTTTTTCTCTGCAGTAATCATCTTTTCCACTGTTCGTCTGAATTCTTCATTATTTCTTAGGTTTTCTTTGCAGAAGTCTTGAAATTGCCACCTAGCCATGATTCTATGAGAGAAAGCTTTGATTACTTCTCGTTGGGTGATGTCAAGTACTTGAGCTCGTAGTTCGCCAAATCGTCGATAGTAATTTCTGAGACTTTCACCTCCTTTCTACTTGAGTCCTTTTAACTCTACATGGGTGATTGGGTGTGTAATGATACCCACAAAATTTTCATAGAAAGCTCTTTGCAAGTCCTCCCAATTTCTGATTGATCAGGATTCAATTTGTCAAACCATTGAAAGAGCATGGTTTGTAGGGCCATGGGAAAGAACAAGGTTTTGATGTCATCGTCTCCTCTGGCTAATTCAATCGATTGTGAGTAAATCCTGAGCCACTACCTTGGTTTGGTCTTGCCATCATACTTGGAGTGGTTGGATGGCTTGAACTTATGAGGCAGTCGTATTGAAGCAAGTCTGTTTGCAAAACAGAGGAATCTATCGTGCGTTCTGGCTTCTGTGTATTTTGATTCAGCGCCCCCTTCTTACCAATTGTTGTCTTGGTGAGAGTAGTTTCATGTGGCTATCCGAGTAGGTGCTTCGCTTCTAACCTTTCTTGGTTGTTCGACTCGGTCGTTTTGACTACGGTTTCTTCTACTTTCTCTATTGTGACTTCCACTTGGTCCAAGTCTCTTGAAAGCGGACTTCCTTTGATTTTGATCTTCCTGCTCATGAGATGTTGACCTGGTAGGTAGTCTTGAGCGGGTCCTTCCGTCGTGCATCCTTAGGACTATTGATCGAAGAAAATCCCAGAGCTGTTCTTGTTTTTCACTGGGATGTGAAGTCGCTCTGAGTTCTTCTAGTGCTTCTCGGATCTTATCGTAGGGTGTATTCGCCGCTCATCCTTCTTTGACCTCTCGCTCTGATTTTCTTCTATTGTACTTGGCTAGATCTGACTCATATCTGATCCAAGCTTCCTTGCGCTGCCTAGCATGGCATTGATGTCCTTGTTTCAATTTGTTCTTTCTCTCTCTGGCTTGCCTCTGACTCTTGGTCTCACCATCGTGCCCCTAGGTAAAGGGTGATATGTTGGACTCAGATTCATCTGATGACCTAACGTCAGGTGCTTCTGGGGGGACTAATGGTGATTGAGGATGGCGAATCATGAATACTTGTGCGTGAATTGCTCCACTATCAGCGTTGGTTTCCACACTATCAGAGTAGTTGATAACTTTAGTAGAGGCTTCAAGGTCGTAGATTGAGTCTCCTTCTTGGTAGGGTAGAATTGTTGTTGTCGTATTGTCGACTAGTTGGGTGCCGCTATCCACAGGAATGGAACCTGGCCAGTGGACGATGCAGTCTTGAGATGTTATAGTTAACATGAGACCTTCCTAGGCTCCTTTTAGTGGCATTATAAGCACCGGATCGAGGAATCCTTCGAGCCGTGTTTGATAAGACATTGCCATGTTGTGGAGTCCGAACAAAAAAGGAACTGACTTCTTGAAAAGACTCTGAGTGTACTCTGAGTTGTATTCTTGATAGGCCAAGGCTTTGTTCTTCAGCCCCATCGGAAAAGACCTCAGTTTCTCAGAAAAACTCAGGTAAGACTCCATTTCAGATGCGGAACCTGAGTTTGAGTTGGATGCACAAAGTCACAAAATCTGAGTTGGATTGGACATCGTGAGCTACGTGAATCTTCCAGCAAGTTGATCTGTCGTAGTCGCCGAAATAGAAAGGTCTTCATGGTGATCCGAATTTTCGAGGAGACGGCTTTGGAGCTTGTCATTGTCACCTGCCTCGCATATCCATGAACCAAAGATGAAGGTTGATCCCGTTGAGAAGATCATGTTGTCGAGGTCTGTCGAGCTCTTGGATGCAAAGTCACCGAAGGCCCCTACCTGGCGCACCAGCTGTAGATGTTTGACCACCGATAGCCTACCACGGGGGTACTCGGGGCAGTATGTTTGGGCTTCAGCGTATGCAGAACTCGACGGTTAACACAAGAGACAGTCGATTTATCCTGGTTTGAACCCTCGATCATTGATCGAGTAATAGCCCTACGTCTAGTTGGCATTAGCCTTTGCATTGGATTGATTGTAAAGTGTTATGTCGTCAAAGTCCTGTCTCTAGGAACCCTACCCTCCTTTATATAGTTAGGAGGTCAGAATCCTAGTTGGTTTACAATGAGAGTTCCTAGTAGGAATATAGAATAATACTACTACTAAGATTACAGGGGAAGAATCCTAGTTAGACTATATCTTCTCCCTTCCTTGCAGGGTATCCCATGGGTCCTGCACTGACAGTAGGCTTGCTTGGATTCATTCTTATTCCTTGGAGTAATCCTACAAGGTTTAAAATTGTTTAGGAGCATGGCACATAGCTTGTCCTTCAATTGTTCATCTAATATGTGCCAAAGTCCAAATTGTAGATAATTTCTCCTGAACATCGCCTTCAAAAATGACCCTCACATTCATGTGATGTCATCCTTAAAGTAGTGTTTTTTATTCTAAAATCAATGTGCATGTTTTCTATAAGTATTCCATACTTGTGTGCACAAATTTAGGGAAAGGTTACTCTACAAGTTGGATGCTTTGAGACTAACACCTTTTTAAGCTTATCATGTGTGTAGTAGTCTCATTGCAAGGAAAATGGAGTCTCCAAAGTTAAGCATCATACTTCAAATATCCACCACTGATTGCAAGTGGGTATTTCTAAACCAATATCATCATGTTGATTTCATTTTGATATTTATATGCTTTCTCCGTGCATTATATAGATTAAATTCCCTTGTGCAATACTTTGCCAATTATGCATATGCTTTGTCTTCTATCATATGTATGCATATATTTAGGGGGAGCTTAGTCTATATAATATGAGAGTCAAATTTTGTGATCCATTTCACTCTACACACAAAGGATCACAAAGTTTCTTGCCCCTTGCATTGCATCCTAGCAAGTAGGTAGTTTTTAAATTTCAAAATTTTATTATTTGTTTGCTTTGGTCGTGTTGTCATCAATCACCAAAAAGGGGGAGATTGTTAGGAAAATAGACCCTTGGCCTATTTACTTTAGATTTTGATGTTTGATGACCAACACAACCAAATTGGACTAATGAATTTGTAAGTGATTGTTTTGTAGTTCAATAGGATGCAAGACGTGACTTGGATGAAGGCGACATGATGATTCGATGATCAACACCATAAGCAAGACCTTAGAAGCACAAGAGAAGACCCAAGCTATCAAGCAAAGTCCAAGCACGAAGATATGAACCAAGCTGGATGCAAGATCATGAAGAAATAAGCTCACAGAGGTGATCGGACGCTGGACCGGACGCTAGATAGCTCATAGAGGTGACCAGATGCTAGACCGGACGCTGGACAACTCACAGAGGTGATCGGATGCTAGACCAGACGCTGGACTGGACGCTGAGCAGCAAAGTGACTGAATGCTGGGTGCAAGAGTCCAATCAACATCAGTAAGGTTCCAGAGAGCCGTTTTCGTGACTAGACACGTCCGGTCAGCACTGACCGGACGCTGGTCAGAGTCCGGTCAATAGTAGAACAGTAGGATTTCATCCCCAACGGCTACTTTCTCAGTGGGGCTTATAAATAGACCCCCCAACCGGCCATTTGAGGTTAGTGGAGCTGAGGACACATACCAAGGGTGTTGATATACCATTTTAGTGATCTCCACTTGCATAATGCTTAGTGTTTTATTATGTGATTAGCATAGGTGCTTTGCGAAGTGCTTAGGTTGATTAGACCACCACTTATGCGCTTGCTCTAGGTTTAGGCCTAGTGTTTAGTGAGGTTTGCATACCTCATATCACTCGGTGCTTACGAGCACCATTATTATACATCAGAGGGGCTTGTAGTCTTGCGAGATCACACCAACTGAGTTTGTGGTATGGCCGCCACCGTGTACCAAAGGGAACAAGGCCCGCGGCGTTTCGGCCAAAAGCTTGATAGTGAAGACAGCGGGGAGCATCCAGGAGAGGCTTGCTGGAAGGCACATCGGAGACCCACTTGTTCATGGGGAAGACCCGAGGCTATCCACGGAGTTACCTGACTGGGTGCTTGGCCCTTGCGAGGGATTCCTTACGAGGGGCTCCAACAAGGACTAGGGGGAAGCTTGTGCGCTTCTCGATACCTCAGTAAAAATACCGGAGTCATCGACAGAAGTTTGCATATCTCTACCTTGCTCTTTAGCTTCTACATTTACATTGATTGCTTTACTCCTTTTGCGGTAGAGATAGCAACACACTAGCAAAACCATAGTTGCACATTTAGATAGTTTATCTTTTACATAGGTTTTGCTAAGGTTAGAAAAAGAGGCTATAGTTTAGAGTTAGATTTTTAAGTTGCCTAATTCACCCCCCTCTTAGGCGTCATGGTCCCCTTCACCCCGCAAGGGTTTCCACGTAAATCTTCATGTCGTCTCTTGATTCTATATTTCTCTTGCCATGTGTTACATAAGTCACCATCTTGCTTGCTATTTGGTTCATATGTGATGTGGTTGCTTGTATGGTTGAGTTTGCATGGAAGTCATAAGTGTGTTCTTTGATATATTGAATATGAGATGTTTAGGCTAATGTATTAGTGAGCTAATCGATGCAAGTATATATTGTTGCTGGAAGATGGGACAACTTGTGGTTTGATTGATTTGGATTTAGGTGTTATTTTAGTTCATGCACACAAGGTGTTCAATGATATTCTTGTAACAGATTAGTTTGCTAATTTTGATTATTCCATTGCCTCTCTATTATCACAAATAACTACTCCCTATGTTCGAGAAATTTTACAATGGTTGAAAAAAATATGAACCATCCACATGATAAGATCGGATGGTGTAAAAATAGGATGTACAAATATGAAAGTACTTAGAAGTAACAAATTGGTGGGGATAGTACCAAAATAAGTGGACCAATTCCATATTTTCTAAATTTATTTTATTTACGATAAGGATAATTTGGTAAATTTCAGTATAGTCATTGAAGGCCAAAATTAGAAGCACCATGACTGTTCTTTCTTCTCAATTTGATGTGTGCTCACTTAGAGACTTGTTCTTTTCTCTACCCATCGAGAGCACTCAGACCATCGGCACCGTGCGTCCGTCTCTGTCCCTCCATCCACAACCGTGGGGAAGTCTAGATCCTGGAGAGGAAAGCTAGCTTGGGCGCGCTGGCTGTAGCACCCGATTTTAAGAACAAAACTAGACACACACCATATATGAGCCCAGGAAATCAATTCTCACATATAGCTACAAAAAAAGGTAATATTAATAGACAATGCTTAACATATAATGTACTTAGTATAAAGAATATAACCTTAGATAGCAAACATCGGAAAGATAACTCCGATCTTCAGGTGAAGACTCTAGTTCCACAAGGACAACTGACTGGTTGACCACAAGCCTAATTTCTCCAATCTAGCAATCTAGTACCCATCCGGGATTTTTTCAAAGATTTAAAAAGTAAAGCAAGCATAAGTACATGTCATACTCAACAAATATAACATGGGGTTCATGAGGCTCAAAAGGCTGACACTGGTTTAACTACGATTAGCTTTTAATGAGTCATGATTTTAGCAATTGAGTAGCAACAATTTTATCACAAACCCATGTAAACACATGATCAGGTAAACATGAATAATGAATAGCATAAACAGTAATCATTAGTGAGCATCTTTATCATTAGTATCATCCATGTTCATCATCATTAACCATTAGTGATCATCTATTTCGTAAATGTTCTAAGGCCGCTCGTGACCATGAGCATGACTAATATACCAGTTTTACACTCTGCAGAGGTTGTACACTTTCACTGTGAGTCATGATTTACCCTTTCGCCTAAGGTCATGAGCCTCTTAACCCACTACCAAGGAAGGTTGGCAGGGTTCACTGTGAAGCCTTTCAAAGGTTCGTTAACAAGTTAGGGCCATTCGATTCACTCAGCAAACAGATATAGAGTCCCCCTTCCTGATGGCATAATGACGCGTAGCCTATACTCAAGGGAACAGATGCCATACTATACCTGATTCGTCAAGCCATTCTTACGCCAATAAAAGTAACCACTAACAAGCTAGAAAAGGTCCTCATACTGAGCTAAAGCCAGAGCCATGTAGCCCTCACAACTGTACTGTAAGTCATGGATGATCACTTACAGATAAGTCCTTAGGGAGAGGAATCTAGAGCACCATAAAAATAGCCCAATGATCTAGCCCCCTTGTTCCATGTTGCTAAAAAGCATCTTTTAGTGTTTATTGCATATACCATTGTCAAGTTACAAGATCATGGCTTTATTTGAGCACTCGCATCATACTACCCAATGCAATACCCCATAGGTATCAAGGTACAAGTACAAAAGGGCTAGGATATCCTTAGTGGTAGTTAAGGTAGACACATGCAGCATGAATTAAATGATTAAAGGTGAATAGGACAATAAGGATGATCCCATGCTATACTTGCCTTAAACTTAGATCCTTCTTCAAATCCAAAACTTTAAAGATCTGCTTCTTGATTCACCACGTATAACTCACCGATAGGACATGATCATAAAGCACCACACAAACATCCATGCAATCATACCTAAAGCAAATAATAGATCTAAATTAGAACAGTACACCAAACATAAAATCAGGATGAAAAGTTTGTAAAACAAATCTACGTCTCACTACGAACACACAGACGCGAAAAGCACTCTAATCGGAGCTACGGTTGAAAAGATACAACTACCGAAAGATTTACTCATAAAGAGAAAATATAAAACTATAAGCTTCATGTGTTTTAACTGTATAAAAGCTTATATAAATTGAATTAAGTTAAATTTAGATTTGAATTATAATAATAAAGTAAAACAAATCATATTTTATTTATAAAATCTAGTTGCATAATTACTAATCAAGATATGATTTAAACCATGAAATTCTAGAAATAGTGACATGGTAACCACTGTTACTAACACGTAGGTCTTGTCGCTATGAATCTAACACAACTTGAATGGGCTAAAACAGAGTTAAAACATAGAAGATATGAAATAAACAAGATTTCCTTTATTAAAATAATAGATTAAATCTAACCTCGAATTTCAAAATTTTAAAACATATCTAACAGTACTATGAACATGTAGTTTATGAAATTACAAACCTAACACAATTTGAATGGATCAAATCAGAGTTAAAACGAAGATTTTATTGCTAAAACAAATCTAGTGGCAAAACTGTAAATAGCTAAAAATGAATTTTCAATCTAACCGAACCAAAGTACGCTTTTAGAAGAAGAAGATGAAATCTAGAAAGGCACTAGGGACTGCGGGTTCTATAATTAAAAACCCAAGGGACCTTTTACAAAATTCCAAGATGAAGGGGTATCGGTCATCCACGGTCGTTGAATCTAAGATGGGCGGTGGAGATTAAATCGCGCGGATCAGAGGGAGCATGGTCGGACGGAACAGTGCCGGTAATGAAGTAACCGTGGCGGCGCCATGGATGAGTTCACCGGCACTGTCAGTTAGGAGCCTACGGTGCTCAGTTTTTCGAACAGGAATGTCCGAGAGAGAGAGGGGGCGACTGATAACTCACCATGGGGGTTCTCGAGGTCCAAGGCTGCGCTATGGCGGTGGGCTATGTGGTGGGTCGGGTGGTGACCTTCGACGAGACTATGGCAACACGGCGCAAGTGAACTGAAGCGAAATATGGTGAAGAACGGGTCTCGGTGGGTTCGCACGGGCGTGGCGAAGCTCGACAGAGCAGTCGCGATGGTGGTGGAGCAGCGGCGCGGCGAGGCAATTCTCGACGATGGCGGCTTAGGGTTCATGGTGGTGTTGGGGTCTTTGGGATGGCTGTGCCTTGCGCTCGGCTTAGATGGGGAGGCGGAGCAGGTGTAGGGCAGTATTTAAGGGGCACGGAGGCGTGGGCAGCACGGCACGCGTGGCGTAACAGAGTCAGACAGTGGCTACGCGGAGGTGTCCGACTGGAGAACGACGCGGGGAAGGAGATACACCCGACAGGCGAGCCCGGCGCATCAGCAGGTAGGAGGAAGAAGGGACTCATGGCGTGTGGCACGACTTGGCCCGAGTGGAGCTAGGCCGTGTGGAGTGGCGTGGGAGATGGGCCATCGTGGGGGAAACATGGCCGCTTGGGAAAAATTAAAATGGCCACGCGGATTGGGCCTTGCTGCTCACTGCTGGGCTGTGCGGGGGAGGAAGAAAAGAAACTAGGGCCATGCACGGAGGAAATTGAGATGGAAGTTAGGCTGCAGCATCAGGAGAAAGAGAGCTGGGCCGTTCGGCTAGAAGAGAAGGGGAAAAGGTTTTTCATTTTCAAATCTTTTTTTCCATTTTGTTTTCAAATTCAAATCCAAATGCAAACCAAATCAAATTCGTATATGATACACTTTTTAATTCTAATAAAAATGAGAATTTTTGGTAAGTTCTCCAAAAATAAATTTTGCTCCTTTTTAAATTCTTTTATTTTCTAATTCTCTTCTCTTTCTTTTCTTTTACTTCAAAGCCATTTTCAAATTTATTTTTTTCAAAAGCATTTTGAATGTTTTCAATTTGAATCAAATCCACACAGTTCAAAGAAACAAATGCACCGGCATGTATGCACAAACTTGTTGCTACCTTTCAATTTAATGAAAATTTTCATTTTCCTATATTTCATGTGCACAAAAATTCACAAATAAATCATTTTAAACCTATTTTCAAAAGATGCAAATTTTGGGGTGTTACAATTCTACCCTCCTTAAGATGAATCTCGGCCCTGAGATTCAGAAGACGTCGACCTGGAGATAGGGATACTCCGTCTTTAGACTTCTGTTTACTTCCTCGTGTAGTTCCATCGTCTTGATAAGGATTACACTTTACCTTGCATACCAATTATCCTTACTCCATTTAATTTGCCTAACTAATTCCAAGATTTTGGCAGGCACCTTGATCCATTCTCTAGTATCTCCAATCACTAGGCCACCTTTCTTTTTTTTGTCCATATATTAATTCTTTTCTAAAAATATTCACCTTCCCACGAAGCCTGACAAATCTCTTAGTCAGAAGGAGAATTTTACCACCATTCTTAAAAACATTAATGATTCTAATCAAGTTGCTCAAACTTGGAATACAATTCTTAGTCCTTGGTGTCACCCGACCTTCTTAGCATGATTCTTCGTTGCTAAGGGCATCGGCCATGACTTTGCTCCTTGAAGTAATAGCACTTTTCCAAGTCATAACCAATTTCATTCCAACGAAGATATCACAAGCTCAAGACCAACTTAGTGAAGATGCCTTGTAGATTCTTGTGATCCTCCTAGATGTCACTTTTACTCCCAAGAAGATATTACTTCCATGCTCCACAATGGATAACTCCAAATAACATGTTAGGTAGTTTAACTCACGCTTCCTTAATTGACTTAATGAACAAGCCACTTCTTTTCTTCGCATATAAGGACACATTCCACACCTTGATAGGGTGCATACTTGTGGATATAAAGCTCTTGTCCGGATTTGGTAAAGCTAATACATAGGTTTTACTTCAACCTCTTCTTGGACTCCTTCAAACACTTAGCTGAGGTCTTTTGATCCAAACTAACTTGAAAACTTCTCCGGTAGCTCTACCAAAATCTTGATGATCTTGGATAAACTTCCCTTAAACCTTTAATCAAACCTCATTGAGACTCTAAACTTCTTTCACATCTTTGGGTACCACCACGCTTTTGCTATGCAAACTAGAACGTAGGATACTTTACCTTGCAAATTCTTCAACTTGGCTACCCCCTGTTAGTGCGGGACCCATGAGATACCCCACAAGGAAGGGAGAAGATCTAGTCTAACAAGGATTCTTCCCATATAATCTTAGTAGTAGTATTATTCTGTAATCCTACTAGGAACTCTCATTGTAAATCAACTAGGATTCTGACCTCCTGACTATATAAAGGAGGGCAGGGTTCCTGGAGACAAGACTTAGATGACAACATAATACTTCACAATCAATCCAACACAAAGGCTAACGCCGACTGGACATAGGGCTATTACTCGATCAAAGATTGAGGGTCTGAACCAGGATAAATCGACTGTCCCTTGCATTAACTATCGAGTTCCGCATATGTTGAAGCTCGAACATACTACCCTAGGTACCCTCGTGGCAGGCTATCGGTGGTGAAACATCGACAGCTGGCGTGCCAGGTAGGGGCTTTCGGTGACTTTGCATTCGAGAGCTCGATGGACTTCGACAACATGATCTTCTCGATGGGATCAACCTTCATCTTCGGTTCATGGATCTGCGAGGCAGGTGACAATGGCTAGCTCCAAAGCCATCTCCTCAAAAATTCGGATCACCATGAAGACCATTCTATTTCGGTGACTACGACAGATCAACTTGCTAGAAGATTCACGTAGCTTGCGATGTCCGATCCTACTCAGATTTTGTGACTTTGCGCATCCGACTCAAACTCAGGTTCTGCATCCGAAATGGAGTCTTACCCGAGTTCTTCTAAGAAACCAAGTTCTTTTTCAATGGGGCTTGAGAACACGGCCTTGGCCTATCAAGAATACAACTCAGAGTACACTTAGAGTCTTTTCAAGAAGTTGGGTCCTTTTCCATTCAGACTCCATAACATGGCAACGTCTTATCAAACATGGCCCGAAGGATTCCTCGATCTAGTGCTTAGAATGCCACTAAAAGGAGCCTAGGAAGGTCTCATGTTAACTATAACATCTCAAGACTGCGTCGTCCACTGGCCAGGTTCCGTTCCTGAGGATAGCGACACCCAACTAGTCGATAATACGACAACAGCAATTCTACCCTACCAAGAAGGAGACTCAATCTACGACCTTGAAGCCTCTACTAAAGTTATCAACTACTCCAATAGTGTGGAAACCGACGCCAGTAGCGGAGCAATTCACGCACAAGAAGTATTCATGATTTGCCGTCCTCGATCACCATTGGTCCCCCCAGATGCACCCGATGTCAGGTCATCGAATGAATCTGAGTCCAACATATCACCCTTTACCTAGGGGCACAATGGTGAGACCGAGAGTCAGAGGCAAGCTAGAGAGAGAAAGAACAAATTGAAACAAGGATGTCAACGCCGTGCTAGGCAGCGCAAGGAAGCTTGGATCAGATATGAATCAGATCTAGCCAAGTACAATAGAAGAAAATCAGAGCGAGAGGTCGAAGAAGGACGAGCAGTGAATACACCCTATGATAAGATCCGAGAAGCACTAGAAGAACTCAGAGCGACTTCACATCCCAGTGAAAACAAGAATAGCTTTGGGATTTTCTCCGATCAACAGTCCTAAGGACGCACGATGGAAGGACCCACTCAAGACTACCTACCAGGTCAACATCTCATGAGCAGGAAGATCAAAATTAAAGGAAGTCCGCTTTTGAGAGACTTGGACCAAGTGGAAGTCACAACAGAGAAAGTAGAAGAAACCATAGTCAAAATGACCGAGTCAAACAACCAAGAAAGGTCAGAAGTGAAGCACCTACTCAGACGGCCATGCAAAACTACTCTCACCAAGACAATAGTTGGCAAGAAGGGGGTGCTGAATTAGAATACACAGAAGCCAGAACGCACGATAGATTTACCTATTTTGCAAACAGACTTGCTTCAATACGACTGCCTCACAAGTTCAAGCCGCCCAACCACTCCAAGTATGATGGCAAGACCGAACCAAGGCAGTGGCTTAGGATTTACTCACAATCGATTGAATTGGCCAGAGGAGATGATGATATCAAGACCCTATTCTTTCCCATGGCCCTAGAAACTATGCCCCTTCAATGGTTTGACAAATTGAATCTAGGACTTGCAAAGAGTTTTCTGTACAAAATTTGCGGGAATCATTACACACCCCATCACCCACGCAGAATTAAAAGGACTCAAGCAGAAAGGGGGCAAAAGTCTCAGAGATTACTATTGATGATTTGGCGAACTACGTGTTCAAGTATATGACATCACTGAGCGAGAAGTAATTGAAGCTTTCTCTCATGGAATTATGGCTAGGTGGCAATTTCAGAACTTCTATAAAGAAAACTCGAGCAATAATAAAGAATTCAGATGCACAGTAGAAAAGATGATTACAGCAGAGGAGAAGACACGAGAAAGGTTCCCAGATAGAAATAACTAAGACAACCTAGACAAGCAAAATCATCAAAACAACAGACATCTAGAAAGAAAACGTGGACCAGACAACACCGTAGCAGTGGCTGACAAATCAAGGAAGTTTTCCAAGCCCAGAAGGTATGACGACATTGAAAACATGCGTTGCATCTTGCACCCCAAAAGAAATCACATCATCGGAGATTGCTACACCTTCAAAGATCGATACACCAGAAAAGATAGTAAGGAGAATACCAAAGAAGGCAATCAGAAAAAAGAAGAAGACAACCACAAAGACAAGGGATTCCAAAAATCTAGGGGGACAGTAGCAGTAATCTTTGCCGGGGTTCCAGATTCCAGAAGCAAACATCAAGAAAAGCTAGCACTACGAACCATCATGGCAGCAGAACCGGCTACTCCAAGATATCTCAACTAGTCATAGTACCCAATCCAATTTTCAAGAGAAGACCAATGGACTAGCGTAGGAAATGCAGGCCATTACCCACTGGTTCTAGATCCAACTATTGCTAGTATGACTGTCACAAAAATACTAATCGATGGGGGAGCTGGACTCAACATCATTTTTTAGAAACTCTAAGGAAGATGGGACTACAACTCGTCGGGATGATTACACCAACGAGCACCCCTTTTTATGGCATAGTACCTGGCAAGGTGGCGATGCCACTTGGACAAATCACTCTATCGGTTACTTTTGGGACTCCCTCGAACTACCGTACAAAGTTCATCAAGTTTGAAGTTGCAGACTTCGATTCATCATATCACGCAATCCTCGGGCGCCCAGCACTAGCAAAATTCATGGTGATACCGCATTATCCGTACCTATTGCTTAAGATGCCAGGGCCTAACGGTGTCCTTTCTCTATGGAGTGATTTGAAGCGCGCTTTTGACTGTGATGTTCAGGCAATCCAAATTGCAGCAAAAGCATAAGCCGCCGATTGTAGAAAAGAAATAGCCACTATTGCAGCAAAAATAAGCCCAGAAGAGCTAGAGATACCGGCTAAAAAACCTAGCATCCTTGCACCACCAAAAGAAGCCGACGTCAAGCAAATCGACCTAGGCACCGGTGATCCCTCCAAAATGGCAACCATCAGCGCCCACCTCTCAGCAAAATAGGAACTCGTGCTCACCAACTTTCTTTAGGACAACAAAGATATCTTCGCTTGAATGCCGGCCAACATGCCAGGTGTCCCAAGAGAGTTGGCTGAGCACAGAATTGATATCAATGAAGGCTCCAAGCCTTGAAGCAACGGCTACGACGATTCTCACCCAACAAGAAGGCAGCAATTAAAAAAGAAATCACAAAGCTAATGGCAGCCGAATTCATCAGAGAAATCCTCCATCCAGATTGGCTAGAAAACCCAGGTCTAGTACCGAAAAATAATACAGACGAGTGGTGCATGTGTGTCGACTACACAGATCTCAACAAACAATGCCCGAAAGATCCGTTCGGGCTACCATGCATTGATCAGATAGTTGATTCAACAGCAGGATCTGCCCTATTATCCTTCCTTGATTGTTATTCAGGATATCACTAGATTGCATTAAAGGAACAAGACCAGAGCAAGAAATCTTTCATCACTCCATTCGGTGCCTACTGCTACAAAACCATGTCATTTGGACTCAAGAATGCTGGTGCCACTTACCAAAGAGCTATCCAAATGTGCCTTGGTGATCAGATCAGGGAAAATGTAGAGGCATACGTGGATGACATAGTAGTAAAGACAAAGAACCCGGATACACTAATTGAAGACTTAAAGCAAACCTTCAAAAACCTAAAAAGATAGAGGTGGAAATTGAACCCAAACAAGTGCGTATTCAGAGTTCCTTTAGGACAACTACTTGGATTCTTGGTCAGCCATCGTGGAATCAAAGCAAGCGCTAAGCAAATTCGAGCCATAACAGAGATGGGCCCTCCTTGAAGTGTCAAAGATGTGTAGAAACTAACAGGCTACATGGCGGCCCTCAATCATTTCATATCAAGACTCGGTGAAAAAGGGTTACCTTTCTTTAAACCGCTAAAGAAGACAGACAAGTTCGAGTGGATAGAAGAAGCCAACAAAGCTTTCAAGAAGCTCAAGACATACCTCACCTCCTCGCCCATGCTCACACCTCCAAAGAAATACAAAGACATGATGTTGTACATTACGGCAACTTCTACTATGATCAGCACTGCGATTGTCATAGAAAGAGAAGAAGAAGGGCATGTATATAAAGTATAATGCCCCGTATACTACATCAGCAAAGTACTGTCAGAATCAAAAATCCGGTACTCGCATGTGCAAAAACTACTCTACACCCTCCTGATCAATTCACGCAAGCTTCGCCACTATTTTGAAAGCCACAAGATTACTGTGGTGACAGATTTCCCACTCGGAGACATCCTACACAACAGAGACGCAACAGGGCGCATATCTAAGTGGGCAGTTGAACCTGGTGCTCTCAATATCGATTTCACCCCATGGAAGGCCATTAAATCTCAATCCCTAGCCAATTTTGTTGTCGAGTGGACAGAAATTCAACAACCTGTGTCAAAAACCACCCTTGATCATTGGAAGATGTACTTTGATGGATCACTCAAGCTAGGTAGAGCCAGTGCAGGCGTTCTCCTCATTTCTCTAGATGGAAAACAACTCAAGTACGTCCTTCAGATATTATGGCAAGCTACAAACAATGAAGCAGAATATGAAGCCCTCATCCATGGGCTACGAGTGGCAGTTACCCTCGGAATCAAGCGTTTACTCGTATTCGGTGATTCGACAGTAGTCATCAATCAAGTCAACAAAGATTGGGACTACACCAAAGAAAACATGGGCGCTTACTGTGCAGAAATACGAAAGCTCAAAAAACATTTTCAAGGATTAGAAATTCTACTTGTCCTACGCGATTCTAATATTGCGGCAGACATCCTCGCTAAGCTCAGATCGGACAGGGCAAAGGTCCCACCTGGTGTATTCATAGAGGAGTTATCAGCTCCCTCTATCAAACAACTCGGTGAGATAACCCCTAAAATCTTAGCTGAAGGCACCCAGATTTTGGTAATCACCACCTCATGGACCCAAGTTTTTATTGATTATATCAAAGAAAATAAGTTGCCAGTAGATAAAGAGGAAGCTACCCGAGTTGTTCGTAGAAGCAAGAACTACGTCCTAGTAGGGGACAAACTCTATAGAAGAGCCACGCCATTAGGAGTACTCCTAAAATGTGTCTCATTTGAAGAGGGCAAAGAGATCCTAGATGAAATACACTCAGGTTGCTGTGGAAATCATGCCGCCTCAAGAACACTAGTCGACAAGGGATTCCGCACCGGGTTCTACTGGCCAACCACTTTGAAAGACGCAGAAGAACATGTCAGAAAATGCAAAGGTTGTCAAATGTTCGCAAGACAAGCTCATGTGCCAGCACACAATCTCTTCTGCATCCCACCTGCTTGGCCCTTCTCCTGCTGGGGATGGATCAAGTAGGACCTCTCAAGAAAGCAAAAGGCGGTTTTGAGTACATCTTCGTAGCAATTGACAAGTTCACCAAGTGGATTGAATACAAACCACTCGCAAAATACAGCGCAGCCAAAGCAGTCGAGTTCATACAAGATATTATGCACCGCTTCGGCATACCCAATCGAATCATCACATATTTGGGTTCTCCCTTCATAGCCACAGAATTCCAAAGTTGGGCACAGGACTGTGGCTTCAGCATAGATTACACATCAGTCGCACATCCAGAGGCCAATGGATAGGTAGAAAGGGCTAATGGACTCATACAAGACGGATTAAAACCAAGATTGTATGAAGAACTAGTAGACTATGGATCAAAATGGATTGAAGAATTACCCAAGGTTGTATGGGGGCTACGAACTCAAATAAGTAGAGCCACCGGATACTCACCTTTCTTCCTAGTTTATGGATTAGAAGCCATACTACCTACCGACTTGATCTAGACATCACCAAGGATACAACAATATGACGAAGGAGAAGCAAAACACACCCAAAGATTGGAACTCGACAGTACAGAAGAAGTCAGAGTGAACGCTACCCTTCAATTAGCAAGATACCTCCAAGGATTAAGACGCCACTACAACAAGAATACCCAGCCTCGATCACTACAAGTCGGAGACCTAGTACTAAGAAGAATACAAAAAAACTAACAGACGCCATAAACTACTCAGTCCATGGGAAGGTCCTTTTATCGTCACAAAAGTCACCGAACCAGGCACATACAAGTTGATAAGTGAAGACGAAAAAGAAGTCAACAATACATGGCACATCAGCCAGCTAAGAAGATTCTATGCATGAAAACAACTCAAGGAAGAATATATATACAAGCCACGAGAGATCAATGTTCATGATCAATAAAGATGGTGCTCCTCGACAACATATGTACTATTATGACTTATCAATGTTCATGATCAATAAAGATGGTTCTTTCTCGACAACATATGTCTTATTATGGCTTTCCCCGAGTTGTTTCCAATGAGCATACCGGCCGAGAGCAAAAGAGCTGAAAAGATGCTTGAGCCCGCCGATGAGGGTAGCTAATAAGCTAACACCCGAACCAAAAAGCAAAATGGCTGAAAATACGCCTGAGCATACCGACCGAGAGCAAAAGAGCTAAAAAATGCTTGAGCCCACCGATGAGGGTAGCTAATAAGCTAACACCCGAAACAAAAAGCAAAATGGCTGAAAATACACCTGAGCATACCGGCCGAGAGCAAAAGAGCAGAAAAGATGCTTGAGCCCGCTGATGAGGGTAGCTAATAAGCTAACACCCGAACCAAAAAGCAAAATGGCTAAAAATACGCCTGAGCATACTGGCCAGAGCAAAAGAGCTGAAAAAATGCTTGAGCCCGCCGATGAGGGTAGCTAATAAGCTAACACCCGAAACAAAAAGCAAAATGGCTAAAAATACGCCTGAGCATACCGGCCGAGAGCAAAAGAGCTAAAAAGATACTTGAGCCCACCAATAAGGGTAGCTAATAAGCTAACACCTGAACCAAAAAGTAAAATGGCTGAAAATACGCCTGAGCATACCGGCCGAGAGCAAAAGAGCTAAAAAATGCTTGAGCCCGTCGATGAGGGTAGCTAATAAGCTAACACCCAAGACAAAAAGCAAAATGGCTGAAAATATGCCTGAGCATACCGACCAAGAGCAAAAGAGCTAAAAAGATGCTTGAGCCCGTCGATGAGGGTAGCTAATAAGCTAACACCCGAACCAAAAAGTAAAATGACTAAAACTAAGCCTGAGCATAAATCAAAGCAATTTCAAGACAAGATCCTCTAACTCCTTGTTCCAAATAGCAAGAGGCTCGGGGGCTACACTACCTACTCGGCAGGACCTGAAGGAATAAGATGAGGCTTCTAGAACTCAACCATGAAGTGCTCGGGGGCTTGTCGATCCTAGGATGTTTTTGCAACCAGGGAAAGGACCAGATGCTACCACATCCTGAGTTAAGCCAAAAAGAAGAAGCTAAAGATACTTGAGATCGTCGGTCCTAAGTCTTTTCAGCACTAACAAGAACACATAGTTTGACAAGACAATGATCTATACTGAGTTACTTACAAGTCATAGACGAAAGCCAAACAAGCACTCGTCAAGTCAAGAAAGTCTGTCAAGACAACGATCTACATATACCGAGTTGTTTACACGGCACAAACGAAAGCTAGAAAAGCACTCGATAGATTAAGAAAGTTTGTCAAGACAATGATCTACCTAAATTGGGTTGTTTACAAGACGAAGAAATATAGGCAAAGAAGACATCAACAAAAAATAAAGAATCTTCATTCAATCTTCAGTCAAAAAAGGTTTAGTGTTCTATTATAGAAACTAGAGTACAAAGGTCAATTACATCAAGCATTATCATCGGGAGATGAAATATCAATGTTAAGATTATCAACAATCCTCCTAGCTAAATCTTCGACCTCAGGCTCCACCTTCTCAACAACATCCAGATATTCTTGACTCTCGGCTTCATCAGCAACCTTGGACAAAGGAAACTCCGAAGAAAGAACCCGGACCTAGGCAAGAACATTTCTGGAACACAGTTGGGCGCACCTCTTCACGAACTCCTAGAAATGGGTCGGCACTTGGGGAATAAACTGAGCCCAAGATTGACCATCATCCACTGAAGTCCAGAGAAGACTGGCAACTGACCGAAAGGATTTTCACAAAGCATTCCAGTTCTCAGTAGCCACCGCCAACTTGCTAGGCAAGACTTCGATAGTTTTTTGGGCCTGCACAAGATCCCTATCAGCTCCACGCCTAATCAACTTAGCAAGCGCAAGTTCTTCTTCAGCTCGAGTAATTACCTCCTCAGCCCTATTGTGGTTAGTATGAACAAGTGTCTTCATCTCCTCGATACCCTCTGAGAGCTTCTGCTTTTCAACTCGGAGAGCTAAACCAGGCAACAAAAAACAAGTCAGCAGAAAGGCAAATTTGAATACAAAAGGAAACAAAAAAGAACTCGCAATACTGGTGCACTCTTTCTTCATGGCCTCCACATTTTTCAAGGCCTCTTGGGCAACTGCATCCCTCTGCTTTTCTGCCTCAACCACCCTGGCACGGAGAGCCTTCTCCTCCTTCTAATGCATCTGATGCTCGGTCTCCAACTCGGCCCAACAGAGGTCAAGCTCTGCCTTTAGGGTACTCATCTCAGAAGACAACTTTTTCTCGGTTTCAGATGAGAAAAAGAAGCCGGTATGATCATGAGAAAAAGACTGAGCAAAAAGAGAGAAAGAAAAACAAGACATAAGGACAGAACAAAGACGAACATATAAAGAAAGAACTTCAGAAAAACTTACCTAGAGCTTTTCCCCAAAAGAAGTCACAAAGGTCGACAAGTTTCCCTAGGCGGCGGTTAGCTCTGACAACCGATGAGTAGCATCAAATTGATGCAACACATCGTCATCCAAATGTGGAGCACCAGTACCAAGAGAGGCAGAAGGAGAAGCCGGCACAGGCAAAGAAGGCAAAACTAGGGCCATATCCTAGGAAGCCCCAGCTACCTCCTCAGATGGATCCACCCCCATGGCCATGGTCACCCCCGGAGTAAGCAGATCTGAAGCAGCATGATCACCAGGGGGGCCCGTCTCCCTCACAGCCACCTCACTGACTGTACTTTCCGAGTCCTTTGACTCAGTACGTGGGGGTGCACCAGAGGACTGACAAGAGGGCGGCTGAGGAGTAAGAGAAGGCGAGGGTCTGCAAGATGATAAGAAAACTCAATGATAAGAATATGAGTCAGGAAAAAGAAAACAGAAGCAAAAAAGCATAACAAGGAATCACTCACTCAGCTACCCTCTTCTTCATAAAACCAACAAAGGACCTAAGGGGAGGAACTATAGCGGCAAAAACATCACTGCCACCCTGTGACAGGAGCGGCACGGCCGGTACTAGAGCCCCAGAAGAACTCAAACCCGATGACCGCTTACTACAAGAGAACAAGACCAAAGTCAAAACAAAAAGAGGGGTTCAACAACAGGAAAATAAGAAAACAACTCACCGATGAGTAACAAGGGCGGCATCATCATCCCCTTCTTCCTCACTCTTGACCAAGGCCACCATAGCACCAGCTGAGAAAGGACAAAAGTACTCGACCAAAGATAAAAACAAACAACAAAAGGACAGAGCGTATTAATATGCTCACCTAGGAGCATGCTAGCTACAACTAGAGTACCTGGACGAGTACTCGACTAGCGAGACTTCTTAGCAGCAGATAGAGCAGAAGAAGAACTATCCGCTCGCCCCCTCTTTCTAAAAGTACAAGGAGCTCGAGGAACTAGATGAGGAACATACTCTACATATACATCAAGGTTTGTGGAAGAAACGCCAGGAAATATTGTGGTGGTTTGAAACTTACTGGTCAAGGATGCCCCAGCAAGACTATCCCCAGCCTCCACATTTGTAGGGCAATCATCAAGGGGAGTCGGATCAGCGAAATTACGCCCCAAATCCTATAAAAGAGTAAAACAACAAGACAAGGAAGACTAAGCAAAAAGTGGAGACAGCAAAAGAAATACAAAAAGTACCCGCATAAGAAAAAACAACTCACAGCAGGAGGCGGGTTGTTAGCATTATACTCAAGGACAGCAAGCGGGACGACGCTTACTCCTTTCAGCATCTTCTAAAGATGCTCGAGCACCTCCTCATCAGTCAACTCAAGGGCAAGGACCATACGAGAAGGGTCCTTCGCCTCAGAGTACCCAAACCCAAATTTTTCTCGCTCCTTCAAAGGTTGAACTCGGCGGCGAAGAAAACTAGAAATAATCCCAAAGCCGGTCAAGCCTTGCTGTTTCAGAGTACAAATCCTCTCAAGAAACGGCTTGATCGCCTGGACCTCAGCTGTCGTCACAGGATTTTTTTCCCATTGGTCATTAACCAAGGGACTAGATCCAGAATGAACGGAAAGAGGAGGAATCAAATTGGTGGCATAAAACCAGTCGGCACACCAATCCCTCATAGAATTAATCAGGTCATAGTCAAAGAATTTGCTCTTAAGACCCTAGCAAAACTGAATCTCGTAGCCACCAAGAACATTAGTGTCATCGCGGCGAGGTTGTGGCTTTAGATGAAAGAAGTATTGAAAGAGAGAAAGAGAAGGAAGAATTCCAAGGAAAGTTTCACAAAGATGAACGAAAACAGAAAGATGAAGGATAGCATTGGGAGCAAGATGGTTCAGGCTAATCCCAAAATAGTTGAGAAATCGGTGAAGAAAAGCAAAAGCAGGAAGGAAGAGTCGGCACGGATAAAGGAGATGAAAAGAATAATCTCACTAGGACCTAGAGTAGGGAACCGATGCTCACCTGGAGCTCTCCAATCAGCAATGTCCTTGCTCTAAATCAGACCATCGCTAACAAGCTTGCAAAGCTGATCTTTAGTCATTGTCAGAGTCAGCCAAATCTTTGGAGCAACCCTCATGGCCATAAACTCTTGATTCTCAATCATGGAAAGTGATGCCTCCTTGTCTACAAAGGTTGCTTGGGACTTGCTCGCTGATTTCTTCCTACCCATATACTAGCAGGAGCAATAAACAACTAGGAGGCATTGATGATTCGGACGGCGACACTCAGATGATGGCAACAATGGCGGTGGCGGAAGTTTGAAGACTAGGGTTTCAAGGGAAAATCAGGGTAGTAAAGAAAAAGAAGAGGAAAGGCCCTTAAATAGATTTTACACCAGTAAAAATGTGGCCCACCAGGCCCGTTTTAACATGGTATGAGGACACAATGGTCCACTTACTCGCACAGCTAAAATGACGGATGACACAAATCCACACAGCGATATAGTTCAACGGGCAGATTTCAAACTTATCCATCTAGCACCACGGTGGAGTTATCATATTACTACAAAAAGAACTCATCAACCATGAAGCAAAGAAGGGTTGCCTCACAAGGAACGCAACAACCCGGTCCTTATAGAAAGAACTCGGGAATCTCATAAACAACAAGGGACACTAGGAGAATAAAGAATGACAACTCAGAAGACAAGATTCTTTCCATTATAAATGGTTTCAAAAAATAGAAGATTACACATCTTACAAGACCCAACGAACTCGATACTACGACAAGCAAGGTAGCAAAGAGGAACCCAGACACAGCTAGGCTCTGGAATGACTACGTGTTCCAAATTACTACTTGGTAGAACAAACTGCACTCGGCTACACTGTTTTCTTCAAAGGACGGACGCAGTGCATCCAAGGCGGAAATCAGCAGCACGGCAGGACAACATGGAGCTGAGAAGGCCGACAGGCATCTATCTACCCAAGTCTGATGTGATGCTGGATATGGTGTTGATCTGCACCGGACAATCTTAGGGCAGGCGACGAGGATCAACCTAGAACTGCTAGATGAAGGAACGTATCCCACATCACAAGACTCCCTCCGACTACCGCCACATACTTCCAAGTATAATACTGCTGCGGGATTAGCCTACCTCTAATCCCTATCACAAGACTCCCTCCTGCTACGAACAAGATACACAAGAACTGCAAAATACACCCGGAGGCTGCTCTACTTCACAAACTACCATATTCATGACTATGGAGATTTCAGACCACGCAACAAAATACTCGATGAATCAAAACAGCACATAAGGAGGATATTTATAGGCCAAAGAAGCGGTGCACATGGACCGAGAGCACCAATGGAACCAACCTAACAAAGGACACAGTGAAAAGATAGAATTCAATAAAAGAGGACTCAGGCGTGAAGGAGTAATACTCAAGAACGAGCATATTCAGAACAATATACCAACACTGTACAACTCGTGAACAAACAGCATTTACTATCAACAACCACCATACAACTACATCTGACAACAGCAGACTACCAGAGAACATGCCAAGAACCTATATCCAAGTTCTTTTTGGATAAAAGAACCCAGGTATACACTCGGGGGCTGCAGTAGGAAAGGCTTTCAGTCATTTGAACAACTCAGATTCAAGACCCTCCAACTTTTTGTTCCAAATAGCAAGAGGCTCGGGGGCTACACTTTGTGAGTGCACTTTTTCCTTCAAAAAAAGCACACATCACTCAGAAGACTTCTTCAAGACAGACCACTTCAAGGCCACATGACAAAAAGAACCCAGACATAGATATATCCGAGCTCCTTTTGACAAAGAACCTGGGTATATGCTCAGGAGCCTTTCGACGAAGAATTAGAGTGATTTCAAGAGAAGACCCTCTAGCTCCTTGTGCCAAACAGCAAGAGGCTCGGGGGCTACACCCAAATGGGAGTACTTTTTTCTTCAAAAAGGTACACACCACACGAAGATCTCACGAAGCGCTATACAGTTTCACTCAAGAAAGCACTCGAACGACGCTTGTTCCTGCTTGACAGGACCTGAAGGAACAAGATGAGGCTTTCAGAGCTCAACCATAAAGTGCTTGGGGGCTTGTCGGTGTGGGACCCACGGGATACGCCGCAAGGAAGGGAGAAGATCTAGTCTAACTAGGATTCTTCCCATGTAATCTTAGTAGTAGTATTATTCTGTAATCCTACTAGGAACTCTCATTGTAAATCGACTAGGACTCTGACCTCCTGACTATATAAAGGAGGGTAGGGTTCTTGGAGACAAGACTTAGACGACAACACAACACTTCACAATCAATCCAACGCAAAGGCTAATGTCGACTGGACGTAGGGCTATTACTCGATCAAAGATCGAGGGTCCGAACCAGGATAAATCGACTATCTCTTGCATTAACCATCGAGTTTCGCATACGCTGAAGCCCGAACATACTGCCCCGGGTACCCCCATTGCAGGCTATCGGTGGTGAAACATCGACACCCCCTTAAGAAAAGTTAAACTAGGGGACACCAAGCATAGCTTGCATATTCTTTTAGATGGGCTAACTAGTATGAAGTCATTCTGACATCCCGATGGTACTCTTGTATATGGGAAAGGACAAGAAATCTGAAATTCCTCGTGAGTAGAAAAACAGCAGCGTCGTAAAATGGCTGTAACTCTCATTTTGTTAATCCGATGAAGTTGTAGATTATATCGTGGGAAAGCTTATAAAATTCTCCACAACTTCCTTATAGAACACTTTTCCAAATTCCATAGTTTAGGTGGTCGAAAATGGTACACAACAGAAACTACACCAGGATCCAAACAGCATAGATACATCGCCTTGTGATTTTCGTATCCCCATAACCAAAATAGCTATCAAGCTGATTCTTTCGCTTAGAGAAAGATATTGAAGTCTACGATTGTCTAGAATTTTCTCATGATTTTTTATCATCTTAGATTAGAGATATAAGCCAAAGAGTGCAGACTGCTCTAAAAAGACAGGATAGGGAAAACAGAAGAAAACTAAAACCCGAGTATTTATTTCACTAATCCTTATACCTTAGGCCTATAAACTAAATAAAATTGTGAGAACACCCAACAAGATCATTGCAATCATTACAAAGACCTAAAACAATCATAAGCATAATGACAATTCAACAAGCAACAAAGATGCACATCTCAATCATTGACTCAACTTGTGATACTAGCGTCCTTATTGTACTATTCGTAACAATCCTAGGACTTATCTTTAGATTACGCAAGAAGGTGGTGAGCAATAGTTCTAAAAGCATATCAAACCAAGGAGTGAAAATGAGAACCAAGACTTTAAAATAGGCATCAAGGAGGAGATAAATGCTAAGGATAGATATATAGTAGAGAAGAAAATATCAAGATTTATAGAACAAGGATTTTATAGCAATTTCAAAACCTTAAGATGGCCAATTTCTAACTAGGCTTACGTCCTGTAGTCAGCATTGCTCTGATACCACTTTGTAGCACCCAGTTTTAAGAACAAAACCAGATACACACCATATGTGAGCCCAGGAAGTCAATTCTCACATATAGCTACAAATAAAGGTAATATCAATAGACAATGCTTAACATATAACGTACTTAGTATAAAGAATATAACCTTAGATAGCAAACAGTGGAAAGACAACTCTAATCTTTGGGTGAAGACTCCAGTTCCACAGGGACAACTGACTGGTTGACCACAAGCCTAATTCCTCCAAACCAGCAATCTGGTACCCATCCAGCATTTTTCCAAAGATTTAAAAAGTAAAGAAGCGTAAGTACATGTCGTACTCAACAAATATAACATGGGGTTCATGAGGCTCAAAAGGTTGACACTGGTTTAACTGCGATTAGCTTTTAATGAGTCATGATTTTAGCAATTGAGTAGCAACAAGTTTATCACAAGCCCATGTAAACACATGATCAAGTAAACATGAATAATGAATAGCATAAACAGTAATCATTAGTGAGCATCTTTATCATTAGTATCATCTGTGTTCATCATCATTAACCATTAGTGATCATCTATTCCATAAATGTTCCAAGGCTGCTCGTGACCATGAGCACGACTGATATACCAGTTTTACACTCTGCAGAGGTTGTACACTTTCACTGTGAGTCATGATTTACCCTTTCACCCGAGGTCGCGAGCCTCTTAACCCACTACCAAGGAAGGTTGGCAGGGTTTACTATGAAGCCTTTTAAAGGTTCGTTAACAAGTTAGGGCCATTAGATTCACTCATCAAACAGATATAGAGCACCCCTTCCCAATGGCACAATGACACGCAGCCTATACTCAAGGGGACAGATGCCGCACTATACCTGATTTGTCAAGTCATTCTTACGCCAATAAAAATAACCACTAACAAGCTAGAAAAGGTCCTCATACTGAGCTAAAGCCAGAGCCATATAGCCCTCATAGCTATACTGTAAGTCCTGAATGATCACTTACAAATAAGTCCTTAGGGAGAGAAATATAAAGCACCATACAAATAGCCTAATGCTCTAGCCCCCTTGTTCCATGTTGCTAAAAAGCATCTTTTAGTGTTTATTGCATATACCATTAGTCAAGTTATAAAATCATGGCTTTAGTTAAGTACTAGCATCATACTACCCAATGCAATACCTCATAGGTATCAAGGTACAAGTACAAAAGGGCCAGGATATCCTTAGTAGTAGTCAAGGTAGATACATGTAGTATGAATTAAATGATTAAAGGTGAATAGGACAATAAGGATGATCCTATGCTATACTTGCCGTAAACATAGATCCTTCTTCAAGTCCAAAACTTCAAAGATCTGCTTCTTGATTTACCACATATAACTCACCGACTGGACATGATCATAAAGCACCACACAAACATCCATGTAATCATACACGAAGCAAACAATAGATCTAAATTAGAACAGTACACCAAACATGAAATCGGGATAAAAAGTTTATAAAATGAATCGACGTCTCGCTACGAACATACAGACGTGAAAAGCACTATAATCGAAGCTACGGTTGAAAAGATACAACTACCAAAAGATTTGCTCATAAAGAGAAAATATAAAACTATAAGCTTCATGTGTTTTAACTGTATAAAAGCTTATATAAATTGAATTAAGTTAAATTTAGATTTGAATTATAATAATAAAGTAAAACAAATCATATTTTATTAATAAAATCTAGTTGCATAATTACTAATCAGGATATGATTTAAACTATGAAATTCTAGAAATAGTGACATGGTAACCACTATTACTAATGCGTAGATCTCGTCGCTATGAATCTAACGCAACTTGAATGGGCTAAAACAGAGTTAAAACGTAGAAGATATGAAATAAATAAGATTTCCTTTATTAAAATAATAGATTAAATCTAGCCTCGAATTTCAAAAGTTTAAAATATATCAAATAGTACTATGAACATTTAGATTATGATATTACGAACCTAACACAATTTGAATGGATCAAATCAGAGTTAAAACGGAGATTTTATGGCTAAAACAAATCTAGTGACAAAACTGTAAATAGCTGAAAACGTATTTTCAATCTAAACGAACCAAAGTACGCTTTCAGAAGAAGAAGATGAAATCTAGAAAGGCACTAGGGACCACGGGTTCTATAATTAAAAACCCGAGGGACCTTTTACAAAATTCAAAGACGAAGGGGTATCAGTCATTCACGACCATTGAATCTCAGATGGGCGGTGGAGATTAAATTGGGCGGATCAGAGGAAGCATGGCCGGCCGGAACAATGTCAGCGGTGAAGTAACCGCGGCAGCGCCACCGGCGTTGTTAGTTAGAAGCCTACGGTGCTCGATTTTTCGAACGGGGAGGTCCGGGAGAGAGAGGGGGCGATGGATAACTCACCACGGGGGTTCTCGAGGTCCAATGCGGCGTTGTGGCGGCGGGCTATGTGGCGGGGCGGGTGGTGACCTCCGGCGAGACTACGGCAATGCAGCGCAAGCGAACCGAAGCGAAATATGGCGAAGAACGGGTCTCGGCGGGTTCGCACAGGCTTGGCGAAGCTCAACCGAGCAGTCGCGATGGCGATGGAGCAACGGCGTGGCGAGGCAATTCTCGACGGTGGTGGCTTAGGGTGCACGGCGGAGCTGGGGTCTCTGGGACGGCTGCGCCTTGCGCTAGGCTTAGATGGGGAGGCAGAGCAGGCGTAGGGTAGTATTTAAGAGGCACGGAGGCGTGGGCGGCACGGCACGCGCGGCGTAACGGAGCCGGACGGCGGCGACGCGGAGGTGTCCGACTGGAGCACGACGCGGGGAAGGAGATACTCCCGACAGGTGGGCCCGACGCGTCAGCGTGTAGGAGGAAGAAGGGACTCACGGCGTGCGGCGTGACTTGGGCCGAGCGGAGCTGGGCCGTGCGGAGCGGCGCGGGAGATGGGCCAACGCGGGGGAAACAAGGCCGCGCGGGAAAAATTAAAATGGCCACGCGGATTGGGCCTTGCTGCTCACTGCTGGGCCGTGCGGGGGAGGAAGAAAAGAAACTAGGCCCGCGCGCGGAGGAAACTTAGGAGAGGGAAGCTGGGCCGCAAGATCGGGAGAAAGAGAGCTGGGCCGTTCGGCCAGAAGAGAAGGGAAAAATGTTTTTCATTCTCAAATCTTTTTTTTCCATTTTGTTTTCAAATTCAAATCCCAATGCAAACCAAATCAAATTCATATATGATACAGTTTTTAATTCTAATAAAAATAAGAATTTTTGGTAAGTTCTCCAAAAATAAATTTTGCACCTTTTTAAATTCTTTTATTTTCTAATTCTCTTCTCTTTCTTTTCTTTTACTTCAAAGCCATTTTTTAAAAAAAAATTCAAAAGCATTTTGAATATTTTCAATTTGAATCAAATCCACAAAGTTCAAAGAAACAAATGCACCAGCATGTATGCACAAATATGTTGCTACCTTTCAATTTAATGAAAATTTTTATTTTTCTATATTTCATGTGCACAAAAATTCACAAATAAATCATTTTCAACCTATTTTTAAAAGATGCCAATTTTGGGATGTTACACCGGCGATGGCGTTCGCCACCACCTCCAGCACTGCCCAGCGCAACAGTCGTAGCTCGCTGGCTTCCTCTTCCCCGATGCCGGCGCCCACGCCCACCACCCCACAGATGTGCCCAGCTTGATGGTCCATGGTGTGGACCATCAATAGGCTATTTGGATTGAAATTTGACGTTCCATCGCTTTTCAAAGTTCACATATAAGTCTATCTCAAATTTATAGTGTGAGAGATCAAAATTGATTCTATAAATCACCATTCTATGTTTTCACTTTGCTACTTATAACACGTTTTTTAACGCACTCCTCTACGATAGAAATGGAATACATAAGTATCTCTCTTGTATAGCCAACAATAATATACAAATATAATCTACATACAATAATATTAGTTTAATTAATATGTGTCTAAATTATGATTATTAAAATGAATTCAATTCCAAGGATAAAAAAAGAGCCTTAGTGTTTCTCAAGGACAGCTACTGGACCATCAATATTTTCACGACTAGACCTTGCTGAATGTTTTTTGACTTGTTCATGTTTCCCTGAATATAACTGAATGTTCAGCCTGTTGTGCTTAGGCGCCCATGGCAGAGCGCCATGAATCAACATCGATGGGGCCTGACGGCGTGAGCACCTTTGCAGTTTGGGGGTGAAGACACCTCCCGTACAGCCACGACCCAAGACGACGAGGGGCCGACCTCCGTTACTCGTAGGCTGCTGCAGCTGCAACGCCCTGAATCCCGATACACGATGTCCGATCCCCTGAATCCGTTAATCGAGGGAGGAGCGCCTAGCGGCGGTGCCCTGAGCTGTTCAGTGCGCATCGAGAGAGGAGCGCCTAACGGCGGCGGTGGCGATGACGAGCTATCGGGAGTTAAGGGTGCGGCGGCCTTCGACAGAGCCGAGCAGGGGGCGTTCGTGGGTGTGGCTAATCCTAATAATCTGAAAAAACACGTGAGAGGCCACCGTGTTACCAAAATACCCTCTACAATACAAATTATATTTTATAAATAATCTTCCTCAATTAATTAGCAAAGAAAATAAAAAATAAAAGTACCTAGAGGTACCGTGGTACTTTCACAACCATTGTAAAACAACATTGTTCGAGTTATACTATATATCTAGAAAAATCAAAACATCTTTAGAACGAAGGAATTATTTGTATTCATATTTGTAGGTAACCGTCAATATCCTACCATTTGCACCTCTAGTGGAGACATACACTAGCACATAGAACATTTACAGTGACGGTTCCAAGTCACCAGTGTGATAGGTCAGTGAAAATCATGAACTTCACAGACGTCTTCTAGAGAACCGTCACTACAAATGATTTACACCGTCACTACAAATGATTTACACTGGTTGTTTTCTTAATAAAACCGCCACTACAAATGATTTTTAAAAATTGCAAATCGGGCTAAAAATTAGCAAAAAAATTATGTAAGGAGGCTCGTGCACAATGCAGCCACACACGGTTCTGAATGTTTTCATTCATTTTCACAAGAAATCCATGCATATGCGACCCCAGGAATCGAACTCAGCACCGCGTTACACCTTTTACCACTGTAACCCAAAGCCACTTGTGATTTAAAGCTCTAAATGGATTCAAATGGAAAAAGTTTCAACTACAAACTTCTAGATCTCGTCGAGAACTATAACTTTGCTTTTGATTATTTTCCCATAGGAGGTCATTTGAGAAATTCAAAAGAATATAAATTTTAAAATAATTAAACTAAAAACATAATTTCTGTGCCCTAAATGATCTTAAATGAAAAAGTTGTCAACTATAAAGTTGCAGATCTTTTTGAATCCTACAACTTTTGTTGAGACCATTTCTCCATCCGAGCTGAAAAACTCAAAAATTAATTTTAAATTATTTGTAGTGATGCTAGATTATGAAAACCGTCGTTATAAATATATTTTTGCTGGCTATTTTAGCTGTACTAGTGATAAGAAGGAGCTACTCATAAGTCATAACCATATGCACGAAGTGATAATAGCAACTAATTTGAGTATTTACTTGAGAAATATATGAGCAAAAACGTTTGCGTGCAAGGGAGTTGAATATAACAGCAACGCCCTATAGATAAAGAGGAAACCAGGTTTTGAACCCGGCGGGTTGGTTGGCTCCACGTACTCTCAACTTGTGCTTGACGATCTGCTCTATCTCGATCAACTAGTCAAAATTTTATGTTGCCTCATATGTGAAAAGAAGAGTTTTTGGAACTAATCATAGATCAATTGGTTAGGTTTGTTGTGGTGGAACCTGTCCACCCGGGTTCAAGTCCTCGACTTGGCAGGTTCATGTCTTCGACTTGGTATGGGTACTCGCACTTTAAGTGGTAGGTGACGTCTCCGCCGACAACGAGGCGCCTGTGGTGACTTCGTGAATCTTGAGATCTGTCGGCTCAATCCTTCGGAGGTGCTCATAGGGGTGGGGTTTACGTATATGTGCTCATAGGGGTGAGTGTGCGTGCGTGTTGTGGGCGTCCGCGTTGTACTATATAATTCTCAAAAAAGAAGAAAGAGTTTTCATGCAAAGGATATTGAATCAATTAGAAAAGCACGCATAACACAAGAGACGCGTGCCTCATATGTGAAAAAAGAGTTTTCATGATAACGAATCAATTAGAAAATAAGCACGTATGACACAAGAGAACGTAGTATTCGCGTGGCTCATATGTGAAAAAAGAGTTTTCATGATAACGAATCAATTAGAAAATAAGCACGTATGACACAAGAGAACGTAGTATTTTACTGTAAAACATGTTGGAAACTGACATAGCACTGAATACTGCCACTAATTTTTGCACCACCAACAATAACACTAGATTACACTAGTATATAGAAATCAATTAATATTCAATGTAAACAATAATACAACGTGCATGAAGAAAGCAAGCAGCTTGAAATCAATTGAACTGCTCAGGAAATAAATAATCAACCCAGACTACTAATAGATCTGCATCACTGCATGCACCGGCGGATCCACAGGGGGGGGCTGGGGGGCTCCAGCCCCCCCTAATTTCTTGATTTCAAGCCTAATTACTGTAGCAAAAGCTTGATTTCACTATTAAATCTTCATGCAAATCAACATCTCCATTGTTTTAGCCCCCCCTTATCCCGCATCGTGCATTCGCCACTGACTGCATGCATGCTTCATTATATTAGAACTGAGCTTGCATTAAGTCCACCGTTGCTTTGTCGACCTGAAAGGCCTTGGAGAGTATATGCTCCGCAATGGACGGCTTGGATCCAAACACTGTGTTGGCAACAGTGATGACTCCAGGGTTCTGGCTGCTCAGGCTTGCAAGAGCCACGGCACTGCCCATGCCATTGTTGAACTGGAAGTGGACGAGGCCCTTTGGGAAGACGAACACGTCCCCCTTGTGCAGGACCTTGGAGATGAGCGTGTTGTTTGGATTAGAGGTAACAAAGCCAACGAAGAGCGAGCCCTCCAGCACCGTCAGGATCTCTGTGGCACGAGGGTGGGTGTGCGGTGGGTTCATGCCGCTGGGGGCGTAGTCGATGCGGACCATAGAGATCCCCATCGTGTTCAGCCCAGGGATCTGTGCGACGTTGACGGCCGTCACGGCTGAGCCCTGCTTGCTGCTGCTCGTGTTGCCAGCCTTGTGGAGCCCGGAGAAGTGGAAGTCTTCTGCTGCAACGTCCTTTGCGTCTTTGCAAGCAAATCCATTGACACGCACTGCATGGATGTATTCATATATATAGTCATGCAACCATGTATCTGTGTAGGTGCAGTGCAAGTTTGCATTTACCTGCAGATGTGTTGTCGGCAACGCAGACATCTTGGAGAAGACTCGGATCGTTGGCAATGGCATGACAGCAGGCCATAGCTAACAGAACAAGGAGAAGCAGATGATGGCTCGTCATCTGTGCCTCGATCTGTTTCTCCTTAGTTATGTAAACTGAATGAATTACTAAGGTTTGGTTTGCAGATATATGTCACCTAGACTTCTGCTGTGTGCCTCACTAAGCACGAAGTAGATTCTATTTATAGTGAGAGTGATGAAGCATGATTTGTTGGCCACGCCGGCGAGTTTATTAGATTATTTGTGAGCGATGATTGCTTCGTCAGCTTAGGAACGAGTCTTCCAATTGGCATTTGGCAGCATTGCATGTGTTCGATTTAGATGGATGTATTCGCAGCATGCATATTATGTATATGTACTACATGCGAGAAGACGACAGCAATAAGTATGTACATTCGTCAGGTTGGGCTTGAACAAGTCAACACATCGTCATCACATACTTATCGCTAAAGAGGTAGTAATCATGTAACAAATGGAGTACAGTTCATTCAAGTGCATCAATCTATGATAACTTAAGGTGTAGAATGTTGCAGTCCGGCCCTGATTTCTCTCCAGGTGGGCGTGTTTCCGTATGATAAACACATCTACAGTGACCAACCGATAATCCGTATGATAAACTGGCTTAATTTCCTGATTGATAATGAGAGTTGATTTCTACTTATTGCACTACTGAAAACTGAATAAGTCTGTTTATGCAAAAACAAATATAGAAAAATACGTATCCCGATAGAAAAATATTTTTCTGACGGTGTGCGCAAAAGACAGCCGCACACGGACATGTAGAAAGTAGATCACCAAAACATGAACACCGGACCGTCCGGCGATGGCGAAAAGGTGAACACCGGACAATAGCACTCGCTGCTGGCCCGTGCAGATGTGCATGCAAGGGACTGTCCGACGGTATATAGTGCTCTAATTTCCGCCCTGACGAATCTACGAATGCTTACTAGCAAGGGCCATTGGGGAGGTGCACCTAGGGTTGCTCTTAATAGGCAGATTCAAATTTTTTGTCGAGTGCCTGAGGCATTCGGCAAAGGCCAGATTGCATTCAGCAAAACCTTTGCTGAGTGCGACACTCGGTAAAGAATACACGGTAAAAAATTGATCGATGAAGCCCTCTTTGCCGAGTGCCCTAGGGACACTCGGCAAATAAAAGCAACCATCACGGCGCCAGTCCCGTTGACGGTCACTTTGCCGAGTGCCAACCCAGCAGGCACTCGGCAAAGATTTTTTTTATTTTTTTTTAAAAAAAATTCTTTGCTGAGTGCCAACCTTCATGCACTGGGCAAAGAGTTTTTATTTTTTTTTACAAAATTTCTTTGCCGAGTGCCAACCTTCAGGCACTCGGCAAAGATTTTTTATTTTTTTTAAAAAAAAATTCTTTGCCGAGTGCCCCCTGTCCGACACTCGGCAAAGTTTGAATTTTTTTTATTTTTTTGCCGAGCGCCCTCTGCCCGGCACTCAGCAAAGTTTGAATTTTTTTTTAAAAAAAATTTCTTTGCCGAGTGCCCTCTGTCCAGCACTCGGCAAAGTTTGAATTTTTTTTAAAAAAATTCCTTTGCCGAGTGTCCTCTGTCCGGCACTCGGCAAAGTTTGAATTTTTTTTTAAAAAAAATCCTTTGTCGAGTGCCCTCTGTCCGACACTTGGCAAAGTTTTTTTTTTAAATTTTTTGCCGAGTGCCCTCTGTCCGGCACTCGGCAAAGTTTGAATTTTTTTTAATTTCTTTGCCGAGTGCCATGGTCACAGCACTCGGCAAAGCTGAAAAAATGGTTGTCTAGACACCAATTTTTTCAGCTTTGCCGAGTGTTGTGACCATTGCACTCGGCAAAGGGGTCCTTTGCAGAGTGCAACACTCGGCAAAGTGACCCAAAACTATAATTTTTAATTTTTTTTACATTCCATTAAGACAAATAAATTCATACAAACATATATCACATATATATCTCATTCATCACATATA
The DNA here is from genome assembly GCF_019320115.1 of Miscanthus floridulus. NCBI lineage: Eukaryota > Viridiplantae > Streptophyta > Magnoliopsida > Poales > Poaceae > Miscanthus > Miscanthus floridulus. Next base: position 67,310,365 of record NC_089586.1, on the reverse strand, counting down.
TATCTCATCCATCACATATATATCTCATCCATCCACACATCAATCCACACATATCACATTCATCACAATATATATTACATATATAATAATAAGTGCTCAAGTTCATCCAAATAAATACACAAGTCCATCAAAGTCCATAAGTGCATCACAAGTATATCACAAAGTGAACAACAAATGAAAAAAATACAGCGTGCACTCATCTCGGCCAAGGCGACTGTGGTGAAGGCCTAGCTCCATTATTCGGAGGTGCATGAGGTGGATTATTCGAACCACCACCAGATGAAAATTGCATGTGAGACAAGATTATTTGGATAGCTAATCTAGGAAGGTAGAGGCCATACAAGCAAAGCATAAGCGAAAGTAAAAAAACTTTCATACTCACAGGAGTAGCTGTAGCTGCAAGACGCAGAGGCGGAGGTGGAACCAATAGCCCAGGTGGCAGAGAGAAGCTCACACGTTGCCTAAGTCCTTGTAGGAACTCCGTAATATCCGTCAGCCTCTGCGCCTAGGCCTACCACTCGGCCCGCTCAGCCTTTAGCTAGGTCGTCATCCTCTGCTGCCCGGCCTCCTGCTCCTGACATTGCCTCATTTCTTGTTCTAGCCGGGCCTGCAATATTTCACTTCAATGTTTTAGTAATGCAAAGCTAATTAAGGTGTGTAAAGATCAATGTATAACGAGTAAAATAGGAATAACCTCGAGTGCGTCGACTCGGTGCTGTGCAGCGGTCGGCCGTGTGCGAATGGCCGGGCTCTCGCTCGTGCTCCGTGCTCGGATCTGGGAGAGAGAGGGAGTAGAGGCCGTGTCGATGACGCCGTCGCCAAGCTAGAACCGCCCATGCTTCTTGCCTTGCCCCGCCCTCATGACGGCCTCTCCATCGAAGTCCTGCGTGCTCGGATCGTGGTCTGACCCATGGAGTGACCTTGCCACCTCAGTGTACTCACTGATGCGGGAGTGGACGCTCGGGTTCGTGTATGCCTCAGGCAGGTCCTCTAGGTTGAAGGAGACATCGGACGTCGCCTAGCCCTTGTGGGCCATACACCATGCCTAGAAGTCCGAGCAAGCCTAGCCACTATGTGACGCCGACTGGGAGAAAGACAGCATGATGATTAGAAATCAGGTAGAACTGAGCGTCATAATAGATAAATGAATTCGCGTACCCATGCTTGTTTGTTATCGGCGAGGCTGCGGCTGTCTTGATGGTTTGATGGACCTTTCATCTGCAAAACGACGGTCTCGGGCATCCCTGTGTATCTTGAGGTACTCCTCCGTGAACCACCTGTCCACCATCATCACCTAGCACTCGGGATACGCTTGGCACCACCAGGGAATCATCTACACGTCATCAAGTATTGGACATATAAGAAGATCAAATTAAACCAACTTAATCTCAAAACAAATAAATATTGATGTTCTTCATTTACCTCAAGGTACTACTCCCGGGTCAGCTACATCTCTCCTGCGTCTTTCTTGGTTTTCCTCTCTCCAAGCTTCGACCCATAGTAGGTTATGATGGCCTAGATGCACACTCGTGATGCATGTCGGAGACGAGTTTTTTACAGACTTTGGTAGTCACCTGCTCCGCCCTGGCCTCAAATCCCTCCTCGTATCTATAATAAGTCTGCATACAAAAGCGATGTATCCATTCATTATTTCAAGAAAAGTCCAATGAATACGACGTATTGAGCAATGTTGTGCGAGGAAGACTTACCCAAAGCTCTGCCTTCACCCGCGCCGCCTTGTTGGGGTACTCCGCATCGGTGGCGACAGCGTAGTGGTCAAACGAGTAGGCCAGCTCCGTCTTCGATGCATACGTGACAATACCAGGGAAGTGTTGCCTGCATAGAAAACCTAGGATGCCGTTGACTAGCCGTGCGATACCACCCGACACAACCACCCAGTTCCTGCACAAGTGATTAAGAAAAATTATTAGTTTTTTTCATCATATCATATGAAGTAGTGGTGATAACATATAAAGTTACTTACTTTTGCCCTTCGGGGTGAATCACTAGGCATTGGTGAGGAAGCAGAACATGTGGAAGGCTCATGGGACCTCGCAAGTAGACACTCGAAGAGGAGTCAGAGGAAGCGGAACCCGTGCCTGCCACCTCCAACTCGTCATCCTTGTGTGGCCCCTCCTCCTCATCCATCTGACGAACCAGCACATCGTCTGACTCATCCACAGGCACCACCTCCTCCTCTGGCTCCTCCTCACGCAACGTGGGAGGAGACAGCCCCCTCCTGCGTCTGGCAGTCCTCCTCCTTCTCCTATCCGATCCCTCCGCCTCCTCCTACAGCCGGCATGGTCTTTGGTATATCGAGTTCATGGACCTATGACGGTCACCCGCCATCTTTGTTCAATCACCTGCAACAAAAAAAACAAGACGTAATTAGAAATAGGTGAAAAAATGAACAAAACATAATTACAAAAAACATAGTAATACATGTATTACAAATATTTGTAAAAATGAACAAAATATAATTACAAAAACATAGTGTTACATGTATTAGAAATAATCTTCATGATTGAGATTAGCTAGATCATAGGTCTCGTCATCACTATCAACATTGTCCAACTCATCAACACTATCCGAAGGAGGAATATTGTCTTTATTGTCATTGCCTAAATGTAATCGCTCAAGCATTTGTATGTCCTTCAGATTTTGCACCTCGTCTCCAGCGTCCTTGTCACCATCCCTTTCATTGTCTACTTCCATTCCTATCTCTTCGGTTAAGTCTATGTCAAACCTTCCTTATAGTTCCTCTTCTTGATAGAACTCTCCATCATATGTGTTTGGGTTAAAGTTGTAATCTTCATCGTTTGGGATAGGTAGTTTACCGTGTGGCGATACCTTGTGCACAATAGACCAACCCTTAAGATGCTCGGCGTCTTTGCACGCATATGACGTATAATAAACCTGGACGGCCTGTTGAGCCACAATGTAGACATCTTTTCCTAGATAGACGGAATCCTATCGAATCTCGACTAGCCCAAGCTTAGGGGTCCGTCTCATTACTCTAGGATGAAACCAGTGGCATTTGAATATGACAAGAGTAAGAGGTTTGGAACCATAGAATGATAGTTCATAGATTTCTTCAATTCTTCCATAATAGTCGAGTCCATCAGTGTCGGACGTAACAACTCTGCTATTTGTGGTTTTTGATTAGACCAACTCTGCTCATAGCTTGCTGTGTGAAAACGATATCCATTCACGTCATAACCGGTAAATGACTTGACCCTAACGGCATAGCCATTTGTAACCTGTCTCAGCTCGTCACTTATAGACGCATCAGTTTGGGCTTTCTGTTTGAACCAACAAATGAAATCGGGGCTCCCTGGTCCTGCACCCCGTGAAAGAAGGGTATCATTTTCTTGCGGGGTAGGTTGCCTTGATCCATGCCAGGATTGATGAAGAAATTCCCTGTACCAACGAGAAACAAGGGGGTTAGACGAAGAAATAAGGACATACGATGAAATGAAACAAGTTCATTCAGAACTTACCTAATGAACGGTTGCACCTCGACAAGGTTGGTCAACACATATAGCATGATACTACGCCACTCTTCATTTTTCAATTGCTTAGTGGTCGATGCACTTGCGCTTCCGAGTTGCCCTTGGAAAAGGCTGAGGTTCGATTCATTTTCACCAGCATTGTAACGAGGGGGTGGATTATAAACGCTAGGAAGTTTCTCAGTGTAGTATTTCTCTGTGAAGTTTGACACCTCCTCTAGAATGTATGCCTCTGCAATGGAAGCCTCAATTTTAGATTTATTTCTACATTTTTTATGAAGAGTCTTCAGACATCTCTCGATTGGATAGCACCAACAGTTCTGCACGCCCCCCCCATCCGTGCCTCATACGGGAGGTGCACAATCAAATGTTGCATTGGCAAGAAGAAGCCGGGTGGAAAGATCTTCTCCAACTTACAAAGCAACATGGGTGCTGCTTTTCCAAGTCATCAATGACGGTCCGAGAGAGCTCCTTGGCACAAAGCTGGTGGAATAAGTAGCTCAACTCTGCCAGCACTTGCCAGACATACTCCGAGACATAGCCTCAAACCATCACCGAAAGAAGCTGCTCAATCCATATGTGGTAGTCATGACTCTTCATCTCGTTTACTCACAGAGTGCCTAAGTTCACTCCCCTCTTTAGATTTGCTGCATACCCATCAGGGAACATTAGTGTCTTGATCCATTCAAGTACTTCCCTTCTTTGGTCCTTTTTCAAGACAAAATCGGCCTTAGGCCTTCTCCAGGTCTTACCATAACTAGGAGGCTGCATCTCTTGATTTGGTCTATCGCACAATGTTGCCAGGTCCACTCTAGCCTTAGGGTTGTCCTTAGACTTTTCAGTGTCTATGAGTGTTGCCCAAAGTGCCTCGGCGACATTCTTTTTAGTGTGCATTACATCAATGTTATGTGGCAGAAGAAGTTCATCGAAATAGGGGAGCCTCGTCATGCCCAAGATATGAGTCCACATATGTTACTCACCATATCCCACAAAACCACCTTCATTAGGCACGAGAGCATCTATCTAAGCATGAACATCGACACCAGTCATCATCCACGGTGTAGGGTTTGTCACTTTGACACCTTTCATAAAGTTTTTGATGTCTTGTCTAAATGGATGGTCAAGAGGTAGGAATTGACGATGTCTATCGAATGACGAATACTTGCCACCCTTCTGCAACCAAATGAACCTCACACCTTCTTTTCATATTGGGCATGGGAACTTCCTGTGAACACACCAGGCGTAGAATATCCCATACGCCAGGAAGTTATGTAGGGAGTAGTGGTATGAAACGTGCATTTTGAAGGTTGTCTTTGTAGCTCGATCGTATGTCCATACCCCTTCATCCCAAGCATGGACCAATTCATCAAACACGGGCTCCATGAACACACTCATATTACTCCCTAGGTGTCCAGGAATTATCAACGACAAGAATGCGTTATGTCGTTGAAAGGAGACACCGGGGGGGAGATTAAGGGGGATAACAAAGATGGACCAACATGTGTATGGGACAGCCATCATTCCATAAGGATTGAACCCATCTGTTGCCAATGCGACACGTACATTACGAGCCTCATCTGCTTTGTCATGATGTTTGTCATTAAAGCGGATCCAAGCTTCACCATCAGATGGATGTACCATCTTGTCAGGATTGTACCGTTTGCCATTTTTGTGCCATGTCATCTGTTTCATGGATTCCTCGGTTATGTATAGCCATTGTATCCTCGGTAGGAACAGAAGGTACCATAGGATTTTCACGGGGATCATAAGTTGCCTCTTCTGTCCATCATCAGAGTATACCTCTAGGTACCTGGAGGATTTACACTTTGGATAGAACTTTGCATGCTCATGTTCTTTCCTAAACAAGACGCACCCCTTCGAACAAACATGTATCTGCTCATACGGCATCTTAAGTGCTCGAAGGAGTTTCTGTGACTCGTACATGCTCTTTGGCAGAATGTGGCCCTTTGAAAGCAGGGTGCTAATCACGGCCAACATCTTATCGAAGCCAGGTCGACTCAAGTTTAACTTGGACTTCAACCCCATTAAGCGTCCAATGGCATCCAGTTGAGACACCGTTGACCGATCATGAAGGGGTTTTTGTGCCGAGTCCATCATGTCATAGAACGCCTGTGCGGCTACCTCCATCTCCTCCTTCTCATGTCCCTCATCAAACTGTCCTTGGTGAAAGTCATCTAACATGTCTGGTACCCCCGCATCAGCATCAAAAGCCTCCACCCGTGGTCTCACTACCTCCTCTCTCATATGATAGGCTTCACCATGGTGGACCCACCGGATGTAGTCCGACGTAAATCCATTCTTCATAAGATGTTTACCCATTTCCACCTTATTTACCCTCCTCCTGTTTCCACATTTGCTGTAGGGACACAAAACTAGGCAATGTCCTTTAGCAGCCTTGCCAAATGTACTATTCAAGAAAGCATCGGTCTTGTTCATCCATTCCGTGGTGTAATCACTCTGACTTCTCCAGCCCATGTACATCCACTGACGGTCATCCATCCTCTAACATATGTATCAGCGAGTAATATAACCATCAATTGCATCTACATGGTGTTCTTACTATCTAATAGGTGAGGATAGGTCCTAATCCCACCCGCGGATACGTAGATAAAGTTAGTTTCTATGCTATACTCCTATCCGAGATAGAAAATTGACAGCACCTCCCCGCTGTTCTCTAGATACACGTCCTGCCAAAGAAGAGTGTGTATCCGGAGAACAACAGGGAGGTGATGCCGAAACTCTGTCTCGGACCATAGCAGACCATGGAAACTAACCCATCTACGTATCCGTGGGCTGTCCAAAAAACGTAGACAATCCAAAACAGATACGGTCATAGATATGCAAAGATCTTCATACCTCCAACCGTATCTCTTTTGAACAGGAGACGCCTAACTAGGTTACACGATCTACGACCAGGATACGGAAAGAGGGATTATACCTAGGGTGGCGGCGGAGTCATGCTAGCGGGGCCATGGCAGGTCGGTGCAATGGCGAGGCGGCGTGGTGCAGGCAGACCTGCACAGCGATGGGAACTCCAACTTGGCTCCGACGGGCTCTTCTCTACAAAAATGGAACAAAACACTATCATTTAAAAAAATTCGACAGAACCTCCTCTGCACGGTGAGGTTTCCAAAACCTGCAAAAAACAGTGGCACGATGACCGACAAGCACATATGTCTCCAGAGAAGCCATGTAATTTGGATATCAATCCATGCAGAAGAATATATTCAAGTAGTACCACTACTTCTACTACTACTTTCACTATTGCTACTACTACTACCACTAGTTCTACTACTACTACCACCACTATTGCTACAACTACTACCACTAGTTCTACTACTACTACCACCACTACTTCTACTACTACTACCACTAATTCTACTACTACTACTACCACTAGTTGTACTACTACTACCACTAGCACTACTAGTACAACTAATACTACTACAACTATCACTACCACGACAACAACAAGAGAGAAGGCATACCTGATGGGCGCCGGGGGTAGGGGTGGGCGGCGTCGGGGTCAGAGTTGGGGTCGTTGGAGTCAGGAACGGGGCCGGGGCAAGGCCGGCTGGGGGGTAGGGCCGGCCTGGGGCGGTCGGGGGCAGGGCGCAGCCAGGGACAGGGTGCGGGCGCGCGGGCACGCGGGCGGAGCGAGCGCGCGGGCGGTGGTTGCGTGGACGCGGCGTGTGGCGCGGGGGCGGGGGGCGGCGCGGGCGTGGGCGAGGGGGCTGGCTGGCTGTCTGTTTGACTGCCCAGCCGGCCGAATTTGGTTAAGTCCCACAACTGCCCTTTGTCGAGTGCCGAATCAGGGAGGCACTCGGCAAAGATTTTATTTTTTTTAAAAAATTATTTGCTGAGTGTCCCAGATCTGGCACTCGGCAAAGATTTAAATTTTTTTAAAAAAATTCTTTGCCGAATGTCCCAGATCTGATATCATATGTAGAGATGTCCTGTTTTGCAAGCATCGTATATGACAACTTGCACGAAATCTTCTGAAATTTTTATCATAGACTCCACATATGATATCACGACATCTCAACAAGTTTCATGATTTTCGGACTTCGTTTGCTTTTTATAGAATTTAAAAACACTTCACACGCAAGTTCGTGGTCATGTTTCGTGAACAAGATGTCCGAAATTTCGGGTCCGTTACTGGATACGGCATCACACTACACTCAGTAACATGACTATCATTTTTTGAATCATTAAATTCCATTATTCGTACCACGTGTAGTTCAAAATTATATTTTTTGAAAAAATTCAAGTAAATGAAATAAAGTAACTAAATATATTAAAAAGCCATAAAAAATCCCCAAATTCTAACTAGGAGTTCCTGGTGCTTTAAAAGGGCTGCACAAAAAATTTGGAGGCCAAAAACAAAAAAAAAATACTTTGCCGAGTGCCGGGGCATGGCACTCGGCAAAGAGGGTTTTGAATTTTTTTTAAAAAAAAATCGTCTTTACCGAGAGCCTTCACAGGGCACTCGGCAAAGAAATTTAAAAAAAATTAAATCTTTGCCGAGTGCTGTGCCGGGGGCACTCGGCAAAGTATTTTTAAAAAAAAAATTAAAAAAAATCTTTGTCGAGTGCCGTGCCAGGGGCACTCGGCAAAGTATTTTTTTAAAAAAAATTTGCCGAGTGCCAGATCTGGGACATTCGGCAAAGAAATTTAAAAAAAAATTAAATCTTTGCCGAGTGTTGGGACACTCGGCAAAGAATTTTTTTTAAAAAAAACTTTGCCGAGTGTCTAACAGCAGGCACTCGACAAAGAAGGACGTGGCCGAACACCATTACGCGGGTCATCTTATGCCGAGTGCCGCGCTTTTGCCGAGAGTCTGGCACTCGGCAGAGAAGTCCTTTGCCAAGTGCATTTTTTTGCGAGTGCAAGTCTTTGCCAAGTGCAGCACTCGGCAAAGAAGGTCTTTGCCGAGTGCCCGATTTTTGACACCCGGTAAAGAATTTTGCACTCGGCAAAGTCTCTGTTTCCAGTAGTGAATGCTACCTAAAATGACCACAAACTCCATGAAAAAGCAGGTAGAACAGCAGATACTAGGGTTTAGAGATAAGTTTTGGAAAAAGTAAATATTAGATTGATTGTATTTTTGATTGATTGAATGCCACAATGGTCGTGCCCCTTTATATTTATAGTGTGGGAGGTCTATCCCAGGCATTCCAAATACATCATGAAATAAACCCAAAACAAACATGAACCAAACATGGAAATTGAATCTAACTCGGACTCCATCTTGGTATACACATCAGGCGGTTCAGCATAATGCACCGGACCATCCAGTTTTTTGCACGGCTTGTCAGCTTGGAGTGTGAATACATGTCCCCTGTTTTTTTTTTTTGGCAAAACTTGTGTACAAAAAAAAATTCTGAACCAGAATTATCCAAGGACGATGGTAAGTGACAACACATCAACCATATTTATTCTATGATGAGTCATAATTAATTTATTGGTCATAGTACTCAATCAATTTCAAGTAGAAGTAGAAATAACTTGTTTTGGCTTCCAAAACTTCTTCATGGATGTTGCCTTTTGATTGGGCTTTGCTGGAATTACCTGCACTTGTTGATTCATTCTTCCTTTGCGCATTCGTTACAATTTCCTCTTTTGTGTGTGAGATAAGCCTGAGAGTACACCTTGACTATTGAGACATAGAAGCCCCCATCTAAAAAAGATTACATCACAAAAACTTCAGCAGAGTAGGGTTTTCAATCTTTCTTAGGCAGCCGACTAGGGGTAGCCTTAACACTGTCCTTAGGGCTTTAAGTTTGAATAGTTGGGTGGGGTAGCAAGAGAGAGAAACCAGATGAGAGAGAGAGAGGCTTCGATGGATGAGAAATCGAGAAAGGTGGATGAGATATATATATATAGAGAGAGAGAGACTTCAATGGATGAGAAATCGAGAAGGATGAGAGATAGAGAGAGTGGGTTTCTATGGTTTTTCACAATTACACAAATTTTTTTGCGAGGCGTTTCCAAAATGGCCTCGGAGACAGGCGGGCCGACTGCCCGCCTCGGTTATTCGTGGCAGGGCAGCCGGCCCAGCAACCGTCTCGGTTAATGCCTATTAACCGAGGCGGGCATTATAACGCACCGCCTCGGTAAATCATTAACCGAGGCAGGCATTATAACGCAACTGCCTCGGTAAATCAGGCCCAGCCCGCTAGCCCACACCAGCCCATTATCATCTCTAATATATAAACGAAACCCTAAAATCACTCCCTCCCTCACCCCTCCACTCAGCCACAGCCCACTCCCTCCCGGCGCTCCCACAGCCACAGTGCAATCTCCCCTGCGCTCCTCCCTCTCCCCCACTCGACCGCACCCCTCCCCTCTCCCCCACGCGACCGTGTCCCTCCCCTCATTCTCAGCGGCGCGCGTGGGGCGCTTCCTGGCTGCACGTGCGGGGGCTGCGAGCGCGGAGCCGCCCTCCGGCGGTGCGGGGCGAGGCGCCTCCCGGTGGCCGGTGCAGGGGCGGTGAGCACGGAGCCACCCTGCGGCGGCGCGGGGCGGGGCGCCACCTGGTGGGCGGCGCGGGGGCGGCGACCATGGGGCCGCCCGGCGGCGGCGTGGGTCCTCCATGTCGCGGATCTAGGCAGTGGCGGCTAGAGCTCGCGGATCTCGGGTCCCCCACCGCTCCCCTTCACCCTCCACCTCCAGATGCGGCGGTTGCGGTGGCGGGTGGCCGGATCTGGGCAGTGGGACACTTCCCCTCCCCCTTCAACTCTGGCGGCGGCGTGGAGGCCGGATCCGGTGGCATGGAGGCTGGATCCGGCCTCCCCACGGCGGCGCTCCTTCCCCTCCACCTATACGTCAACTTCGGCAGTGGCATGGGCCTCCCGTGGCGGTGCTCCTTCTCCCCGCGGTGGCGCTCCAACTCCAGCATTAGCTCCCTGGCGGCAAATCCAGCGAGCGACGGCGGCGGCGGCGCGTGGATGGGCTCGCTGGTCTTGTCCACAGGCTTTCTTTTTTTCTTTTTTTATTTGATTAACCGAGGCGGGCGGCCAACCGCCTCGGTTAATGCTACGATTAACCGTGACCTTTCGACCGAGGCGGTTGGCTTGCCCGCCTCGGTTAACCCGTTTTGCCTGCCTCGGTTAAATTTTGTGCAGTAGTGTTTGTCACGCTAAATGGGCTTGGACCTATATTGCAAAAGTTGGGACCATATAAGGACACACCTCTAAAAATCGATATCTAGAGGTGGGCCTGTTAAGAAGGTTATCTCTTAAAATGGTTACATATATATTCAGAGGAGGACAATTTCAGAGGTTCCTATAAACTTATTTCTATGTATGGTTTGTCTCTTGGAGTCCTTAACTATTTTTAGAGGGGGATGCTCTTCTTGACCACCTATAAAATCAAAATGTGATGTCTACTAAAACCACTTTTGTAGTAATGCATGAAGCTACCAAGCCACCATGGAGCGTACACTTTTGCATGAACTGTGGCCTTTGTCATTGTATACTGCATGGATCCCGGCTCCCAATAACGACATTCGGCTAGAAACTGAGCCGTTGTTGCTCCATCAACCCACCGTAGCTGCACGTGTGCTTTCTACGAGTTCTAACCACAACCAAGCTCCACCTTGCGTCGTATTCACTTTGCACTGACTGTGGATTGCACAATGTCTTGTTGATGCTTAATCCTTGCACCATACTGCCTCTAGATGTATTCTAGCTATAAGATCCGATACTAGTTATTAAAAATTGACCCTCATGCAGCAGCATACTACTACCAAATCTCCACCAGCAGAACTGTCAATTGAATCTACCGAGATGAATATGTCAGTCATAGATGACACTAGAGGCACCATATTCTAAACAACGCTTCAACCAAAGCTTACATCTCCGGTGCATGACTACGTTGCCCCTCTTCAAAAAAAAAAAACCCAGCCCCCCGCACTGCCAAATACAACTCGAAGTCCTCATGCAACTGGATTTGTATTCTAAAGGCATTCCAAAAGAGGCCCAATTCAGTGACTTGATACATGTTTGGAAGTCCTAGGGTTGTCCATGGAGTTAATTAAGTGGGAGCATGACCATTGAGAAAGGTTTGAACGAGTACTGCAAGACAACAGAGTGAACCACTGAACCCTGATATCTTGTAAAATGATTGACATTGTTGCATTGGGGCAGAGTTTGCATCTCTCTAGCATGCACCCCGCATGAATATTTTAGTTGTACAATTGTATTCCTAGTACCATCCCAGAACTGCCAATCTATAATTTATCAATCATGAAGAAAAGTATTAAGTTCAGATTCTCAAGTTCAGTCAGCTTCTAATTAAGCATCATCCCTGAAACGCAGTAAGTGTCCCCTGAAAGTTCGACGCATCTACTTAAAATTGAGTAACCTTAAGGCTTAAGGTGTCGAGTGGATAGCTAGCCCAGAAAGGAAAATGGCCGAGCTGTTGCTAGAGAAAGATATGCAAGATGAACTTTATATCTAGGATGGTACTAAAAAAAGATAAGATTATTTTCACTTAAGAAACAAATGGATTGGAACATATTACTTTATATATAAGAAAAGTACAGAATCATACGTATCCAACCAACACTAGCTAATTATTTTAATAAACAACAAAACACAAACAAAGAATCAAGGAATCCTTAGTGCGTACATAATTAACAAACTAGTACGTATGTTTGCAAGTTCTCTAGAACTGAGCTTGGATGCGGTCAACAGTTTGCTTGTCGACTTGAAAAGCCTTGGCAAGGACGTCATCGGAGATGGATGGCTTGGACCCAAATACAGCGTTGGCCACAGTGATCACCCCAGGGTTTTGGCTACTCAATGCTGCAAGGGCCACGGTGCTCTTTGTTCCATAATTGAATTGGAAATGGATCAATCCCTCAGGGAACACGAACACATCCCCTTTGTTAAAACCTTCGTGAACAGCTTGTTCTCCGGGTTTGATGTGACAAAGCCGACGTACAAGGAGCCCTCAAGCACCGTCAATATTTTCAGTGGCCCGTGGATGTGTGTGAGGAGGATTAAGATTAAGACCATAGGGTGCATAATCGATGCGGGCAAGAGAGATGCCCAGGGTGTTGAGCCCGGCAATCTGAGCCACGTTCACCGGTGTCAGGGCAGAACCTTCCTTGTTGGCTGTGTTGCCGGCCATGTGAAGGCCCGGGAAGAAGAAATCCTCGGCAACAACATCCTTTGCATCCTTGCATGGGAGTCCATTCACACGCACTGCATGCAACAGTAATAGTAAGTTAGAAAAATGTATATAGGCGACAGTTAGTTTGTTAATTAGGTAATTGGACACAGCTGATGATGACGTATATATGTACAAGTAAAAATAATAGTTATGTGTATATATACATGTAGACATCTTATCGGCAACGCAGAAGTCCTGGAGAAGGCTGGGATCGGAGGCAATGGCATGAAAGCATGACAAAGCCAAGAGGGCTGCAGCTAGGAGCACTACTAGAAACCGGCACTTTGTCGAGTGCTTACGGCACTCAGCAAAGCCCAAAATACACTCGGCAAAGGCTTTGCCGAGTGCCGCACTCAACAAAAAATTAACCAGCAAAGAAGCCTTTGCCGAGTGTTTTTTGTCGGGCACTCGGCAAAGATTTACACTCGGCAAAATGAAAATGCGAAAAAAAACTCAAAAATAATAGCAATTTTTTTTTCGGGAGAGGCCACCACTGGCCAGCGCCCGTCCGTCTTCATTGAAGTCATTGCATTTTTCTGCATTTTTTGTGCAAAATTTGCAGCTAACGCGGCTGGCGGGATTCGAACTGACGACCCCTCCCTCACGTGTCTACTACTCTACCACTGCACTACACTGTCACTTGTGTCTAGATTCCGTTATCTATCCTCATATATTATACTAAACCGAGAGTAAATTACTTGTTTGAGGCCCTAAACGAATTCAAATAAAAAAATGGTCAACTACAAAGTTTCATAACTTTTCGAGATCTACAATTTTCATTTAGTAAGTTTTTCCATCCGAGGTCGTTTGAAAAATTCGAATTTTAAATTTGAGAGATTCAAATGTAGTTTTGCATGATAAGATGATTTCAAATTAAAAAGTTGTCAACTACATAAATTCATAACTTTTGGAGATCTACAATTTTCATTTAGGAAGTTTTTCCATCCGAGGTCTTTTGAAAAAATCAAATTTTAAAATTTTCAAATTCAAACGTCGTTTTTGCATGACAAGATGATTTCAAATCAAAATGTTGCCAACTACAAATTTTCATAACTTCTCAAGATCTACAAAGTTTATTTTGGTCATTTGTTCATCCGACATAGTGGTAGTAACATTGTTCACAAATCTTATAATCTCTATTCTACTTTCATGAAACTAATATGAGAGAGATGTAGATTTTATGAACAACGTTATTGTCACTTTGTCAAATGAAGAAATAACCAAAATAAACTTTGTAGATCTTGAGAAGTTATACAACTTTGTAGTTGAAAAGTTTTTCATTTGAATTCATTTAGGGCTTCAAAAATTGCTTTGAAAAAATGATTTGCCGAGGGCCAAAAAAATGCACACGGCAAAATGCCTCTTTGCCGAGTGCCAAAACAAAGGCACTCGGCAAAGACGCATTTTGCCGAGTGCCAAAAAAATGGCACTCGGCAAAGACGCATTTTGCCGAGTGCCAAAAAAAATGGCACTCGGCAAAATACATCTTTGCCGAGTGCTAGAAAAAAGGCACTCGGCAAAGACGCATTTTGCCGAGTGCCAAAAAATGGCACTCGGCAAAATACATCTTTGCCGAGTGCCGAAAAAAAACACTCGGCAAAGTCATCTTTGTCGAGTGTTTTTTTTTTTTTTTGCCGAGTGTATTTTATTTTTGCCGAGTGTATTTTATTTGGCACTCGGCAAAAACCGTCTTTGCCGAGTACCCGATAAAATATACTCGACAAAGTGCCGGTTTGAGGATGGCATGAGTCGCCGTATCTGCGCTCTACTCTTGTTAACAGGAATGAAAGCGAATGATTTGGGGCTCTGAGATGTGAGAAGTGTTGGTTGATGAGGTATCCAAGGATTGCTTTACTTTGGAGCTAGCTTGTGATCTGATAACAAAAAGCGTGAGGGGCGGTTGGTATTTATAGGGAGATCGAAACCTGTGTTGCATCCAGGGGAGGTTATTAGGCCTTCGCCAATGCTGATTTTTTACTTAGCTCAAGGGCCATGTAGGATTGAATAAAAAAAGTACGTGCTCTATATTTATCATAGTAGTTTGCAGAAGCTATATATGTTTGGAGAGAGAAGATGGTCCATGCTAAAAAAGAAGGGGGGAGGAAATAAAGGTATGGCAAGATGAAAGAAAAAAGTTTTTTTGCAAACCATAATAGTGATAGTTTGTATTGTGTGAATAGTAATATTAATATTTCTTAGTCTACGTCGATCGCTTTATTTGTACTAAAACCGAGTGTTAGCCTCCATCGGCGATGTCCTTAGGCAAGAAAAAGTCGTCATCATCACGTGTTTCATTTGGGTTGCAGGTGCATGGCATGCAGCCTGCAGACAGCAGACGTGATGTACCAAGTCGCTTTACGCGTCAACAATGACTTAGCATTTTGCCGTAAAAAAACAATGACTTAGGACGATTGTGGTCGATATATATACTATCTCCCATGAAGAGGCTTTGTTCCTTCTGGGAATTAATTAAGCACGCTTTGGACTTGTTCCTTCTGAGAATTCATTAAGTTAGTGAAGACCGCTTCAACGATTTCCATATTTATCGTTTCAAGGACAGCTCCAACAATTTGACTCTTAAGCTAGCTCTAAGTATTTTTCTTATATTTTAATGGAATAGAGAGAAAAGCTAGCTCTTAATATGAACTTAGCTCTTATATATATTTCAAGGTGATATGAGAATGTCAGGCGGGGCTATACATATTAAAAGCTACGTGCTAATTAAAAATTAGCACTGTTGAAGAAGTTGGCTTAAAGCTAATAACTGGCTCTAACTATTATGGGTGCCCTAAGCTTAATTATGTGTATGGTCTTTTTGTCTTGTATGTTATGGTTACCACTTCCCAATGCCGTCGGACAGGAAAGCCAACGGCGGCTAGCCTCTGCAGCGCACTCAACAGTGAAGCTTCCTAGCCGAATGTTTTTTTTAAGATCTGGTAGTCCATCTTATCTTTAATAATAACAATAAGAAGGTGGTACAGAAGCAGACTCCATCTTAGACCTTACAAGCGCGATTGGCGCTCTCTCTCCCCGCATACTGCTGTGGAGAAATAAAAAAGTATGAAGAACTAATGACCCGCCAAAGTTTGGGCAATCATTAATTAAGGGGTCTAATCAAGGGCGGACACAGTATTCAGTTGAATACCCAAAATTCTTGGCAAAACGTTTTTACATGTAATGTGTATATATGCATATGTTTTAGAAAAAGTAAAAAAAAAATAAAGATAAAGTACTGCATGTTCTATCAAGAATTTGGTGTAGAATGTAGATCATTCTACTCCTTTCCATCCCACATGCCAATGGGCCCAAAAAGGACCCAAATCACCACTTCCCTCCCCCTGGCTTTTTTAGACCAAAGGCTTTTGGCCCTACTTATATTGAAAGCGAAATAGTAACTGCTGGGGATACAGGCTTACAGTTTTAGCGTTTTCAACATCAAGAAAGGAAACAGAACCATACTAACACCTCTCCTTAACCTCTCACATACATCTAAAATGACTACAGCAAAAGAAACGATTAACTAGCTTAATTTACCACACTACCTAAGGCTATAGCAAACTGTATCAGATACGAAAAAAGCATCTACCGACATCGTTAGATCATCATGCCTTCAGTCCTTCCTGCAACTTCAGGACAATATCTTCCATCACGGCCCTATCCTTCATCTTCTGCATCTCCGTCCACTGTATCAAAAACCCAACAGCCTTGTAAGCAATCACCTTGGCAGATTTGATCAGAGTATTATTAAACAGCCAATCATTCCTAACTTTCCACCACACCACACAGGCTAAAATGATAAAGGAAAAACTCCTCAGTCGCCACCTCTATACAATGCCCATCATGTCTTGATAATGAGTGACAGATATGGGTCTCTCATTCCACCTCAAACTAACTCTAAGCCAGACCCAAATAACCTGTGCAATATTGCAATTAGAGAAAAGATGATTTGTGGTTTCCAACACTCCACATGTGGTAACATTGCAAAGCGTCACTGGATGTAATCGCATACAAAGTAAGTACTAGCTACATTTATATATATATATATATATATATATATATATATATATATATATATATATATATATATATATATATATATATATATATATATATATATATATATATATATATATATAATTCAATTAACGCCATGCATGCTTTCAATTCACCGGATCTTTTTTCTCGTAAAAGTGGGTTCTGAAGCAAGAACAGGGGACCAACTACTGCGGATACTATGTTTGCGAGTTCATCATGCATACTCAAAAAGAACTCCTGAAGAGATCCTCAAAGTACGTTATATAAATATATTCATATATTCACAATTTCTTTTATTGCTCATATATATAAGTAATCACGTGACCAACACACACACACACACACACACACACACACACACACACACATATATATATATATATATATATATATATATATATATATATATATATATATATATATATATATATATATATATATATATACTTTTCCTTTAACTTTTATTTAAGACTCTATGGTTGAAGGAAAAAGTCATACGACGTGACCAACTGAAAGCAATTCAAGAGACCATAGCAGGATTTCTTAATGATCAGGTCGGGCGAGTTCTACAATGACATAAACGAAACATGGAAGCCAAACCAGATGAAGTGAATTTGTTATCCCAAGAATATGATAGAATATACAATACAAGCTTTATTTGTAATATATATATATATATATATATATATATATATATATATATATATATACATATTATATGTACATAAAATAACGTACAATATATGTATATGCATGTAATATATAAGTTTCATACTTTAGTTTGTACAAAATGTTCGAACATTATAAGCGTGTAGAATACGTATATTATTAGCAGCGTAGAATGCGTATTCGAAAACCAAAACGAATCATCAATTGAAAATAGAAACAAAAAAAAAGAAAACCTTTAGTCCCGGTTGGTAATACCAACTGGGACTAAAGGGCCGGCCCACGTGGCCAGGCCAGGAGGCCTCTTTAGCCCCGGTTGGTATTACCAACCGGGACTAAAGGTGGGCGAGAAACCGGGACTAAAGGAGGGGTCCTTTAGTTTCGGATTCGTGCTCCCGGTTGGAAAACCGGGAGTACAGCTTGTTCCTGTACTAGTGACAATATTTGCATTTTTCAGAGCCTCTGCGTTTTCTCTTCTTTAGCTACTCTCTAGTTTGAACTCTATCATGCCGAGCATCCATAGAAAGATCTTGATTTTCTGCCTCATTCTCATATCCACCTCACCACTGTTTGTCTTCAATTTATACAAAAACTTGGTTGAAAATTTTCTAGATCTCTCCAGTGCCCAGAATAAGTCATCCTCTTCATCTACCAACTGAACCTGCTCCAAAGACCATGAGTTCTGTGCATTCTGCCACCTCTTCCTGCCCTAATCTTCTCCACATGTCTAAGTGCCAGTCCACCTCATACATAGCAGCCACAGATAGTTCCTGCTGTCTATTGAACCTGTAAAGTCTAGGGAACCTGATCTTCAAAGGATAGTTATCAAGCCACACAACATGCCAAAACCTCACTCTTTTTTCATTACCAACTATATCCACCTTGTTCCATTCTCATACCCGTCTTTGAACCCCATCAAGCCCTGCCAGAACTGAGAACCTCTCATTTGCTTATTCTGACAAAAGCTTTGACAATCTCTCCCCCCACCTAACACGTTCGCTCAACCGGTCGTGCCTGTTCACTCTCTGTCTCCCTCTAGCCACGCGTCGGTGGCATCCCGAAATTCAGCACCCAAACCCTAGCCATGCGTCGGTGGCTACGGCTTGGCGAGGCTTGCACCTCGCGGCGGGCGGCATCTAAGGCGCCCATGGCTACGGCTCGTCGAGAGGAGGCGGTGGGCGGTATCCGAGGAGGTTGCACAGTGACGGCATGCGCCAGGCATCAGGCGAGGCATGCAACGCAGTGTGCGGCATCCATTGCGGCAGGCAAGGTAGCACACCAGCATGGCAGCTCTAGCAAAAACGCAGGCTGGGGCCGGGGGCTGGCACCACACTGCTGCCATCCTGCCGAGCAGAGCCCAGAGCACACAGCAGTACACAACATCAACACCGAGCAGGCTAGAGCTTTCTTACCATTTATGTTAAGCAACTTCAAATTATGCTCAAATCCTATGAATATACGAAATCATACTTAATTATGTGTTATTATTTTAATATATATTATATAATTACAACTACGTGGCATTATACATGTCGAATATTAGGCTTTTGGTTGTTAAAAAATACTTTTAACATCTCTTTGTATTTCGAATATCCGGCCTCAAAATTCTAGACCTACTCTTAGACGGATTAGGATCCTAAGGGTTCTCCCAAGGGCCGACTACCCACCATGGGTCTAGGCTGGCCCAAGGTCTGCTTGAAGACACGGAATAAGGTAATCAAGGATAGACCTAGTCGGACTTTAGAAAAATTAGTCTCTGTAATAGAACTAAAACTCTCCAATTGTATCCAACTAGGACTAGAGTAATACGCTATTTCCTCTGGACTATTTAAAGAGAGATAGGCGCGCACCCCTTATATCCAATCAATCATGCACAGCAATCCAACGCAAAGGCATCACGCCAAACTGGACGTAAGGTATTACGCTATACTAACGGCCTAAACCAATATAAATCGTTGTCTTCATGTTTACCACCGAGTTCTGCATATGCCGAAGCTCCCCAAACTCTATTCCGAGTAACCCGTGACAGGTTGTAGGTCGTCAAACACTGACACTCTCCACCAGCCAACTTCCAGATGGAGAATTCATCCCTGATCTCTGAGAACATATATATAGCTTGAGCCGTTCTACCACATTCTCACAAGGTTCTTGCATTCCTTTACTTCCACATGCAACACTGGGTCAAGATAGCTAGAGTATGTGGCAGATTGGTGCCGTCTAGAGTCATGGTTAGCAACCACTCTTCAATATATACGATATGGTGGCACACACTTCATATATAGAACAAGATTAGGTTTTCGCATAGGAAATAATGGCAGATATTTCTTTTCATAAGAGTACAGAATCGTCTCCAACCAACTTTAATTTCAAAGAATAGAACACAACTAAAGAATCAAGGAATCCTCAAATGTGTACATAATTAACAAACTAACATGTATGTTTGCATGTTCTCTAGAACTGAGCTTGGATACGGTCAACAGTATGCTTGTCGACTTGAAAAGCCTTGGCAAGGACGTCATCGGAGATGGATGGCTTGGACCCAAATACAGCGTTGGCCACAGTGATCACCCCAGGGTTTTGGCTACTCAATGCTGCAAGGGCCACGGCGCACTTTGTTCCATAATTGAATTGGAAATGGATCAATCCCTCAGGGAACACGAACACATCCCCTTTGTTAAGAACCTTTGTGAATATATAGCATGTTGTCCGGGTTTGATGTGACAAAGCCGACGTACAGGGAGCCTTCGAGCACGGTCAATATCTCAGTGGCCTGTGGATGTGTGTGAGGAGGGTTAAGACCAAAGGGTGCATAGTCGATGCGGGCAAGAGAGATGCCCAGGGTGTTGAGCCCGGCAATCTGAGCCACGTTCACCGGTGTCACGGCGGAGCCTTGCTTGTTGGTTGTGTTGCCGACCATGTGAAGGCCCGGGAAGAAGAAATCTTCAGCAACAACGTCCTTTGCGTCCTTGCATGGGAACCCATTCACACGCACTGCAACAAATAATAAGTTAGAAAAAAAATGTATACACATGGTGGTCTACATGCTAATTAGCTAACTAGACAGAACTGATGACCTATGTAAATGTAAAAATAGTTATACATGTATATACCTGTAGACATCTTATCGACAACGCAGAAGTCTTGGAGAAGGCTTGGATATAAGAGGCAATGGCAGGAAAGCATGACATAGACAAGAGGGCTGCAGCTAGGAGGAAGGCATGAGTCGCCATATTAACAGGAATGAAAGCAAATGATTTGAGGCTCTGAGATGTGAGTAGTGTTGGTTGATGAGGTATCCAAGGATTATTGCTTTGGTGCTAGCTTGTGATAACAAAGCGTGAGCGGAGGTTAGGCAAGTAAAAGTCTTTCTGGAATGTGTCATCCCGTGTTTCATTTGGGTTGCAGGTGCCGGCGGAACAAGTCGCTTTACGCTTTACGCGTCAACTATGAGGAATGTTGTGACTATGTTTGATTATTTAATCCTTGTGTTTCTATAAGCCATTTGTCGATTGAAGGATTTTCCTCGGATGAGTTACTGGTGCAATCAAAATGTTACATATTTGTAGTTCTGCCGGTGTGTGATATATATAATACTGCAAAACCATGCAGCAACCATTGGAAATAAAATTAAACTTTGTTTATACTGGGAATTTATTTCTCGTGTCACGGAGGGTAGGGCGGAAAAAGGCTAATTAGTAATCTGTTAGGCCACTGTACGCATAACTTACATTTAATTATAGTGCAAAACATAACAGTAAATAATTTGTCCACTATTATTATTAAACTTTGGATGTTCTTCTCTATAAAGGAATGAGAGATCTTATTAATCCAAAGATCATTATGTCGAGTTCATAGAATAATTCATAATATACTTCCAGTCTGTGCAAAAAGCACCCATGCTAAAAGAAAGAAAGAACCCGGCACCCATGTGGAGAAAAAGTACCCAGCTTGACGGCCTGCACCAATTGGATCTCAAATATCAGGCAGTCTAAACTTTGGATATCAGCAAGTTATCTCTCCCGTTCAGGATTTCAAGACGGCATGTTAACATGGGAGACTGGCTTAAAGTATTGCTTTCGAAAACTACGAAGGGAAGGAGTACCTGAAAAGAACTGACTACTGGTTTTTATTTAAGGAAAAGGCTTTAGAGAACTCGCGGCAAGATGATTCTTAAAGACATGAAGGATTTTATTAATCCAAGATCATTACGTCGAGTTGATACAATAACACAGAATCTACTTCTGGCCTCTGCAAAGAGCACCCATGCTAAAAAAAAGAAAAAATAAAGAACCTGGCACCCTTCTGAGGTCTAATCATATAAGACTATATCGACGCCCATGTTTTGGAGAAAACTACCCGGTTTAAATTTCAGCACCTGCACCAATTGATCTCAAATATCAGGAAGTCTAAACTTTGGATATCAGCAAGTTATCTCAGTCTTGCTTTCAAAAACTACGAGGGGAAGGAGTAGCTGAAAATAACTAACTACTGGTTTTTATGCAAAAGGCTGAATTGAAGAGAACTCGTGGCAAGATGATTCTTAAGATATCATCGTCATGCAAAAGTAAACGTGTTGGCTTATATATTTGTGTCAGCAAAGGCCGTAGTTTATTAATTAGTTTGTTCAATCAGGTCGATATCTCCAGAGAGAGAGAGAGAGAGAGAGAGAGAGAGAGAGAGAGAGAGAGAGCAGGATAGTTAAGCACGCTTTGGACTTGTTCCGTCCTTCTGGGAATTAAGTTAGTGAAGACCGCTTCAACGATTTTCCATGTACAGAACCGTCGGACAGGAAGGCAACGCCTGTAGCATCAGCAGGGCACTAAACAGTGAAGCTTCCTAAGTACTAAACAGTGAAGCTTCCTAATTAAGTACTAAACATCAAAGCAATCGGCATACTGCTCGAGTTTTTCTTTCCCACTCCCAAGATAACTTTTTTTGTCGTGTGTTTTGCGCGTGCCTTGAGCCAGATTGTTATTTATTTAGGAAAAGCTAATAAACGAGCACGCGCCCTGGAGCTGTGGCACGCACACCTTACCCGTCGTTCCATGCAAGGCGTCCACCGTTTGGCCGTCCGATGCACCCGCGCCCAACCGTGTCGATTCCGGCAGCTAGGGTTCTAGCGGCGGCACGGTGGTGGCGGCGACTCGTGGCCTCACGGGCGATAGGAGGCGGATGAGCTTGAGCTGGAGACGGAGAAGATGCTACCCAACTCCGGCGACCGACCACTAACCCCAACCCTACCTTCTTCCCCAACTCCGTCAACCGCACCACCGTTGCCCCAACCCTAACTCCAGCGGCCTTAAAAGATAAGGGGTTCAGGAAAGGAAGGCTGGCCAGACGGTGGGGACAGCGACAGTGCAGTTTAGGGGCCCTAGCGGGCGAGGACGCCATGGCTGGAGCTCACTGGAGCTCGCGACGGCTTGTGGGAAGGGAGAAGGGAAGGATAAGGTCACCACGGAAGGTAGGATCTCGCTGGAGCTCCATGGCCGCGGAGCTCTAGCGAGACCCTACCACCCACGACAGGGTGATTGGAGGTGGTGGAGGTGGGGGCACGCGCGCGGCTGGCGACGGCGGGGGAGGAGCAGGGGTGAGGGAGGCAGGGCGCCGGCCAGGGAGAAGAAGGCGGTGACGGGGAAAGAAGAAGAATAGTAAGCCGGTGGCGGGGAGAAGAAGGCGTGCGGGTGTAGTCGACTCTGCGTACGCGTGTGGGCACTAGTAGTGTCCTACTATATCCTCACTTAACTAGTGTCACTGGCCTTATCAAATTTTCCCACAAGCTTCTTACTCTAACAGAACTCCAAACAATGAATTTGCCGATTTGCCATGAATAACATTTCAACTTTGATTTTTATGCCTTTTTTCTCTCTTTTCCCTGTTTGGCCACGTCAAATAACCAACCTACCGCTTACTTCTAGAACCTAACAAGTTAACACCTAAAATGAAGTTATTAAAGATCCTTAGAAAACTTGTTTTAAGAAAATCGATTTTCACCTTGTTTGACCGACTACCAGCATCTACTATCACTACTATGATAGGTTTTATAGGGGCGGCTTATGGGTATTTGTAGGGGCGGTTTGGCCAGCCGCCCCTACCAAAGCGTGGCTACAAATTGCCGATTTGTAGGGGCGGTTCCTAGACCGTCCCTACAAATCGATTTGTAAGAGCGGCTGGTGCCACCAACCACCCCTACAACTGTATTTGTAGGGGTAATTGATAACATCAGCCGCCTCTACAAAAATAATTTGTAAGGGCGGTTGTAACACAAGTCGCTCCTATAAATCCTATTTGTAGGGGCTCTATAACCGCCCCTACAGTACATTTTCACACCCAAAAAAATTAAAATTTGAAAATTTAAATATGAACAGAACATATATATACATATATATATATATATATATATAATATATAATTCACAAGGACATTATATCAACAACTAATTGACAAGAAGATATATGCATTACAAACCCATAATAATTTAAATTACTTCATTACAAACCATAATAATTTAGATCAGTTCATTATTACCACTAACAATAATTTAACTTTCTAGAATTTTCTAACATCGTACCACGTACTCGGAGAAGTACAGATCATTCATTTCATATGCCAAAATGTCACTGATATAGTGTAATGTATTTACTAGTACACTTTCCCTTGCTTCACAAGATCATTCACAAGGTCTACTGACGACGATTAGCATTGGTCGAGAACCTTCACTCCTAGTCACGAGAATTTTTACTTGGATTCCCTCTAAAGTGAGAACAGGGCCACCATATTCCCATTTATAACGACCCAAGTGATACATGGCCTGGTTTAAAATGGCTTCAAAGCTACAACTTGCGTATGTTACGTCATTCTCCTGAATCTGCAAGTGTTGTGAAAAATATGGTTATCAGAACCATGCATATATATAGACATAACAATTAATCTAGATATAAGTTATGAGACTGATCACATCATTCATGTTGTCCTCAGCAAGCTTTGCACAAGACAGTCTAATATCGTGGTGGAGGCCCACATTCAAAGCAGCAATCCTCATGGAGGAGTATGTAGGAATATTGTACCCAATATTTTGAAGCGCCCTTAAACATGATCGCACAGCATATTTTTGCGCAGTAATGTCATGAGGTTGACCGCTGCCCGTCCTATCGATGTATAAAACCATACCTTATTGGTTACCCGCCCTAGCGAGAATAGAAAAGCCAATTCGACATTGCTTGATTCGACCATCTATAGGGAATGTATCAACATTGAGGAAATCAACCCCGAAATTTGAGAGTGTCTCTCTGAACCATGGTATATGATGAATTATCTATATTTAAGAATTATATATATCAGAACAAAATATCTATAGAGGTGTCTTTAAACATGTTACTTACTATGCTTGGATATGGGTGATTTGCCCTCCCCAATGCTGGTTGGAAGCCTAGATCATACACATAATTATTTGGTAGATCCGGCGAAGGGAGTTCGGCCATATCTTCTCCTAAATTTATATCAAGAAAAAAAAGTTATAATAGAGGAACAGAAGAGGAGAGGAGTAGGAGAAGTAGAAGCAGAAGACAGGAGAGGAGAAGAGTAGAAGTAGTAGGACTAGGAGAGGAGGGTCTACAAAGCAGCATCAACATTGATAGCTCATAGAAAGCCTCATCTAAAGTCCAAACACCATCACCAACAGACTAATAATTTTTTTACTAACATATCTAACCAGGTGACAGTATCAAACTATCAATTCTCTAAAGAGAGACAGACACCATTTGCCTAATTTTTTGTTTGACTCCCGCACAAACAAGATGATCACCATTATTAGTTCATCATTAAATTTTGTTTTTAATAGAAGGTTCACTTCATAATGATGAACTGGAAAAAGAAAAGGGCAAAAGGTTCTTTAACTTGCTTAGCAGTTCTACAGCAGATAAGAAAATGCTAAGGAGCCAGTTCTTGACAGGAAGACACAACAATCAATTATTTATATATTTACACTGTTAAGTAATAACTTATAGCTCACTGCTCACACTAGCTTACCAATCAAAGACAACGCTTTGTTCTAATAGGTGCAAGAAAGTGTGTTTTAGGTACGCAAGAAGGTATAAGAAATCAAAAAGGTCTATAAACCAAAGTAGTCCTATAAAACAATAATATATAAAAAAAACAAGTAGCAACAGTAGTAGATGCCTCAGAAACATGTTAATCATCATTTGATCATGAACTTGGAGCATAGTGGCATCATAACAGAGAAGAGAGAAGAAGGTAATGTAGGGGCGGCTGGTAATGATGCCAAGTTCCTCATAAGTTCTAGATCATCAGCTCATATTCCATATAATGTATGGACTTGGATAATTTTATCATCAGTAAAACAAAAGAGATGAGAGGAGAGATTTGGCAAAAAAAACAACAGTTGCTTAGCAAACATAGAGCAACAGCTAATGACAAAAATAGCCAAAAAACAGAAGTGGCCCACTCGTCCTATGCCCCCAAGCTGCACATTGGACAGATGAAAATCTGAACCATATAAAAATATATAGTTAATAGTACTGAATTATAGTTTAGGACAACAGCAAGCTAGCAACCATAGAATGTAGCTAGGAATAGCAAACTACAGGTATCTGTTGAGGAAGAACAAAGCAAACTATATAAATTGTTGAGTGAAATGAGCAGTTCACTGAAAATGGGTTTAATCTAAATTTTTAGAAGCAATAGAGCAGCGAAGTAACAAAACAATAATGTAACACCCTAAAATTTGTCTCTTTTAAAATAGAGCTAAAATGATTAATTTATGAATTTTTTGTGCACATGAAGTATAGGAAAATAAAAATTTTCATTAATTTAAAATTCATCATAAGGTTTAGCAACTAGTTGTGCATACATGTTGGTGCATAAAGTTTATCATGATGGGAGGTGTTGATCCAAAACTCCAAAGTAATTTGGAATGTTTTTGAAAAGGGTTTGAGAATGGCTTTGAAATAAAAGAAAATAAAGAAAATAAAAGTATTTTTAAAGTTGTAAAGTTTATCTTGGAAAGCCTAATAAAATTGTCCATTTTTATAAGGAAGTATATTTGAAACTATACTTGAATTTGATTTGAATTGGGCTTAGATTGGAAAACTACAATTGGAAAAGAAATTCATTTTGAAAAATTGCCTTTCTTCATTTTTAGCCCAACCCTAGGAACCGGCCCGGCCTTCTCTTCCTTCCCTTCCTGGTTTTGGCCTGCTCGTCGGCCCAGCCTCCTCCTCTCTTCCGTGTGAGCCTGCTGCTCCGTACCGGCCCAGCTCGGCAGCCCACTACTGCGGTCGCTTCGGCCCTTCACCGCAGCGCCTACGGCCGCACGCACCCGTCCGCTCCCTCTCACTGCCCCGCTGGCCCCGCGCGTCAGCGTTTCCCTTCCTTTTTTCCCCCTGCTTCTTTCCTTTCTTCCTCACCGGCGATGGTGCGGCCAAACATGGCAAGCTGCCGCCGCCTAGCATGCAGGGAAGGCGACCAAAATCACCTAGCGCCCCGCTCCCTTTCCATCTATGCAATGCCGACCCACCCCGAGCCAGACCCCCCATCCTTCTCCCTTTTCTCCGACTACCGCTCGACCTCGCCACTACCACCCATAGCCCCGCTACTCCGGTGCCTAATCGATGACGACGACGTGTCCAGGAGCTCCGCCGCGACCCATCGGTGCCGTAGGTACCTCTAATTCTTCGATTTGACCTTCATTTGCCCGAATTCATCTTCACCTGCCCCCTCTTTCTCTCTCCAGCCACCACCACCGTCGACCCGTGCCGTCGGAGACTTCCCGAACGTCGTAGATCCTTCCAATAGATTCACGGTGAGCTGATAGTTCTCCTCGTACCATCTGTTCGTCGAATAGCGTTCTAGAGCACCGTAACGGTGAGCACTCGACGCCGTCGGCAATGGCGCCACCATGGGATTGGCTCCTCGGCGCGTTTGCCGCTCTTGGGTTGCATCCTAGTGAGTTCGCTAGGTCTTGCGCTTCACGTACGTGCATTCATCTTCGATCGGGGAAGTCCAGAACGCCATCCCAGCGTCTGCCGCCGAGCTCGGCTCGCCGTCGGCAATGGAGGGTTCACCGGAGGTGCCTTGTAGCCACCGGAGGTCACCTGCACTCACCTACGCCGACGGATCATGGATGAACGGTCAGGATTAGATACCCCTTCGGGGTTAAGTGGCCGGTCCACCGTGGACCCATGGACCCGGCCAACGGTGTCATGTCAGCGTGTCCACCGCACGCGTGGCACACCGCGCCAATTGTGTGCCGCCATGTGTCGGCCTGGTCAGCAGCCCGGTCAACCCATAGTCAAGCCTCACCGTTTTTGCAGTTTAGCCCTCGCGTTTTCAAGTAATTAACCCACAGTCCAGATCAATTCAAAATAAATACAAACTAGTCCTGTTTTTATTTGTTTAGGTCCCTGTATTTTCTAGAATTAGTACCAGCAGTCCTATAACCGTGTATATTCATATTTTTAATTGTTTTAATTCAAAAATAAGTTTAGCTTATTTATAGAAATGCCATTACACCTTATTTCATGTGTAACTTTTGCGTTTTAAGTTCGATTTGACTCGTTCAAATTGCGTTAGGACCGTATTTATGTTTTCTACGTGTTTATACTACTGTTAGGCATGTTTTCAATATTTAAAATTCATGGGTAGATTGAATCTATTATTTAACTAAAGTAAAACTTGTTTAAATTATAACTTATTCGTTTTAACTCCAAAATAGTCCGTTCAAATTGCGTTGGTTCCCTAACGACGTGACCTACGCATTAGTATTAATGTCAAAATCTCTAGAATTTCATGGTTTAAATCTTAACTTGAATAATAATGCCACTAGATTTATAAATAAAATATAATAAATTCCACTTTGATTTTTAAAACCAAATATAAGTTGACTTAATTCAACTTAAGTATTTTCTCTAAAAAAATCTTATACATGTTTTATATAATTATTAAAATAAATGAAGTCTGTGGTTTTGTTTTTAAAGTAAATCTTTCGGTAGTTGTATCTTTTTAACTGTAGCTCCGATTAGCGTGCCTCTCGCAACTGTGTGTTCGTAGCGATGCGTAGAATCGTATTTCAATCTCTTTTACTTATTTTTTATGATTGGTATACTATTCTGATATAAATGCAATTGTATGCTATGCATGTATGTGTATGGATGTTTGTGTGGTGTTCTATGATTATGTCTGTGGTGATCCAGAAGAAGGAGAAGGACGTTGAAGATTAAAGCTTACCGAAGGATCAGTATTTAAAGCAAGTGTACCAAAGGCCCCTTGTACCTATGAATTATTACACTTCATATTCATGCATGTCTAATTTGATATACCCTTAAGGACTTTACCTAGATGAATACTTGTACTACATATCCTTATTACATAGGGTTTGGGTATGCATTTTGGATAGATACTGCAGCGCTGAACATAGAATAATAGTTAAATATGACTAAAGGCATTATGCAATATGATAACATGAAGCTTTTTAGCAATAGATAGGGGGGCTAGAGTACGGGGTTGAGTACTCTAGTGCCTCTCCATAAGGATTTAATCCTGAAATGGCAACCCAGGAGGTTCCATACAACCCTGAGTGTCATATGGCTTAGACTTTAACCTGTTAACTAGATTGTACTAGCTCGTCTGTAGCTTCCAGTAAGGGTAAGAGGGTATCTTTACTTTTTCTGCTAGGATGTGTGCACCATGCTGTGATGCCCACGTGTGCCACTCCTTAGTAGCTACGACTTGTTAGTGCAACTAGCTAAGGGTTTCATAGTGAAACCCTGCCACACTTTCTAGGTAGAGGTGTAGTGAGCCTTACAAACCCCGGCATTGGGAATCACGGCTCGATGAGTAAAGATGTACAATTTCTGTAGAAATTTTTGACCTGTTATAACAGTCATGATCACAGATACGAGCGGTCTGGATCCTTCAAGATTAGTGATTACTATGGATGGTGGATGGTTGGGAATTGAGATAAACTTGATGATACTTTAATATCACTTGGGAATTGGGACTGTTCATTAAAGTAGCGATTCAAGATGCTAAAATTTGATCAACTAAAATTGCGAACCATAGTCAAATAGTGTTAAGCCTTTTGAGCCTCATAGATTCCTTTGATATACTTGCTAAGCATGGTGAGCTTACACTTGCTTTACATCCAATGAAAATCCTGGATGGGTACCAGATTGCCAGTCTGAAGGAGTTAGGCTTGTGGTCAACCAGTCAGTCGTAGCTGTGGATTTGGAGTCTTTGCCAGAAGATCGGAGTCGACTTTCCGCTATCTATACTATGAGGTTATATCTTTTATACTAATACGTTATGTATTTAAGCATTGTCTATTGATATTACCCTTATTTGTGGCTATATGTGAGATTTGACTTTATGGGCTCACATATAGTGTGTATCTGGTTTTATCTTAAAAACCGTGTGCTACAAATAATAACTATTAAATCAATCAAGTAGCCAGGCGCTGCAAGTAGTTAATCACCAGCCTTGATATTAAACACATGGTATATGTATATTAAACAATCATTATTGATTTTATATATCCAACAAAAAAATAATATGGGTAACTGAAGATAAGCTACAACCTCTTTTTATGAGAACAGTTGACTAGAGCTATCAGGCAAAACTGAATAAAATGAATTCTCAAATGTTAAAAAAAAATAAGTTAGCTATTAGGCAAACTGAAATTACCAGGAGCATTGGCAGATTGAAATAAAGATAATACTCGACTTATTGAAATTACCAAGAGCTATATACGAGTGAATAGCTGGAACAATGAAAAACGACAAACCAATTCTAATTCTATGTTGCTGTTGTACAAAAACTGGTGTATATTTTCTCAAGAAAAATCAAAAAAATTATATTGAATGGAGCATAAGTATTTGAGATTTGTCAAACAAACCAAATTATAGCAAGATCAGTTTTCAAGTGACAGAACAGTCTCGCTTGTGCATAAATCTCAATGTCATTCCTGAATCAAAGCGTTTCAAAAAGAGGCAAAAAATCTCAGTGCCATTCCTAAATAAGTATCCTGAGCTACATGCCTACCCATCTGTTTTTAGCACATGTGAATTTTAGAATTTGGCACATAAAACACCCACTAAGACTTGCCTAAGGTAAGTATTTTGGAATGGAGAGAGCACATCAGTTACAGATCATTGACAATTTACATTCGACTACTATGATCGACATTCAAGTATTCTATTTCTGTAACACCATTGCAAGATCAGGACACTATCATCAAGTACTCCCAAGCCCCAACATCGAACAAAATGAGGTTTGAAAGAGTCAGTAATTGTGACAATGATCCAATAGCAGAGAAATTTGAACTCGACAAAACTTGCTATTTTTCGTCACTATCACATTTCAACAAAAGTGAGGTTTGCTACAAGTTTGAATAGCTGCAGATTGCACACTGGCATAACTGCTAGCAGCTGGGCACACTATCAGACAAAACAACAGTAGTAGCACTGCAATTCATTCCTAGCAATAAGCTACTGTGCTATGGTTGATACATCACATAATTAAAGTAATAAGCTATCTTAATATTTGTAGCATGTTCCTCATAGTTCAAGTCATAACTGAGTAGGGTTTAAAAAATTACATGCACATTCTCCTAACTTATCAGTTTAACACAAAAAGTCTCACCTAAGAAATAACATATACACAAAATGATGAATCTGAAGCAAGCAGTAGAAAAGATTACTTGATAGATCTATAATGTGTCACTCTGAATCAAGCATGTGATAAGCAAGAAAACTATTTTTAAACAATAGTTGCCAGTAACAATTAACAAGTGACATGGTTCCCCAAAATGGCAGCAATAGGGCGTAACTATTTTACCAAGTACTTTAATTCCACAAGGCACTGCCATTTACATAAGGAAAAGATTTAGACAAGAGTTAGTTAATGGGTGTGTTTGTTCGGAAGCTTCCCAGGCAACAAGCTGCCCAGGCAGTGATCCTGACCCCAGGCAGTCGAAATCAGACGCCTAGGGTTGCAGCTCCTACCAAGGAAGGTTCCCTAGAGGCCAACCAATCAGTCCCTAAAGACCCATTTTACAATAGACATCGTCCAATAGACCTATACAAGCACAATGTGGCAGCAAATTGCCCATGTCACCGCAATTCATATACCATCGCAGGACAAAATATAATGTAAACCATGCAAGCAACCAATTAAAATCTACTAATTCACAACATACAGACATCATCCAATAGACCTATACAAGCACAATGTTGTAGCAAGTTGCCCGTGTCACCTCAATTCATATATCATCGCAAGACAAAATATAATGTAAACCATGGAAGCAACCAGTTAAAATCTACTAATTCACACCAATTACTTCAATATAGATAGCATAAACATAGCTACCAGTTCAATAAGAGCTAGCCATCCCAGATCCATTGATCAGAGCGTAAGTAGGCCAACCATATAGG
Source organism: Miscanthus floridulus (assembly GCF_019320115.1). Classification (NCBI taxonomy): domain Eukaryota; kingdom Viridiplantae; phylum Streptophyta; class Magnoliopsida; order Poales; family Poaceae; genus Miscanthus; species Miscanthus floridulus. The sequence goes on along the minus strand of NC_089586.1, from coordinate 67,278,510 downwards.
CGAACCAACCAAACAACCGAGATAGCAACCAAAGAGAGACCGAAACCCACCTGCATACCATGGGTGAGGGTCTTGAGGTGGGCCGAGAAGGTTCTAGCTGGGATGAAGCCCTTGCTACCGCCAAGGTCGTCCTCAAGCGTGAATTGCACCGCGTTGAACTCGCCTGTCCCGGGCAACGGCGCGTCCGCGGATCTACGGCGGGAGGAGGAGACCATCGGGGCCACCGGTGGGGAGGGTGCGGAGGGGCAGTGAGGCACAACAAGACGACGAGCGCAATGACGATGGAGACGTCATGCTAGCATGTGAAACGGTGAGGGCGACATTGAGGGCGAACACCGGAGCGCACGATGGCGGAAACCCTAGCCACCGGGGGAACAGCGTCGCCCATGGCTAGGGTTCCGCAGCGGGTCCCAGCGACGAATGGAGCCAAGGAAGACGGAGACAAGGAAGCTTGGGGGAGGACTGCCAGAGCGCACAGTGGCGGGCACGGTGAGAGGAAGCGTGCAGGTGGTGGGCGGTGGCGGGTTCGGTAGCCTGACGGCGTCTGAAAGGAACAATCACGCCCTAACTTAGAATATTTTTAGGGCTCTGGCTTATACTAGAGGGCATTTGTAGGGGCGGCTCCTGAGTTAGCCGCCCCTACAAATCAATTTTTAGGGGCGGTTTCTGAGTTAGGCGCCCCTACAAATATTTTCAATTTATTTTAATTACTAATTATGTAATTCATGCATATATAAAGAATAATGTAAATTTATATATTAGTTTGTTTATTATTCTATATATATAAATATATGTATATATAAAAAATTTTATTATATATATAGATATAATTTTATATTTTCTTCTTTACAAAAATAATATTTTAAAATTTTAAAATTTAAATTTCAAAACAACTAATAGAATTTTAGGATACTAAATGACCTCAAATGAAAATTTTGTAAACATCAAAATTGTAGAACTCATCAAGATGTACAACTTATATTTTGGCCATCTTTTTATTTGACCAAATTTGAACAGTTTAAATTTTGAATTTCAATAAATATCAACTTCAAATAAGATTTTGAAACCTTAAATGGTTTCAAATAAGAAAGTCATAAACATAAAAGTTGTTGAACACATCACTATCTACAACTTTTATTTTGATCATCTTTTCATTTAACCAAATTTGAATAGTTGAAATTTTGAATTTCAATAAATATCAACTTCAAACAAGATTTTGAAACCTTAAATGATTTCAACTATAAAAGTCATGAACATAAAAGTTGTTGAACTCATCACTATCTACAACTTTTATTTTGGTCACTTCTTAATGTGACAAAGTATTAGTAAACATTATTCATAAATTCATATATTACTCATAGTTTCATGAACTATACGAGGGACATGTTGATTTGTGAACAATGTTTACTATCACTTTGTCAGATGAAGAAATGACCAAAATAAAAGTTGTAGATCTTGATGAGTCATACAGCTTTGGTATTCATCACTTTTTTAGTTGAAATCATTTAATGGTTGAAAATCTTGTTAGAACTTGTCATTTTTTAAAATTTGTAAATTTGAATTGCTCAAACTTTGTGAAATAAAAAGAATGACCAAATCAACATAGTAATTTGATCGGGAATGATTTTAGAAAATTTTAGAAAAAAATCATCACATTTGGAGTTAGTATGAGGGAGAAAGACTAGTTATAAATTTTACCCAGAGATTAAAAAGAAAAATCACAACTGTTCATGATGATCAATGATGAACAAGTGTGATTTCTGTTTTTAATATGTGGCTGAAGCTTGTAACTAGTTTTTCTCCCTCATACTAACTCCAAATATGATGGTTTTTTTCTAAAATTTTCTAAAATCTTGCTCTATCATTTTAGTCTGGTCATCTATCTTTGTCACTAATTTTGGACAATTCAAATTTTGAATTTTAGAAAATGAGAACTTCAAACCTGATTTTCAAGCATTAAATGATTTCAGCTGTAAAGGTGATGAATACCAAAGTTATATAACTTGTCAAGATCTCCAACCTATATTTTGGTCATTTCTTCATTTCATAATGTGTTAAGTGCTTGTTTTAAGTGTTTCAATAGTAGTCCGAACATGTTACAGTAGTAACAAATGCATATTTCAAGTGTCTGTGTGTTACAGTTGTTTAAGTAGTAATAGAGTGGATGTTGCAATAGGTTCATCTAGATGTTGTAAAGGGTAGTCTCACACACATGCATAAATGTAGTCTCACCCACATACATAAATCTATAGTCTCACACATATACATAAATATATAGTCTCACATACATGCATAAATGAAGTCTTCCAAACACACACACTTACACAAACACTCCACGTTCAACAACTAGCTAGCCCGCTATAACAACTTTTTCCTTGACACCTTTTCATTCTCATGGCAATATGTCTTTGGGCAGGTTCTTTTCCACAACACTGATCTTCTTAGGAAAGTCTGTGAATAGCGGCATCTCATCGTAGTTACTATAAGCTTCAACATCGTCCACACCATCAACTCCAATAATGTGTTGTTTCCCAGAGGCAACCACGTGCTTTGTCTTCTTCTTCGGGGGAAGGTTACTTTGTGGGTCAGGCATATAGAAAACTTGTGCGACACGTGAAGCGAGCACCCAAGGGTCATCTTGTTAGCCTAGATTCTTGAGGTCCAGGACTCTCAATCCGATCTCGTTCAGTTGGTGTTATTTGATCCAGCGACATCAAAATAGGGCCACCGTTATATCTCTTCCATAGTCAAGTTCCCATATCTCTTCAATGATGCCAAAGTATTAGATCTTTCGCCCCACTCCATCAAGAGCTTGTATTCGAACACCGCTGTTTTGGTTCACATATTTGCTATCCTTTGTGTGGTATAGTACGTATACCCATTGATGTTATAAGCTTTCTAAGATGTCACTTGTCTCGATGGCCCCTCCACCAACCTACTAATGGTAATATAGTCTAGGGTTTCTCTAGGCGGTATGTTTTGGTCCTTCAACCATGTAGTTAGTCATTGCTTATGCTGTTTCATGACCCAATCAACTAAACGACCATTTCTCTCTGCCATAATGATAGCTAAGTGTCCATCAATGTACGATTGCATCAGTTGTGTACTCTGTAAGACACTATAATGCTCCTGACTCACCTCTTTGTAATCATGGTCGATGAACACTTTTCTACCACTGGTGCCCTTCCCAGCCAGCCTACCCTTGTGATGAGAGTCGGGTTTACCAATCCTTTTCTGTACTTTTATGTACTCTTGACAGCACTCGATGACTTCTTCAGTACTATAACCCTCTATCATGGAGCCCTCTGGGTATGCTCGATTATGTGCACATATCGACTTAGAACCGACATAAACCGCTTGTAGGACCACATTTCATGTAAGTAGCAAGGGCCCAGTGCCTGTATTTGATGAACCATGTGAATCATGAGATGCGGCATTATATCAAAAAAAGCAGGAGGTAAACACATCTCTAGTTGATTTTGTGTCTCCACCACAAATTCATGTAGGTCACTCAGCTCTTACTTACCAATCATCTTCTGTGAGATCTTTGAAAAGAAGTAGCACATGCGGATGATGGCCATTTTCAAGAACTCTGGCTTTATTGCCCTGATTACAATAGGTAGAAACAATGTCAGTATCACATGACAATCATGAGCCTTGCAGTGTGTTATTGATAAGTCCTTCATCGACACTAGCTTCTTTACATTCGCTAAAAACTCAGTCGAGACTTTGACCCCTCTCAGGAAAGTGCATATAGCACTCTTCTCTTCTGGTGTTAGGTTGAAACACGCCACGGGGCCTCAGGTACCGAGTGAAGCTATGGCATCACGTTTAGCTGCACCATGTCTTTCCATGATTTTAGACCATCCTTTGGCTTGCCTGTGTTCGTCAAGGTAGCAATGAGACTCTCAAAGACATTCTTCTGCACGTGCATAACATCAATGGCATGGGGGACCTCCAAGTTTGGCCAATAAGGTAGATACTGAAAGAAGATTGATTATTTCTTGAAAGGTACGCCTTCGACAGGAGGTGTGCTTCTATCTCTGTTCATCCCATCTAGATTCTTCTTTCCATAGACGACGTGTATGTTTTTCACCATTATGTACACATGTTCTCCATTATGACGTCTCTCTAGAGGGGGTTCAATCTCTGGGGTGTTGTCATAAAATCTAAAGAACAATTTGCTACGGTACTTGTGACTTGTCTTTAAGAAGTGCCGATTCCTTAGGTAAACTATCTTCTTGGATGCATCCAGGAACACCCGTGTAGTACCATCAAAGCAAACCAAACATCTCATCTTCCCTTTGATCTGTCCAGACAAAACAAACAATGTGGGGTAATCATTGGTAGTAACAAATATTATTACTCTACATATGAAGTCCTCCTTTCAGAATGCATCGTACATCGGCTCCCCATGCCTCCATAGCCTCTCCATTTCTTGCATCAAAGGCTCGAGGAACACGTCTATATCAATGCCTGGTTGTTTAGGGCCAGAAATAAGAATAGTGAGGAGAAGGTACTTTCTCTTCTAACACAACCACGTTGGGATGTTGTATATGGTCAAGATCATTGGCCAAGTGTTGTGGTCACTCATCCTCTCATTGAAGGGATTCATTCCATCGGTGCTCAAGCCAAACCGTACATTCCTTGGGTCATTGCTAAATTCTTTGTGCTTCTCATCGATCCTTTGCCACTGACTATAATCAACCAGGTGTGCAATCTTATCATCATCCACCTTGCGCTCATCTTCCCACCATGTCATGAGTGTGGCTTCTTTAGGGTTTAGGAAGATATGTCTCAAGCGGTCGATCACTGGCAGGTACCATATTACCAAGATAGGAATTCTTCTCTTCTTTGCATCGTTGCCTAATGGAGTGACCTCTAGGGGCTGAGATTCTTGTACCACCTTTTTTGTACCCTTCTTATTCCTCTTTTTCCCCATGGAGGCTTCGTTCCTATCATAAAGGTCATTGTTCTTGTACCGGCTGGCCCCACACTAGGGATATTTATCCAGTGACTTGAATGTTTTGCCATGAAAAAGGATATAGTGGTTGGGTAATGCATAGATTTTTTCAACCCCCATTGTCAATGGACTTATGACCTTCTTCGCTTGGTATGTGTTGGCTGAAACTAAGTTTGGTTGTGTAGCACCCGGTTTTGAGAACAAAACCAGATATGCACCATATGTGAGCCTAGGAATTCAAATCTCATATATAGCTACAAATAAGGGTAATATCAATAGACAATGTTCAATATATAATGTACTTAGTATAAAGAACATAACCTTAGACAACAAACAGCGGAAAGACAACTCCGATCTTTGGGTGAAGACTCCAATTCTATAGGGACAACTGACTAGTTGATCACAAGCCTAATTCCTCTAAACTCTAGCAATCTGGTACACATCTGGGATTTTTATCCAAATAATTGAAAAATAAAGCAAGCGTAAGTACATGTCGTACTCAACAAATATAACATGAGGTTCATGAGACTCAAAAGGCTGACACTGGTTTAACTACGATTAGCTTTTAATGAATCATGTTTTAGCAATTGGGTGATAACAAGTTTATTCACAAGCCCATATAAACACATGATCAGGTAAACATGAATAATGAATAGCATAAATAGTAATTATTAATGAGCATCTTCATCATCAGTATCATCTGTGTTCATCATTATTAACCATTAGTGATCATCTATTCCATAAGGGTTCTAAGGCCACTCATGACCGTGAGCATAGCTGATATACCAGTTTTACACTATGTAGAGGTTGTACACTTTCACTGTGAGTCGTGATTTACCCTTTCGCCCGAGGCGGCCAACCTCTTGACCCACTACCAAGGAAGGTCGATAAGGTTCACTATGAAGCCTTTCAAAGGTTCATCTAACAAGTTAGGGCCATTAGATTCACTCGGCAAACAGATGTAGAGCCCCTCTTCCTGATGGCACAATGACGCGCAACCTATACTCAAGGGGATAGAGGTCGCACTATACCCAATTCGTCAAGCCATTCTTACGCCAATAAAGATAACCACTAACAAGCTAGAAAAAGTCCTCATACTGAACTAAAGCTAGAGCCATATAACCCTCATAGCTATACTGTAAGTCTCGGATGATCACTTACAGATAAGTCCTTAGGGAGAGGAATCTAGAGCACTATAAAAATAGCCCAATGCTCTAGCCCCCTTATTCCATGTTGCTAAAAAACATCTTTTAATGTTTATTGCATATACCAGTAGTCAAGTTACAAGATCATAGCTTTAGTTGGCATTATACTACCCAATGCAATAACCCATAGAAATCAAGGAATCCAGGATATCAAATAGTTAGGAAAATTACTACGGTTGCCAAGGTAGACACATGCATATGATTAAAATGATATTAAGGTGAATAGGATAACAAGAAAGATCCCATGCTATACTTTCCTTAAAACACCGATCCTTCGGTAAGCTTTAATCTTCAACGTTCTTCTTCTTCTTCTTGATCACCACGTATATCTCACCGACTGGACGTAATCATAAAGCACCACACAAGCATCCATACAATCATACACGAAGCAAACAATAGAACTAAATCAGAACAGTACACCAATCATAGAAAAATAAGTAAAAGAGTTTGAAATACGATTCTACGCATCGCTACGAACATACAGTAGCAAGAAGCACTCTAATCAGAGCTACGGTGAAAAAGATACATCTACCGATAGATTTGCTTTATACGTGAAAAAAACTATAGGCTTCATTTATTTTAACTATATAAATTCATATATAAGATATTTTATAAATAATATAAATTTAATTAAGTCAATTTTAGATTTGAATTATAAAACTAAAGTAAAACAAATCATGTTTTATTTTATAAAATCCTGTTGCATAGTTATTATCCAATTATAATTTAAACCATGAAATTCCAGAAGTAGTGACATGGTAACCACTCTTACTAACACGTTGATCTCGTCGCTTTGAATCTAACGCAACTTGAATGGGTCAAAACGGATCTAAAACTTAGAAGGTATGAAATAAACAAGATTTCCTTTAATAGAATAATAGATTAAATCTAATCATAAATTTTAAAAGTTAAAAAATATATCTAACAGTAGTATGAACATGTAGATTATGAAATTATGATCCTAACGCAAGTTGAACGGGTCAAAACAGAGTTAAAACGACAAAATTATGGCCTAAATAAATCTAGTGGCAAAACTGTAATTAACTGAAAATGTATTTTTGAAGTCAACCGAACAAAATACGCTTTTTAAAAGAACAAGGCGCAATATATGGATTACGCTTTGGACCGTGGGTTCTATTATTGAAAAACGTAGAGACTCTTTAGTAAGACGACCACACGAAGGGGTATCTTTGTTTTTGGGCCGTCGGATTAGATTTATACGGCCGGGATGGAAGCGGGCGGTGAGAGAAAGAACCTGGCTACCGGAATAAGGCTAGCGGCGAGGTATCCATGGCGGCGCCATGGATGGGCTCACCGGCGCTGCCGATTAGGAGCCTACGGTGCATGGTTTGATGAACCGGAGACACGGGGAGAGAGGGGAGAAGATAGGGATCTCACCAAAAAGCTTTCCACGGGTGGAGAAGGCATGACGATGACGCCCGACGCGGGATGGTGCACGACGACGCTTAGGGCTACAGTGGTGGCTCAGCGAACTCTATGCGAGGTGGAAAGCTTGCTGCAAGGCGGGATAGAGAGGAGGCGTGGCTCGGCCGGCTATTTATGAGACACAGGGCTGTCTTGGGAGGCACGACACAAGGCTCGTAGCGGAGGCGGGCACGGACGACGGCGACGCGTTCGTACTCGAGACGAACTCGGCGCAGAGAGGAAGAAGACGCCCTAACGGGTGGGCCAGGCACGTCAGCGAGGCAGAGAAGAGGAGAACGGCGCGGCGCGGCGCAGACCTAGGGCAGCTACACTGCTGGGCCGTGCGGAGCGGGCGCGGGAGATTGGCCAACGTGGGGGAAAGCAAAGCTGCGCGGGACGCGAGCCACACGGGACGGGAGGAGCGCGGCGCAGGCCCAAGCGGAAGGAGAAGGACGGCCCGCGGGAGGAGAATGCTGGGCCGCGGGAAGAAAAAGAGAAGCGGGCCACTCAGGCCTAATAAGAGAAACGGAGAATTTTCTTCTTTTCTTTTTCCAAATCATTTTTCTTTTCTTAATTCAAAACAAATTCAAATATGAACCGAATCAAATATAAATATGATTTAAAATACACTTTTCAATTCAATTCAAAATGAACAATTTTGGTAGACTTTTAAAAATAAATTTTACAACTTTTTAAATTCTTTTATTTTCTAATTTTCTTTTCTTTTACTTCGAAGCCAACTCCAAAAGCATTTTGGAATATTTTCAATTTGAATCAAATCCACACCATTCAAAGAAACAAATGCACCGGTATGTATGCACGAACATGTTGCTACCTTTTAATTTAATGAAAATTTTTATTTTCCATATTCATGTGCACAAAATTCACAAATAAATCATTTTGAACCTATTTTCAAAAGTGACAAATTTTAGGGTGTTACAGGCTGTGGCAGCACCAATGACAGGAGACGCAATAGATCCTTGAAACTACAGTCTGACCAGCCATACTTAGCCTTCAGAATGAGTCGCTCAAGCACAAAACATAGCAATGTCCAATGTATTGGACAACCCTTTTTAACATCATACACAGTCTCCTTCGATGCTTTTGTCACCCTTTCTAAATTTTTTAGACCTTTCAGGCTCTTTAGTAAAATCTATGGTCCAAGGGCTCGAATAATGTCCTCTAAATCATCTTCATCCCCGATACGTGTTCCACTGTCATTATTGACACCACCTTCATCGTTGCAATCCCAACCACCAGCATGACCACCTTGTTCATTGCCAAACTCGGGATCCATTCGTGCATCAAGCTCTGCTGAATATTGGGACAGGGATTCTAGGGTTTCGTTGTCGTATTCCTCCTCATCCTCGTCGTTAACAATAACCGTTTCACCATGATGAATCCACACTGTGTAATCCTCAACAAATCCTCGCGTAATCAAATGTGATCTGATGATATTCACATCTGTCCATGCTATACGGTTCTTGCAATCATTATATGGACAAATAATTATATCCTTATTCGCTATCAACGTTGTTGCATGTTTCTCTACGGCTTCAATAAATTTATCCACCTCTTCACAGAAATCTACCTTAAACCTTAATGAACCATACATCCAAGAGTTCATGTACTCCATCTTTTACAACAACAACAACAAAACAAAACATTAAAGTACTACTTATTCAGATATATATAAAAATAAATCAAATTAATAATTACTTGAGAATAATTATATATACTTCAGATATATATGAATATAAATCAAATATAATTACATAAAGCATACAAATATACCATGGTAGAAAAAAATTAATTAATGCCCATTTATTCATAAATAACTAAAATACATATTTGATGATTACAATAAACAATTTCAAAGATAACAATTAGCAACAATTATATTTTACCCAATATCTTTCATGCAAACCCTAGTCCAATTTCATCAAACATAAATTTACAAAAACAAAATTAATAAAAAAACCAAACCCTAGATCTAGATCTACATGCACATAAAACATCCATAAAACTCACTAATTGTTCACTAAAATCAAGAAACATAGACTAAATAAGGGTATGATCTTGTTACCCTACCTAATTTACCCTAATACATTCAAAACTTGGGTCTAATTTGCTTCATAAATAGCTCAAGCACCATAGAAGAGAAAGAAAAGCAAAACTCTAATTACTCACTAACCAACCATTAAAACTTCAAAAAAGTGTGGAATAGTATTTTCTTACCTTCTACAACCTCTCTACCAAAGAATTTGAGACCAAAATATTTCCCCCTTAGTAGAGCAATTTTTGAGAGGTGCCCAAAGTCTCCCTACCTTTTTTCACGGGTTGAAGTAAGTGACTCGAGGAGAAAGAAGAGGGCTGCAACCATTTATACAGTGAACATTTGTAGGAGCGGCTGGTGATTGAGCCGCTCCTACAAATCGAATAGTAGGGGCGGCTGGTGAGTGAACCGCCCCTACAAATCTTCCCCATTTGTAGGAGCATCTCGTATCACCAACCGTCCCTACTGTTAGATTTATAGGGGCGGCTGGAATCATGGGACCCGAGCTTACCCACTGTAAGTGCGGTTGGTAGTGGAGCCGCCCCTACAAAAAAAAGCTTCTGTTACTAAAAATTATTTTTTAGTAGTGTATGGTCTTCAACAGGTAGGCTGTAAATTGTAATGCTAACCCACTCCTCACTTAGGTCTAGGGATAAATTTAATTAAATCGAATACACAAGAAGTGGAATTCGCATAGCTTTATTTACTATAGTTTAATTCAAATTCGAATACAAATACAAATACCGTAATATGAGAATACAAAATAGTTAATGCTAACCCCGTCCACTTGTGTCTAGTGATGAATTTACATCGAATACACAAGGAGAATTAGTATAGCTTTATTTACCATATTTTAATTTAAATTTGAATACAGATATAGATATTATTGGATGGAAATACAAAATAGATAATATACGGGCATTCGAATTTCTGCTTGATATTTCCCAAAAAAAGAATATCTGCTTGATTCTTAAGATAACGGTTATCTATTTCCTTTATCGGTTGTTTTAGTAGAACAAGATCACTATGCATGTTGGGTTTAAAATATGAATATAAAATACTTGTTACCCACAGAACTAACATATGTATTAATAAATATTCTAATAAAGGTAACTATAATATATCAAAAGTTTATCTCTTTTTTTCCTCCTCCTCGCCCTAACTAATCGGCATAACTCTTCTTCCGTTATCATTCATTTTAGTTTGAAGTTCCAAAAACATTATTGGTATTGCATCTTTCATGCCCTAGAATATCCGGCCGAGCTCCGGTCTGTACGTGTCGCAACTTGGCACACACGTGTGTGTGACTGGTTCCATGCATCTTTTCTAACATCACAACTGATGTATACAATACTACGATAGCCACCTATTTAAGTTAAGTCAGTATCCGATTAATTTCATATGGATAAATCCTCTGTCACATATAGTAGTTTATGGGAATTCAAATTTAACTAAATCAAGGTTAGGCAAAACTCGTACTAAGTCTAATTAAATTCGGATTTGCTAATGCCCGGATGTCCGATCCAGTGCTACCTGCATATGGAGCAAATGAGCGCCAAGCATGTCGGGCTCACGAGGGAGCGCATCAGTAATGGTCTCACGCCACCACGAACGTCACCCACGCCGCCCCGGATGTCGTCCGTGCCGCCGGCGCTTTCCACGCATATTCTATATGCAACACACAATCTACTTTTAAAACACATCTAGATGCAACAGGTGTAACATACAAAAGAAGATAGATGAAACAATTGAAATAAGCGCCTGAAACACTTGCGAAAATGTAACACCCTAAAAATTTGCATGTTTTCAAAATAGTTAAAATTGATTTAAATATGCATTTTGTGAGCATTTAACATAGGCTAAATAAATAGTTTTGTGAAATTGAAATCAAATATAAGGTTAGATACATGTGTGTGCACTCATGCTGCTGCATATTTTCTGTTGTGTTGATTGGTTTTGACTAAAGATGAAAAGGAGTTCAAAATCTCTTGAAAATGAATTTGAAAAGCCTTGGAAAATTCAGTTTCAGAAAAAGGAAAACTTCTTCCTCTCTCTTGTTTTTCGGCCTGCTGGCCACTTTCCTTGCTCGGCTGGAGGCAGCCCGAGCCGCTTCGCTGGCCCATCATCTCGGCCTGCCCTCTCTCTCTCTCTGGCTGACATCATGGTCCCGTGCCATCTATCGATGACGAGGAGGTCCCATGCGTCGGCGTCGTCTCCCACATCCAGCCGAAGCCGAGCGGGACTTGTTCCGGGTCCACAGCCACGCTCGTATCTTCCGCGGATTGTGGCGTGCATGTGCATGCCACACCCTTGCCCCTATAAAAGCAGCCCGTCGTCCGTGCCCGGTTCCCTTGTACGCCGCCATCTTTGCCCTAGCTTTGCCCCGCGCTGTGCCGTTTGGATCTCGTTGACAAGCAGACGAAGTCGCCGCCGCTGTTGACAACCTTTGCTGCCCTGCCGTCTTGCCTAGACCGTTGACGTATTCTGCATCAAGGTGAAGAAGCTTCAGGTGCGGTTCCTCCTCTCTGTCTTGTTCTGCGTTCATCACACTTCGCCGTCGAATTCGCAGGTAGCCGCACGCCGAGCCGTTTCGTTGCATCACCGACGAATTCGACTCCTTGCCGAGCTCCACCGTCGTCGTTTTCAGTTCATGCATGGCTCGAGTCAGCCCAAAGCAAGATGAGCCAAGCACACCGTCGGCATGCCTTCATCGTCCTTCAGAAATCCCTACGTGAGCTCTCTGGATCCTCCTGTATCTTCATGTTCCTTTCTAGAGTTAAACCGAGGCGTGCACTTTGATTTCAGCAAAGTCCACGAAGCTCCATCGCTGGCCATGGCCTCCTTCCTAGCTTGCTGACGTCCTTGCTAGCTTGCTGACATCAAATGATGTCATGGATATGATTTCTGGCAGCTTTCCATGAAAAAAATAAAATGTTTGGAAAATAATTAGTTCTAAAAGCTAATGCATCTGATCCCAAACTCGCTCTCTCCCTCACGTATGGGCCTTTTCCAAATAGCGATCGGAACATATCACCTTGAAGCCAGCCCAATAGAAATCCAGGCAGTTCACGTCTCCTTCCTGCAGTATATATACACCTATATACGTTTTCAAATTCCAACCCAGCTTATATAAGTATATATACACCTATATACGTTTTCAAATTCCAACCCAGCTTATATATATTTATTTAGACGTATATTATATATAAATATGTTGCGGCGGCTTGCCTCTACCTGCCCTATTTTCCAAACCCTTGCAATCCCAATCTAGGTAATCAAATTGTACGCAGCCCTACGCTGTCGCCGCCGCCGTCTCGTCTTGCATCACCGGCCTCATGCATGATCCTAACCGCCATGCCCGACCAAAGCTGTCCAAGGAGTACCTTCGCCGCCCTGCCTCTGAGCTGCTCCATGCCTCGTCGTCGTCGTCCGCTCGCAGTGGGACCTACGCGCTCCAAGACTGCTCAACCACGTCCGGTCATTGCTGATTCCATCGTCTTTGTTCGCTATCTTGTGAACCGCCGCCACGCCCGTCGATTCTACCTTTGTGCCGTGGATCGTCGGATTCATTATCAAACTTGATCGGTGAGAACTCCAGGCACACGTTCATGTCTCCCTCGTCCATCACGTGTGAATTGCATCTTGCCTCGGCTTGGTCGAGTGTCTGTACCAAGCAAGCTATCCATCCATATACTGCTCAACCCGTTGCCTAGCAAGCACACCTGCATGCTTCCAACTCAGCGCCATGCATGCTTGTATACACACAAGCCAGTACCTTCATCCATGCACTACGCCATGCAGAAACAACTACTCGTCTACACCTCCGATTCCTTGTAAGCTCTTGTGTATAATCTGGCCGTATTCTCATCTTAGCTTTGTTTTATTTAGTCCTTTCTTTCTGTGTTAGTTTCCTAAAGACGTGACGTACCCGATAGTCTGTACGTTTACCATGTTATCTATTTAAGTGTTTATATAATCAAATAATAATTTTATTAATCTACACGCAACTAGTTTTATAATAAAAACAATATAGGTTTAACGTCCCCCTTTTATATATCAAATGTTAATTTGATTTATTAGAACATGAATATATTTAATTTATACTCTGCTTGGTCTAAACATGTTAGGCATGAATCTCGTTTAAATTCTTATCATAAATAATGTTTGTTTGCTTATAACGATTCTTCAAAATAAAATATGACTAGACTGAACTCGGTGTTTTAATTAAAAATATATATATAAATTGACTAAGTTATATTCTGCACATGATCCTATGTAATTAGAAACAAACCATGCGCCTAGTCTTTTCTTTTATAATATAAAACTCCCGGCCATCGTTTCTTGTTCATCGTAGTTCCGGTTAGAGTGTTTCTCCCGTCTGTGTGATCGTAGCAATGCGTATGTTGGTTTTCAAACCTTTTTATTGATTGGTGTATTGTTCTAATCTACTATGTTTGCAATGCATGTTTGTTCGGATGCTTGTGTGGTGCTTTTCGGTCTTGTCCAGTCGGTGAGTTTTGCGTTGGTGATCTATAAGAAGTTGGAGATCAAGAAGAAGAAGAAGAAAACATTGAAGATTAAAGCTTACCGAAGGATCGGTGTTTAAGGCAAGTATAGTTTGGGTTTTCTTTCTGTGACCATGATCTTAAAGCTTGATTAATGAATATGCTATAAACACAAGAGATGACTTGTTAGCAACAACAGGAGGGTTAAATTCCCTCTCCACAAGGTCTCATTTGTAAGTGATCATCCGGGACTTACAGTACAGCTGTGAGGGCTATATGGCTCTGGCTCTAGTTGCTTGGGAGACCTTTTCTAACAGGCTTAGAGGATACTACGAGTTGGGTATAGGACAGCCTCTGTCCTATTGTGCCTTGCTATGGAAGCGGCCTTTTAATGGAAGGGGGGTTCCTATATCCGATGACCCTGCGGCCCTTCCTGGTTAGACGAACTTCTGAGCAGCTTTATATGATTTCCGGTGTTTGGACCTTGCAAACCCGTACATTTGGAAATCATGACTCACAGTGAAAGTGTACACCTCTGCGCAGAGTTTAATAAACTGATATATCAGCCGTGCTCACGGTCACGAGCGGCCAAGGGATTCTTACGCCAAAGATGAGCACTTGTTAAATCATGCTTAACTGAGTTATTTTGAGCTATTTATTATTCAATTATACTTGATCATGTGGCTATGGAATGCACTACCTTGTTGCTATATTTGCTGAGTTCGACATGGACTCACCCTTGCAATTTCCCCCACACCTCAGGCTGCTGGAGTCTGAAGGAGTTAGGCTTGTGATCAACCAGTCAGTTTGGATCCAGTGGAGTGAAGTCTGCACCCGGAGATCAGAGTTGTCTGTCCGCTGATTGCTTCTAAGGTTATCTCTTTTGCGAAGTTCGCTATATATTAAGCATTGTGAATTGATACTGCCCCTTCATTTGTAGCTATATGTGAGGTTTGATTACCAGGGCTCACATATGGTGTGCATTCAGCTTTGTCCTTGAAACCGGGTGTTACAAGTGGTATCAGAGCAATGCTGACTGTAGGACGCAAGCCTAGTAGAAACTAGTCGTTCTAAGGTTTACAAGTTACAGCAAAAATCCTTGTTCTATAAATCTTGATATTTTCTTCTCTACTACATTCTTACCCTTGATATTCGTCCCCTCCTTGATGCTTCTTTAAAAGCTTTTTGTTCCCATCTACTCCTTGCTTTGATATGCTTTTAGAATCTTGTCTTACCACCTTCTCGTGCAATTTGAAGTTAAGCTATAGGATCTTTACCCATAATATGAAGAAGACAATAGTATCGCAAGTGTAAGTCAATGATTGAATTGTGCACCTTAATTGCTTGTTGGCTTGTCATTATGATTATGTTTTGTTTTGAATCTTTGTAATGAGTACAATGATTTTGTGGGATTTTCCACAAATTCATTTAGTTTATAGACATAAGACATAAGGATTAATGAATAGATAGTTGGGTTTTGGTTTTCTCCTATTTTCCTATCCTATCTTTCTGGAGCAACCTGTCATCTTTGGTTTATATCTCTGTTTTCGGGCAATCAAAAATCATGGTACACTTTTAGAGAATACTAGACTTCAACATGTTTCTCTGACCTCAAGAATCACCCTGATAGCTATTATGGTTATGAAGTTATGAAAATCATAAGAGGATGTATCTGTGCTGTCAGAAATCTGGAGCAGTCTGTGGTATTCTAGTCATAACGCAATTTTGGTTGGTGCAAAGTTTGTGGAATTTTTCTGGATACAACTAGACCTCTGTATCTTTCATATGCCTCTGGAATCACTATCATAGCTAATATATTTTGGGAGATATAAACATCACAAGCCAAAGTTTCTGTGCAGTCTGTAATCTAGGACAGTTTCTGTTGTGTGCTGTGTTTGACCAACTTAACTGCCGAATCTGGAAAAGTGTTCTATAAGAAAGTCATAGAGAATTTCATAAGATTTCCAACGGTATAAAGTACAGCTTCATTGGATTTGCATAACAGAAGTTATACTAGTTTTACTACGCTGCTGTTTATATGCTCGCGAGGAACTGTAGGTTCTGGTTTTTGCCAATGCACATGAGTCACTTTGGGATAATAGGACGACATCATGATAACTATCTCATTTAGAAGAAGATGCAAGCTATTCTTTGGTGCCCCTAGTTGATGTGTTCTTAAGGGGGTAGCCAAGGCATAAAGGAATCACAAGATGGAGGTCTCATATAATCTAGAGCTTCACTTGGAAGTATCGGTTATTCCTACGGTTGAGGAATCACTATCAGACACAAGGATCTTTGTTCAAGATTGTTAACAGGTTGGATCATCTACAAGGAGCTCAAATATTTTGTCAGGATTGGTCTTCGCTTCAAGCTATCATCACTTGGGAGTTCAATCTTCAACTCAAGACAAGTTGGCACTGATGGCATACGAAAATATGATGATTGGACTTCTCTACAGTTGTTTCTTTGGCAACTTAAGTGAGTTTAGTTTGGATGGAGTTCTCTTTTTGGTTGTGGGATGTCTCTAATGATAGAATTATACGGACAATCGCTCAAGAGAGATGTGTTGAGCTAGAGCCGCTTAAGTATGCAAGAGTGATTCAGAGTTCCTTGGAATGGTAAGATTCTATCGCACGTTCATTAGAGGTATGATAGTGTTGAACACAAGAGTTTCTTTTATAAAGCGGTTGGCAAGGATATGGATGTGCTCTATGTAAGAAAAGCAGTGAATTGTGCATCAAGACAACTATGGAGGCTTGAGATGGACTATTTGACATATGAGATCTGGAGTTATCCATTGTGGAGCATAGTGGTATTATCTACTTGGACATGAAGAGTGATATCTACATGAATCATAAGAATCTAAGGGACATTTTCAGTAAGTTGGTTTGAGATTGTGACATCAGTGTGGGTTCAAGTAACCAAATGTTTTTGGTTTAGAAGTATGTGTTATCTTTAGGAGAAATAAAAGTCGTTGCCAATGCCGTTAGCAAATTGGAAGAGCTATGCTAAGAAGATTGGACGACACCATGGATTAAGTTTTGTGTTTAAGAGTCACAACTCAACCTGAGCATATATATAGTTAATCGTGTTTTGAAGTTGGAATCTATTTTGGACCAAGAGAGAGTAATACATGAGGATCAATTGGAATATGGATGTATAAAGTAGTCGATTTGATATCTTGGACTAAAAAAAATCTAGCAAGACATGTTGAGAAGTATTGTGTTACATTTTGGAATTAGCGAGGACAAGAGTTTGTCACCCAATGGATTCCAAAGTGGTCTTTCTGAAAAGCATAAAGAGCGTTGGTGTAAAGAGTAAGCTAGCACCTGAAAGAGAGGAGTGGCCTAACAATTGGGAGTTACCTTAAAGTTGTTTGGAGTATCCGTCCAAATGTTGGAATTAGTTGAACAAGATACTTGGAATAAGGTTAACGGAGTGTGCAAAGTAAAGTCAAACCCCTACCACAAATATGGAAGAACTTGAGAAAATGAAGACGATCCAATGCCGGAGTATCCCTGTCACTTGGATCACCATCTTCCGAATCTCGAGGGCGAGATTCATCTTAAGGGGGGTAGAATTGTAACACCCTAAAAATTTGCATGTTTTCAAAATAGTTAAAATTGATTTAAATATGCATTTTGTGAGCATTTAACATAGGCTAAATAAATAGTTTTGGGAAATTGAAATCAAATATAAGGTTAGATACATGTGTGTGCACTCATGCTGCTGCATATTTTCTGTTGTGTTGATTGGTTTTGACTAAAGATGAAAAGGAGTTCAAAATCTCTTGAAAATGAATTTGAAAAGCCTTGGAAAATTCAGTTTCAGAAAAAGGAAAACTTCTTCCTCTCTCTTGTTTTTCGGCCTGCTGGCCACTTTCCTTGCTCAGCTGGAGGCAGCCCGAGCCGCTTCGCTGGCCCATCATCTCGGCCTGCCCTCTCTCTCTCTCTGGCTGACATCATGGTCCCGTGCCATCTATCGATGACGAGGAGGTCCCATGCGTCGGCGTCGTCTCCCACATCCAGCCGAAGCCGAGCGGGACTTGTTCCGGGTCCACAGCCACGCTCGTATCTTCCGCGGATTGTGGCGTGCATGTGCATGCCACACCCTTGCCCCTATAAAAGCAGCCCGTCGTCCGTGCCCGGTTCCCTTGTACGCCGCCATCTTTGCCCTAGCTTTGCCCCGCGCTGTGCCGTTTGGATCTCGTTGACAAGCAGACGAAGTCGCCGCCGCTGTTGACAACCTTTGTTGCCCTGCCGTCTTGCCTAGACCGTTGACGTATTCTGCATCAAGGTGAAGAAGCTTCAGGTGCGGTTCCTCCTCTCTGTCTTGTTCTGCGTTCATCACACTTCGCCGTCGAATTCGCAGGTAGCCGCACGCCGAGCCGTTTCGTTGCATCACCGACGAATTCGACTCCTTGCCGAGCTCCACCGTCGTCGTTTTCAGTTCATGCATGGCTCGAGTCAGCCCAAAGCAAGATGAGCCAAGCACACCGTCGGCATGCCTTCATCGTCCTTCAGAAATCCCTACGTGAGCTCTCTGGATCCTCCTGTATCTTCATGTTCCTTTCTAGAGTTAAACCGAGGCGTGCACTTTGATTTCAGCAAAGTCCACGAAGCTCCATCGCTGGCCATGGCCTCCTTCCTAGCTTGCTGACGTCCTTGCTAGCTTGCTGACATCAAATGATGTCATGGATATGATTTCTGGCAGCTTTCCATGAAAAAAATAAAACGTTTGGAAAATAATTAGTTCTAAAAGCTAATGCATCTGATCCCAAACTCGCTCTCTCCCTCACGTATGGGCCTTTTCCAAATAGCGATCGGAACATATCACCTTGAAGCCAGCCCAATAGAAATCCAGGCAGTTCACGTCTCCTTCCTGCAGTATATATACACCTATATACGTTTTCAAATTCCAACCCAGCTTATATAAGTATATATACACCTATATACGTTTTCAAATTCCAACCCAGCTTATATATATTTATTTAGACGTATATTATATATAAATATGTTGCGGCGGCTTGCCTCTACCTGCCCTATTTTCCAAACCCTTGCAATCCCAATCTAGGTAATCAAATTGTACGCAGCCCTACGCTGTCGCCGCCGCCGTCTCGTCTTGCATCACCGGCCTCATGCATGATCCTAACCGCCATGCCCGACCAAAGCTGTCCAAGGAGTACCTTCGCCGCCCTGCCTCTGAGCTGCTCCATGCCTCGTCGTCGTCGTCCGCTCGCAGTGGGACCTACGCGCTCCAAGACTGCTCAACCACGTCCGGTCATTGCTGATTCCATCGTCTTTGTTCGCTATCTTGTGAACCGCCGCCACGCCCGTCGATTCTACCTTTGTGCCGTGGATCGTCGGATTCATTATCAAACTTGATCGGTGAGAACTCCAGGCACACGTTCATGTCTCCCTCGTCCATCACGTGTGAATTGCATCTTGCCTCGGCTTGGTCGAGTGTCTGTACCAAGCAAGCTATCCATCCATATACTGCTCAACCCGTTGCCTAGCAAGCACACCTGCATGCTTCCAACTCAGCGCCATGCATGCTTGTATACACACAAGCCAGTACCTTCATCCATGCACTACGCCATGCAGAAACAACTACTCGTCTACACCTCCGATTCCTTGTAAGCTCTTATGTATAATCTGGCCGTATTCTCATCTTAGCTTTGTTTTATTTAGTCCTTTCTTTCTGTGTTAGTTTCCTAAAGACGTGACATACCCGATAGTCTGTACGTTTACCATGTTATCTATTTAAGTGTTTATATAATCAAATAATAATTTTATTAATCTACACGCAACTAGTTTTATAATAAAAACAATATAGGTTTAACGTCCCCCTTTTATATATCAAATGTTAATTTAATTTATTAGAACATGAATATATTTAATTTATACTCTGCTTGGTCTAAACATGTTAGGCATGAATCTCGTTTAAATTCTTATCATAAATAATGTTTGTTTGCTTATAACGATTCTTCAAAATAAAATATGACTAGACTGAACTCGGTGTTTTAATTAAAAATATATATATAAATTGACTAAGTTATATTCTGCACATGATCCTATGTAATTAGAAGCAAACCATGCGCCTAGTCTTTTCTTTTATAATATAAAACTCCCGGCCATCGTTTCTTGTTCATCGTAGTTCCGGTTAGAGTGTTTCTCCCGTCTGTGTGATCGTAGCAATGCGTATGTTGGTTTTCAAACCTTTTTATTGATTGGTGTATTGTTCTAATCTACTATGTTTGCAATGCATGTTTGTTCGGATGCTTGTGTGGTGCTTTTCGGTCTTGTCCAGTCGATGAGTTTTGCGTTGGTGATCTATAAGAAGTTGGAGATCAAGAAGAAGAAGAAGAAAACGTTGAAGATTAAAGCTTACCGAAGGATCGGTGTTTAAGGCAAGTATAGTTTGGGTTTTCTTTCTGTGACCATGATCTTGAAGCTTGATTAATGAATATGCTATAAACACAAGAGATGACTTGTTAGCAACAACAGGAGGGTTAAATTCCCTCTCCACAAGGTCTCATTTGTAAGTGATCATCCGGGACTTACAGTACAGCTGTGAGGGCTATATGGCTCTGGCTCTAGTTGCTTGGGAGACCTTTTCTAACAGGCTTAGAGGATACTGCGAGTTGGGTATAGGACAGCCTCTGTCCTATTGTGCCTTGCTATGGAAGCGGCCTTTTAATGGAAGGGGGGTTCCTATATCCGATGACCCTGCGGCCCTTCCTGGTTAGACGAACTTCTGAGCAGCTTTATATGATTTCCGGTGTTTGGACCTTGCAAACCCGTACATTTGGAAATCATGACTCACAGTGAAAGTGTACACCTCTGCGCAGAGTTTAATAAACTGATATATTAGCCGTGCTCACGGTCACGAGCGGCCAAGGGATTCTTACGCCAAAGATGAGCACTTGTTAAATCATGCTTAACTGAGTTATTTTGAGCTATTTATTATTCAATTATACTTGATCATGTGGCTATGGAATGCACTACCTTGTTGCTATATTTGCTGAGTTCGACATGGACTCACCCTTGCAATATCCCCCACACCTCAGGCTGCTGGAGTCTGAAGGAGTTAGGCTTGTGATCAACCAGTCAGTTTGGATCCAGTGGAGTGAAGTCTGCACCCGGAGATCAGAGTTGTCTGTCCGCTGATTGCTTCTAAGGTTATCTCTTTTGCGAAGTTCGCTATATATTAAGCATTGTGAATTGATACTGCCCCTTCATTTGTAGCTATATGTGAGGTTTGATTACCAGGGCTCACATATGGTGTGCATTCGGCTTTGTCCTTGAAACCGGGTGTTACAGAAAACGCCCGAAAAACATTTGAAAATGATTGCAAACATATACAATATTCGGATAAAACACTTGCAAACATATGTATGAAACGCCTGAAAATACTTGAAACATATGCTTGCAACATACAAAACACTTACAACATTCATCTAGAACAGACGAAATATTTAAAACATACACATGAAACATATATGTATAGCCAATACAACACTTGCATCGTCCCTATTTACTTATGCAACATCGATATACAATGATTATGCTTGTTGATTGAATGAATGGAGGCTTGTTGACACAGAGCTCGAAGCTGGCACGAAGCTCGAAGCTGCAGAGGTCGCCGGTGTGAAACTCATCAGTGACACGGACGTTGACAGGGGCAGGGTCAGGCGGATGGAGCCCGACCACGACAGGATGTGCGAACTGGGAGCGAGCTAGCTAACGACAGCCTAGCACATTGGGCACACCGTGCGGGGCACGGACTGGCGGCGCGGACGAGGACGGGTCCGTCGCGCGAGTAGAGCAAGCGGTGGCGGGGGCGGCGTGCGGACGTTTCCGTTTTTCTATTTCCAAAAAATACCCTTTGGTTTCATCCGTCGGTCCGCGCCAAAAAAACCCTTCGGTTTTTGTTCGTCGTCGTCTCGTCTCCTCCTGCATCCTGCTTTCGTGCGTAGCATACGTGAGCGCCGTCCGAGCGTTTCCCGCGTCCGAGAGCGTTTTTGTCTGAGTGTTTCCATTTTTTTCCGTATCTTTCGGTTCATAACTCTTCTCTATAAAATAAAGATTTCCACACCACCAAATTTGTTGATGCAATTTTGATTAAGAATAAAATTTATTTTATTAAAATATGGTTTAACTGATTGTCTAACTAATCAAACTGTAAACTAAAATATTAAACAGTTTGTTATCTAGTCCAATCTAAATTAATTTATGTTTTGATTATATGCATGCAGCACTACAATTTTGACAAGTGCCACTATTTAGAAAATAGAGAGGTGTCTTGTTGTAACATTAGCGAACAAACCAGTACTTTACATTTTGACAACTCACTCCTTAAGTCCTTATCGACTTGAATCAAAGGTTCAGAATTAGAGATTTTCATGGGTACTTAAAAGAAGCACGAAACTTGATTACTATAACAACGTATGGATAGTGTAGAAATTAAAGCTATGATATATTTACAAGTAAATGTTTTTCCTGATTCGCACAGGAGAAAAAATCATTCAAGTTGTATTTTTTATACAAAGTCTTACTATAATTTGATACAAATTTAATAGACATTGTCATATTATTAGTTTGGAGTTGGCAATAGATGCTAATGTTCTTCTGTATCTTAACTCAATATCCAAAAACCTATTAGCGGGTGGATCGAAACGGCCTCCTATAAAAAATTAGCTAGCTAAATTTTAGTGTTAATGGATCCAAAAATGTTCTTAAACTGGACTGGATAATAAAAAAAACTTACTACTAGTTAAGATGGCATATGGATACCTAGTGATTTTAAGAATCTTGATTGAAAAGATCTCAAAATTCTAAAATTCCATCCAAACATCCTAGATTTTAGAAGACTCTAACACATAGACACACAATAAAAAAACATCAGAAATTATTTTTATTCAAGATCCAAATTTTTGAATCCCATCAAGCATGTGCTAAACTTGTTGTAAAAAAACATGTGCTAAACTTAAAAGATTTTTGAACGGAGATGGAGTGAGTTTACTGATGACCAGAGATGAAAATGGTACGGAAATATCCGGTACCAAGCTGAATCGATTTTAATATTTGACCCGATCGAATTCGTATTTTCTGACATATTCGAATTCGATTTGAAATACGGAACATCAAATTTGAAATCGGAATGAAAACTGTTTAGACGTTTTCCGACTGTTTTCTATTTTTATTAAAAATATCTCAAATTCAAAATCCGGTTTAAACCGAATTTGGCCTACTAGAAGTCTAGCTTTAGAAAAATTGTATCTTTTTCGTACGATCTTGAATGAAGATAATTTTTATATAAAAATTATAGCACTCGATGAGATCTACAACTTTCTAGTTTTTAGTTTTTCATTTTAGATCGTTAAGATATTTAAAAAAAATTAAATAAAGTTTCAGCAGTATATTAATCATGTATATACGCTTGTTGTCTTAGAAAAATCATATATTTTCTTATATAGTGTCAAATAGAGATAATTTTTATGAAGGTTATAGGACTTGTTAATTGTTATGTACTTGTTAGTTATTATGCAGTGGTCCTATAGGTCAATATATCGTATTGATTTTTTATATACTGACCGTGTTCGATATAATTCCGCTTGAATTAGTTCGTCTTCGAAATTCTTGATATATCGTAAATTCGTGTTTATTTTCGTATTCGGCTTTACTCCTTTAGCTTTTAATTTCGTATTTAAATATACACTAGGTAGCGTGCTCGTGCGTTGCTACGGGATAATTAACAATTTATACTAAAAATACACGGATCGCACGATATGATAACAATACTGTTAAATTTAATACTAACGTTAAAGTGACATTTAATCCAAAAAATAAAGTTTATGAATTTAACACAGTCATGGAATGTGCGGCGTCGCAGGCTCACAAACTCTAGAGCTTCCTGGAAGGGCTTCACTTCGGATGCGCCGGTAGCAATATCAACGATCTCCAGTCGATGGACCAAGTCATATGGATCCCCATACAATGGCTCAGACATGTAGATTTTATTCTCCTTGTACTTGGATATACTTATTCCACTAAAGCTTTCATTGAAGTGTTTAGACACGAACATTGTCTGATCACCGATGTCCTTCACCCTAAACCACTCCGGCGTACGGTCATGAATGTTGCACTTGTAGATCGTGCTGCTGTAGGTAAAGTTCTGTGTCTCGTGGAATGTGCTCACCATGGCACCCACAATGTGCAGCTCACCGTTTGATTCTAGGTAGTTGCAGTGGCAGAGCCCCGCAGGTGGCGACAGCGATGGCAGCAACGTCGCGGTTGGAGTAGCGCCGATGGCATTGCTGCTGTAGACGGAGATTTCTCCAGTGCAGTCGATCGCCAAGAACTTGTCTTGGCAGTAGACGATGGACCCCATGGAGAACTCCAGTTTGGTGTCGAGCAGCGTCCATGCGCTGTCGACTCCAACTCGGCAGAACGCGACCTCCGTGGAGCACCCAAGCATGGCCATGGCCACGCACTCGTGGCCGACGGCGTCAGGCGGCGCCGAGAGCACGATCTCATGGAAGAACACGTCCCTCATATCTTCTAGCTTGATGGCTTTGCCTACGGCATCCGCGTCTCCGTAGCCGTTGGTGGGATGGAGGACCCACCGGTCATGGACCCTAGACATGCGTTCCGATGAGGACGCCTCCGTGACGTGTTTGCCTGCTGGCGGGAGCTCAACACGAGGGGCACGGGCACCGCCAAATGGATTCAGTAGCGTCACGGACGCTACCTCGTCCATGAGCGCTAGCCACCCACACGAGGAGCCGCACACCACCTTGCCGCGCACGTCGAGTAGCGTCTTGGACAAGACCTTCTTCTCCGGGATGCAGTAGAAGCCGACGCGGTCCGAGTCGAGGTCGAATGGGAGCAGCAAGAGCGGCCTAAAGGTCGCGAATGGGGGTGGCGGCGTGCCATGAGGACCAAGCGGATCGAAAGGACGCCGTGTTGTGGCCTGACGCGAGACGCTGCCCGATAGACTTAAGGAGGTCCTCTGGCAGGTCGGATCTCCAGTCAGGGAGAGGTAGGGACCTTCTCTTGGGATTAGAAGGCTGAGCCATGAAAGACAGATGACATCAACTATGGTTCACGCAAGAAACAACAAACGAGGGCGATGGAACACATGAGTGTGAAACCAGATGAAAGAAGGAAAAAGCTGTCCATTTTGCAAATGTAAAGAGGGAAAGTAATTAAATGTAGGCAGATTTGGCAAGGTTCTCAGAAATGCAAAGATGTTCCTTTTGTCTTAATTCTCTTTTCTTCTGTGTTAATTCTCTTATCTTTTGCTCATTGCAATGTATGTTAGTGCATGCAAACATGCAATGTGTATATGGATAGCACAATAATTTTCTACTTCCTATTTTACCGTGATTCCTCTATCATATGACAGGCAATATTCAATCAAGGAGAATGGCACGATCAATCAGTAATTAAGATTAACCTGTAATTAATGTGTAATCGGTTTCATGGTAAAGGAATAACAATTTTGAAGAAGAAATTTGAATATCATTTGACATATTTAGTTGGACGTATATAGCTATGGGGAGAAGCCTTAAAACTAAGCAACAGAGTTTTTGGTTTGTCGTGGCCATGGAAATGGGTATAAATGGTACATAGATTACTATGCATAGGGCCCCAAAGAGATATGTATAGCAGAAAAGCTAGAAAAGTTGCATCAAGAACATGTAGGTAGAGAAAATGGTAAACTAAGCAAACCATAAAAGAGGTGACAATGTCTGAGCTGTAGTGAGTTATGGAGCAAACATTGTATAAAACAACGTATCTAATTTTGTTCAGAGGAAGCAGTGAGCTGGAGCCTGTCATCACACTGAAGCCTGAATATGACTGGAGGAAGCATTGAGGAATTTAACACATTGTTAAAATTGAAGGTGCGGCACATAGAAATACAACTGTCAAATATTTAGGCCATGCAGAGTAAGCAAAAGTAATTTTTATTTGAGGTCAGGTTAACATTTAGTATCGTGTAATTGCAAAGTTAGAAGTAACTTTTAATACATGGTGTGCATTATGTACATAAATTTGTATGCCACAAAAGCATGTGGGTATGAACATTATGTATCATAACCGTGATTAGTAAATGAAAAAACACAAGATGGAAAGACACACATTATTACATTCTTAATTAAAACATCAGGAATCCTTACCATCCCAAAATGCCTTATTAGACCTCTCAATGGATCCATGCAGTGGAGCATACTGCCATATATATTATCGAATAGATAAGCAACAGGATTTCCCAAATTAATTTGTTAACCTGGAAAATAAAAGATGTGGCACGAGGAGGTGATCTTGCGGCGACCTTGCGGCGATCGATGATGTAGCCACAGGTGCATCCACTGGTAGGCAGACGTGGGATGATCCATTGTTGTTGCTTCTCCACTACACAACGAGGAAGAAGCAGTGGCGGCTCGATCGTGCAGGGGCTTGAGGAATGGGGCGCGCGACGATCGTCTCCGTGCAACGACCAGTGACGCGCTTGAATCCTACCAAGGCCTTGTTCGGCTTACCCCATATTCACCTTGTTCGGCTTCTTTTTTCAGCCGAAATAGTATTTTTCTCTCATAACAATTCAGCTGGAACAATGTTTTCAGTCAATTTCAGCTAAGTTTCAGACCAGCGAACGGGGCCCAAGAAGACGCGTTCGATCGTGCAGCGACGAGCGACGATGGTCTTCCGTGTTTGTAGCGCATGCAAATCAGGGTCTAAGAATTTTATATTTGTGGCACGAGAGCGGTATGATCGAGCGTGAGACGTGGGTGATTATTTTTCTTGTTTGAGGCAATTAGGGTCAAGACTTTCTGTGTTTATAGCGCATGCAAATCAGGTCCAGACTTTCTGTATTTGTAGCGCGTGCAAATCAGGGTCAAGACTTTCTGTGTTTTCTTCGCACCAAAGAACGCAACATGTAGGAGATGTCATGTGATCGCAGACGGACAAATCAAAATAAATATTGCATAAAAAAAATATCTACACTTTATTCTTTTTTAGTTGCAGTAGATATAAAAAGTAGAAAAGGTTGAGGGTTTTTTCCGACCGTATCCCTGTTGATTACAGCATGGCAAAGGGCAATGGCAGAGCGATTCCAGAGAGTTCAGCAACTGCCAACCGTTCCCCAGCGACCAGCAAAGCCGCTATCCATTCCTGTCCCTTTCGTTGGTCTAGCCTCATCCACGGACCACGCTTTACTCACTCACTGACAACTGGGCCATATATAAATGTGGCCCCAGATGTCACTGTCAAGCGGCAAGCGCGCGACGGCCCTATCTCAAGAACTCTCTAGAACACCACGCTCCGAGAGACCGGAAACACATGCTCTCAAGTTTTCACTCGCACACTCTCCCACGCTATAATTACAAAGCGCCGCCGGCGCATCGATCTCGGGAGTCGAAACTCGAAAGGCGCACGCACGCGGTCCACGCCCCCGCCCGGCTCGAGAAGCCACTCGCACTCCTCCTTCTAGAAGCTTCCATTTCCGGAGGCCATGGAAGACGACTACGACTTCCCGGCGGCCGGCGGGTACGACCCCATGGGAATGATGGGAATGGGGATGGGGGGCCTCGGCCTCGGCGGAGCGATGGGGATGGGGATGGGGGGCTACGGCCTCGGAGGCCCCATGGGGATGGGGGGCTACGGCCTAGGCGGTGAGGACGACGACGAGGCCATGAAGGACCTCCAGGCCGGCGACGGAGCAGGGGCAGGGGCAGGGGACGATCCTCCCGCGGAGTTGAAGGTTGGGGAGGAGAGGGAGATCGGGAAGGAGGGGCTGAAGAAGAAGCTGGTGAAGGAGGGCGAGGGATGGGACCGCCCCGGCGACGGCGACGAGGTCGAAGGTGAGATAATACTGAGATTCGCCTCTCTGGAGTGCGTTCCGATTCTGAATTTCTGGTGAGACGAGACGCGACTGTGGGTTAGATTGGGAAACGCTTGCTCACTGGATTGATTTTGGCGGCGCAGTTCACTACACGGGGACGTTGATGGACGGCACCAAGTTCGACTCCAGCAGGGATCGCGACTCCCCGTTCAAGTTCACGCTGGGCCAAGGTATCATCACGCTGCTCTGGCATTACACATTTACACTACCTCGTTTGGAACTAGGATCAATTCTAAATCATGTAGATTTGATATTAGAATCCTGCTAAAGTTGTGAAATTTGTTTTTCTTTCTAGAATTGGTCAAGTACATTACTAATCGCTGATGTACAGTATATTACAATTAGCATTCAGTACAATTAGCAAAATATAAATGTAGGGAGGTTTAGTAGCAGCAGGTTATGCTTTCCTTTGTTGCTGCAGTTATTCTTCAAATGTTGTTTCCTTGTGTGATTGACCAAATTTTTATGACATTGCTGGACTATTACAGAATGACACATAGCAGTGGATGAGCCATTAGGTGATCTGAGATATTAAATGGTAGTTACAAAATTTAGTTCCTGACTTCCTGTACTAGACGTCTAATTGATCCGTACCCCAAGATCCTGATTTTAAGTCAAAATTAACTATTCCTCATGGGAGTAGAAGAACAAGTACTTTGTTTCAGGTTTTGTTTGCACATTGAAATTGAAAGTGACTGGAGGTTTTCTGCTGTAGGTTCTGTCAATTGTACTGCACACAGAGCATTCTGGTTAGTGTGTATTGTTTTGATCCTACTAGTTTACTACTACGAAGTTGTATAGTACATGAGTATTCTCCTTATGTAGTATAATTAAACTTAACTTGCTTAAAGTATACACTATGGTGAAATGGTGCATGCTTCTAAAGTAAACAATATTGTTACTCCCTATAGGACAAGTTATAAAGGGATGGGATTTGGGCATCAAGACCATGAAGAAAGGCGAAAATGCTGTTTTCACAATCCCACCAGAGCTTGCATATGGTGAAGATGGCTCACCACCAGTCATCCCTCCAAATGCCACGCTGCAGTTTGACATTGAACTTCTGTCATGGGTGTGTATCAAGGACATTTGCAAGGACGGAGGCATCTTGAAAAAGGTACTAGCCGAAGGCGATAAGTGGGAGAACCCCAGAGATCCTGATGAAGTTTTTGGTACTGTACCATGATCTACTCTGTTGTTCGATTCCACGTTGCCTTTTCAGTGACCAACATTTTTAAAGGTTTATTTGGATATTTTCAACAGTTAAGTATGAAGCAAGGCTTGAGGATGGAACAGTTGTATCGAAATCTGATGGTGTTGAGTTCACTGTGAGAGATGGTATGTTGGCCGTTTTTTAGTAATTGTACTGTAGTTCTAGCTTTTAAAAGTCAGTTTCTTATGCAAGAATGTTGTGTTTCTTCCAGGCGTATTTTGCCCTGCCATATCAAAGGCTGTCAAGACTATGAAGAAAAATGAGAAGGCCCACCTCACTGTCATGCCACAATGTGAGTTAGCAGTATGTTAATAATGGACCCGGTACAATGTGTGAGTAGATGCATATCTAACATGTGTCGTGTATGATGAACAGATGGCTTTGGTGTGAAAGGTAGACCGGCCTCTGGAGAAGAAGCTTTTGTGCCTCCTAATGCGACATTGCACATTGATCTTGAAGTGGTGTCCTGGAGGACAGTCACTGAGTTAGGCAATGACAAAAAGATCCTTAAGAAGATCCTTAAGGAGGGTGAAGGCTATGAACGTCCCAATGATTGTGCAATTGTCCGAGGTACATGATAACCTATGATGAATTGTTCCTTTCACATAATCTCATAACTGAATTTGTGGTAATGTTCCCTTCTTTTTTATTTCTAGTACAAATTATAATGTTTTTGCTTTCCAGTGAAACTTATTGGGAAGTTGGAGGATGGTACCTTATTTGTCAAGAAAGGTCATGATGGTGAGGAGCCATTTGAGTTCAAGACTGATGAGGATCAAGTGATTGAAGGGCTTGACAAAGCAGTACTCAGCATGAAGAAAGGAGAAGTAGCCTTGGTCACTATTCCTCCTCATCATGCCTTTGGAACTAATGAAACAAATCAAGATCTGGCTACAGTTCCACCTAACTCATCTGTTTACTACGAAATGGAGCTTGTCTCATTTGATAAGGTAAATGTGCAATGCCATACCTTGTATGGTGTATTGATCGGTGATAAAATTAAGATCCTACCTGCCGTTTCATGCAGGAGAAAGATTCATGGGACTTGAAGAACATTGCTGAGAAGATTGAAGCAGCTGCTAAGAAGAAAGAAGAAGGGAATGTGTGGTTTAAAGTTGGCAAGTA
Source organism: Miscanthus floridulus (assembly GCF_019320115.1). Lineage (NCBI taxonomy): Eukaryota > Viridiplantae > Streptophyta > Magnoliopsida > Poales > Poaceae > Miscanthus > Miscanthus floridulus. The sequence goes on along the minus strand of NC_089586.1, from coordinate 67,248,107 downwards.
TGCCAGGGCTTCTAAGAGATATGAAAAGGTAAAAAATTTCAGCGCTGGGCTTCAAAGAACCTTTTGCACCTTCTTTGCATTATGCTAAAAATGGTATTTAAGATTGTTTTGCTCTTTATCAGGCTTTGAGCTTCGTCGAGTACGATAGCTCCTTCAGTGAAGAAGAGAAGCAGCTATCAAAACCACTTAAGATAAGCTGCAAGCTCAACAATGCTGCATGTAAACTAAGACTCAATGATTACAAGGAAGCAAAGGAACTGTGTACCGAGGTACTATATACAGAATAAACTGAAATATCTTGGGAATTATATACTTATAGTAAGAAAAAAACTGTGCTTACAATAAGTATTGGTATTTAGGTCCTGGAATCTGACAGCACAAATGTGAAGGCCTTGTACAGAAGGGCACAGGCACACATGCATCTTGTTGATCTTGATTTGGCAGAGGCAGATATCAAGAAAGCTCTAGAAATAGATCCTGACAACAGGTAATACTTTGTGGGTACTGTTTACTTGATTAAATTACAGACCCCGGACATACTAATCATATCATATATAGTACTGAAGTTGGCTTAATGAAAATCTTTTGAGAATAACTTGCCAGCTAATTCTGTTACATATCATAGTTTCAATGCAATCAGGGAAATCAACAGTTGATGGCATCAAACACGCATGCACAACTCAGTCCTTTGCAATATGTTTTTATGCAGAAACTTTAACCTGCATGTTGATACAAGTAAGATATAACTCATTCTCCTTATCAGGGATGTGAAGATGGGGTACAGGAGGCTAAAGGAGAAGGTCAAGGAGTACAAAAGAAGGGATGCCAAATTGTATGGCAACATGATTTCCAAGCTGAGCATGCTTGAAGACACGGAAGACAATGTAAGTTCCCTCCTCAACCCTCGCCCCACCTTGCCCTGCGATACCTTGATGGCCGTTGGTCTAACTGTAAATTTGCTGTTGTTGCTGCTTCAAGGACCAAATGAGTCAGGCACTAAACAAGAAGCGTGGGCTCTTATGGCCACTGACAGAAATGCTTAGGGGATTCTTCACTACCGATGGTAGCAAGGGGTCCACGCTGTGGCTTGTGCTGAGGCTATTGATTCCGGTAATACTATTGGTTGCAGTCTGTGTGGGTTACTACATGCACAGCAGTGTTCATGAAATAGACTGCATTAACTGTTAGTTGAGCAAGGTATCTGTGCTCGCCTTCTCTGCTTTTCACGGACAAGTGTTTATCGAAGTATAGATATGAGTATTATACGTATTTGTTAGCTGTGTGGGTTGAGGACTTGAGAGTGAAGTCTTGACTACTTGTACTGTATACTGTTCAACTTGATTTGTCTAATAGTTACTTCCTCTGTCTCAAAAAGAATGATAATCTCGTTTTTCAGTAGTAATCAATCTTGAGTTTTACCGGATTTATAGAAAATATTATTAATGTATCTATTATAAATAAGTTTACCATTAAAATTTATTATACTATTAATCTAATAACACTTATTATTTGTCAAACTTGAGATTATAAAGCATAGGAGAAAAGGCCCCAATGATTGGTAGCTCCACCAGTCATTCAAACAAGGCTAGTACACGTTGCATCATCGTATTTCTGGGGTGGGTGCACTTGACTTTTTCGGTGCACTTGACTTGGTAGTTTGCCCAACGGCTAGTTCAGCCCTTTGGTATATACCCCCTTGGCCGGCCCATTTGAAGGTGTTAGAGTGTGCTCTAACCACATGTGCTTAAGAGAACATTTAGTGATTAGTGTCGGTGCTTTGTGAAGTGCTTAGGTTAGTTAGACAACCGCTTATACGCTTGCTGTTGGATTAGGCCTAGTGTTTAGTGATATTTGCATATTGTCGAATTTAGCGCCACGCTGCTCAAGGGAGTTGATGGCTAGCACTCGAGGAACAAGGAATTATACTAGTTCGAGATGAAGCCATATGACCAGTGCCGGAGACTACGAGTACATGTTCCTCAAGTTCAAGTGCTTCAAACGACTTACAACAGGGGGTATGCAAGCTAGGGTTTTACGGCTAGAAAGCTAGAGGCGGCTAGAGAGCTAGAGGAAGGGGAAATCGATCCTATGGAAGAAGGCCCAGCTCCCCTTATATAGCCGTGGGGGTCGGGTTACATGTAGAGAAGAGGGGTTCTTCCGACCCGAGTGGCCGAGTGCCCAAGGGGCGGGAGAAGCTATTTGCTTGGTTAGTACTTCATCTTGTCTTGTCCTTGCTTCTGTATGCACGTCCCGGTACGGTCGTCCAGGTCTTGCTCCTCACACCAAGAAAGCATGGCGTGCCATGGCGGCACTGTGCTGGCTGTGGCGGCACTATGGGAATGGTGGTTGTTCACCAACTCCCCTACATGGCATGGGCTCGTCGTGGTCATCGTGGCCTCTGTCATGACGCCCATTTCTTTGGGGAGAAGTTGTGATGCTGCAATACAGGGGAGTGGCCATCCATTGTGGGCTACCTGCTCCCTTGGTCACGGCCTTGTTCTCCTGACATCTCATGGCCCTGGTCAGGGGCATTGGATGCATCCACTTTGAGAGGAGTTGGCTCCTAATCATGATTCTCATACTGTAGTGGGTGTGATTGTACGCCCGTCCATCAGGTTGGACGGGATTTGGGCCATGCATGGCCATGCAGGGTGATGTAGCTGAGTCCTGGTATTTTGTCTTGTCTGTCAGCGGAGTGCTGCTGTAGGGTCGAGATGGTGGACTAGAGGGGGATGAATAGTCCTTTCTAAATTTAATTGTGTCGGCTAACCGAAACAAATGCGGAATTAAAACTATCGGTCTTAGCCAAGACTACACCCCTCTAAGTTCACAAGCAACTTATAAAGATCCTAATTAGGCAACAAAGATGACAGGCTAGCTAGAGCTCACCTAACAAATTCTAGGAGCAAGGTCATACAAACCTATGCTGCTAGTACTTAAAGCACGGAGGAGCTCCTACACAACTAGTATACAAAAGCACAAAGCCTAAGCTCACTAGCAATGCTTAATAACAAGGCAACTAATGCCAAATTAGAGAGCGCAAATTACTTACCTACATAAACTAAGCAATGCAACTAATTTACTACAAAAGTAAACTAGTTACACAATGGAGCTACTTCTATGATACACAAGAAATGAGGTAACTAGCAACCTACACAAGCTAACAAATTACTAGAGCAACTACACAAGCACAATGTAAGTGAAAGTAAATACCAGCTTGTGTAACGAGGATGTAAACCAACGGAAAGACAAGGATGACACGGTGATTTTTATCCCGAGGTTCACGTGCTGCCAACATGCTAGTCCTCGTTTAAACAAGCTCCAAGGTTATCGCCAATCCTCTTGCTAGTGGTGACCCGTAAGTCACACTCTCACATGCGAAGTGCTTACCACAAGCTCTAGCACTTAATCTGGCTGGACCACTTATCATCCTTCGTGTCTCGCTCTACTAGAGTTGCTCTTCGCGGCTCCTGTGGGGTGAGCACAATTCCCCTCACAATCACTTATTCGGAACACCGCACAATCTTCTTTGCGTGCTTCGATGGAGACCACCACCAAGCCGCCTAGAAGGTGGCAACCTCCAAGAGTAACAAGCACCATCGGCTTATAACTCGAACATCTAGTGCCACTTGATGCAATCTCACGATGCAATCGCACAAGAATCGCGCTCATACTCAATTGGATGATCACTATTAAACATATGTGAGTTAGAGGGCTCCCAAGCACACCTATACAAGCCACCAAGGCTTAAGGGTGTTCATTAACCAGCCTAAGGCCAGCTAGTGCTCGGTTTTATAGCCCCAAGCAAATAGAGCCGTTGCTCCAAAAATTCCCTTTTCTATGAGGGCACCGGACACGGCAGTGCCCTCCCAACGGTCAAATTCCAACGGCTAGAAATGGTCACCAACAGGGGTGGCGGTGGCACCGCCCTAGGGGTGGTGGTGCCCACGACGATACCTAACTCTAGTTTCCTTGCCCTCTGGATAAAAGAGGCGGTGGCACTGTCCTACCAGCGGCGGTGACTAGGCGGTGCACCGCCCTCACCGAGGCAGTGTACAGCAGACACGGCGGTGCCTGCCCTCTCTCTAGTGCTCTAGACCGAGGCCAAGAGGGCACCACCCTAGGAGTGGCGGTGCCACCGGACAGGGTGGCGGTGCCAGCCCAACTTCTCCTCCTCAGCCTCGCCTAGCTGGTCACCGCCACAGGGGTGGCGGTGCACCGGAAAGGGGGTGGCAGTGCCCCCCATGGAAGCACCTCGAACTCAGTTTTTCCTCCTTTTCTTCACCTTTTTCGCCACCTTTGCAAATGTGCTAACACTACCAAGTGTTCACCACCTTTGTGCACGTGTGTTAGCTTTTCACAAACATTTCCCAAAGAATTAGTCACCCAATTCACAATGCCACTTGATCCTAGCAACGATGCAAAGTTAGATCACTCGAGTGACACTAGATGACCAATATGCAAACAAGTTTGCTCCTCTTGATAGTACGGCCATCTATCCTAAACCCAGTCATAAACTTCTCTATACACCTATGACCGGTGAAATAAAATGCCCTACAAATATACCTTTGCCTTGCGCATTCCATTTCATGTCCTCCATCGTTGATGCAACACATGCACCAACCATATCATAAATGATATGATCCACTTCATATCATCATGTGACCATATTGGTTCATCGATCTTGACTTCACTTGATCTTCACCGTTGTCATCGTCCATCGGTGCCAAGTTTTGCTCAAGCTTCATCGCCACGCAATCCATCGTGTCGAAGCCTCCAACTTGATATCATCATATGACCGTATTGGTTCATCGATCTTGACTTCACTTGCTCTTCACCGTTGCCATCATCCATCGGTGCCAAGTTTTGCTCAAGCTTCACTGCCACGCGGTCCATCGCTCCGAAGCCTCCAACTTGCCCTTCACGCTTACAACCGGTCCATCAAGCTAAGTCTTGTCTTGATCTTCTCCACCTTAGTCACATGACTCCATATCATGTCTCATATGCAATAAGCTCCTTCATCATATGTGTGGGCCTTGCAACAATCCAAGCCATCTTCACCGTCATGGCATGAGTTGCTCACACAACGGTACCTATGGACTAATCACCTGTGTATCTCATATTTAAACACATTAGTCCACCTAGGTTGTTACTCAATTACCAAAACCAAACTAGGGACCTTTCAATCTCCCCCTTTTTGTTAATTGATGATAATTCTATAAAGATGTGGAAATTAAGCTCAAATGAATTCATGTTGCTTGTCCAAGCAATTTTACCATGTGTAAATATTTTTGGACAAGTACCACAAACCCGAATTGGTAGTATTATCTCCCTCTACATATGTGCTAGTGTGTTTGGTTTAATTGCACATATATATGGATTTGAAATATGGGAAAGTAATTACTGCCAAATGATGCTAAGGTGTATAGAATAAACCTTTGAAGCGTGATACCAATCGGAGTTGCACCTTTAAGGTAATCCTTAGCACTATGGTTAGCTAGATACCACTTGGAAACAAAAAACACTAGATACCTCGTGAGATCAACATTAGAAGCAAGGTACTAGTATTACTTGAGGAACATACCAAGTGTCTAGCTAACATCATATGCATGCTAGTTTTCATTTCATCAATCAAATTCTACAACTAGCATACACCACACAAGCATGTATATTCAATTTAAAACTTTATGCAATGCAAGCAAGCAGATGAATATGCACATATCAAATGCAAACAATCAAGTTTATGAGCTTGCTCCCCCTACTTATGTGCTTCTTTTGTCCAAGAATTTTGATCCTTCTCTATTCTTTAATGTTGCTCCCTCTTTGTCCATGTCTTCTATTTCTCCTCATGATGCATTTACATATCTTTGTTTCAACTTCTCCCCCTTTGTTATTAATTTCCATAAAAGGTGTGTCATATTGATACAAAGGATTGCATTGGGGTAGATGGTTGACACTTGAATCTAGCATTTTTTATGAACACCATCACATGTGTTGGAATGACACCACTTGTATAGCTCTAGAGATATCACATATAGGATCTTTGACCTTGATACCAATCGGTGGGACACCTCCTCCTATGTCATAGCATGGGTCATCCACTTGATAATCTTAAGCTCTTGTAGATAAGGGAACTTTTGATGATCACTTAAAGTTGAGGATCACTTGTGGAACCACCGTCTTATATGATTGATACCACGTATAGAAATGTGATATCACTTGGAAGAATTTTTTTTATCATGGAGCCACTTGTTGGTTTTGTCAATAAAAAACATTTCTTGAATATTTTCTATCTTCATGAGTACCACTTGTAGGATATCACTTGTAAGTTGGTCTAGACACCACTTGTGAATTCTTGTTAAAAAATTATTTGAGTCTAGATACCACTTGAAATAAACAAACTAGATATCCATTTGCATTGTTGTCATGTTCTTGTACTCTTGTCACTATCATGAGCTTCTATTTTTGACTTGAACTAAATTGATTTGCCTAAGTTTCCAAGTCTGATTTGAACCAATGACAAACTTCTTTACACCTCTTGCAAAGGTTATCTTGCCAATGTTGTACTTCTCACTTGTTAGCAATCAAGTACTTGGGTTCACTAGCTCATGAACAAACTCATATACTACCACTAGATCATTTTATCATTCAAGCAATAGTGGTAGGCTATGAATTTAAAATTTCATTTATTATGCATGATCCTATTAAGCATGAACTATATGCACTAACCGCATACTAGTAAGGGATGAAATGATCATGCACATTACAATGATACATTTGCTATGTTGCAGAAGAGGATAGTCACATAGATTCCAATTCATATGTCCAGCCGCCGCAATAAATCTATCTCTAGAGAAAAAACACCTCTAGAGATCCCCAGTCTAGTGGTGCCTGCATCATGTATGGGGGACATTCACTGATCAAGGAAACAATTGATCATCTCCTAGCTCCTGTGCAGTGACCACCATCCTAAATAGACCATATCACCATCTATGCTGTGTGACACATGTAGTAGAGGGAGCAAGGGCGGGCAGGGCAAAGTAGTGGTACATCGAAATCGGGCTAGGCGCTGTGAAGTTTGGTGGAGTGGCGGTGAAAAGATCTCAGTACCAACAAGAAGAGGGCCTTCTAGAGGTGGGTATCCAGCCGCCATACAAATCTATCTCTCGAGACAAATGCCTCTAGAGATCGATTTCTAGATGCAAACCATACACACGTGTGTGGCCATGGGGTTTCAAACTCAGTACCTCTAGCCTCGCCCATTACATTGCTTACTACACATCAAAATCACTTGTGATCCAGTGACTGATGATACATTTCTTTTCTATTTAGCTTAGTCAATATTCCAATGCATATTTGAGACCCTCAATGAATTCAAATGAAAAAAAAGTTTGAACTGAAAAGTTTTAGATTTTTTTAAGTATTGCAACTTTGGTTTAAGTCATTTCTCTATCTGAGGTCATTTGAAATATTCATTAATCTTAAAACAAAATCTCTCAGCCCTAAAATGATTTCAAATGAAAAGGTCACCAACTCCAAAGTTGCATAGGCCGTTTCTCCATCTGAGGTACTTTGCAAAATTTAAAAACAATGAATTTCAAAATTTGAAAACATAAAATAGAATTTCCATGCAGTAAATGATTTCATATAAAATAGTGTTCAAGTACAAAGTTGCAGATCCCTTCGATTACTAGAATCCTAGTTTAGGTCGTTTCTCCATCCGAGAACATTTGCAAACTTAAAACAAACGTTTTGGGTCTTAAATGATTTCAAATGGTCATCAACAACAAAGTTGTAGACCTCTTTGAGTACTATAAATTGTATATAAAGTTTGTTTTCATCCAACTTAATTTGTAAAAGTAATGAATTTTGTTATGCTACACTTATTTTTAGCGGTGAAAATCTATTTCTAGAAGTGACGGCACCTCCTCTTAAAATATAGGGCAACTCTAAAGGCAACTGGAAAGCCCAACCGCCTCTAAAAGATAATTTTGGGAGGTGGTCTGACTTACAAACTATTTTTAAAAAGAGATTTTGATAGAGCCGTTTAAAAAAAAGGGAGTCGTGGCTCATAAATCATTTTTAGAGATGGACTTTGATGGAGCCACTGTACTTCTAAAATAATTTATGTAGTAGTGGATCTAGATGAAGGTGATAGTCTAAGCGACGGAGATTGAGAGGAGGCACTACCAAAATGGTGGACTTCTCCTAGTATTTTTAAATAGTAAAAAAATACTACCACTAGTCATAGCATATGGAAATCTCACTATGAGGTATTTAGTAGGGAAAATTTATACTAAATTTTGAGTTAAAACACTAGCAGAAGTCCACCTCACAAGGAGAAGTCTAAAATTCTGGTTGTGTGATAGCCTCGCTTCTTGTTGTCTCTTTTTTTTCTTTTGTGATTTTTTAGAGCCGTTTTTCTAGAGGCAGGTTTGTATCATTTGTTAATGCCCGGATTTTTTATCAAACACGCCATAATTTCCGGGTAACCTGCCCACCTCAACGGGGCCATAGTATGCCTAATTGAGGGTTCTCGTGTCTCATGTGTAAGCATATGTTATATGGTGCAAAATTTAACAATAATATGGAGATTAGACTCGAGCCACAATCAGCGTTGTCATCTTCATCATTATAGAATTTCGTATGCCTATTATACTAATCAGTCCCTTATATATAGATGTGGTTATTGAAGCTAGTCAACTCTTCAAAATCGTTTTCATGTTATTAACCCAAAAAAAGCATTGAGAAACGATGTTAATGAGTTTTTTTTATCATTATTAGCCTGACTTTTGCTACCATATTATATAATTAGAAATAGAAAAGAATATGGTGAGTTGTGTATATTGGAGACTTTGTCGTTACCCTGGCAATAATTAAATGGACTAATTGATTATTAGTAACTCATCCATGTTTGTAAACTCAAGACCCGTTTTCAACTCGTTTGTAGATGGTTAGTAAACAGAGTCAAAGATGCATGAAAAGTAAATAGACGCAGCATGCAGTACATAGGGCATGTCTTGGAGAAACTACTGAGGCAAATCAGAGAAACACTCCACTAGTACTTGCCTCCTCTGCACAAATGGGGACTGAAGAAACTAGTGATGGAAATCAGAGAGACACTCCACTAGTACTCGTCTCCTCTGCACAAATGGGGATTGGGGACCGGGAATGTACAATGCCGTCCTCAAGTTCCTAGTTCCAGTCAGCTCATCTTTATTTCCTAGCACCACCCTTTTGCAATATGCACCGAATAATATAGTTTCCTTGCACAGGCATCTATTCGGTTGTTTCCCACCCCTCCAATACTTGAACTATAGCCCCTTTCTTTTCTAGCTTATAAAATTTAAATTTATGCTCTGACTTGAACAAGCCTTCAACTTTAAGCTTTGATATTTTTATTATAAGTAGGACCTTTTAGTCAATGGCAGGTGCGTTTTCTTTTCTCCCATCTTCCATCGCTGCACGGGGAGGGTCTCGGCATCGGCAGTAAGGACCAAGGAGAGGCTCCGCTGTGGCCTGTGGGCAGGCAGTCTACAAAAAGGGGCTATGCAACGGGTAGGGCAGACTGACGCTGGCGGCTGGAAAACGGTTTTAATGACCAAAGCTGTTCGGCTGATGGTTTTTACGACTAATAAATCGACTATGGCTGTTTTGTTGTGAGAGAAGAACATTTAGTATGGCTGATAAGCCGAACATATCTAACTTAGGAACGAGCTCTATTGGATTTGTATTCCTTTTTTTTTTTGCTAAACCCTTAAAATTTGGATTTAGCAATTTGCGTAGGGGTCATGCACTCATGCTAAAGTTGCATTCATTCGTTCGATCTTATATGTCACCCTTAAGTCAACAAAAATATAGATGCATGTCTTGATTTAGAACAAGATTAGTCAAAGTCGGAATCCACAAAGACAAACTATATATAGGCCATGTTTAGTTCACGCCGGATTTGGCGTCTCCGAAAAACGCATACTGTAGCTACACTGTAGCGTTTTGTTTTTATGTGGTAATAATTGTCCAATCGTTGACTAATTAGGTTCAAAACGTTCGTCTCGCAAAGTACAACCAAACTGTGCAATTAGTTTTTTATTTCGTCAACATTTAGTACTTCATACATGTACCGCAAGTTTGATGTGATGGGGAATCTTTTTTTTGCATAGTGTCAAATTCTGGAATTTGGGGGCAACTAAACATGGCCATAGCCGATAGTAACATACAAGTGTACCTTAACAAGAACGTAGGCTTTAATGTCCAATTTAATATGGGACCAATAATTTTAGTGCACGAAGAAGCTAGGTCCAGTTGAGTTAACAGTTGATTCATCGACTCCTATTTATTTTAGAAGAGTGGCCCCGTTCGGTTGGCTGAAATTAGCTAAAAACACTGTTTCGGCTGAATTATTGTGAGAGAAAAACACTGTTCCTGCTAAAAAAAAGTCGAATAAATCAGATTATAAGGTAAGCCGAACGGGGCCTAAAGTACCCCTTAGTATGTACATGGATCAATGCTGACCGGAGCTCTTACAAGCGTAAGCGTGGATAAGTTGAGCCACTTTGGCAAAGCTTACGGTTTCGTCTTCTCCACTTTTTGTCACTATACAAATGGCTTCCATGAGTCGGCGAAGCCTCCTGGGAGTCGCTCTTCACCGGCTTCTAGTTGTTTGGGGAGAGGAGAGAACAATAGTTCAATGAATAGCGGAGCTACAGTACGTCAATCGTGTGTCAATGTTACAGAAGCCAAAAACATGCACAACCGTGGTTAAGAGAGCCTAATACTTCACTTCCGAACATACATGGAAAAATGGTCAAGGGAGAAAAGAATCATGCACTTTTTTGACACAAAACAACAATGTACTTAAACAATCTGTTACAAATTATAAGTCCATCTAGGTTTTCTAGGTACATTACTTTTGCTACGCACCTAAATATATATTATGTCTAGATATATATTAAAACAATGTATCTTGAAAAAATAGAATAACTTACAATTTGGAATGGATGGAGTATTATTCTACACGGTAATCTAGATGTGATATAAGCTCGCTGAGGTTGTTCGGATAGATATCCTAGGTGGTATCTTTTTTACCTAACAATATCGGGTTTATGGATCGTATCGTAGTATCGGAATACTATTGATTTTACAAATTATATATTTTAAGTAAGATTTGTAATGTGTTATATAGATTGAAGGCTATAAAATTGATTTTGATTAATTTATTTTACCTTTTTACATTTAAAGATAATTCTTGGTATTATTTTCAACATCCTTTACTTTAAATAGTATTTTTTTATCACAATTGAATCATTTAAAAAGTCATTTATCTCAATTATTGTATGTTATTATAGGATTAGGATCACATTATCAGGTACCCTAAAACTCTTTTTAGAATCATATAAAGTTTTTACGTAAAATCACGATATATATATAGGGATTGCCTGGACTTCGCTGGCCGGCGCATAAGAGCTGGGCCTAGCTAGCACTAGGCAGCCGTAGGCAGTGCAACTGTGCATGTTTGTTTGCTCGGAAGCAGTAGGGTCTAGCTGGCCAGGATCTTGTCTGTTTGCTTTGTACAAATGGATATGCATACCTTGCATTTGAGCATGTGGTAACATTATCACCAAACCTCCTTTTTTTTAATGAAACACCAAACCTCCTTATTCTCATTCCATCGAACATTTGGCGTGAGCAAGTTCACCACCACGGCCATGACACCATGGAGCGCGCAGAGGAGCAAGCCACCGACGCCGCCGCCGCAGCAGCCGACGACACGCCCTCTTTGCCAAGAGGTCTCCGACGACACGGAGAGGGCGTCTGAGCTATACACGAGGTGGAAGGAGGGGAAGGTGAGCGCGAGCAAGGCGCAGGCGCGGAGGCCACGGTAGGCGGCGGCAAGGAACATGGAGCAGACACGTGGACGCGAGAGAGGGTGGTGGCAACGACGGCGGCTAGCAGTGCCGCGTGCATCGCCGGCGCACGTGCATCCACCGGAGCTTGTCCAACCGCATCCACCGGAGCCTGTCCTCGCATCCACCATGCTCAGGGCATGCCGCGCCTCCCTCGCGTGTGCCCTGGGTGCTCTGTCCAGCGCCATGCCTCTCCTAGAGCTGCGAGCCGTGAACCGCCGCGGCCATTGTCGAGGTTGAGGTTCGGGTCGACCTCGTCAGCGTCGTCGATGGAGAGGCGAATCCTGGCGCCCGAGGCGGTGTCGAGTGGAGCAGCAAGATCCCGACGCGGGCTGCCGTCTTGAGGGAGGTGGGCATGGAGGGTGACGCGAAGGGTGGTGATAGCAACATCCGCTCCTTGCTCGCAGCGAGCCTGGCTTTCGTTTCTCTAGATGAAGCATCTTTGCTGCTTTAAGTCGTTTGTGAGGCTGGCCCAATCTCTTCTCCAGGTAGCGATGAAAATGGATAAGATACGGACATATATCATTGCTATTACATTTATTTTTATATTTCTGTCCAGATTCAGATTCGAATACGGATAGCGTCAACAATGTCAGATAGGATACAATTAGATATCGACATCATAAATATATGATTTGAGTATTCTGATACGGATATAGTATCGGATATTGAATATCCGAACTCGGATAGCTGAACCAGTATAAACAGATTCGGTCTAAAATACAATCAGAAAATATCCATACCGTTTTTACCCCTACCCCCACTCCTCCTGGCAAACAAATAAAGGATCTTGCACCCCATCAGCCTGGCTCAACAATCGGTGCAGGTGATCAAACGCGCCCATAAAGTTTAGAATACGCGGTAGGACTGGTATTATTTGAAACAATCGGTGCAGGTCGTAGTATCATATAAGGTATTAGATCGATATGGATCAAGCATGGAAACCTCATTGAGCAACCTATCAAAGTTGACCCAAGAGGGCCCACCTGGCTCTGAAGCCGCAGATGCTCTCTCCTCCCATTGGGCAGCTTGTCCTCTCATCTTCCTGCCTTTCTCCCCTCCATGACATCTCTTAGTAGCGTCTCCACCTCCCCTCTCTTGACGTCGCTGCCGATCTCGACGCCAACGCGCCATTCCGTGCAGGCAAATCGGCGGTTGGTATGCTGGTCTGCACCGAAGGGCCAGCACAGCATGGGCACCCCAGAGCAGATGCCCTCGAGCATGGAGTTCCACCCACAGTGCGTCAGGAACATGCCGATGGCCTGGTGCCGGAGCACCTCCCGCTGAGGGCACCAGCTCGTCACATAGCCCCGGTCCTTGGTCGCCTCGACAAACTCCGGCGCTAGCATCGTGGTCGTCTGCATGGCTCCCCTGAGCACCATCAGAAAGTGGTAGCTGCTGTTGGCCAACCCCCATGCGAACTCCTCGATCTGCTGGTTCGTCAACACGACTATGCTCCCGAAGTTGGCATACACCACGGACCGGGGTTCCTTGCTCCCGAGCCAAGCCAGGCACCCGTCGTCCCCCTTGGTGAGGTTGGAGCTCAGCGTCTCCAGTGGGCCGGCATCGGCTTCCGTGAGCAGCGGGAGTGGGCCGACGGCATAGATTGGTGGAAGGACGGCCGACATGGCGGCGACGACCTCGCCCTCTAGCTCGCCGAACGTGTTGAGGACGACGACGGTCACAACCGTCGGTAGAGCCTGCATGTGTTAGGAATTTAGGTATTTTCATTATCAGTTTAATCCAGAAAATTAACATCTGCAGGTTCGTGACGGCATATATGTGCATGTGTATACCTCTAATAAACACTACAGCATGCAGTGATGACATACAGATGAATACAGTAGCAGAGAGTACAATAATCATAGAGATTAGAGTATACCCAGCGGAGGGTCCCATGCCGAGGGCATCGGAGGCTCCATTCGCACCAGTCGATATAGTGCGTTGCTCGAAGACGTGGACCACAGTCGGTGCAGGACAATGTTCGCAGTGCAGTCCCACGAACGAATCACCAGGAAGAAGACAACTTGCGGTTCTGTAAGCAATCTTCGGGAGGAAGACGGGATTTGCCACCAGGAAGAAGGCGTACGAAGACGAGCAGTCGCGGATTGCTCCCCAAAAACCTAATCGCCGCGCACCCCATGCAAGGTTCTCTCGCAGACGAGGGTTCCAGAGGCACCTGCTCTCCCGCTACTCCGTGCGCGTAGAGGAACGGGACGGGGAAAACTGAAGGCTGCGGAGATGTGGAGTCTCTCAAGAACGGTTGCGGAAGAAGACGGGGTCTGAACTGACGGAGGACACGGATATATGGCTGCGATAGAGGAAGAAGACGAAGGCAACGGAGAATCCCAAGCGACGGGAAGCAGCAGGGATGGTAACTGACGCAGTCTATTCGCCTCCACCATCAAAGAGTGAAACTCCCGTGATAATGTGAATTTAAGTGGCAAAAGACTGGCCACGTCTGCCCGCTTGCTCGCCGCCCACCTGCCTGCCTCGCCACGGCCACAGCCACGGCCCGGCCCAGCCGGCGGCGGCGGCGGCGCCCGCGTGCGTGTGGCACGCCTTTATCCTTTTCTCAGCTTCTGAATTTAGATGAATAATTTTCAACCATATAAGCTGAGTCAGCGTTCAGTCAAAATCTCGTATGGTATTAAACCATGCAACACTTAATATTACGTACCATATAGTTTTATTTGATTTATTAAATATTATATGGGCCAAGCCCATATTATATCCAACAATTCCCACCAAACTCTAGGGTTTGTAACAACGTAGTCTTAGAACCACATTTCTTTTATATACCAGTGTTTCAATGAAGACTGTTAAGTCGAACATCCATCTAAAACAATAGTTTTACTCAGTCATAACTAAACAATGGACTAAGCCTTGAATTGATAGTTTTGTGTGAGGTGAATGTCACTAAAGTCCTTAGCTGATACTGGGCAGCAAAAGGCATCCCCTCTATTTGAAGCATATAAGTCATACTTCAGTGCCTTTCATGAGTATTTAGAGATCATCCAAATCTCATAGACTATGACCAGCAGTCTGACTCATATAGGTGTGTTCCTCAAAAGATGTTCTATAGGACAACATCTTTACTTTGACAAGCCACTTGGAACGCATTAAGGCAAAAGCCAGCCTACCTTACAGAAAGAAAAGATATGCATCAGAAATGAGTCTTACTAAGGATCTTTTCTCACAATTTACTACTATTTTGTTGCACCGTCCTACTTTACGGGATCTCCGATCACATAGAACATGTTACCACTATAGTAAATTTCAAGTGGGTCTCAAATCCCTCTCTCTCGATGCACTTTCTATCACATTGCATGATAGACTCTTAGTGAACTGATCTGCCAGATTATTAGACGTGTGGATATAGTCCAACACTATTACTCCGGAGTTTCTCAATTTTTTGACATATTTTAGTCGTATTTTAACATGCCTTGTGGACTTCAATCTTTGGAACTGTTAACTTTTGTAATCACAGTTTGGTTATCGCAGTTCATAGAAATAGCCGGTATGGGTTTCTCAACAACCGGTAAATCTATAAGGAGATCATGAAGCCACTCAGCCTCAGATCCAGCAGTGTCTAATGCTGTGAGTTCTGCTTCCATTGTAGACTTCGTTAAGATACTCTGCTTGCAAGACTTCTAGGAAACAACACCACCTCCAAGCAAAAACACATATCCACTTGTGGCATAAAGCTCATCAGCATCAGAAATTCAGTTGGCATTACAGTAGCCTTCTAGTACTTTCGGATGTCCGGTATAACAAATACCATAGCCCATGGTCCCTTTTAGGTAGCGCATTACTCTCTTAAGAGCACGCCAATGATCATCTCCCGGGTTTGACACAAACCGGCTCAGCTTGCACACAGCAAGTGAGATGTTAGGCCTTGTTGCACTGGCAAGATATATGAGCGAACCAATGATCTAGGAATATCTCAACTGATCCCTTGCTATTCTTCGATTTTTCCTCAATACCACGCTAGGGTCATAAGGTGTAGGAGCAGGTGCACAGTCACTGAACCCAAAGCGACGCAGCACCTTTTCCACATAATGGGTTTGTAATAGAGTTACCCCACCATCACCTTCTCTTAGAAGCTTGATATTAAGAATAACATCAGCCTCTCCCAAATCTTTCATCTCAAAATTTTTAGATAGAAATTCCTTCACCTCCTCGATCACTTTGAGGCTGGATCCAAAGATCAGTATGTCATCAACATATAAGCACAAAATGACTCCTTCACCCCCACCATACCGATAGTACACACATTTGTCAGCTTCATTCACAACAAAGCCAGCAGATGTTAAAATTCTATTGAACTTCTTATGCCATTGCTTAGGAGCTTGTTTTAGGCCGTATAATGACTTTAATAATTTACACACCTTGCCTTCTTGACCATTTGCTACAAACCCATCAGGTTGATCCATATTGATCTCCTCCTCCAACTCTCCATTTAGGAAAGCTGTCTTAACATTCATTTGATGAACGATAAGATCATAAGAGGCTGCCAGGGAAAACAAAACTCGAATTGTGGTCAATCGGACAACCGGTTAATAAGTATCAAAGAAATACTCACCTTCCTTTTGAGTATAATCCTTGGCCACAAGTCTTGCCTTGTACCTCTCAATAGTACCATCAGGCCTGAGTTTTTTCTTTAACAGCCATTTGCAACCTATAGGCTTGCACCCACAGGGACGATCAACTATTTCTCAAGTTCTATTAGACATAACAGAATCCATCTCACTCCATACTACTTCCTTCCATAAATCAGCATCAAAAGAGGAATATGCCTCTCCAATGGTCGTTGGTGTGTCATCCACAAGATACACAATATAGTCATCACCAAAAGACTTTGCAGTCCTCTGTCTCTTGCTTTTCCTGGTGACTATAGTGTCATCCTCCTCAGGATTTTGCACATAGGG
This sequence comes from Miscanthus floridulus, assembly GCF_019320115.1. Lineage (NCBI taxonomy): Eukaryota > Viridiplantae > Streptophyta > Magnoliopsida > Poales > Poaceae > Miscanthus > Miscanthus floridulus. The sequence continues at coordinate 67,231,273 of NC_089586.1, read as the reverse complement.
TTCCTCAAAATGTTCTATCAAAATAAAATTTTCATGCTCATGGAGAATTATAAATTCATGACCAGTTGTGCTAGGTGCATTTTTCATGGGAAACTCATTCTAAAAAATGTAGCGTCTCTAGATTCCATGATTGTATCAACAGTCATCTCAGAAACACTAAAATTTATAACTAAAAATCTATAACCCACGCTGTGAATAGCATAACCAAGAAAGACACCATCAACAGTCTTTGGTTCAAGCTTTCGCTTTTTGTTTATTGGCACATTCACTTTTGCCAAACAACCTCAAGTTCGCAGGTAAGAGAGATTTAATCTCTTCTTCTCCTATTCCTCGAATGGTGTGATTTGTTTGTTCTTTGTGGGCACTCTATTTAGGACATGACACGCTGTCAATATAGCCTCACCCCACCATTCCTTAGATAGTCCCACAGTCTCCAACATGGCATTAACCAAATCAGTTAGAGTGCGGTTCTTTCTCTCTGCAATCCCATTGGACTATGGTGAGTATGGTGGCGTCCTCTCATGAATAATTCTATGCACCGCGCAAAACTCAGAAAAATCATTTGAGAAACATTCTTCCCCGCGATCTGACCATAAACGCTTGATCTTCTTCTCAAGTTGATTTTCTACCTCAGCTTTATAGACCTTAAAATAATGCAACGCTTCATCTTTTGTTTTCAGCAAATACACGTAGCAAAATCTAGTGCAATCATCTATAAGTGTCATAAAGTATCGTCTACCACCTTTAGTCAATTCGCCATTCATTTCGCATAAATCAGAATAAACGAGTTCTAATGGTGCCAAGTTCCTCATCTCAGCAGCCTTATGAGGCTTGCGCGGTTGTTTCGATTGCACACACACCTGGCACTTAGAATCTTTGACCAAGTTAAATTTTGGGATTAAATTCAGATTTGCAAGCCGTGTGAGACAGACAAAAATTAATGTGATAAAGTTGTGAATGCCATATATTCGACTCATCCGAAACATTAATATTGTTCACCACTTTATTATACACATCATCAAGCAAAGATAAGCGGAACAAGCCTTCGCAATTATAACCTTTTCCAACAAATGTTCCATGTCTTGACACAACACATTTATTAGACTCAAGCACAATTTTAAAGTCATCGCGATATATCTGAGAAGCGCTAACATGGTTCTTTTTGATGGAGGGGACATGCTGCACGTTCTTTAATGCACCGTCTTTTCTGAAGTAAACTTTAGAACGACCGTACCAGCACCAAGAACATGTGCATGCGAACCGTTTCCCATCAGCAAGGCTCTACTCCTACCGGCCTGATAGGAAATAAACAAAAAAACATCGACACACACATGAATATTAGCACCGCTGTTCATCCACCACTCAGGTGAAAGACAAACTGAAAGAACAAAAGATAAAGAATTACCATACCCAGATGTTCCTCCTCCTGTCTCGCTAATTACTATGTTTGATGATTTCTTTTCTTATTTATATTTGCGGTCTAGGCACGCACTTGCCCAATGCTCATCACTCCCGCAAACAAAGCAACCTCCACCTTTCTTGTTGTTTTTCTTCTTAAATTGTGCAGTCTGCTTAGGCTTTGCATTGTTGTTCTCTTGCATGTTCTTCTTCTTTTTATTACGAGATGCAAATGAGTTTTTCTTCTACACCATATTGGCAGCGGAAGACTCAACTCTTTTTCTACGGTTGTCTTTTGCTCTCGCCCTCTCCTCAACATCAAGAGATCCAATAAGCTCAGCCACACTAAACTCTTGTCTCTTGTGTTTTAGAGAAGTAGCAAAATCTCTCCAAGAATATGGCAGCTTAGCGATTATACCGCCGGCCACAAACTTGTCGGGCAACAGACATGGGAAATGTTCTAGTTCCTTCGCTAGCGCCTGTATCTCATGAGCCTGTTCGACCAACGGTTTTCAACCATTTTGTAGTCATAAAACTGCTCCATAAGATATAGCTCACTGCCAGCACCAGAAACCCTAAACTTTGCCTTAAGAGCATCCCATAACTCTTTGCCTGATGTGCAAGATATGTAGTTTTTCTCATACTTGGGATGAAGTGCACTAATCACGGCGCCTCAAAAAAGGTTATCGGCAGCCAAGAACTTTCGCTCCTCCTCAGGAGTAAACTATTCAGGCTTCCCCTATGCGGCGTGATAGCAGTTTATCGCAGTCAACTACAATACCATCTTGGCACGCCATATCATAAAATTCTTGCCATCAAAATTATTTGGCTTCAAAGCAGCAACAAAACTACTGACAGAAAATTGTCTAACATTAGGTTTTTGCATTGTTAGGAATTTAGGCATTTTTATTATCAGTTTAATCCAGAAAATTAATATCAGCAGGTTTGTGACGGCATATATGTGGATGTGTATACCTCTAATGAACACTACAACATGCAGTGATGACATACATATGAATACAGTAGCAGAGAGTACAGTAATCACAGAGATTAGAGTATACCCAGCGGAGGGTCCCATGCCGAGGGCATCGGAGGCTCCATTCGCACTAGTCGATATAGTGCGTTGCTCGAAGTCGTGGACCACAGTCGGTGCAGTACGATGTTCGCAGTACAGTCCCACGAACAGATCACCAGGAAAAAGACAGCTTGCGGTTCTGTAAGCAATCTCCGGGAGGAAGACGGGATCTGCCACCAAGACGAAGGCGTACGAAGACGAGCAGTCGTGGATCGCTCCTTAAAAACCTAATCGCCGCGCACCCCGTGCAAGGTTCTCTCGCAGACGAGGGTTCCGAGGGCACCTGCTCTCCCGCTACTCCGTGCGCACAGAGGAACGGGACGGGGAAAACTGAAGGCTACGGAGATGTGGAGTCTCTCGGGAACAGTTGCGGAAGAAGACAGGGTCTGAACTGACGGATGACACGGATATATGGCTGCGATAGAGGAAGAAGACGAAGGCTGCGGAGAATCCCAAGAGATGGGAAGCGGAAGAGACGGTAACTGACGCAGTCTATTCGCCTCCACCATCAAAGATTGAAACTCCCGTGATAATGTGAATTTAAGTGGCAAAAGACTGGCCACGCCCGCCCGCTCGCCGCCTCGGCACGGCCCGACCGGCAGAGGCGCGCGCGTGTGGCACGCCTTTATCCTTTTCTCAGCTTCTCAATTTAGATGAATGTTTTCCAACCATATAAGCTGAGTCAGCGTTCAATCAAAATCCTGTATGATATTAAACCATGTAACACTTAATGTTACGTACCATAGAGTTTTATTTGATTTATTAAATATTATATGGGCCAAACCTATATTATATACAATAGCATGTGTGCAAGGACGATGCGGAGCACGGGGTCATCCGGGTCCGTTGTCCGGACGAAGCTTGCCATGTCGCGCAGGCGCATGTCTGCCGGCAGCCCCCGCACCGGGTCGATGACCGTGCTGTCCAGGTAGACATCGCGCAGCTGCTCTTCATCTGCAGACGGAGTTGGACATTGATGGTTTGTAGCAATTGATGAACCAATCAATAATTGTTCATCTACGGATCGATATTAATCACTAATCAGAGACAGCTAGCATCTCCATGCAGTACCTTTGAGGGGAATTATGCCCTTGTCGATGAGTTGCTGGCACTGCAGGGACGCCAGGAGCCCGCAGGCGCTCGTCGTCCAGAAGGCCACCGCCCGGACACCCACGTCCGCGGCGGCGCGCAGGACGGGATCGATGTCGGAGACGACGCATGTTGCCGGTGCTCCGGAGGCAGACAGGTCGTCGAGCAGTTTCTTGAGGTGCGGGACAAAGGTATCGAGTGACGCAAGCAGGCTGACCATGACCTGCGGGGAGTCGCCATCGTCTTCACCACAGGGCGGCGGAAGGCCGTCCGGGATGGAGGCGAAGCCAAAGCCCGGGGCGCCGGCCAGCGCGGCGGGGCCTCGTGTGCGGAGCAGGCGGCGGCGGTTGCGGTCGGAGTGGACGAAGGTGACGCGGACGCCGCCACGGACGTGGAGGAGCTTGGCCAGGTGCAGTGCTGGCGTGACGTGGCCCTGCGCCGGGAATGGGAAGAACACCGCGTGGGTGGCTGGCTTCTCAGCTCGAGTCGACATGGCCGAGGGTCGGTCAGCTCTTGCGGTGCCAAGGTGCGGTTCCTGCTGCTGCTGCTGCAGCAGTGCTGCTTGCTCTGTCGAACACTCCGTCTTCCCTATAGACTGTCCGCACCGCCCAAGTGCTAAATGGACCGGTAAAAGCACTATGGCCCACAAGTCAGGATGCCTTTACAGATCAGTAGTGGACCAGCGCTGCTCTCACTCGCCCGGTATAGCAGTCTCCAAATAAACTACCAACGGAAGTTGCCGCCGCCGCCACGGAGGTCGAGTGCGCCGCCGTCTCCGTCCTGTCCGGTGAGCAGCTCTTTGATTCCTCGTAGCAACGACTGGCCATGGCCTAGAAGCATCCGTCTGAGCTCTCATCTGCCCCATCTAGCAGCCCAAGTAGCCACATTTGATCTCGGCATGGCCGCCTGCTAGGGTTCGTCGCCTGTTCCGTCCACTCCATGGATACTCTGTAGTGTCCACCCCCGGCGGTCCTCTCCCTGTTCTCCTACGCTGACATGTGTTTGAGCGGCTTGTCGAAGCCATTGAAGCTGCAGACTCGTACTTCAAGCAAAAGGAGGATGTCATTGGCCGTCTTGGGTTCATCCTAATCGAGGTACTGCAACATGCGTTCAGATTCTTGTTATGAATGTCACTGAAGTCTTTAAATATCTGAATTCATTCTTGTTTCAGGAACTGCTAAAGGGGACTAGATCATCTCAATAGGGATTGTCACTCATGTTTGTCGGGTTGGTCTTCATGTCGTCAGTGGAAGCTTGATCAACGACATCAAGCTTTAATAACAAACGTTGTACCAAGACAAGGGGAGGATGTGCTAATACATGAGCAGTTGTGTTTAACTTTCTATGAATCTTGAAATTTTTGCCATTGATCCTTGTCGAATGGCAACTCAACGCCAGTATTGCCTCTTGGATTTTTCTTCTTGCCAAGATTAATTATGCTTAGTGAAATGTAAAATGGTTTGATGGAAGTGCTTATGCTAATTCAAGCTGGTAAAATGCGCAGTAGCTATTGCAGTGCTGTGGTTGTGCCACGATCACTCTTTACTAACCAAATATAGTAATATGAGACAAGTCAAACAACTTTTCCCTAAAAAATCTATGGTTAATGTTAGAGCAATATTGTGTACCTGCCAGACATGAATATATATGTGGCCTAGGTGATTTTTCTTCAGAATTGAAGTACAGAAACATCAGCACAGAACCGCAAAATAAACAATTAAGTGGCATAGGTCCAAACATAGTAAACATTTAAATTATAACATGGGTTCACAATTATTAGTAGTACAACACAACCACTGCAAGGTAGGCTCAGCTACTGAGTCTATTACAATCCTCAATGCAACACACTACAACAGAAGTTTAATGGTCTACTAGTACAAGAAATGAGTTCGGATTATTACAACACTGGTTTAAGGGTCTACATTGTCATCTAAATTGGCACCAATGTTCTGCAGTATCTGTTGTTGTTTCTTTGCATAGTACTTGTGGAGGCGTGGAACACACTTGTCCAGATCAATCTCGAGGATGCGCTCTTCCTCGTGTGTTTGTAGTATGTCAGCTTTCTTACGCATGAGCCACAGTTTCTCTTCCTCAATTGCTACCATGTGCTGATTGTGTTGGTGCAGCTCATCGTATCTCTGTGAGTCGATGGCTGCCATTTGCTCATAGCGAGAGCCTTTCTTCGCATTTTCTTCTTGCCATAATGAAAGCTTTTGTATCGACAGGTCCTGCAACTTAGAAACATACTGAGATGAATCTGACGTAGAGGACGAGGTAGATTTCTTAGCTGCTCTTTTAGCTGCATCCCTCCCCATAGGCCTCTTGCTCCCTGAGTACTGAGAGGACGGTGTCCCCAGGTCATCATCGTTGATGTTGGAGGCTGTGGGAATATGATCAGCTATTGCATCGTCGTCTCCATATTGTGCCCCTCTGAGGTTGAGCTCCATCCACTTAGGCTCGTCCTTCAGCAAATCCCAGCAATGCACGTAAATAAACGGGTACTCTTCGATGTCTGCAAAGTTTGCTAGAGCTAAAAAGGTCTGCAAAAGGGGTACATAATTTTAAAATTATGAAGCAAACTCTAGATCAAACCAAATGACAATACCAGATCATATTTTGTTAATAAAACGATGGTTTCATAATTCACCTTATCCGTATCACTCATCCCGCTCGGATTGTCTCAAAGAACATCTGCCATGTACCCTGCAAATTTATTCGCTTCAGCCTTGATAGTGTCCCAGCGACTCTGCAGCGATCTGAAACTTCTCTCAGGCTAGGAACCCCTCCTGTTATTGTACCGGCTTGTAATCCTAGCCCAGAACCCGTCCTTCTTCTGCCCTGTGTTTATAATTGGGTCGCAGCTAATTTCCAACCATGACTTCACAAGGAACACATCTTCTTTTGGGGAGAAGTTGGATAACTTGGTGCGACTAGGTACGACCTTGCGCCGTCGACCAGCTGGCAACGATGCTCCTTCACCATCACCCTGACTCTCTTTCAATACTACTGGTTCAACACTCTCGACTGTTGCAGCGACAGACTGATTTTGAGCAGGTGTTGTAGAAGATGATGGTGGATTTGGGAGCGGCATGAACCCTTGGTTCAGAGCTGCGGTCCATCCTCCCTGGTAATATGGGTACTGCAGAGCATATGGTTGCAGCCCTGGGTTCCACCCTCTATAGAAGCCTTGCATTGGAAGACCCCCGTCGAAACCGGTAATGTCATCACCAACTTGATCAGAATTATTAGGATTCATCCTGCAAAAAAATGAAGTAAATGCTATAATGCCCCTGTAAACCATATGGTTAAGTACATCTATGGACTGGACAGCATGTTTTCATTTTTGTTCTGTATTTCTGTCAGAGTTCAACAAGCTGAAATTATCTTTAGATCATGCTACCATCAGGTTTCAGGTAACATACTACGTGAAGATGCCACAACTAAGAATTAATATACTAGCTACTGCTGATACAGAAAGAAAATTAGAGAACTAGCTGCTGTAGGTAACTGTTCTTCAAAATTCCGTTGTCAAAGCCATGTTACTGTTGTCCTACGCACAATGTAGTGAAATAGTGAATCAAACGAATTTGGTTACTAAAATGTATATTCAAGTAGAAGCATATTCTAAGAAATGTCTATCTATCCATATGACAGGTGTGCTGCAGGATGATTCTAAAAATTGTCTATCTATCCATATGTTCAGAAAGCCGTAGACCAACTGAAGTTACTGAACAACAGGAAGATCCAAATTTATTCAACTAGCTATTTCAAAAAACTAGCTACTGCTGAAACAGCCGAGAGCAACTGAGCTGGGAGCAGAGCGACAGCGGTGCCGGGAGCCGAGCGTGGTGACGGAGCCGGGCGGCTAGCGTGGCAGCGGTGCTGGGGCCGAGCGTGGCGGCGAAGGTGGCCGGCAGCGGGGCTGCGTGGCGAGTGCAGCGGCGGACAGCAGGGCGAGCGCGGCGGGGCCAGCAGGGCGAGCGCGGCGGCGGAGCTAGGCGGCCAGCGCGGCTAAGTGAGCGCCCGGAGGTTGGTCGCCGGCGGCGCCGCGTTGCGAGTGCGGCGGCAGGCCGGGGGGCCATTGTAGCGGCTACGCAACGGAGGCAGGTCCAGCAGGGCGCGCGCGGCTGCTTGCAGCGAGGAGCGCGGCAGCTCACAACGGGACGGCGGGGCGACCGCGGCGAGGCCGGGGAAGCCACCGCGGCACGTCGCAGCGGCGACAGCCGCCGAGCGCCTCCAGATCTACAGGTGCTGACTGATGTACAGGACTACCTTCTCCGTCGATGGCGAATCGCCGAACGCGCCGTAGAGCTCTCCTCCGAGTTCGTCCGCGCCCGCCTCAACTCTCTCTGCTGCCGTTTCACAGCTCCAAACTTGGATCGACGACGGGGTGGATGAGGCTTGTTGCCCACCTTTGCTGACCCGCCCCTGCACTCCCCTCTCTCCCCAATGCCCTCGGATTTGAGGGAGACCGCCGGCTTCTCCAGGATGTCATCGGGGAGCTTGCTAGACATTTCACAGCAATGGCGCGAGAGGAGCGTTGCTGGTGTGGTGGACGGGATAGCGTTCGTCTCCCACTGCGCTAGGTTTGGAGATGCCCTGTAGTAAATGGAGGGATTGGGGATGAAATAGAGAGCAGCGGTGCGGGCCTTTCCTTTGTATATTTCCGGTACATGCTCGGTTCCAGGCGCGCGGTGCGGACAGTCTAAGTGAAGTTGCTGGTGGCCTGCGATACTGCCGACAAACTATTCGCACCCTGCCACCCAAAGCATCAGTTTCGGATTTCAGCCTGTTCGCTTGCTCGTATTTGGCTTATAAGCCATGGTTTATCAGCTAACGAGCAGTATTTTTCTTTCACACCAAATCAGCCAACAGTCCTTTCAGTCATGGCTTATAAGTCAAACTAGCTCAAACGAACAGGACTATGATCTCTGTACGTACACGTTGTTGGAAGACTTTTGCGCACGTCGATCGATACAGTAAACTACTATTGTACAGCTGGACTTCTAAACTACGGACTTGTTTGGGAGACCTCGGCCTTACTAGTGAATAGTTTTTTTCTTTGATTCCATAGAGCAGCTTCAGTAATAAAGTTAAAGTTATTTAAAAAAATATTGGTCCAACGGCTTCTCAAAGATGATAGTAGAAAGAGAGCCAGGAAAAGCTAGTATTTCCACTTCATCTGTGAAACTGTTTCTGTGACAAGAAGCTAAGGCCGTGTTTGGATTGCTCCTGGGCGGAGCTGCCTAGCGCGCAGGCAACATATGGCTTCCTGGCATGGGAGTTGCCTAGGAGGCCCTCAACCAAACACGCTTCTAAATAACAGTTTTTAAGAAGAAGTTGTTTCATCAGTACCTATGCGGTAGGGGAAGTAAAAAACAGCTTTGTGAAGTTCGATTCTCGGTCTAAAATTTTGTTGCCAAAAGTTTAGATTTAAATTTTAAATGATTAAACTTTAAAGGTCCAAACTACATGATCGTTTGGATCATGAGCTAAAGTTCTAATTCAAAAGAACTATTGTACCTTTTGGATTTTTCAGCCACTGAACTGTACATGCCCTGAGACCTGATGGAGTTCAATTTTTTTGCTGTTTGCTTGCTAAAATAATAATCAACCTGATTGATATTGATAAATAAATAATTTAAAATTGGTACAGTAAATAGTTCAACAAAATATGGCACATAGTTCAACAAAAAATGTTTATCCACATGCAGACCTAATGTAATCCAAAGAAATTGTAGTTCAAACAATACATAAACTTTTTAGAGAGTGCTACTTTTTTTTATCTACATCACTCTCGCCTATCAGCGATGTTCTCACGGAAGATATTCATGTTATGATCATCGCCACCGCCATGTCGATTGCCACCTCTTGGCTCATATGAAGACCTCACGCATTGACAAAATTATTTGGCTTTGCTTTGGCATCAGATATGACAATAAGCCTGACAAAAAATCTCCATTCATCATCAAAACGCCAAAAGAAAGTAATGACATTGCGAAAAGATGAGTGATGAAAATCGAATACCTCATTTGCCTTGTCATAGCGATTACACATCTAGGTTGTGTTAAATAAAAATTAATATGTCAAAATGATGTAATTTTTCAACATATAAGACAAAAGAACTTATATCTAGAGTGTCTAGAGCTGCGTACAAGATATTCTATTTAGAGTAAAATCCAGCAGCGGTTGTTAAAGTTGTCAGGAGGTATCATCTAGGTCCTCAAAGTCCTAAAATACATTTTTGGTTCCCTAGAGTTATAAGGGGTCTCATCTAGATCTAAACGGGCGTTTATCCAACGTACTATCCTACATGGCATGTTGATTCAGCGCTTGCATGAATATGAAAGATGGGACCCACGTGTCAGCTATAGTGTTGTTTTGCCGCGTCACCTGGACTTGTGTGTCAAGACTCCTTTTAAAAATCATACCTTTTTCATACAACCTTGATGAAGATGATGTTTATACAAATAATATAGCCATCGATGAGATCTACATCTTTATAGTTTTGAGTTTACTTATTTGAGACTGTTAATATGCTCAAAAATGATATAAGGTTTCAGCATCATATTATCGCATATTAGGATGACTTGTCTTAGAAAAAACCATATTTTTCTTGTATGGTGTCAAATAAAGATAATTTGTATACAAAAATTGTAGCGCTCGATGGGATCTACAAACTCCTAGTTTTGGGTTTTGTCATTCGAGGTCGTTAAGATGGTAAAAAAGATAATATAAAGTTTCATCAGTATATTAATCACGTACCAGGGTATGTCACCTTAGAAAAATCATTTTTGTATGATGTCAAATAAAGATACATTGTATATGAAAATTGTAGCCCTCGATGAAATCTACGAATTCCTAGTTTTGGGTTTTATCATTTGATACCGTTAAGATGGTAAAATAATAATATAAAGTTTTAGCAGCATATTAATCGTGTATCAAGGCTTGTTGCATTAGAAAAAATTATATCTTTCTTGTATGGTGTCGAATAAAAGTACTCTGTGTACAAAAGTTGTAGCTCAACAAGATGTACAACTTTCTAATTTTGAGTGTTTTTATTTGTAGTTGTTTATATTTTTTTTTAAAAATTGATATAGGCTGCAGGGAGAAAAAATTATACAAAATTTTCAGCAGTACTACCACTGACATATGGGTCTCATCTGTGAGATCTATATAAGCATTGAATCGACATGCCGCGTAGAATAGTGGGTCAGATAAACTCCCATTTGGACCTGGATGTGACCCGTTATAACTTTAGGGAGCCAAAAATACATTTTAGAACTTTGAAGACCTAGATAACACCTCTAGACAACATTGAGCATCGCTGATGAATTTTACTCTTATCTTTATACTGCGTAGAAGGATTGGTCAGTTTTGTATATATGTTAATTATAGTGGTTGTTTACTGCATTGTTAGAAATCAACTTAAATAAAAGATTAGCTTCAACCTTTGGATGCAACAATATTTTACAACATGAGAAAACAACAGTATTGTTTGAATGGAGATAATTAACTGCATTGGGAGAAATCAATCAGGTATCTAAGTAATATTCCTGCAGCTCAGTATTTTTTTTCTAACAAGAAAACTTAGCAGCTGATCTGTTGTCCAACCATAAACTAGGACCATAAATTTCAAAAAAAAAAAAAAACTAGAACCATTCATTGTTTTCCAAATCATGCTATCTGTAAAAACTGAGAATCTATAACACAGTTAATGAGGATCTATTTTAGCCAAAATCAGACAGCCCATACTGTATTTTGTTTTGTTAATAACTATCATGAAATAGTACAACATGTAACACAATTGTCTACGCAATTTGGATTGCACCAAAAAATCATTTCCAAGAGTTTTATTCTCTTTTCAAGACCAACACCTTCAACGCCGTCGCCTACTGCATCAGCTTCTCCAGTCATAGGTGCAGGATCTTCAAGGCCCTGTTCGCTTAGCCAGAATTAGTCCTACTTTTCAGTCATAAGAACAGTATTTTTCTCTTACAACAAATTAACCCTATAAATCAGCCACAGCAGCAATAAGTCCTGCCAAACAGGACCCAAAATGAGGAAGGCCTCGATGGCTTGACAAGCTGCCCACGCGCCAGCTGAACTGAATGGTATCTAAGCATATGCTTCAATCCAAACTCTTAACATATATGTAGGGGAAGCAATTGCTACCAATTGGGGTTCATGAAACTTGTTCATATCCTTTTTGTAACACCCTAAAATTTGCACGATTTTAAAATAGGAGAAATCATTTAATTATGCCTTTTGTGAGCATTTAAATTTAGAAAAAAATAATAACTTTGTTAAAAATAAAATCAAATATAGGTCTACAAACATGCATGTGCATTCATGCTGCTGCAAATTATTTTTGTATTGTGTGGTTTGAAATCAAACTTTAAATTGATCTGAATTTGTATTTCAAAATTGGTTTGGAAAATTAGAAAAGAAAAAGAAAAATATTTTCCCTTCTATTCGGCCTGCTGGCCTAGGCGCAGCCCGCCTTCATCTCTTCCTCACTCCCCCGCATGGGCCTGCTCTTCCCGTCGGCCCAGTCGCCCCGCTCGCCGTTTCCCTCTCTCGCGCCCAGCAAGCCAGCCCAGTCGAAGGCCCGTGTTGCCCGCACCCTCTCCTCTCTCGCCATGAGCCGCTGGCAACTGGGTCCCGCATGTCAGAGTCTTCCTCTTCCTCCAGCTTGTGTCCGGGTCGGTCACGACCGCCGTCGCCACCGAGTCCGCCTCCTCTACGCGTCTTGGCGCGCTACCCACGCCGCCCCACCTCATAAAAGCCAAGCCGTGTTTGCCGCCCCCATCTAGTTGCATCGAAGTTGTCGCCCTCACTCTGAATCGCCGAGTCGCTACAAACCCTAGTAGCTCACGCCGCCACCGCCGCCGTCCGCTTCGCCGTGCGCCATGCCGCCGTCTGCTTCGCCGTGCGCCACGCCGCCTCCATTCGCTCCACACCACGGTAACCGATCGTGGTGAGTTCTCCTTGCTCTCCTCTACCTCTCGGTGCTCTTGGTTTGTTTCCTCGTGGACCGTAGGTCCTGAATCGCTTGCACCGCCCGCCTCCGGACATGGCGCCGCCACAGTCCAGCTCACCACCAGCCACTCCCCCCTCCCGAACCAATCCTGGCCGCCCAAGTCTAATCCAACGGCCTACAATTGATGATACTGGTTCGGCCAGAATATTTGCAAAAGAGACCCCCTCCTATTCCTTAATCTAACCCGTCGTCCTTTCATATATTCTAAAGAGCCCCTCGGGTTATTGATTATAGAAGCCACAGTCCAATGTGCAAATCCAGAATACGTTTTCTTCTTTAAAAAGCGTAGTTTCCTTCGGATTAGATTCAAAATACGTTTTTATCTATTTACACTTTTGCCACTAATCTTGTTTAAGCCATAAAATCTTTGTTTTAACTCCGATTTGATCAGTTCAAGTTGCATTAGGTTCGTAATTCCATAATCTACATGTTCATACTACTGTTAGGTATGTTTTTAACTTTTAAAATTCGAGGTTAGATTTAATCTATTATTTTACTAAAGGAAATCTTGTTTAAAACATAGCTTCTTCGTTTTACCTCCGATTTTTGTGATCTTCATGCCTATGTGATCGAAGCGAGACGTAGATTCATTTTATAAACTTTTTATCTTGGTTCTATGCAGGTTGGTGTACTATTCTAATATATAGCTTTTATTTGCTATGCATGATTGCTTCTGGATACTTGTGTGTTGCTGTGATTATCGAGTATAGACGGTAAGCAATTTGTGGGTGGCCAAGAGTACTACTTTGATGAGCAAGATCAGTAGGAGCACTTTGTTCAAGGCAAGTATAGCATGGGATTATCCTTGTTTCCTGTCAACTTTAATACATTTAATTCATGTTGTATGTGTCACCTTGATAGGGATTTTCTAGAATTGAACTTATACCTTGGCTCCTATGGGATATGCATTGGGTAGCTTTGCTAGTGCTCAACTAAATCATGATCTTGTAACTTGACTAATGGTATATGCAATAAACATTAAAATATGACTTTTTAGCAACTTAAAATCAGGGTGCTGGAGTATTTAGCTACTTCCTAAATGCTTCAGATTCCTCTCTCTTAGGACTTATCTATAAGTGATTATCCGGGACTTACAGTACAGCTGTGAGGGCTACATGGCTCTAGCTTTAGCCCAGTATGAGGACCTTTTCTAGCTTATTAGTGGTTACCTTTATTGGCGTAAGAATGGCTTGCCAAATCAGGTATAGTGCGGTCTCTGTCCCCATGTGTATAGGCTGTGTGTCAATGTGTCATCGGGAAGGGGGCTCTATATCTGTTTGCTGTGAATCTAATGGCCCTAACTTGTTAGACGAACCTTTGAAAGGCTTCATAGTGAACCCTATCGACCTTCCTTGGTAGTGGGTCAAGAGGCTGATCACCTCGGGCGAAAAGGTAAATCATGACTCACAGTGAAAGTGTACAACCTCTACAGAGTGTAAAACTGATATATCAGCCATGCTCACGGTCACGAGCGGCCTTGGAACCCTTACGGAATAGATGATGAACACTGATGATACTGATGATAAAGATGCTCATTAATAGTTAATTGTTTATGCTATTCATTATTCATGTTTGCCTGATCATGTGTTTATATGGGCTTGTGAATAAACTTGTTGTCACCCAATTGCTAAAAGATGACTCATTAAAAGCTAATCACAGTTGAACCAGTGTCAGCCTTTTGAGCCTCATAAACCCCATGTTATATTTGTTGAGTACGACATGTACTTACGCTTGCTTTACTTTTTAAATCTTTGGAAAAATCCTGGATGTGTATCAGATTGCTAGAGTTTGGAGGAATTAGGCTTATGATCAACCAGTCAGTTGTCTCTATGGAATTAGAGTCTTCACTCGAAGATCAGAGTTGTATTTTTGTTGTTTGTTGTCTAAGATTATATCCTTTATATTAAGTACGTTATATATTGAGCATTGTCTTTCGATATTACCCTTATTTGTAGCTATATATGAGATTTAACTTCCTAGGCTCACATATGGTGTGTATCTAGTTTTATTCTTAAAACTAGGTGCTACACTTTTACACATGGTAAATATGCTTGGGGAAGCAACATGGATTCAAATGAATTTCAATTCATATCTTTGTCTAAGGGTTGTCATCAATTACCAAAAAGGGGGAGATTGAAAGCTTTAGTTTGGTTTTGGTGAATTGATGAAACCCTAAGTGCTAACCTAGTTTATCAAAGTGATCATGAGATAGTTAGTAAATTCCAAGTGATGGAGCAATGGTGAAGATCATGATGATAGTGTGACTATGGTGATGATCAAGTGCTTGGACTTGGAAAAGAAGAAAGAAAAAATAAAAAGCTCAAGGCAAAGGCAAAACTTGATAGGAGCTTTTTGGTTTGGTGATTGAGACACTTAGCGAGTGTGATCACATTTAGGATCGATAGCCGTACTATTAAGAGAGATGAAACTTGTATCAAAATACGGTTATCAAAGTACCACTAGATGTTCTAACTCATTGCATATGCATTTAGATTCTAGTGAGTGCTAACACCCTTGAAAATGTTTATGAAAATATGCTAACACACGTGCACAAGGTGATACACTTGGTGGTTGGCACATTTGATCAAGGGTGACAATGTTAGTGAAGTTGAGGAAGTCACTAGAACTCACCGAACGCTTGACCGGACTGGACCAGCATGCCCGGTCAGTGGTGTAAGAGGTGGCGCTGCTCTCAGTCTATGATCGGACATAGAGGAGAGCAAGCGAGTGGACGCACAGGAGGGTGAGTCCGGTCATGGTGACGTACGGTGATGTCAGTCGCACTGTTTGGCACGTAAAGGAGAAGAAGGATCGGACTCTGGCCTGAGTCCGGTCACACCTAAGTGGATGCGTCCGGTCGCTAAAAAACAGCTCTGGATGCTTACTGGAAGTGACCAGACTCGGCTTGGGCGCGAGTCAGGTCAACTTAGCAGCGCGTCCGGTCACTGGGTGTTGGTGTGCGGGCGTGTGAGGACCTGACGCAGGCACGGTGCATCCGATTAGCTTGCCTATGCATCCAATCATGACTTAGGCATTGCGCTGAGTCACTTGACCATTGAGATCATGCGGATATCGTTGAATGTAGGGGACACGTGGATGACGATTAGTGACAGACGCTGGGGCTGGTGCGTCCGGTCGATCTAACTAGCCTATTCGGTCACCCCGCAACAGGCTACAGTGAGAGCCCAATGGCTCTATTCGTGGGGGCTCTCTATTTAAGCCCCAGGGCTGGCTTAAGCTCACTCTCTTGACCATTTGCATCGATATAGCAACCTTGTGAGCTTAGCCAATGCCCTCCCAGTCATCTCCATCATAGATTCATCATCTTTGTGAGATGGGGAGTGAATCCAAGTGCATTACTTGAGTGATTGCATCAAGAGGCACTTGGTGTTCGTGTTTCGCTGTGGGATTTGCTTATTACTCTTGGTAGTTCCCGACACCTAGACGGCTTGGTGTAGCAAGGATCGTTGAGTGGAGGTTGGTGATTGTCTCCGACTTCGATCGTGTTGATTGTGTGGGGTTCTTGACCTTTTCCCGACGGAGAGCCAAAAGGTACTCTAGTGGATTGCTCGTGGCTTGTGTGAGCCTCATCTTGTGTTGGTTGGGCGGCACCCTATTGAGGGTTTGGCGTGTGAACCTCCAAGTTAGTGAATCACCACAACGAGGACTAGTTTATCGGCAAGCAAGGGAACCTCGGTAAAAAAATCTTGTGTCATCTTGTCCGAGGATTTCTTGGTATTCATAGTGATTGATTGGCTCCATCTTGTGATTGGCTCATACCTCGACACGTCGGTATAATCATCACCATCCATTCTTGCATTTACATTTCTAGTGTTGCTTTACTCTTTAGTGTAATTAATTTTAAGAGTAAGCTTGTGTCGGGTCTAGTGGTTGGTGTGGCTGTTTAGTTAGTCTTTGAGAGAACACTAACTTAGTGTAGTGACATAGCCATTGTGTGCTTAGAGATCATATTCACTAGAATTGTGGTAGGTGGCTTGTATTTTTAGTAGGTTAGCACAACATTCGCTTCGCCTCATATTTGTCTAACCAATTGTTAAGTGTTATTGTAGATATTTTTAATAGGCTATTCATCCCCCTCTAGCCATTAGGACCTTTCACGTGTTTTGGACAGGAGCAATATCAGGATCTAGGAGGACCCCTAGGTCGGTCATGGGCTCTCCAGACGCCCTATTACTCCACGTGGGTTGACTTTGCTAACTCGCATGGAGGAGCTTTTGGACCCGATGATGGGATGGTGGGACGAACAACTTGTTTGGGATGTTTTTTGGGAGGAGGATGTTATGCTCATCTTGGATACGCCAACGAACCCGGGACATGAAGATCACTTGTCGTGGCACTTTGATAGAAGGGGCTTGTTCTCGGTCAAGTCAGCATACCATGTCCTAGACGATGGCAAGGAGATGGAGCAGGTTCGGCAGGAGGGGCAGTGTAGCTTGGGCAGCCTTGCTCTCGAGTGTGCAACCTCGTTCTGGCAAAGATTATGGAAGATATCATGTCTCCGAAGCTGAAACATTTTCTGTGGTGGTTAGCATGGAATAGTTTGGCACTAAAGATGAACCTACAGAGGTGCGGAATCAAGCTTGACACACACTGTCCAGTTTGCAATCGACTGGATGAAGACGGTGGTCATTGCTTCCTGAAGCGCAAGTTTGTAAAACACTCCTGGGTTGACCTCCAATTAGAACATGTTCGATTAGAGCTGCTACTCAAGAGCTCGGCACAGGAGATGGTTGAAGCGGTGATACACCTGACGAAGGATGATCCACGGAATACAATAATCCTACTCTAGAAGTGGTGGAGCGTCCGAAACCAAATTGATCATGGCAAGCACGGTCTCTCCAGGGAGAGGTTGTGGGTGTAGTCCTTAGCCTTGTGGGTGACCTTACAGGCAAGGAGAAGGGCATATCGGGCCCAATACAAAGACCAGTGCAGCGCTAGCGTGCTTCACCTCCGGGACAACTTAAGATCAATAGTGACGACGCTTTTGTTCAAGATACACACAAGGGCGGATGGGGTTTCATTGTTAGGGATCATCATGGTGAACCTACCATCGCTGGAGCAGGTCGACTGACAGCCGTACCGGATGTGTTATCAGCAGAAGCAACGACATGTGCGAAAGCCTTGCAATCGGCAATGGATTATGGGATCTCTTGGGTCCAAGTCGAGGTAGATTCGGCGCTCCTTCAGCAGGCGCTTCTCACGTCATCGATGGACCTAGTGGTTAGTGGTATGTTGATTAGGGATACATGTGTCCTTCTTCACAAGCATTTTGTATGTAATGATGTTCTCCTTTCCTAGAAATTGTAATTCAGCTGCGTATGCTCTAGCTAGCTTAGGGATGAGTTGGGACCCAGGTCAGTCACATGTCTAGACAACCCCCTCGCAGAGTCTGTAAGGTGTTTGGTTTCAATAACAAGGCCGTAGAGCCGGCCGTTTCAAAGAAAAAAAAACTGGTCCTACACTGCGGCCCATACGGCCATGCTCACGGCTTGTAAAGCCCAGTTTAATAAGGAGCGGTACCAAATAGCGGCGTCGCTCCAAACGATAATCTGCTGGATGGAAGCGATTCAGGTTTCCCTACGGTTCCACTTCCCACCGATTCACTCTGGATTTGGCGGTCTCGACCCGGCCCCGCGCCTCTCTGTCGCGGCGTGGCCCGCCCGCGTCCCCTCTCTCCGTCGCGGAGGTTAGCCCGCACGGCCGCACAGCACCGCCTGGAGACAAGCTAGAGCCGGAGCCGAGTGACGTTGGAGTTGAGTGGAGTTAACCAAGTGTAGCTGGAGCTGGAGCCAGAGCGGCACCAGAGTGCTACCAAAGGGGGCCTACCACGTCACGTGGAATGCGTCATCGGTCCGACACCTGAGACCAGCGCTCCTGCTTAGACTTGCGGCTGTCTCTGTCATCGGCCACGCACGGCGGCGGAGCATAGGCATAGCAGCAAGCAAGCAGCGGAGACGCCGGAGAGCGGTGAGGAAACATGGAGAAGGAGCAGCTCGGCACGCTGCTCCGGGACCTCGACGCGCTCAAGCAGCATCCCGACGACCTCGCCTCCACCATTGATCGGGTAATCCCTCCCACCTGGCTGCACCATGGATCTCGGCAGTTTCTATAGCCATCTTCCCTTCTGTTGTGCCTTTCCAATTCCTGATCCCGGTTCATCTGATTGCTAGATGCGGGAGCGGTTAGTGGCGATGATGAATCCGGCCGCCGCCGGCGCCGCTTCTCGATCCAAGATTAAGGTACGATCTGAGGGCTGATTTCGGCGTTCAGGCGCTCTGGGCTGTGCAAATTGAGTGCCATAGTTTTGGACAAATCGTGAATTTTACTCTGTTTACGCGAAATTGGGGATGCAGGATATGAGCGCGGAAGTGGTGGACAACAACCCCTACAGCATACTTATGGCGTTGCAGCGGATGGGTGTAGTGGAGAATTATGAGCGCATCAGGGACTACTCCGTCGCCATCGTTGTTAGCATCCTTCTCACCTAATTTAGCATTGCTACTCTTCAAACATGGTTACATCAGCTCGGAATTTCGAAATTGGCATTTACTTCCATCCTTGAGTAGAGGGAGCCTCTCTCTCCATGGTACTGAAAATGTGATTTGGATATCACGAAGCTCAAGGGTCCTTTGGGACCATGCAAACTCGAGTATATTTATCTGTCTAGACATCGATCTAGGTATACCGTGTATTATGTGCTGAATATTGGGAAATATAGTTACAATACCTGTTTAGAACAACCAGCTATCGAGCTATTGTTATTTCTGCATGTTGATATTAGTTTCAGCTTGATTTAGGACAACAGTTCAAAGCTGTAAAAACAAAGAGGTTGTAGCTTCATCACATCATGCATGAAAAGATAATTTCGCACATATAGATGGGGAAATTCAACTCAGAGCAAACCTTTCATTCATTGTCCTTCTCTTTACAGGGCATAGGTGGTGTTGGTAGTGTTGCTGCGGAGATGCTCAATAGATGTGGGATTGGACGCCTGTTGTTGTATGACTATGACACAGTTGAGTTGGCTAACATGAATAGGTTGTTCTTTCGTCCAGGACAAGTTAGCTTCCAGGACAGTATTTATTTTGTTGTTGTTTGTTTTACACCAAGACATTTTTCATGTTGAAGTACTGTCGGCGCAAAAACTGTGGCGAAACACGCCGCAAGCAGGACGATCTGAGAGGAGTCAACCCGGAGATCTTACTTGGCTTCAACACAGGACCTGTTGATCCTAAAAATCCTGAAGGCGTGCCAGTCAATTTGATCTGCAATTGATAAGGAGAGAAAGTTTATCAGTAATTTAAGGTGGAACATGCCGGTGTTGCCTAGACAGTTCCAAGTACGCTGCTTCGAGAGCAGCCAAACAGGGGAATCGACTAAATAGCCGATACGAGAAGAAATCAACTGTTAAGGACTGCGATGCTCGTGGGTCATGATTGGTTTATGATAACAAGTACAATACACCCAGATATGATGTTTCATGATCCTTTCCCTTGAGCTATTAATATGTACGCGTTAAAGGTACATCATTGGCTAAATTAGATTTAATCAATATGTGGTGCAAAGCCAATGAATTCGGTAAAAAGGGATATACCACACAAACAATCGACTGTTTAATATAAACAGATCTACAAACTGTCTAGATCTAATTTATTATTATCAACAGTGAGGTTCGACCGGATTGATGTAGCTATGATGATGACAATAATCTAAAACCAGAAAATCCATAAAACCGACTATATGTCAACAGATTCATGAAAGCGTGCCATATATGTGAAAGCATAGGCGAATCGGCTAAAATAGCCGATGCATGCATATCAAACAAACAGAGTACATATTTTGACCATGAACAAAACAACCTCTAATTGATAATCTCTAATCTCAAGTCTTACCCATGTGGTTCGAACAGATCGATGCAGCTATTGTAGTGTCATTAGATTGGATCTCATTAACTAGTGTGTTTATTCGGGATTGAAACATGTCTTTAAATGCATACTATGTTTAATTGGAATAGAGATAAAACAACCGATCTAGCAGAATTAAGCCTTGAATTATAAGATTCAAAGTGTGACCAGACTAGAAGACGACTAATTAAGGTGATGTGATGTCGATCTATCTCTATCTCAATTAGATGATTTGTTATAATTAATGGAACATTAATTATAACAAGATCGATAACTGGTGAATCAACCAAAAACAGCAAGAAAAATCTTTCTAATCTTAACAGATTTGATAACTCGTGATATTGTGTTAAACAATAAGTTATTTAACACAAGATCGATAACTTTGATCTATATTATGATTTGTAAGAGATCAATCAGCTAATGCAGCCTTACAAATAATGATACGAATCGATAACTAACTTATATTATACTCGTAAAAGATCAATCGGCTGATGCAACTTTACAAGTATGATACAAGTTGTGACGGTACTCATAGACAAGCCAGAGGTCGATCGGCCGATGCAGCCTTGCTTGTTGAAGAACTCATCGAGATCTACAATACTCATACTCCTAAGGGTTGGCGTGAAGCTAAAAAAGTAATTGTATTGATTGATTCGTTGTTTTTTACAATAGCCGGAGTCCAATATTTATACCCGGAACCTAAACATAAATCCTACTCAAATACGACTCATTACAATTCTTGAAATAAAAGAAAACATTCATAACTTAAAAATAACTTGGACCCTAATCTTTTTCTTTTTGTAGAGTCCGACTTGTTGTAGCACCTGATTTTAAGAACAAAACCAGATACACACCATATGTGAGCCTAAAAAGTCAAATCTCACATATAGCTACAAATAAGGGTAATATTAATAGACAATGCTCAATATATAAGGTACTTAGTATAAACAATATAACCTTAGATAGCAAATAGCAGAAAGATAGCTCCAATCTTCTGGTGAAGACTCTAATTCCGCAGGGACAACTGACTGGTTGATCACAAGCTTAATTTCTCTAAACTCTAGCAATCTGGTACCCATCTGGGATTTTTCCAAAGATTTAAAAAGTAAAGCAAGCATATGTACATGTCGTACTCAACAAATATAACATGGGGTTCATGAGGCTCAAAAGGCTGACATTGGTTTAACTGCGATTAGCTTTTAATGAGTCATCTTTTAGCAATTGGGTGGCAATAAGTTTATCATAAGCCCATATAAACATATGATCAGGTAAACATGAATAATGAATTGCATAAACAGTAATCATTAATGAGCATCTTCATCATCCGTATCATTAGTGTTCATCATATATTCCGTAAGGGTTGCAAGGCCGCTCGTGACTGTGAGCACGGCTGATATACCAGTTTTACACTCTGTAGAGGTTGTACACTTTCATTGTGAGTCATGATTTACCCTTTTGCCCGAGGTGATCAGCCTCTTAACCCACTACCAAGGAAGGTCGGTAGGGTTCACTATGAAGTCTTTCAAAGATTCGTCTAACAAGTTAGGGCCACTAGGTTTCTATGGCCTACGAATGTAGGGCTCCCCTTCCGACAGGCACAATGACGTGTAGCCTATACGCTAACGGATAGAGGCCGCACTATATCCAACCTGGAACACACCCTGCTTGCGCCATAAAGGTAACCAGTAACAAGCTAGAAAAGGTCCTCATACTGAGCTAAAGCCAGAGCCATATAGCCCTCACAGCTGTACTATAAGTCCCGAATGATCACTTACAGATAAGTCCTTAGGGAGAGGAATCTAGAGCACCATAAAAATAGCCCAATGCTCTAGCCCCCTGATTCTATGTTGCTAAAAAGCGTCTTTTAGTGTTTATTGCATATTCCATTTGTCAAGTTACAAGATCATGGTTGTAGTTGAGCACTAGCATCATACTACCCAATGCAATAACCCAAAGGTGTTAAGGAACAGGGTATAAGGTACTAGGAAATCCTTAGTGGTAATCAAGGTAGACACATGCAACATGAATTAAATGATTAAATGTGTATAGCACAACAAAAAAGATCCCATGCTATACTTGCCTTAAACTCAGATCCTTCTTGATGTAGACTAGGCCTAATCTTCCAAAAGGTATGATAGCGTCGATTGGTGGAGACTCAACGTTCACGATCTAGGCTTTGAACCAAGACTAATTTGGACCCCCGCAACCGTTACACCACTGCTCCGTTGGTTATCAATCACGCGACCGCGATTGACCTCGCCGAGAAGGCTTTCCTGCAAGTGAATCGAGAACACAAGCAAGAACGGGATGAATGCAATCTAAAATTGCAAATAAATATGAGGCTTATGAAAATAAGGAGTTCAAGTCTTTATTCAAAAGGACTAATCGCCACAGGCGAACAAGATCAAGACCTGAGGCCCTGGTTCATAGCAAGCAGCCTTGGCGGCACAGTTGCAGCAAAACGATGTCTGTTTCACGAGGAAATCAAGAACTAAACAAAACCCAAACCCTAAGGAGAGCGACGGATGCTATTTATAGAGTCTTGGGTGTCACCCCCTGGACGCGCCCCCTACTGGGCCCAAACACGATACACGGTCCAACAGACCAAAAGATGGTGTCGCAGCACCCTGATAGATTCTGGACGCTGACTTGTTTCGGCGATTCCTGTTGATTCCAAAGGTCTTTTGACGTGAAATCACTTGGATTAGCTTCCTTATCAAATTAGCTTTCTAACCATATGTGGATCGTCGAATACAGAGTTCGGATGCGTCCTGGGTGACCAGTTTAAGGCAGACTGGTCCTAGAGCCCGAGCCAGACTCGAACTTGATTTGGGTCTCCACCTTGGGGACTCGAACCGGATGAGCTTCAGGCCTCCTTCTCGGTTAGGACACCCTCGCTGATCTCCTTGGTCTCCATATGGTTCTCCAAGCATGGTCATATGTATGGAGGTCATGTCCTTATTATCCTCCCTTTCTTGACGAAAAGCCGTCCTCAGCGTCGATTTTGTTTGAAGTCGATCCTGCACAACATGAGGACAATCGAGGTTTCCAAAATAATGAAAATGGACAATGTTGTGAGAAAGAATATGACCACATGTTCAGGTTTGTATCATGTCTTGTCCTACAGACATGTAGTCTGCTCGATTGAAATACACACGATCTTTGCCAATACTATCCTGTAAAAGATTAGTACTAACAAGAAACATATGCTCCCTTTTTTGGATTCCACTTATGTTCGAAAAGCAAAACTAGAGGAATATGGCATAACAACAGTGTTGATTTTACTATCCTCTAGTTGATCATTACTTTGCACAACAAAAGGAGAATTCGGATTTGTACAAATATAAACTCGTTGTATCAAATATTGCCCTTGGTTGTTATATTTACTAAAAACATGATATGTATGTCTAGAGAACCATGGTAAATCATTATATGCATAAAGTTTCTCCTCTAAAGAACTAAGATTACATGAAACATCAAATTCAATGTAACCTAAAGTATTTAAAGAAGACAACAATTTCGGCTCGTCAACTTCACTAGCATTATGAATAACAAGTCTATTTTCAGCACAAGTGCTCGATTTCAGCACACATATAGCATGATCATTCTTCAATGATTGCATGGGTATAACATAAATATCATCATGCAAGTCATCTTCGTCACAAAAAACATCAAGCAAATCATCTTGTGACAAAGGTAAATCAAACGAAGGCTCCACTAAAATTTGCTCTATCATAGCATAATTGGTGGAAAAATTCAGCACATCAAGAGAACTCTCACCTTCGGTGAGTTTAGCATCATGGGCTTTACCTTTGCTCTCATATTCAGCAAGAGTAATAGGTGATGGTTCTGAATTGTCACATGAGACTATGAGCATCTCATTTTCTGTCACGTCATCCTCGCTCTTTTGTACATTGTCCTACAAAAGATTAGGCATAGCAGGAGGAATAACAAGAGATTGATCTAGTTGATGCACCTCATCATTTGAATTAATTACAAGAGATGTATTAACAAAATTTTCTCTCATAAGATCTTTCATATCATTCTAAGTTTGAGGTTTATCAGAAGGATCTAAAGACTCCCACCAAGATAAAGCAGAATGTCACAAAACACTAGATGCATTTTTTACCTTCCTCCTTGGACACATAAAGCGAGTAGCAAATATGTTATCTATGGCAATTTCCCACTCTATGTACTCATCAACACCTATACCATCATAAGTCGGTGGATATGAACAACCTATCATTGTTAGAATCAAACAAGAAAACACACACGTATGTATTTTCCTATGAACTACTATAGGATGTGGTCAAGGAGTAAAGTCACACACTCTCAAGCGTCTTACTATGGTCTTACAAGTGTTCTTACCAAAGCAATAGGCAGTGCAATCGGTCGGTGACTGTGATACCATTGTAGCTTGAGTGTAATAGTTGCAAGGTGAACCTGTACTTGGTTAGAAGAAAATGGAGCTTGGACAGGCACAATATAGTAGCAAGGAATAGCAAAATTCACAACTAAATGGCAAAGCTGAATAAGTATCCCAAGTAGGGATGAAAATGGTACGGATATTTTTCGATCGTATTCGACACTGAATCCGTTTAGAGGGGTTGAGATCTATCCATATCCAAGTCCGGATATCCAACATCCGATACCGTATCCGTATCCGAATACTCAAATCGCATATTTATGATGTCGATATCCAATCGTATCCTATCCGACATAGTTGACACTATCCGTATTCGAATCCTAATCTGGACAGAAATATGAAAACAAATGTAATATCGGTGATATCCGTCCGTATCCGATCCGTTTTCATCCCTAATCCCAAGTAGTTGTCTTAGTTGCTGGCCTACTCATGTTCCAAGTACCAGGTGTATCAAGTGATGTGAACATCAAGAATATGATTAGGAACAAGGTAGAAATCAGAACGCGCAAACACAGCTCAAATGGCGCTCTCTATGTGCTCCTCTAGATATTGTTCCTCTTTTGCCCCTCTCTTTTTTCTATTTTTTTGGGTTGTCGTTGTTTTTTGAGAAATTTTGATTTTTTCTTTTTCTTTTTTTGATATTTTTTCTTCACTTAGGAGCACAAAAGAAGTAACCACAGAAAATATGAGCTTAAACAAGTGAAAGACGTGGCCTGTGGAATTTTCAGAAGACGTGCTCGAAATCGACAAAAACCTTGTGACCACGAAAAGAGGATCTTGTGACCACTTTTTGACCAAAATAAGAATCTCCAACCAGTTTTACGAACGCACTCCTTATTAGAGGACAAAACAGGAATAATGCGCACAAAATTGGTCACGACAACAATGATTTGATGGAAACAGTGAAGACAAGTATAGGAAATTAGATAGCGTGGACTAGGGTTTGATGGATACAAAGGAATCACAGCAAGACTTGAAGGTGGTCACGGATTATGATGAAAAACAAAGGGAAAAAATACAAATTGGACTAAAAAACGATCTAAAACCAGCAACTAAAACTTGACCTAGGGCACAAACTCAACAACACGAAACAGAGACGAAATTGCATGGCACAATGAGACTATAGGACAGTAAATATGTGGCGGTGTATTTTTTTTGCTTTTTGTGGACTATAGGTAATGTAAAAATAGTAACAATCTAAAGGGGGAAACAAAATTATACCTAACGGGCAACAAGGTCTCTGATACCACTTGATGTAGACTAGGCCCGATCTTTCAAAAGGTATGATAGCATCGATTGGTGGAGACTCGATGTTCACAATCTAGGCTTCAAACCAAGACTGATTCGGACCCCTGCAACCATTACACCACTGCTCCGTTGGTTATCAACCACGTGAACACGATTAACCTCGTCGAGAAGGCTTTCCTGCAAGCGAATCGAGAACACAAGCAAGAACGGGATGAACGCAATCTAAAATTGCAAATAAATATGAGGCTTATGAAAATAAGGAGTTCAAGTCTTTATTCAAAAGGACTAATCGCCACAGGCGAACAAGATCAAGAACTGAGGCCCTGGTTCACAGCAAGCAGCCTTGGCGGCACAGTTGCAGTAAAACGATGTCTGTTTCACGAGGAAATCAAGAACTAAACAAAACCCAAACCCTAAGGAGAGCGACGGATGCTATTTATAGAGTCTTGGGTGTCACCCCCTGGACGCGCCCCCTACTGGGCCCAAACACGATACACGGTCCAACAGACCAAAAGATGGTGTCGCAGCACCCTGATAGATTCTGGACGCTGACTTGTTTCGGCGATTCCTGTTGATTGCAAAGGTCTTTTGACGTGAAACCACTTGGATTAGCTTCCTTATCAAATTAGCTTTCTAACCATATGTGGATCGTCGAATACAAAGTTCGGATGCGTCCTGGGTGACCAGTTTAAGGCAGACTGGTCCTAGAGCCCGAGCCAGACTCGAACTTGATTTGGGTCTCCACCTTGGGGACTCGAACCGGATGAGCTTCAGGCCTCCTTCTCGGTTAGGACACCCTCGCTGATCTCCTTGGTCTCCATATGGTTCTCCAAGCATGGTCATATGTATGGAGGTCATGTCCTTATTATCCTCCCTTTCTTGACGAAAAGCCGTCCTCGGCGTCGATTTTGTTTGAAGTCGATCCTGCATAACATGAGGACAATCGAGGTTTCCAAAATAATGAAAATGGACAATGTTGTGAGAAAGAATATGACCACATGTTCAGGTTTGTATCATGTCTTGTCCTACAGACATGTAGTCTGCTCGATTGAAATACACACGATCTTTGCCAATACTATCCTGTAAAAGATTAGTACTAACAAGAAACATATGCTCCCTTTTTTGGATTCCACTTATGTTCGAAAAGCAAAACTAGAGGAATATGGCATAACAACAGTGTTGATTTTACTATCCTCTAGTTGATCATTACTTTGCACAACAAAAGGAGAATTTGGATTTGTACAAATATAAACTCGTTGTATCAAATATTGCCCTTGGTTGTTATATTTACTAAAAACATGATATGTATGTCTAGAGAACCATGGTAAATCATTATATGCATAAAGTTTCTCCTCTAAAGAACTAAGATTACATGGAACATCAAATTCAATGTAACCCAAAGTATTTAAAGAAGACAACAATTTTGGCTCGTCAACTTCACTAGCATTATGAATAACAAGTCTATTTTCAGCACAAGTGCTCGATTTTAGCACACATATAGCATGATCATTCTTCAATGATTGCATGGGTATAACATAAATATCATCATGCAAGTCATCTTCGTCACAAAAATAATCAAGCAAATCATCTTGTGACAAAGGTAAATCAAACGAAGGCTCCACTAAAATTTGCTCTATCATAGCATAATTGGTGGAAAAATTCAGCACATCAAGAGAACTCTCACCTTCGGTGAGTTTAGCATCATGGGCTTTACCTTTGCTCTCATGTTCAGCAAGAGTAATAGTTGATGGTTCTGAATTGTCACATGAGACTATGAGCATCTCATTTTCTGTCACGTCATCCTCGCTCTTTTGTACATTGTCCTACAAAAGATTAGGCATAGCAGGAGGAATAACAAGAGATTGATCTAGTTGATGCACCTCATCATTTGAATTAATTACAAGAGATGTATTAACAAAATTTTCTCTCATAAGATCTTTCATATCATTCTAAGTTTGAGGTTTATTAGAAGGATCTAAAGACTCCCACCAAGATAAAGCAGAATGTCACAAAACACTAGATGCATTTTTTACCTTCCTCCTTGGACACATAAAGCGAGTAGCAAATATGTTATCTATGGCAATTTCCCACTCTATGTACTCATCAACACCTATACCATCATAAGTCGGTGGATATGAACAACCTATCATTGTTAGAATCAAACAAGAAAACACACACGTATGTATTTTCCTATGAACTACTATAGGATGTGGTCAAGGAGTAAAGTCACACACTCTCAAGCGTCTTACCACGGTCTTACAAGTGTTCTTACCAAAGCAATAGGCGGTGCAATCGGTCGGTGACTGTGATACCGTTGTAGCTTGAGTGTAATAGTTGCAAGGTGAACCTGTACTTGGTTAGAAGAAAGTGGAGCTTGGACAGGCACAATATAGTAGCAAGGAATAGCAAAATTCACAACTAAATGGCAAAGCTGAATAAGTATCCCAAGTAGGGATGAAAATGGTACGAATATTTTTCGATCGTATTCGACACTGAATCCGTTTAGAGGGGTTGAGATCTATCCATATCCGAGTCCGGATATCCAACATCCGATACCGTATCCGTATCCGAATACTCAAATCGCATATTTATGATGTCGATATCTAATCGTATCCTATCCGACATAGTTGACACTATCCGTATTCGAATCCTAATCCGGACAGAAATATGAAAACAAATGTAATATCGGTGATATCCGTTCGTATCCGATCCGTTTTCATCCCTAATCCCAAGTACTTGTCTTAGTTGCTGGCCTACTCATGTTCCAAGTACCAGGTGTATCAAGTGATGTGAACATCAAGAATATGATTAGGAACAAGGTAGAAATCAGAGCACGCAAACACAACCCAAATAGCGCTCTCTATGTGCTCCTCTAGATATTGTTCCTCTTTTGCCCCTCTCTTTTTTCTATTTTTTTGGGTTGTCGTTGTTTTTTGAGAAATTTTGACTTTTTCTTTTTATTTTTTTGATATTTTTTCTTCACTTAGGAGCACAAAAGAAGTAACCACAGAAAATATGAGCTTAAACAAGTGAAAGGCGTGGCCTGTGGAATTTTCAGAAGACGTGCTCGAAATCGACAAAAACCTTGTGACCACGAAAAGAGGATCTTGTGACCACTTTTTGACCAAAATAAGAATCTCGAACCAGTTTTACGAACGCACTCCGAATTAGAGGACAAAACAGGAATAATGAGCACAAAATTGGTCACGACAATAATGATTTGATGGAAACAGTGAAGACAAGTATAGGAAATTAGATAGCGTGGACTAGGGTTTGATAGATACAAAGGAATCACAGCAAGACTTGAAGGTGGTCACGGATTATGATGAAAAACAAAGGTAAAAAATACAAATTGGACTAAAAAACGATCTAAAACCAGCAACTAGAACTTGACCTAGGGCACAAACTCAACAACACGAAACAGAGACGAAATTGCATGGCACAATGAGACTATAGGACAGTAAATATGTGGCGGTGTATTTTTTTTTGCTTTTTGTGGACTATAGGTAATGTAAAAACAGTAACAATCTAAAGAGGGAAACAAAATTATATCTAACGGGCAGCAAGGTTTCTGATACCACTTGATGTAGACTAGGCCCGATCTTTCGAAAGGTATGATAGCGTCGATTGGTGGAGACTCGATGTTCACAATCTAGGCTTCAAACCAAGACTGATTCGGACCCCTGCAACCATTACACCACTGCTCCGTTGGTTATCAACCACGTGAACACGATTGACCTCGTCGAGAAGGCTTTCCTGCAAGCGAATCGAGAACACAAGCAAGAACGGGATGAACGCAATCTGAAATTGCAAATAAATATGAGGCTTATGAAAATAAGGAGTTCAAGTCTTTATTCGAAAGGACTAATCGCCACAGGCAAACAAGATCAAGAATTAGGGCCCTGGTTCATAGGAAGTAGCATTGGCGGCACAGTTGCAGTAAAATGATGTCTGTTTCACGAGGAAATCAAGAACTAAATAAAACCCAAACCCTAAGGAGAGCGACGGCTGCTATTTATAGAGTCTTGGGCGTCACCCCGCTTGGACGCACCCCTAATGGGCCCAAACACGATACACGGTCCAACGGACAAAAAAAACAGTGTCGCAGCACCTTGGTAGATTCTGGACGTTGACTTGTTTCAGCGATTTCTATTGATTCCAAAGGTCTTTTGACGTGAAACCACTTAGATTGGCTTCATTATCAAATTATCTTTCCAACCATATGTGGATCGTCAAAAACGGAGTCCGGATGCGTCCTGGGTGACTAGTTTTAGATAGACTGGTCCTGGAGCCTGAGCCAGAGTCGAACTTGATTTGGGTCTCTACCTTGGGGACTCGAACCGGATGAGCTTCAGGCCTCCTTCTCAGTTAGGACACCCTCGCTGATCTCCTTGGTCTCAATATGGTTCTCCAAGCATGGTCATATATATGGAGGTCATGTCCTCATCACTTCTTCTAGTCCAAACCTTCAAAGGAACTCCTTCTTGATCAGCTTCTTGATCAACACGTAAAGCTCACCGACTAGACATGATCATAAAGCACCACACAAGCATCCATGCAATCATACACGAAGCAAACAATTACATCAATATTTGAAATAGTACACCAATCATAGAAAAATAAGTAAAAGAATTTGAAATACGATTCTACGCATCGCTACGAACACACAGTTGCGAGAGGCACGCTAATCGAAGCTATGACGAATAAGAAGCATCTACCAAAAGATTCACTTTACATGAGAAAAGAAAACTATGAGCTTTATTTATTTTAATTATATAAAATATGTATAAGATATTGTAGAAAAATACCTAAATTGAGTTAATTCAGATTAGAAAGCCAAAGTAAAACTAATCATATTTTATTCAAAAATATTTAGGTAGCATTTAGATTAATTAAACTTAATTTGTTAAAAAGAAAGTAAATATGTGAGAACATCTATTTGAACTACATATGACATGAGTTGAAGCTAACCATCTTGTAACTTTAAAACACATTGGTGATAGCAATTAAATCATTTTGATGTTTGCATACAGAACTTCGAAGTGCAGCTCCTATGTTATTTTTAAATTTGAAAACTAATCATACGCATAATAATTAAATTATATTTAATTATTTATATGTGATAAATTAACCTTGCTGCTACGTGCGAAACTAATGAAGGGAGCAAAACGCAGCTACAAAGACAACCATTAAATGATTTCTTAAGCGGGATTAACTATAGATATTGGGAGTTAGCAAGGAAAACAAAGGATTAAAAGAGAAGTAGATATGTACCATCCAAGGGCATATTGGACCGCTAATCCCTTCACTGGTCACTATAGGCATGGGTGTAGAGCGCTACTTGCTTGAGGTTGCGTTCTGCATCAACTATCTAGAGGATCGGATTTCCAAACTCCATGGATGGAAGAGATCGACTGGGCATGCATGTCTACTGGCCTGATATGTATGGAGATGCACGAATGGATCGGAGGACATGTTGACTGGCATATGGAGAATAGTTGCATGGGACGCAAGGCATACCGACGAGGCAGGATGCACTACGGCGGAAGAAGGCCGGTGGCAGCGTGCCTTCGGACAAAGAGCTCCAGCGATGAGTAGAAGAACAATAACGTACAGCTCGACGGGGCGGCAACGGGCAGCGCGACAGCGACGGCGACGGCGAGAGGAGGAGAAAAATCAAATTTACTACATGAGGGATTTTTCAAACTAGGGGCTCCCCTTACGGTAGTTTTGGTGTGCTTTACCCAAAGGATTGATACATATTTATAGGGAGAAAAACTGTCTACATCTACATCAACTAACAATATGATACTAATTGATGTTGCACCTACACATTTACTAATGGGCTTAAATAATCATTAAAGCCCATTAGTAAATAAATACATGTGCCTTTAGGATTTATTAGGGTTATTGCACATGGACTTTGAGTGTTGAAAAAATGAGAGATTTATTATTTTCGGAATTAATTAATTTCGTGGATAAAATAATTCTAGAAAAGTCTAGAATTATTATTTAAGCCGCGAAAAATACTCCGAAAGCTCTAAAAATTTAGGGAAAATTCCAAGAGATATTATGGAACAGGAGGAACCCAAATAAAGTATTTGGAGCCCATGATAAGATAATTTGGAGCATCTAAAAATTAAATTATGCTCACAGACATGTAGGAACAAGTTCCAGAAAAAGCTAGAAAAATTCTCGAGAAGTCTGTAGAGATTAATTGACAGATGAGAAACTGAAAGGAGTGATTTGCGTTACAAAGAAAAGTTTTTAGGAAGCTCCCAACGAAAACTTGAGCCGAGAAACAAAGAATTTGATTGTAGAAAAAGATAATGGCGTGCCGGAGAAGGAAAATCGACCTACTAACGTATTTTAAAGACTTTGCTCACTCTCAACACACAAAGAAGCAACAAGCAAATATCACATCATCCAAAAGCCCGTCAAAATTAGAAAACTTTAAAAATTCACATTTTTCCTATAACTAAATTTGCGCTAGCTCAAACTAAGCTTGGTAAATTTTATCCAAATATTAAAATAATTCATTTTATCTAGTGTTTTCTATGCACAACCAAAAATCAGAAATTTTGGGGTGTGACACATATCTTCGCCGACGCCATCCGTACATAGTCCATTAACGTTATCTGCTGTTGTCATCCAAAAAGAGTCAATTCCAGTGCTGCATCTGAATCAGCTGATATCAATCCTTACGTAATCGATTCCTTGATGACACAATCCTGGAAGCTTCGAGTTCCCACGTTCTTCTTTTCAAATTTTAGTGTAAACACATGCCCCCAATTTTGGGATAAAAATCATTTTATTCCAAAATTTCATTCATCTGTTCACCGCGTTGCAACCACCTATTCCGAAATAAACGCGTGACTCCTGACTTTTCGAGCCAAACTTTATATAGCATCCAAATAGTATCACCTTCAATCAACTTGTCCGATTTACTTTCCCCTTCTTCTTCGAGCAAGCCTCAATAACCAAAGCCGCCATCGCCAAGGCCTTAACCCTAGCAAATCCTCTACTTTGCTCGAGCTGCTTTTCAAGTCACTGCTCTACAACCCTTTCTCAGATTTAGATCTATTCCAACTAAGATGGCGACCAATGACTACATCCCTAAGGTATGTCTCCAAATTTCCGCCTCTCAACTATCAACCGCTACTCTGTATTTTTCCTTTTCCTTAAGTTTATCTCATCTAGCTTTCCAGGGAATGGAAAATGAAATTTTGACCCCTTTGTCTGTTGTTCCAAATGCTTATTACCTTGGGCCCATGGGAAATACTAGTCCTTTGGATTTTATCAACCAAAAAACCAATCAAATTCCTTTCAGGCAGTCCTTGGTAGATCTATCTTCTTGGAACACCAAAAATCCTTTTAGGAATTAGCCCAAAATACCTAAAGGATGGAGAGACTGATTCCATAGAGTGTCAAACAAAAAGGGCGAAGACTCAGAAGTTTATAATTTAAGCCAATGACTGACACTTTCACTGTCCAAAATGGAGAGAAATGATTCACTCCTAATTGCCGCTTCTTACTTCTGGTCCAACACCTTGAATGCCTTCGTCTTTGGTCATGGCCCGATGACCATTACCTTGGTCAATGTTTATATGTTGACTGGCCTTAGAATAATAGGACCAATGCAGCCACACAAACTCTTAGGTGTTGGGTCAAAGAAACTGGCCAAAATATCAGACTGCATAGGATGGGCAAGCTATATCCAGAACCACATTGAAAATGAATCGATTGTTGGCGAAAGAGAACATGTGGCTTTTCTAAATATGTGGTTAGAAAGATTCATCTTCTACGGGTCATCTTGTGGTCTGACTTACAATCATAAACTCTTGGCAGAGCATCTAGTAGTAGGCGTTGAGATTCCTCTTGGAAAATATCTGTTAGGATTAGCTTACCACTTAATGCACCAGGTGGCTACCCAGCTGCTGAAGAATAAAGCAATGCACATGATCAGCGGCCCTTGGTGGTTAATACAAATGTGGTTAAATTTGTATATGCACAAAATTATGAAGCCAAATCTCTAGAATTTGAGTTTCCCTCTTCCAACTTTGATGAGGAATACAAAGGCAAAGAAGGAAGAACCCGCCAGTGTATGAACTATGGTGAAGCTACATCGGCCATAACAATTCCTGTCGATGTGGGCCACCTCTTCAAGAAGTTTTATAGAGGATTTGATGTAGACATTCTGACCTGGTCTTCCTATTCAAATTTCAATTTGAATCAGACTGCTCAGATGAAACAATAGCTGCAATCTTCAATTGTTTCATTAAACCCTATGTTCTATCAGCCGAATTTTATCATGGACATGGCAAAATGTCCACATGTTCTTTTCTTCTAGGCAATCTTCCAACCTATGAATTTTACAACCCTTCTTTCATAGCTCGTCAGTTTGGTCTTAGTCAACTGTCCCCTGGCTAACTTTATGGAAATCTTAGTAAGCTACCTATAACTTTCTTATTATCATTTTAAGATGATTCTATAGCTATCAAGGTCAAACAACACCAAGAAGGCATCTCTATCTAGATTTATACAGAATGTGCCATTCCTCTTTGAACAGCGATAACCAGAGTTCTAGGCCATCCAAAGTGGTGCTCTTAGATATTTTGGAAAGCTTAACAAAAGCACTACAACTCTTCTATTATTATCAATACATGATTCCATGTTTAATTAAGCCAAACAATATAATCATTCAGATCTATTCAGAGGACATGCAAAACCTGATAGCAAACATCTAAAATCTATAACTCCTAAACCATTAGGCCTAAAATCATCAAATTTTAGTACAAGTAAGATAAGGAAACTATCTACAACTTTCCTATTCAACATATCTACAGAAAACATCATTTACACCACGAAATCATCGCTACACTGCTAACTGCTCTAGCAGCCACAACAGCAGAGATACAACTATATGCACTTATCATTTATGTTGTTAACAACTAACATTTTATTGCTATATATGCAGCTCCTAATCATAACAAAGCAATCACATTACTTAGCACTCATTGTTAGAAGTATTACATGGCATAAACACATGCATCTATTAACAAACTTTCATCCTCTACTTATATAATGCAATATATATATTATTTTGAGTGCTATACAAGAACAACTATTTTAGGGCTGAGACTTTTATAAGTGGTAGATGTTATCAAAACATGGCTACTGCACAAATTTCACATGCTCAGATTTTATAATTTAATTACTATGAAAAAGACAAATCTTAATTATCAATAAACATGTAAGAAAAAGATAAATATGAAACTCAATATTTTCTGCAAATGCATAGCCATATTATATTTTATTATGGTAGCACAACATCATACAAAGGTAGAGGAACAACATTTTCCATTTTTACACCTTCATAAAACTTATAACTTATTTAAAACCATTTATCAAGCACTAAACAAGTTAAATCAATAACTCAACCATACTACATCCAATGAACATGAATTTTTTACCACACCACACATATAGCATTCGTAGCCTACCATAAAAATTTCACAGCAATTGGAGCACCACAACTCTAGATATGAATTTATTCCTAGAAAACCCTAAAAATGTAGATGCAATTCTACAGCAAAAACTTTCTACTAAAACATATGATATTATGGAACTACTACATAGATCTACTCACAAAGATTCCAAAACATGTTCATTTTCTATTTTATGATTTTTCTGCAATTTACTATGAATTTTCAAAGTTTAAGTCATTTTACATGCATTTAAGAAAAAGAAAAGGAAAACACTTTTGCATCTAGAACCCTAGAGATTTCACAAATCAACTAACCTAGGTCTGCAAAACCTTCCTGTCTAGTCATTAAGCATCAAGAACCCTGACAAGAGTTTCTATTTCATTTTTACTCCATTTTCTTCTTCCTTCATACAGAGCAGGTAAGGGATCGGCTTGGGAGCGCTGGTTCTGGCCGATGGAGACAGGGGCTAGTGGCGAGTGGTGGTAGGGAAAAGCTAGCTGGGCTTAGTCGCACCCAGCTATGGCCACGCCAGGCCCTGGCTTAGCCGGCTATAGACAGTAGTGGCCTAGTCATGGCAGTAGGCGGCACCTATAGCCAAGGATGATGGCTAGACAATGGAGCAGCGCGAAACAAGGAAAGGGTGGTGAGGTTGGCTGGGGAAGGTGTAGCGCGATGGCCAACTCGATCAAAGGAGGGAGGAGGAAGAACCGATGGTGGAGGAGGAGCTCTGCTTAGTGGTCTATGGAGGACGAGCGGAGGAGATAGAGAACGCGAGCAAGAGAGCGAGGGAGAATGTGAGAGAGGGAGAGCGAGGTAGCACGACGCTCTCTATGCCCATGCCCTGGCCGAGCTGTGGGCGAGGTGGCGGTCATGCGAACAAGCACAAGGGCCACATAGCAGCGGCTTCCTACGCTTGGTCAGACACGACGAGCGCTGTAGCCATTTCAACGGCCTGAAACACCGACTAAAACTCACATCTCTCCTCCGTATCTCTCAAACGGTTTAATGATTCAATCAACCAATTGATCCTTGTTGTAGAGCTACATGAGTACTACAACTTTGATTAAAAGAGTTTGGTCCAAATCAAAATGGTTTGTGAGATATTAATTCTCAAAGAAGGCTACTTGCAAACTGAAATCATGATTCAGAATTTTAGGTTAAGTCCACGAAGTTCAGTAAAACTAGCAGTTTTGGGAACGAAATTTGGCGGTACAAACGTGCTCCAAACGTGATGATACTTGTTTTGTTGTTTCCTTCACAAAAGGTACTTCAACTCATATTAAGGAATTAAATTGAGTTACCATACAATTTTGCAGGAGAAAATGTCGTAAACATGTCAACTCACTACTGCTGATCGGGGACCTAGAATTATTTAAGAATGGACAAAACATCAGCAGATTCAAACTTTGAGCCTCAGTTTGACCTAATTCCAGGTTGATTTAGGGTTGGGTCCAAAAATAAAGTTTGCTACGCATAACTTAAACTTCAACTTTGGTTAAAGGTCCAACTTCATATCTGGTCTCGAAATCATAGTTTCATCTTGATCAAAGCAGCATGACGATAAACCCTAAATTAGAGTTTTAGACCGATTGAGGCATTTTCTTGGCATTTGCTCAACATGAACCTTTCATAACTTTCGTTCATGAGTTGAATTAGGACTGTTTGAGCAAGGTTACAAGGTTTAGTCGACATCACAAGTTTCCATTTACCCCATGAAGCATTTAAAGAAAGGTTACGACTTATCATTTCATGTGACTTGGTTCCAAACTTCTTGATAATATTTCAATGTTGTGAACCAAGTTCATGATCATCATTTGACATCCCTACTTGAGTCCAAATTTGCTGTTTAACTTGTGACTAACACCTGGGGTGTTACATCGATTAATCGAGGTAGTTGGCATAAGTCAACCCCTTCGGTTAATACTTATTAACTGAGGCTGTTTCCCTAACAAGCCCACCTCCATTAAGATTTCAACCGAGGCAGTTGGCTAAAACTGCCCGCCTCATTTAAACCATTAATGGAGGCGGCTATTATTAAATGACTGTCTCCATTAATGATTTCCAGAGTAAAAAATACTTTTTAAATTTGGATTTGAATTTGAATTTGAAATTGAATTTCGCAAATTAAAACACGTACAAAGTAGAAAATACACATATAGAGGATAAACATATATTACATTCATTCATGTGTCACCCTTATCATTCCATGAACCAACATTAAGTTATTACATTACATGGATGTCTTTATCATCGTACCATAAAAGCATATCACATTCGTACATGTGAAAGTAAGGTCACCTAATCAAAAGATGTCTAACAACTTGTAATCCGTTAGGCCGATGGTTCTTCGGTTTCTTATCTTCTCATACTTCTCCTCTGTCGCCAACTCGCTCTCCATGTTGAAGAACATTTCCCCAACTTGCACGTAGGAGTCCATGATAAACTTACATATCTCCGCTATTGTTTGAATGATGTTCTTATGGTTGACCTTTTCCCTCTCCCACCACCTTTGCGCCAGCTGTGGCTAAATCTACTGCACACTCTAAGGTACTCGCAAGTGTAGTATCCACATACTAGTGTGCTAGGAGGTTGTTTGGCGCACTGCATGATACATAATACACAAACATTAGAACATATAGAGGGCATGCACGATAAAGTAGCACTTACGACTTTTGATATGTACCAGGAATTTTTGCCTCAGTTTCAGTTTTATGCCAGTCTTCATCTTCTTCTTCTCAGATCTTTGAGCATAGCACTTGAGTTTTTACATGTACTTCGTGTAAGCGCTGTATGAAAACCACTAGTATCAATGACAAATTTAACATGTACGTTAAGTGTATAAAAGAATAAGTATTGTCACTTTCTATCGCAAACAACCCTCGAAATGCTTATATCCTTCTCTGTTTGATTCCTCCAAAGAGTCAAATACACAGGCCCTTCTATCCCGAGGATAGATTATATCCAGTAGCCCATGATGCCCCCGCTTCAACAATATTCAAACAATACAGATTTCAAATCTTCAATTATGAAAAGTACTGATCCTAGACTTACCCGAACTAGTGGGTGGCAAGGATACACCCATTTTCCTTGACCCTCTTCATGGCTGTATAGATATACATTGCCGCTTTATACTTCAATTCATCGCACAGTTCTATCCGGGCTTATGGTCTATCTTTCGGGTCCAAGTTCACCAGCCTATCATGCGGTCTGGTACATCGTAACCCACGATAACTGTCTGGGTAATATGCATTGGAGAGAGGTAAATAATTTCCCTACCCATTTCCTTGCAGACATAGGACAAGTCGTCATGGCATTATTAGTTTCATCCTAATTAAAGTACCTATAGCGATGCAAAGGTGTACAAGTTGTAATTAACTTACAGGGCAAACAACATCACCATATAGACGTCGAGGTCCTTGTGCCATAGCACCCTATGCATGTCATGGAAATCTACGACCACTTGAGCATTGTAGGGCAAGTGGAAGTACTCCCCTAGGACCTTCACAATGAAGTTTTCATGCTGAGTTTTGCCGCCTTCATGTACCAGAGATGAAACCTCTGTACCTCCCGCTGCTCCTCCTATACAAGCTAGCCCATACTCGTAGTTGTCAGGGCAATCCATAGAAAGGGGCCAGACCGCCACTAGTATTCGTGGCCTATACTTGAGACCAGGAGGAGTGAAAAAGTCTACTAGCATCTCCGCATACACTATCTGTTGACTATTCTTGCCAGTAGCATACCTTTCAATGTGAGTTGTGCTTCATACTCTCTGACTATTTGATAGGATGCCCAACTTGTCTCAATGTGGTTCCAAGGTATGGCCTCCTCTTCTTCTGTAGGCTTCCTCGGTGTGGGAGGACATTGCCCTTTGCCCGCCCTTAGACCACCTGTAGGTGGTTGTAACAACCTAAGATTTTAGAGAACCAAAAATCACAACTTAAAATTTTTTCCAACAAACCCGTGCATGGTGAGTGTGCATACTTGGAAAACACCCCTTGTAGTTGCACAAGTACATCCCAAGTTAGCATGTTATGAGCATATGCATCTAACAACATGTGAGTTGCTTCTTTTGGATTTCATGATTGTTAATAAAAGGTGATCAACTTTTAAATTAAACTAAGTGTGATGTGTGTGTGTGTGTGCATCCAAGACCCTAGCCCAAGTTTGGACTGCAGTAGACCAAGGGACCCACTGATGGTATTTCTTAACGCATACAAAAATAATCCGCAAGCGCATGGAATTACCGTTGTCGCAATTCACCCATAAGTATTTAAGGTATCATTTTTTTCACAGGGAACGGAGGTACTCTTCTAGCTAGTTCGTCTAAGCACAACACAAGGGTAGAGTTGGTAATGGTTGAGATGGATTCCTATGGTTTTAGAGTCTATGGATAGATAAACTCTACTTCTATTTGCTCGCTTCGGGCACCGGCGTACACCAGGTCTACCAAGCGATACCGGCCTGTAGCTCTACATTGTACCCGAACATGGAGGATTATGAGGGATGGATAGTGTCACAGAACCGACCAATTTATAAGAGCACAAGTACAAAAACAATCACCGGAACGATCAAATTCTCGCACTTGTGTCCATATAAACCCGGTAGTCAACTGAAACCACGAAGGATTTCAAACCAACTTGCATACAACCAAAATCACAGTAATTCAACATAACACATCATACGATACAACATTTCACAGAAGGTTTGCAAAATAGATTACAACACCTCAGAGTCATTGTTATTACAAAACAAGTCTTGTAAAGTAGCGGAAGCAAATAGTTTAACTTACACACCTAAGTTCAAATACAAGTACCAGTTTGCTGATCACAACTCGCAAAAGCATTCGGATAAGAAAAACAGAGATCATGCCCATGATCTAGTCTTCGTCACCTGTCGGGTGGAGACAATACTTACAGAAGCCCTGATATAGAAGGTCATCTTCAACAAGAGGGAATAAACCCTGAGTACGAGAATGTACTTAGCCAGACTTACCCATCGGAAACCAAAACAAAAGACACCAAGGATCATGCATAGCTTAATTTAGTGGATCTGGCTGACACTTTCTTTTAGCGGAAAAGCATAAGTAATAATGATCAACTCTTATCCTGAGCTAGCAGTAACTTTTAGCCATTAACCTGTCATCTATATTAGCACCTATACTAAGCAATCATTTGATTAAGATGCAAACATTAATAACCATAGCAGGTATAAATCGTGGCAACATTATCATCATCATCCATTTAACCATATCGTTAAATTAATTGAATCTACGTTGTTGCTGCTCAATCAAGTTCTCACTATCTAGGAGAGACAACGATTCGAATAGATTCCTATCTAGCTCGAGGGGTATTCCTAAATACAAACCCTGCTTCCCTCGTCAGGGTCGCAATCAAGTCACCTTTGGCACAATTCGGAAATCACGAGTCTGAACAGATCGGCATTCTCAGAGAACCACTCTGCCAAGATTGCTCAGGACTCTAACCCGCCTTGGACTTATGCCAATGACTCTCTACACATCCCTACTACCTCCAGAATGTGCGCCATTGCTCGCATTCCTGGCCTAAGTCAAGCTACTAGGCTTTGTGGTCGGAATGAGTTATCCGGCTAGCGAAGTGTTAGGCTACGTTCAACATGACATGAGGACGTACATCGTATCGGTCCTTAAACGACACAGACGGAGTCACTATGTCCAAACCTACACAAGACTCCGCCCGGTCTTAATTCATTATTAACATGGTTCTTTTCCGTGATAGCAAATATAGCCAACCGTGATCCACCTCATCCTAAAGCTCGCATGTGTCAGGAAATCACCTGACTTCTACCGCACTAAGCATGGCTAAGCATTTAACCCATTCCTGAACTTAAATAGGATTCAAGTGCGATACCTGGACAAGGATAGATATATAATGCAACAATTGGTTCCAACCAATTTCTATACTTAATGCATCATCAATAATAAGAGATACTCAAGGTATTTGTAAAAATATGGGAGACTTAATATGCTCCGGGGCTTACCTTTCAGGAAAGAGGAAGGACGGTGGTCAGGGCACTCGGGTAATTCCTCCTCAGCGGCTGCTTCGTCGATTGCCTGCACCTCGGGCTCCTCCTCCTGGCTCGCTCCCTCGAACTCTAGAAGCATCACTCCCTCTGGCACACCTATTGCATGTACGTGCAAGATAAATATCATGGATGCACATGAACGAAGTTAGAAATGCTCGGGGAATGCACAACTTACTGCAGTCCGCATTTTCTGACTTAAGCTCTATTCAAATCACTTTAACTTACCAAGTGTATACAATCTAATGTACAATTGCTCATCTTCAGTTAAGGACCTAGCACCTGCACCTAAGCATGTTCTCAAGTTAGGCTAGCACCTAAACAATCAACAAGAACATCGCAACTGAGCACACACATAATCATTCAAAATTCTATGAA
Organism: Miscanthus floridulus; assembly: GCF_019320115.1. Taxonomy (NCBI): domain Eukaryota; kingdom Viridiplantae; phylum Streptophyta; class Magnoliopsida; order Poales; family Poaceae; genus Miscanthus; species Miscanthus floridulus. Next base: position 67,189,146 of record NC_089586.1, on the reverse strand, counting down.
ACATGAACTTATATAGCGGTATAGTAAACTGATCATAACCGGAGATCTACAAATCAAAATGACAGGCAACAAGACAATTTGGAAAGCTTATGAAATTTCCTACAATTCATTTTCAAACCTCAAGGCATGATTCGAAACTTTATCAGGTCAAATTTATAGAACTACATAATCAAGTCCAAACAAGACAGAGAGCAAGCAAAACTGTGATCTAACTTTGAACAACTGTAGCACCTAAACTACTGGGCCAAATGCCACCAAATTTTTACAGGAGCTTGATACATAATTTATATAGAACTTTTGTATTCACCACTTTCCCAGCAAACCAAAATATCATGGGGAACTTTGTAAAGTCCCGAGAACTGTCCAGAAAGACATAATGCAAGGAAATATTTATTAACTTATGTTGCAAACAAATAATTGGACAAGACCAACTTTACTCACTTATCACACATATCACAAGAACACCAGAAAGTAAAGTGTTCACTCCCAATTCATTTCTTTTAATGCCTTTCTCAATTTATTTAATTAATTAAGAGGAATGATAAACATATATGAAAACTACACCATTTAATCTACAAAAATTACAGTAGGTACTACATGCGCCAAGTAGACTACTGTAAACATTTCACATTATTTGAGCAAGTATAACATCCTACACAAAAATGACAAGGCATAAAAGCTTAAAATGACATAATTAGGAAACCCTAATGAAAAGTGTCAAGCAACAGATTTTATATTTTTCCTAGCATCCTTAAGGTACTAGGACATTCTCCAATAAATTTCATTGTCATTGTATTCATAGATAAATTACTAAAATTCACACAAGGATCATTCAATGGTAAAAGGAAAATCTATAACTCAAAAACCATACATGAAATGACTCTCAAATTTTTACCAGAGCTTCTACTCATCAAGAAGGGCTCACCAACAAAATTGCATAATTTTTGGAGCACATGAACTCAAGATATAATTTAAACAAGTTTGCATGCATTTAAAAACACATTTCAAGTTTCAATTTAATTCATCCAAAACTTCCACTACAAGTGTTCATGTTATATTTTTCATAAATACTACACTTCACTATTATCCTAACAAAATTTATAAAACTAGAGATACAATTTTTACAAAATAGCAATCAAATCTGGAATAAATGAGCTAGCTTTTGAATACATGGTCACTATTAGGCGGGGTCCACATGTCAGCTGGGCCACGCGTCAGCGATACGAAAAACAAGGGAGGGAACTGCCGCGGCGCTCCGACGAGCTTTTCCTCGCCGCCGCGGAGGGCTCTGGCGGTCGCGTCATCACCGACGCCATCTCCGAGACGAACTGCGTCGAGGGAGGTACGGGGCACGGCGGATGGTTCCACAGAGCATGGACGGCGGTAGCCATGGCAGATAGCGGTGATGCCTGATGGCACGCTGGCCAATTCTGGCCATGGTATAACTCGGCGAAAGGCGCTAGAGCTACCTAGAGACCTAACGCAGAGGTAACCTAAGGTAAGGGCAGCTAGGGTAGCACCGGTGAGCCTGGCCGCACGCACGGTCACACGGTAGCGCCCTGAGCATCACGACGGCATTGATGTTCCGGCTCAATGGCGGTGAATCCTAGGACTTCATCTTCGAGGTAGACACTACGGCTGATATGGGTCCTCATGCGTGCACTAGAAGAGGTAGGAAAGGTTCGAAGGCGGCCGACCATGACGAGCTCATGCTCGTGGCCACGGTGGACACGGTGAGGCGCACCGGTGTGTTCCTAGGCGCACACTCGGTAGTGTCTAAAGCTATTCCTACCAGAGCATTAGCAAGTTAGTGTAGTGCCAGACTGGAGGAAGAGACAGGGTGTTGGGAGGTGAAGTGCCATGACCACATGAACCGTATGCGCAGCGTACTCCAGTGAAGTTCCCAGCGGCGGAAATCAAAATGTGCCTTACCAAAGGGTCAAAGAGATAGGGCGAGAGGTCCGTGAGGTGGAGTGGAGGAAGACGCGGTGATGGCCGAGATGGATTGGCCAAAGGTGCGGCGTCGAAGGCAAGCAGCGGTGGCAAAGCTGGCGGCGTCGGCAATGGCGAGCAGCGGCTTTGTGAGAGAGGGCGAGCGAGTGGGAGGCAGAGCGCGTGCGGGCGAGCAGAGAGGCAGCAGGGCGTCCTCCACTTCACGCCGGCTAGCATGCAGCGCGGTCAGGGCAAGCTAGGCATGTGGCGTCCATGCGGCGGCCACACTCTAGCCTTGGTCGGCCATGACCAGCCTGATCAGCACTGCCATCAGGCTTGATGGAGCCGACTAACAGGTGATCTTCGATGATGCTTAACTCCTAATCAGCTAGGCCAAATGCTAATCCAGTTGAACTATGTGATAGAGCTAAGTGAGTACCCCAATTAACTCAACATGAGCTCGAGCTAATTCGTCATGGATTTCAATCTACAAGGCTCCAAAGTCCCCTTCATGAACTGGAAAATAGCTCCAACACTTAGAACATTTCTAAGTGTTGGAACAGCACTGATTTCTGGCTTATGGGCCCTATTTGAGTATGTCCTGCACATTTTCATGACTTGGCTCCTAAACAAAGTTTGTTCCTTATAAAATTTTCTACAACTTTGCTTTAGGTTGTTCAGACATGCAAACACTCTAAGCAATACTTTTTAAATAATCAAACCAAGGAGCTCTAGAGGTCAACACTAGTCAAACCATGACTTGGAAACTTAATTAGGCAAAATGATCAACATGAACATTGTTCCTAATAACATTCTAAGTATAACTAAGTTGCTTAAGAGGATAATTAGCCACACCACACATTGATCACACCAAAATCAAGCATCACATGTATTGAAATAAGGAAAAACAAGTGACTTTGTTACTTCTATTTCAAAACCATGTTTCATGTGTTTCATGAGTTTGTGGCATTGTACAAGCTAACCATGCTTCACTAAAGTGAGTTGCACATGTTGCACTTGAGTGTTACACACTATTCATTTCCTAAAACAATCACACATAGAATGTACAATATGTTGCAATGTTTCAAAAACATGTTTCAGACAATTCTAAACTCATGAATGGATGAATGATGCTCATGTTTATGAAATGCAAGTGCAAATGTGGAAGCCAAACACCTGTGGTGTTACAGCCTTCCCCCCTTAGAAAAATCTTGTCTCGAGATTTGACAAGCGTACCATTGTTGATAGAATTCCTTATAACCGTCCCTCAAATAATCTTCTCTTTCCCATGTTGCATCGCGTTCACTACCCTAATTACTCCACATGACCTTGTAAAACTTGACCACCCAACTCCGAGTCACTCACTCCCGAGTGTCAATTACTTGGACTAATTTTTCTTTAAAAGTCAAATCAGATTTTAACTCGATATCCCCTAGTGGAACTCTCTCATCAGGGATGCGAAGACATTTCTTCAATTGGGATACGTGAAAGACATTGAAGATAGCACTCATTTTAGGAGGTAATTGGATCTTGTATGCTACCTCACCACTTTGTCCAATGATTTCAAATGGACCGACATATCTCGGCGCAAGCTTTCGCTTCACACTAAAGCGTTGGACACTCTTCATGGGTGAGACTTTCAGATAAACAAAGTCTCCAACTTCGAACTCAATAGGTTTTCTACAATGATCAGCATAACTTTTCTACCTAGCTTGAGCTGCGGCCATATGGGTTTGGATAGTACGGACTTGTTCTTCAGCTTCTTGAACAAAATCAATTCCATAATATCTCCTTTCATCGGCTTCAACCCAATTCATCAGGGTTCTACACTTCTGGCCATACAAAGCTTCAAACGGTGCCATCTTGATACTCTCTCGATAACTATTATTGTAAGAGAATTCAGCTAGGGGCAACCACTTTTCCCATGAACCCTTAGCCGAGATGACACATGCTCTCAACATATCTTCTAAGATTTGATTCACTCGCTCAGTTTGCCCATTGGTTTGTGGATGATAGGCAGAGCTTCTTACTAACTTAGTTCCCAACAATTCGTGTAAGTACTCCCAAAAGCGAGCAGTGAACTGTGGTCCTCTATCAGAGACAATAGTGCAAGGTATCCCATGAAGTCAGACTATCTGATTGAAGTACAACTCCACATAGTCAGTTGGACGGAAATCTATGCGGATAGGAATGAAGTGTGCAGACTTGGTCAGACAGTCTACAATCACCCAAATGGAGTTAAAATTCCTCTAAGTAGTAGGGAGTCCAACAATAAAATCCATACTTATCTCCTCCCATTTCCAACCTAGAATAGAGAGTGGCTGAAGCAATCCAGCCTTCATGTGTACAGCTTTAACTCGACAACAAGTGTCACACCTAGCCACATAAGCGGCTATCTCTTTCTTCATCTTGGTCCACCAAAAGCGAGGCTTCAAATCATGATACATTTTGCTACTACCAGGATGAATAGATAACTTCAAGGAATGTACTTTAGATAGTATTTGATTTCTAAGCCCTCTATCCTTCGAAACCACTAACCTATCCTTGAACCATAGCATGTCATTCTCATCTACCCGAAAATGCTTGGTTTCTTGCTCTTTCATCTTGCGCTTGATGTGGAACACACCTGGATCTGTCTTCTGTAGCTTGATAATTCAACTCTATAGAGTATAGCTGACAGTGATGTTGTGAAGGACTATAGGATGTAGGAGTTTTAACAAATGGAAGTCACTTTCAATCAAAGAGTGGCAATGAGATTTCCTGCTTAAGGCATCTGCAACGACGTTTGCCTTGCTAGGATGATAGTGCACTTGGAGGTTATAATCCTTGATCAACTTGAGCCATCTTCTCTGATGCATATTCAACTCAGGTTGAGTGAAGATGTACTTAAGACTTTTATAATCGGTGTAGATGTTGCATACATTGCCAAGCAAATAATGCCTCTAGGCCTTCAAAGCATGAACAACTATAGCGAGTTCTAAGTCATGCATCAGATAGTTCACCTCATGCTTCTAAAGTTGGTGAGAGGTATAAGCAATGACTCTACCCTCCTGCATAAGAACACCTCCTAAACCTATACTTGATGCATCGCAAAACACATCAAAAGGTTTCCCGATATCTGGTTGCGCCAAAACCGGAGCAGAAGTTAAAAGGGTTCATAGGGTGTGAAAAGCTACATCACACTCGGAAGTCCAAACAAACCTCATGTCCTTTTGCAGCAACCGAGTCATAGGCTTGGCTATTTTAGAGAAATCTAGGATGAAGCGACGATAATAGCCAGCCAATCCTAGAAAACTCCGAACCTCATGCACCGAGATTGGAGCCTTCTAGTCCAACACTTCTTGCACCTTGGTGGAATCCACCATAATTCCACCATCGAACAACACATGTCCGAGAAAAGGCACCTCACAAAGCCAGAATTCACACTTGCTGAACTTTGCATAAAGCTTGTGTTCCTGCAATCTAGTGAGAACCACTCGCAAATGTTGAACATGATCTTTTTCATTCTCAGAATAGACCAAGATATCATCTGTAAATACCACCACAAATTTGTCTAACTCAGGCATAAACACTGAATTCATCAGATACATAAAATGTGCGGGGGCATTGGTCAATCCAAAAGACATAACAAGATACTCATACAGACCGCATCTTGTAGAGAATGTAGTTTTTTCGAACATCCTCAGGCCGAATTTTGATTTGATGATAACCAGATCTCAAATCAATCTTGGAAAAGACTTTTGCTTTAGACAACTGATCAAATAAGATATCTATGCATGACAGAGGATACTTATTCTTGATCGTGACTGCATTCAAAGGCCTATAATCTACACACATGTGTAGGGATTGATCCTTCTTCTTCATAAAGATAGCTGGGCACCCCCACGGAGATAAACTAGGATGGATAAGGCCTTTCTTTAGAAGTTCATTCAACTAGGTCTTAAGTTCGGCATGTTCGTTGGGAGGCATTCTATAAGGCCTTCTAGAGATGGATGCTGTACCAGGTAGCAACTCTATCTTGAACTCCACGTCCCGATCCGGGGGCAATCTAGGCAAATCATCAGGAAAAATATCCGAAAAATCACACACGACAGAGATGTCTGCCATAACCTTTGCTTGCACCGCATTAGCCGCACAAGAAAGATTGATATCCCTGGGTAGCTGTACTAGAAAACCTTCCTGATTACAAGGATCTCTGAGCATGACTACTCTAGTCGATGTATCAATAAGCACTCCATGACTGCTCATCCAGTTCATTCCTAATATCACGTCGATACCTAGCCCCGATAAAACTACTAGATCAACCTGATAACTTCGCCCCTCTATCTCAAGTTGCACATCCCTGACTACAAGCTTGGTTGGGATAGTACCACTGGCAGCCCTAATACAATAACCCTCACCCTCAACAGTGTATGTTTTCTACATAAACTGGGATGCAAATATGGGACTAATAAAAGAATGTGAAGCACCCAAATCAAATAGTACAACTATAGGGTGTTGATCAACTAGAAACTTACCAGCAGTTACTAACTCTCCTAAAGGAATATCAGCAATATTAGTGTGGTTCACCTACCCCTGACAGCCACCTTGGTAGTTATTCTTCTTAGGGTAAGGACACTCCCTTGCCCAGTGACCTGTCTTGTTGCAGTTCTAGCATGGCATGTTGCTTGCAGGAGCCTTGGAACTGCCTTGACTGGTAGTGCCCTTGGAAAGAGCAACTGTAAAAGCCTTGCGAAATCCAGTCCTACCTAGATTCTTCTTCTACAGTGGGTGGAACTTAGCAGCTGATGCCAGAGGATAGAATAGAGCCCTTTGTGTGACTGGAGCCTTAGATTGTGAGGCACCCGCCTCATATGCCCTCTTACGATTCTTTAAAGCAGCATATACAACATTGTTGTTCTTTGAGATAAAGCATCACTCACAAACTCATTAAAATGAGCACACTTGCAATTTCCAATGGTCTTCATCAATTTGGGACTAAGTCCCCACTTGAAACTAGCGATCTTCTTGGCATCAGTGTCAACAAACTCAGTAGCATACCTTGTAAGGTTATTGAAAGCCTACATGTATTCATTCAAGCTCTTGTTCCCCTAGGTCAGCTTCATGAACTCCATATGCTTGATTGCCATGAGACCAGGAGGAATATAATTTCCCCTAAAAGCAGACTTGAACTGATTCCAAGTGATTTGGGCATTAGCGGGCATAATGGACCGATGATGACTCCACCAAATACCAGCTAGCCCATGCAGTTGGTGAGAAGCATATTCAGTCTTCAGCACTTCTGTTAAATGAAGCAGATGGAAATTCTGCTCAAGAGTGTTCAACCACTCATCAGCTTGGAGGGGCTCTTCAGCCTCCTTGAAGATCGGTGGTTTAGTGTCAAGGAAATCTTTAAAGTTGCTATACTGATTTGGTTCCGGTCCTTGGTGTGCACCACATCCATCATGATTGGCAATCATGCGGAGACCCTCAGCCATAGTGCACTATCCTTCAGCAAGAATTGCCATCAATTCTGTTGGTGTGGGCGGTGGTGGCGGTGGAAGATCATCATTATCACTAGCCACACCAGTGGAACGAGTGTGAGGCATCTGCAACAATGCGTAACTAGCAATTATTGGTGATGTTAGCACATTGGGGAGGAACAATGTAATTATGCCAAACTGAATTTACTGGAGAGAATGTAAAATTCATACAATAAATAGAGGCAATAATTCATTCTCCAATCACCACATCATCAATTAGATTACTAGCGCCATACGCAGTGCATTCCAACATGACAAGTTTTAAACTTAACCAACAAGATACGCATCCCGAAGGGAGCGGATTAAGGTACATTACATGACAAGTTTGAATTAAAAGGTACATCCAACATCAGTCATAGTACTAAGTCCATTACACCTATGACTGCAAAAGCTTAAACTAGTGAGACTTGCTAACTAACTACTCATCAAAGTGATCGCTGTCCACATCTAAGATGCCCTGGACCTCTTCAGGATCTTCCTCTTCTTCTTCATTTGCAGGTTCAGCTGCATTGACATCCATCTGCACGTCCTCTTCTTCTTCATCGGCCTCAATCACTTGAGGTCCACCCACATTAGGATACCTTGGTATGGGGTGAGGAATAGGACACAGACAGTTGTTCAGTTGATGGTGCTCAACCTGAAGCTCTTCAAGCTGCTCTTGGAGCTCATGCTCCCTTTGAAAAGCATTGTGGTTAGCCATGATCTAGCCCTGACATCTTTCTTCTGCCAACTCTAGGGCTACATCTCTATGACGGGTCACATGGTCCATCTCCTATACTGCCTCATCTCTCTCTATGGTGATGTTCATAAGTTGGTTATGAAGCTCATCTCTCTCACGTGCTGCTTGTCCCCACTACTGTAGGCGATAATTTGCAATGCCCTGAATCTCATCTACTTCCAGCTGAGCTCACCTACATGCCTCCACCCTACGGCGATACTTACGGGCACGCAACCTAAACTTGTGCTGGGCTGCCATTGCCTTGCCAGCTTCTTCTAACACACTAGAGAGGGTGTCCTGCCTGACTCAACAAAGCTTCAAGACGGCCATCATAGCACTCATTCCCACATTGTCGCTCTGGACACGTTCACCACGGCCTCGAACCAAGGCCTGGCCAACTTCTTGAGTCCACTCAGCCTCAGTAGGAGCCACTTGGGGAATGGATGCAGCTGGTCCACCCAGTAATTCATCTCCAAAACTCTATGCTATGTCCATAAGCACATCAAGGGCAGCAACTTGAGCAGCCTCCCATGGGCTTTGCCCATTAGTCTCAATACTCCACCGATGCCACAATGGTCTCGTGGGGTTCTACGGCGCTATAAAGGTCATAATGTACCATGGCACATCTCCCAATGGCACTATCTGCCTCCATGTGTAGCGGGGTGCCTCCGGGTACCCAACTGAGCTTAGCACCCTCTAGAGCAAGGTAGGTGTACCGAACTGGTCCAAAAAGGTGCTGCTACTAGGAGGAAACATGGGCGCGGCCATCTGTATCAAAAAGGGATGCAACTCACATGAGAGGATTATTTTGTTGAGAGATTGAACTTAATAATTGGGATAAGCAATTATAAGGGAGGGAGTAATGCAATATGAATGACATGAGTGAATATGACGCATGCTCGTTCCGTACGTCCTCACAAACCTAAGAAAAGTTAAGTTTTAGCAGAATATACGGTGGCATACATACGTTCTCTCAATTAGCGTAACTAGTTGATCTACACGGTGCGTTGTTAGTGTACCTGCATAAAGTTTCATTGTAGCCCATCCCCAAAAGAGATAATTAAGCATACAATGAAAGTAGTAAACTAAGATACGCTCTATATATACATCCCCGGATATATATACTTTGGTATCCAAAACTACCCGACAGATATACCCACAATTAAGTACCTTCATAAGTACATGTATGCATCATGTAAATATTCTAGTAACCACAGCTAACTCTCCCCTAGACCGATAGTTGGACGGTCATGCTCTCACAACTCACACTTACCTTGGCGTAGAGGAAATTGATCCATACATTACCATTCAAGCGAATGGCACCCATGCAATAGCACACCGCATGGGCGACAAAATAGAAACAATCACTTTCCCCCAATTAGTACTTATATAAGCCACCTAAAAGTCCTTAAGTGGGCTACAAGGGATGTGATCACCAGCACACTATAAAATTTCAGTTTTTTAAACACTTATATATAACTATAAGTTGGAAAACCATTTTCACAACAAAAGCTTTTGTTTTTAAATACCCATATGACATGTTTAGTGTTGAATCTAGCTCTGATGCCAGCTGTCATAGAACCGACCAATTTATAATAGCACAAGTACGAAAACAATCGCCGAAATGATCAAATTCTCACACTTGAGCCCATATAAACCCGGTAGTCAACTGAAACCATGAAGGATTTCAAACCAACTTGCATACAATCAAGATCATAATAATTCAACATAACACATCATACGTTACAACATTTCACAGACGGTTTGCAAATAGATTACAACACCTCAGAGTCATCGTTATTACAAAACAAGTCTTGTAAAGTAGCGGAAGCAAATAGTTTAACTTACACACCCGAGTTCAAATACAAGTACCAGTTTGCTGATCACAACCCGCAAAAGCATTTGGATAAGAAAAATAGAGATCATGCCCATGATCTAGTCTTCGTCACCCGCCGGGTGGAGACAATACTTATAGAAGCCCTGATATAGAAGGTCATCTACAACAAGAGGGAATAAACCCTGAGTATGAGAATGTACTCAGCCAGACTTACCCATCGGAAACCAAAACAAAAGACACCAAGGATCATGCATAGCTTAATTTAGTGGATCTGGCTGACACTTTCTTTTAGCGGAAAAGCATAAGTAATAATGATCAACTCTTATCCTGAGCTAGCAGTGACTTTTAGCCATTAACCTGTCATCTATATTAGCACCTGTACTAAGCAATCATTTGATTAAGTTGCAAACATTAATAACCATAGCAGGTATAAATTGTGGCAACATTATCATCAACATCCATTTAACCATATCGTTAAATTAATTGAATCTACGTTGTCGCTGCTCAATCAAGTTCTCACTATCCGGGAGAGACGTCGATTCGAATCGATTCCTATCCAGCTAGAGGGGTATTCCTAAACACAAACCCTGCTTCCCCCATCAGGGTCGCAATCAAGTCACCTTTGGCACAATTTGGAAATCGAGTCCGAACAGATTGGCATTCTCAGAGAACCACTCTACCAAGGTTGCTCGGGACTCTAACCCACCTTGGACTTATGCCAATGGCTCTCCACACATCCCTACTACCTCTAGAATGCGCGCCACTGCTCGCGTTCTTGGCCTGAGTCGAGCTACTGGCTTCGCAGTCAGAACGAGTTATCCGGCCGGCTAAGTGTTAGGCTGCGTTCAATATGACATGAGGACGTACAACGTATCGGTCCTTAAACGACATAGACGGAGTCACTATGTCCAAACCTACACAAGACTCCACTTGATCTTAATTCATTATTAACATGGTTCTTTTTCATGATAGCAAATATAGCCAACCGTGATCCACCTCATCCTAAAGCTTGCAGGTGATAGGAAATCACCTGACTTCTACCACACTAAGCATGGCTAAGCATTTAACCTGTTCCTAAACTTAAATAGGATTCAAGTGCGATACCTGGACAAGGATAAATATATAATGCAATAATTGGTTCCAACCAATTCCTATACTTAATGCATCATCAACAATAAGAGATACTCAAGATATTTGTAAAAACATGGGAGACTTAATATGCTTCGGGGCTTGCCTTTTAGGAAAGATGAAAGGACGGTGGTCAGGGCACTCGGGCAATTCCTCCTCGGCAGTTGCTTCATCGATTGCCTACACCTCGGGCTCCTCCTCCTAGCTCGCTCCCTCGAACTCTAGAAGCGTCACTCCCACTGGCACACCTATTGCATGTATGTGCAAGATAAATATCATGGATGCACATGAACGAAGTTAGAAATGCTTGGGGAATGCACATGCTTACTGCAGTCCGCATTTTCCGACTTAAGCTCTATTCAAATCACTTTAACTTACCAAGTTTATACAATCTAATGTACAATTGCTCATCTTCAGTTAAGGACCTAGCACCTGCACCTAAGCATGTTCTCAAGTTAGGCTACCACCTAAACAATGAACAAGAACATCGCAACTGAGCACACACATAATCATTCGAAATTTAGTGAAACAGGAACTTATATAGCGGTATAGTAAACTGATCATAACCGGAGATCTACAAATTGAAATGACAGGCAACAATACAATTTGGAAAGATTATGAAATTTCCTACAATTCATTTTCAATCCTCAAGGGATGATTCCAAACTTTATCAGGTCAAATTTATAGAACTACATAATCAAGTCCAAACAAGACAGAGAGCAAGCAAAACTGTGATCTAACTTTGAACGACTGTAGCTCCTAAACTACTGGGCCAAATGCCACTAAATGTTTACAGGAGCTTGATACATAATTTATATACAACTTTTGTATTCACCACTTTCCCAGCAATCCAAAATATCATGGGGAACTTTGTAAAGTCCCGAGAACTGTCCAGAAAGACATAATGCAAGGTAATATTTATTAACTTATATTGCAAACAAATAATTGGACAAGACCAACTTTACTCACTTATCACACATATCACAAGAACACCAGAAAGTAAAGTGTTCACTCCCAATTCATTTCTTTTAATGCCTTTCTCAATTTATTTAATTAATTAAGAGGAATAATAAACATATATGAAAACAGCACCATTTAATCTACAAAAATTACAGTAGGTACTACATTCCCCAAGTAGACTAATGTAAAAATTTCACATTATTTGAGCAAGTATAACATCCTACACAAAAATGACAAGGCATAAAGGCTTAAAATGACATAATTAGGAAACCCAAGTGAAAAGTGTCAACCAACAGATTTTATATTTTTCCTAATATCCATAAGGTACAAGGACATTCTCCAATAAATTTCATGGTCATTGTATTCATAGATAAATTACTAAAATTCACACAAGGATCATTCAATGGTAAAAGGAAAATCTATAACTCAAAAACCATACATGAAATGACCCTCAAATTTTAACCAGAGCTTCTACTCATCAAGAAGGGCTCACCAGCAAAATTTCATAATTTTTGGAGCACATGAACTCAAGATATAATTTAAACAATTTTGCATGCATTTAAAAACACATTTCAAGTTTCAATTTAATTCATCCAAAACTTCCACTACAAGTGTTCATGTTATATTTTTCCTAAATACTACACTTCAATATGATCCTAATAAAATTGGAACCACCCAATTTGGATTTATAAAACTGGAGATACAATTTTTACAAAACAACAATCAAATTTGGAATAAATGAGCTAGCTTTTGAATACATAGTCACTATCAGGCAGGGTCCACATGTCAGCTGGGCCACGCGTCAGCGATACGAAAAATAGGGGAGGGAACTGCTGCGGTGCTCCAGTGAGCTTTTCCTCACCACCGCGGAGGGCTCTGGCGGTCGTGTCATCACCGACGCCATCTCCGAGCCGAACCACGTCGAGGGAGGTATGGGGCACGGTGGATGGTTCCACGGAGCATGGACGGCAGCGGCCATGCCGGACAACGATGATGCCCAATGGCACGCTGGCCAATTCCGGCCATGGTATAACCCGGCAAAAGGTGCTAGAGCTACCTAGAGACCTAACATAGAGGTAACCTAAGGTAAGGTCGGCTAGGGTAGCGCCGGTGAGCCTGGCTGCACGCACGGTCACACGACGACGCCCCGAGCATCACGGCGGCATTGATGTTCCGGCTCAACGGTGGCGAATCCTAGGACTTCTTCTTCAAGGTAGACACTATGGCTCATATGGGTCGTCATGCGTGCACTAGAAGAGGCAGGAAAGGTTCAGAGGCGGCCGGCCACGACGAGCTCGTGCTCGCGGCCATGGTGGACACGGTGAGGCGCACCGGTGTGTTCCTAGGCACATGCTCGGTAGTGTCTAAAGCTATTCCTACCAGAGCATCAGCATGTTAGTGCAGTGCCAGACTAGAGGAAGAGATAGGGTGTGGGGCGGTGAAGTGCCACGACCACGTGAACCATATGCACGACGTACTCCGGTGAAGTTCCCGGCGGCGGAAATCAAAATGTGCCTTACCAAAGGGTCAAAGAGATAGGGCGAGAGGTCTGGGAGGTGGAGTGGAGGAAGACACGGTGATGGCCGAGATGGATTGGCCAAAGGTGCGGCATCGAAGGCAAGCAATGGTGGCAAAGCTGGTGGCGTCAGTAATGGCGAGCAGCGACTTTGCGAGAGAGGGCAAGTGAGTGGGAGGCAGAGCGTGTGCGGGCGAGCGGAGAGGCAGCAGGGCGTCCTCCACTTCACGCCAGCCAACGTGTAGCGTGGTCAGGGCAAGCCGAGTACGTGGCATCCACGCGGCGGCCACACTCTGGCCTCGGTCGGCCATGACCGGCCTGATCAGCACTGCCATCAGGCTTGATGGAGCCAACTGACAGGAGATCTTCGATGATGCTTAACTCCTAATCGGCTCGGCCAAATGCTAATCCAGTTGAACTACGTGATAGAGCTAAGTGAGTACTCCAATTAACTCAACATGAGCTCAAGCTAATTCGCCATGGATTTCAATCTACAAGGCTCCAAAGTCCCCTTCATGAACTGGAAAATAGCTCCAACACTTAGAAAATTTCTAAGTGTTGGAACAGCACTGATTTCTGGCTTGTGGGCCCTATTTGAGTATGTCCTGCACATTTTCATGACTTGGCTCCTAAACAAAGTTTGTTCCTTATAAAATTTGCTACAACTTTGCTTTAGGTTGCTTAGACATGCAAACACTCTAAGCTATACTTTTTAAATAGTCAAACCAAGGAGCTCTAGAGGTCAACACTAGTCAAACCATGACTTGGAAACTTAATTAGGCAAAATGATCAACATGAACATTATTCCTAATGACATTATAAGTATAACTAAGTTGCTTAAGAGGATAATTAGCCACACCACACATTGATCACACCAAAATCAAGCATCACATGTATTGAAACAAGGAAAAACAAGTGACTTTATTACTTCTGTTTCAAAACCATGTTTCATGTGTTTCATAAGTTTGTGGCATTGTACAACCTAACCATGTTTCACTAAAGTGAGTTGCACATGTTGCACTTGAGTGTTACACACTATTCATTTCCTAAAACAATCACACATAGAATGTACAATATGTTGCAATGTTTCAAAAGCATGTTTCAGACAATTCTAAACTCATGAATGGATGAATGATGCTCATGTTTATGAAATACAATTGCAAATGTGGAAGCCAAACACCTAAGGTGTTATAGATAGGGCTGTCACCACCTACCGCCTACCCCACAACCGTAGATTATGAGGCAAACAAAGCTAGCCTTTAGCCTAGACACTATGTCTATGCTATCGACTACTACTCTAGTGCGTTAACAAGGGTTATCCATCTTTATCAGGGCCCTTCTACTAGAGCATCCACCATGGGGATGGATGATGATCCTGTAAACAAGTAAAAATAAAGCTTAACTAAACAAAAGACTATATCCCAAAGAACCGTAAACACTCACTTAGCGAGAGAACCCGTTGAGTAAAGATGCTCGTTGAGGTACAAGTTGAGGAGACAGCGATAAATCCAGCGCTTCCTCAAGCTCTCTCTCACAGCTCTCCCTTATGACTCTAGCTAGCTACTAGGGCCTAAGCCCTTGAAATGTTGCTCTAACTCAAGTGGAATGCTCTTTGCCTTGTGTGTTGTGTTGTGTCTGAAATGAGGAGGGGGGTGGCCTTCTTTTATAGGTGGAGAAGAGGAACGGAGGGCACTAATGTGCTTTGCTTGCCTCCAAGCATTGAGGCGGTGGAGCAAGGGAATTACTATTTGCCATAACTATTTTTATGAAATCTTAGCATGTACCGCCTCTACATTCCTCCATGCCATCGCCTTCTGAAGATGCGGACGAACGGCGCTAGGTGGGGGCGGCCGACCCTTGACCGAACCCTCTCACCACCGCCTTCGCGTGGTGGACTGCTGAGTGGATGTGGGCTACACCTTGGGTTGTCTTTCGCTCAGATAACTTTATCTGATGGGCCTTTCCATTTATTCTTTGCGCATGTCTGCTTTGCACTTCATCGAAATGTGCCTTCTTGGTGTATTTTCCATGTATTTATGTTTATGTCTTGCAAAATGATAATCTCCAAATATATGTGGAACTTGGTCAATGGTAAATGCATATGTGTTTAAGATTGCTTAGCCACTGGTGTTTGGTTTGTTATATTTCTTGTCCACTTTAGGTACATTGCCTGTATTATTCCGATATGTCCTCCTACAATTGGTCAAACCCCAAAACTTGTGGTTCTAAAGTCCTATGTCTAAGTTTGGTGTTTGTTTGAGCAATTTTTATATGAAAGTTGGCGGTTAGAAATGTGAGTTAAGAACCACCAACAACCTCCCCTACACTTAGCCCTTTGCTTGTCCTCGAGCAAAGCTTAGTGTTAAAGGTAATCATGAGCATAGCATCCTAAGATATATGGCTTACATAAAAGTTCTTCCAACACATTCCTTACACAAGTGGGATATGTGACTTTAGCTAACATGTTTCCTGAGGTTGTTGAAAAGTAGAATAGTTCTCTTCCTAATTTCACATCTTAGCAACTTGGAGTTTTGGAACTTTTTCTCAAGAAAAAGCATAGTTCACTTTATACTCCTCAAATGGCACTCTCAAATGACTTAATGGTGTATAAATCCTTACCAAGGCATAGTAGTGTTTTGCCTTCTTTTGTTTTCTCCTATCTCTAAAGAGGCTTATGTGGGGCTTTAGGTAGGGATAAACAATATAGCATACATGTATTGCATATGTTGTAAAGTCAAATCGAGGATCCTAGGAGAGAAGTGCCATACTCTTAGATCAAGATGTGCATGTGTGTGCGAAAAGGGAAACTAAAACTATACTCCTTTTGTAGATATGATCTCTCTCTATAACTTATTATTTTGAAACATGGCTATCTTTCTTCCTTCTCTCTTTTTTCAATACATGAGCCTTCATGTGCTCATCATTTTTTTCTTTTGTACTTAGACCTTCATGTGTCCATATTTTTAAAGCTTTTTTTGCATAGCCCATGTTTCTTCTTCTAAACCACATATTTAGAGAGAGATCTTTATCTTTTTAGGACATGGAGTATTTGGCTAGCAAACACATTTTTGTCTACACCCAATGTAGGAGTAGAATTTTTAGTGGATCTGGATGGAAGCATGTTTTTGCATACTCCCAGTGTAAGAGTAGCATGTGTACATGGGTGTATGTGATCTTAATCTTGGGAGTATGATAAATCTCTCAACAAGGGTCAACAAGACTTGACCAAACTCAGCCCAATAACAAGCAGTGTATGTAGAAGGCTTCAATCTTGCAAGATATCATATTTGGCTTTGGTAGGAATTATTCACCAATTGAGGAGTATGTGATACTATGGTTTTGTAACATTTTTATCAAAACAAATTCTCCAAGTGCTTCGAATAGAAATGGTAGGATTTCTAAGTCAGAACTATATAACACTCCACAACAACTTAGTCCACATGATTGTCCTATTAGAATATTTTTCCACAAGCATAAGTGTATGTATATGGAACAAACTTTATGCAAGCTTCTATCTTAAATATGTTATGAACATGCCACTTTTCAAAATTTTAAATGAAGTGTGGTTTGTAAAATTGCATAGGGGCATTGTTCATAAGGAGGAGATAGCAAGGATAAATTGAGTTTAATTTTTAGTGATCAAGATTCATGTTTGTTCAAACTCAAAATTGTAAGGAGCTGAGGGTAATGTTGCACAAACCATCATTTGAAGAAGAAGGAGCTGAGGAGAATTAGAGATGGTTTGGCAAAACCAGAGGTTCAGCCAATCCTCTCTGGAGCCATCTATTCTATTCTTCTGCATGATGCATCATTTGGGTTTGTGTAGCAGTGTTGGTGGGAGATCTCAAATGTGAGTGTGTCATTCTTGAGAGATCTCCCCCACACTTTTTTTGTACCTATTTTTATTCAACAAAGAAACAAAATATACAACAAACAAGGGCTCTACCGGCCTAAACACCTAGGAGCCTAAAACTTCTTTATTATTGTTATTTATTATTATCTATTTATTATGTTTATTTTTATTTGTCCACCAATCCTTTTACTCAAGCAAGGCTAAGGTAAAGTTGCATTGTATCTCTAGCCTTGATTATTTCCATTTTAAATTACCACCATTGTTTATGAAAGTAATTACTCAAAGTTTATTAATCAAAATTAAACAACATGTCTAAATTTGATTATGTAAGGAAAATGGACCCTAGGCCCATTTACTTTGGATTTTGGTGCTTGATGACCAACACAACCAAATTGGACTAATGAATTTGCAAGTGATTGTTTTGTAGTTCAATAGGATGCAAGACGTGACTTGGACAAAGGCGACGTGATGATCCGATGATCAACACCTCAAGCAAGACCTTAGGAGCACAAGAGAAGACCCAAGATATCAAGCAAAGTCCAAGCATGAAGATAGGAACCAAGCCGCACGCAAGATCGCGAAGAAACAAGCTCACAGGAGCAACCGGACGCTGGACCAGATGCTGATGAAAAGCAACCGGACGCTCCGATCAGAGGCTCGGCAATAGCAGCAGCGACCGAATGCTAGACTAGACACTGGCAGCAAACTGACCGAACGTAGGACATTAGTGTCTGATCGAGTACAGAGAGGTTCCAGAGTGGCGAACTTGCGACCGAACATGTCCGGTGGCAAGTGACCGGACGTTGGCAGCGTCTAATCAGTTGTTCATGGCTCCAACGATCGGGACGATCGGACGCGTCTGATCAGGACGACTCCAGCATCCGGTTAGTAGCAGAAAAGCGGAATTTCGTCCCCAACGACTACTTTCTCCGTGGGGCTTATAAATACAACCCCAACCGGCCAAATGAGTAGTGTGGAGCTAAGGAAACATATCAAGGGTGTTGATACACCATTTTAGTGATCTCCACTTACATAGTGCTTAGTGTTTCATTAGGTGATTAGCATATGTGCTTTGCGAAGTGCTTAGGTTGATTAGACCACCGCTTATGCGCTTGCTCTAGGTTTAGGCCTAGTGTTTAGTGAGGTTTGCATACCTCTTACCACTCAGTGCTTGTGCGCACCATTGTTGTACATCGGAGGGGCTTGTAGTCTTACGAGATCACACAAACCACGTTTGTGGTGTGGCCGCCACCGTGCACCGAAGGGAACATGGCCCGCGGCGTTTTGGCCAGAAGCTTGATAGTGAAGACAGTAGGGAGCATCCTAGAGAGGCTTGCCGGAAGGCACATCGGAGACCCACTTGCGCGTGGGGAAGGCCTGTGGCTATCCACGGAGTTACCCAACTGAGAGCTTGGCCCTTGTGAGGCATTCCTTGCGAGGGGCTCCAACGAGGACTAGGGGGAAGCTTGCGCACTTCTCAATACCTTAGTAAAAATATTGGAGTCGTCGACGAGAGTTTGCATATCTCTACCTTGATCTTTAGCTTTCATATTTACATTGATTGTATTACTCCTTTTACGGTAGAGATAGCAACACACTAGCAAAACTGTAGTTGCACATTTAGATAGTTTATCTTTTGCATAGGTTTTGCTAGGAGTAGAAAAAGAGGCCATAGTTTAGAGTTATATTTTTAAGTTGCCTAATTCACCCCCCCTCTTAGGCGTCACGGTCCCCTTTAGATTAAAGTAGGCCATTTTAACCTAAGCACCATGCTTAATTTAAAATGCCTATGGATGTACCACTAGTGAATATATCCAAACCAGAGCATATACAACATAAACCAAAAGAGGCATGAATTTGTTTGAGCAAGTTAATTCTTATGGAGACAAATATGAGTAAAGGAATTGGTGAGCACCTTTTTTTATAATAACCATTTATTTTTTATTGTTTTTATAATAATTATATACATATATATAGCAAGGTAGAGCTAACATCATCATTCCCCTTTTCTTTTTAAGCAGGATGATCATTGGTGTGTATGGAACTTGGGACTCTCACCATCCTCCCCCACACTTGTATTTTTGTGTGAAACTCGAGTGTGCAGGATTGGGGTCTCCTTTTTGATCATGTTCCATCGCTAAAGATCATCACGAACATGTAGTCGACGTAGCTCCCATGTTTTCAGGCATCGTATGTCCCTATTCTTCTTAATCTTAACTTGAAAGGGTTAGCATACAAGAATACCTGAAGGTGCATACTAACTTGACAACATGTTCTTGCTTTTATTTAAAAGAAAAAGTGTTTTTTCTCTTTTTTCATGAAAATTATTACATATATATTTGTTTTTCTATGATAATATGGGGTATCTCCCTGGCAGTGCTTAATTTATGGTCTTAAGCTTGACCGTGGGAACTACATCTTGCAGCTATCATTGGTGGTGTAGTTCCCAACTTCACCACATAGCATTGAGCATTTTCGTTCAAGTTTCAAAGTTACTACCATAGTGCAACTATGGGATTTGCAATATTTGTGACAAACGAAGGCATCAACAACCACCCTCTTAAAAAGTTTGGAGACAAGGATCAAGAGGTGGTTGTGATCCTCGTGGAAGCATGTGGGACTAAGCAAAATGTCCATGGCATAGAAGTTTTTGTTCTCAAGAAATACATCAGTTGAATGTAGACCACTATTGAAAACAATGTTTGGATGGCCAGAGGGACATTGCTTAAGTTTGAGCAAGGGTGATGATGGAACGAACGGGGTTACGAATTTCACCTCCTCGAATGGGTCATTGTTGGGATGATGCTCTGCCTTTAGGATATCTGAGTGAGTGGCAGAAGCAATTTTCCCAAACTCTTTGTTAAGGCTCCTATGGGAAGGTTTTTCTTGGGAAAGATTGTCCAAGGGGTGGCCTATGAGAAGCTCAAATTCGAGGATGGCATAGAGGTGGAAATCTAAGTGAACCTCGGTTTTGTCCATTATGATTGGCACATTCCTAGCAATCCCACAACATTCAAATATAAGTCCTGAGGGACCTTTAAAAAGTTTGTTGGTTGGGACTAGTGGCATGTTGCCCAAAAGATCTTTCGCCAAAAATTCTGATATGATTCTAGTCCCGACTGTGGGGTTGTATAGGGCTTCTATAACAGTTCCCCTTAATGAACAAAGCATGGCCGTGGAAGGTGAAAGAATCTAAATTGCTTTGGAAGAACATTTCACTTCCATTAACCATTCCTTCGATGGTTCTACCTTGGGGGAAACTTCTTTTGTGCACTTTTCATGCCATAAGTGTTTTGAGGTATTGCCGTAATCCTCAAATTTGATAGGGAACTCCGAAGGATGACTTAATCTTCCTTCAGTGTTTGTGGTTCGAGTGAGGGCTCACAAGTTGAATCTATGGATGGTATAGGTTTGGATTAGACTAGTGAAGACTCCTCAGCACTCGACGTAACCTTTGCCTAGAGGGATTTAGTTCTTATGATAGAAGAAGAGTGCTTTTCTATGAAATGCTCAAGGAATTCTACTTCTTCTGTCATAGTCTTATGTGTAAAACGACCTCCAGCAGTCATGTCTAGGCATAGGTTAGCACCCATGTCAATACCCAATCAAAAGAGTCACAACAATATGTTGTTAGGTAAAGACAAGTCTAGGCCGGCGTGTATTAATGCAATGAAAACCTAGCCTAGGCTACACTTATAGACTCCTTCTCGTACTGCCAAAGTCAAGGATTGCCCTTGGTAGAGAGTCGATATGAGACATAGGGAAAAATACATGGTGATAACTTGTCTTTAAGTTCATCCAAGTCCCCATTCATACTTTCTATGGCATGCATGTATCACTGCTTCACCTTCCCTATGAGAGAGAAGGGAAATAATTTCCATTTTAGAGTTTCCTGTGTCATGCCTAGGATGCTCGGGCACAAACACATCTCTTGGAACTCATGCAGGTGATGGCAAGGGTTTTCATTATAGTTCCCCTGAGAAGGGTTGTACCTGAACCATGGCTATTAAGCCAGGGCGGAGTTCACAGCCGGATAAAAAGTTTGGTTTTGGTGGTGGCTCAGAGAACTCACCCTTTAAAGTGAACTGGTATTGGATAGGAGTGGTTTTCATGGTGAAAACATGTTTTTGTGTTTTTTTTATAAAAAGAAATGATACAAATATGAGGATGAACTAGGTTCAAAGAAATTACGACAACCGTTACCCGACAACGGCGCCAGAAATGCTTGTTAGTATTTCTTAAAGCATACATAAATAATCCGCAAGCGCATAGAAGTATCGTTGTAGCATTTCACCCTGAAAGTATTCAGGGTATCATATTATCCATAGGGAATGGAGGTACTCTTATAGCTAGTTTGTCCAAGGACAACACAAGGGTAGAGTTAGTAAAGGTTGAGATGGATTCCTATGGTTTTAGAGTCTATGGATAGATAAACTATACTTCTATTTGCTTGCTTCGAGCACCGGCGTACACTTGGTCTATCAAGCAATACCATCTTGTAGCTCTACATCGTAACCGGACATGGGGGATTATGCAGGATAGATAGGGCTATCACCACCTACCGCCTAGCCCTCAACCGTGGAGTACGAGGCAAACAAAGGTAGCCTCTAGCCATGTCTACGTTATTGACTACTACTCTAGCACGTTAACAAGGGTTATTTGTCTTTATCAGGGCCCTTCTACTAGAGCATCTGCCATGGATGTTGACATTTCTTAACATTGCTACCAGGTTTTGTATTTCCTGGCAATGGTGCTAGAAATGCTTATTGATATTTCTTATGATTAAGTAGATAATTCTACAAGCGCATAGAATATCATTATAGCATTTCACCCATGAGTATTCCAGGGTATCATTATTTATATTTACCACAGGGAAGCAATGGTTAAAGATAGTGATAGTTAACCATCATGTATCTAATAACTAGTATACCGACAAGACTAAAGTGGGGGTAAGTGATATACAATAAAGTGGGGTGACACACAAGGATCTAATCATGGAAAGGTAAATTGGAAACATAACTAAGTACGAGGATGACTAATGAAGGAACACAATCCTAAGTTACTTCTATTCAAGCACTACTCTAGCTAGTGACTGTGGCTATATAGATAAACCTAGATAATGCAAGGTAGGATGCAACAACAATTCGAACATACCCGCCCCAAACTCACCCAGAGGGTTGATTGGGCACAAAGCACCTCTGTCCTATGATTTAACAACTAGATTCTATCATGGGGGAATACATAGGATGGATAGGCTATCACCACTTGCCAACTACCCTAATCCATCCGGAGACCTAGCCATGTTGCAAGGTACCTGATAGTATAAGCACCACGCTTACACTATTTGATACTACCCTAGCCTCACGTTAAGACTAAAGCATCAACTAGTGATGAATAACCCATGCTACTGAGAGCCCACTTATCATAGGAATACAAGCATAACCAAAGTATAACTAGAGAACAAGACTGTCGCAGAACCGACCAATTTATAAGAGTACAAGTACAATGGCAGCCCGCAAGCGGTCGCACTGTCATACTTGAACCCATATAAACCCGGTAGTCCGTCGAGTACCACGACGGGTCTCAATAAATGATTTACAACAACCAAGATCATACATGATTCAACATACATGCCACATATTACATAAAGTTCATAGATACATTTCATCGTCAGAGTACGAATAAAAGTTATTACAAACCGAGTTTGATGGATAAAGCGGAAGCAATTAAGTTCGAAAATAAAGTTTCCAACATAGTTTGATAC
Source organism: Miscanthus floridulus (assembly GCF_019320115.1). Lineage (NCBI taxonomy): Eukaryota > Viridiplantae > Streptophyta > Magnoliopsida > Poales > Poaceae > Miscanthus > Miscanthus floridulus. Next base: position 67,165,916 of record NC_089586.1, on the reverse strand, counting down.
AGTGCCAAGTAGGATCACGGTCCACAAAAGCAAAGATAGGGATTAATAAAGAAGCCTGCCCAAGGCTTACTCCTCATCCACGACGGGATAGAAGCAACTCTTGCAATAACCATGATACACAGTGCCATCTGCAACAATGGGAAAATAAAACCCTGAGTACGAGAAGGTACTCAGCTAGACTTACCCGTCATAAACCAGAAATAAATCGACTCCAAGGATTATGCAAGGCTGTATAAGTGGAGATAACTTGACAACATTTTGCATAAAAGCAATTGACTTTGGTGGTACAATTACGATTCCTTTATCAAGTTAATTATAACTATCCATTTCTAGATTAGCAACTATCCTATGCCAAACATGTGGTAGATCAATTTAAAAGCATACAATAGTAACCATAGCAGGTATTGTACTTCCATATTCCTTCGAACCATCATGTTCCATAGCACAGTTACTACGATGTTGGGACTAGCCAAGTTTCTCACTATCCGAGAGAGACGGCGATTCGAATCGATTTCAACCAGCTAGGAATTTATTCCTAACACAAACCCAGGCATACCGCGCGAAGGTAGCCCTAGGTCACCTTTGGTACAACTCAGGTCCACATTTCATGGGTCCATACCGTGCCGCACAATCTGGGACACTAGATGCCAGGACATTCAGGCCTAGCCTGTCCTTGGGCTCAGTCTGATCGCCCCCCCCCCCCGCAAGGAGCGCACAACAGAACAGGTCCCGGCCTGAATTGAGCTACTCGGCTTCGTGGTTGGAACGAGTTATCCAGCCAGCTAAGTGAGAGGCATGTGTTCAATCTTGTTAGAAGCGCCAAAAATGCTACGGTTCTTAATCAACACAGATGGGGATAGATTCATATCCAAGACCTCCATGTCTCGTTGCTTCTCTATCGACATCCTGCCCTATCTCGATTTTCTTTTACCCCATGGTTCTGTTCCACGATAGCAAATATAGCCAACCGTGCTCCAGTATCCATCTATATCTCACAGGTGACAGGACATCACCTGACTTCTACCGGTCTAAGCATGGCTAAGCATATATTCGATCCTGGACCTATACCGGCTAAAGGTGTAATATCTGGACAAGGAATGTATATGCATCAAGTGGTTCCATTCAACTCTTATAACCTAATGCATCAATCATAAGTACTTAAGTAATCATTTGTAAAATACTGGGAGACTTAGAATGCTTCGGGGCTTGCCTCGTAGAAAGGAAGTGGGGCGGTGGTCAGGACACTCCGGAAGCTCTTCAGGATTCTGTTCCACGCCTTCGGGAGCTGCGACTTGAGGATTCTCCTGCTGGTCCCCTTCCTCTACTTCGTTGAATTCCAGCAACGTTATTTCTTCCTCCAATCCTAGATGCATGAATATAGCATAAGATATCACGAATGCATATATGTTAACAAGTGCATCATGTTCTACTGAGTAGGTGCATATCTCTTCTTGATTATGCAAATAACTACTTCAACAATTCATCAACTATTTCACAAACAACAGCTACTTATTTTACTCATAACTGGAGTTCTAATTATCCAAATGCAGTGATCCTGGACTTTCTAGAAAGCTTATAAAATCACCTACAACTCTTATTTAATTCATAACAGCTAATTCACAACTTATCTTAGGCAAAACAGACAATCATATCAGTGCTGTCCAGAAATTCCAGAGAGCAAGCAAAATCGGAAAAGCTAAGTTTAAACAGCTGTAACTCCTAAACCGTTTGACCTATGGTCTTGAAATTTTAACACAAGACATATGATGAAGTTATCTACAACTTTGTTATTAACCATTTTTACAGTAAACATCATTTTTATACTGCCACTTATCAAACTCCAGAATCTGTCCGGAATCCTTCCAATTTGCATTACAAAGTAACAATACTTCTACTTCATGTAATCATTCAAAGTTTGATAACACAAAGTCTACCAATAGTTTAAGCATACCAAATACGTCCAAGAAAATATAATGGTGAAGCCCAAACTATTTCTTTATATGCCTTTATTATTTTATTTAGATACATAGGTTAAATAATAATTATATATCAAATGTGCATCATAAATTCTTAAAAATTTACAGTTCCTTAATAATGCTACCAAAAGACTACTGTAAAAGTTTCATGCCATTTTATTCAGTAAAACACTCTATACAAAAAAGACAAAGCATAAAGGCTTAAAATAGCATAAATAGAAAACCCTAGTGAAAAGTGTCAAGTAATATATTTCTTATTTTTCTTAACATCCTTATGGTACTAGGATTACCCCCAACAAATTTCATGAATTTTGGATTCATAATTAATTTATAACAATTCATACAAGGATTAACTATTTATAAAATAAAAATTTATAACTACAAATCTGCTCATGAACTGACCCTAAAATTTTTACCAGAGCTCATACATGTCAAGAATAGCTTACCACAAAAATTTCATAATTTTAGGAGCACAGGAACTCTAGATATTAAATAAACAAATTTGCATGCATTCAAAAACACATTTCAAATCTCCATTTAAATCTTCCAAAATTTCTACTGTAAGTGTCAAGATCATATTTTTCCTAAATACTACACTTCCTAAGGAACATTACCAAATTTATTTCACAATTTTTGAAGCTACCAAGTTGCAGATCTAAAAATTGCAAAACAGTATAAACTCTAGAATTAAATGAACTATCCTATACTCTCACTGCCGCTGACCGGTGGGACCCGCTGGTCAGAGGACCCACGCGTTAGTGAGACGAGAACAGAGCAGCTATGCTGCGCGATGGTGGCACGGCCAAAGCTCACCGACGGTGAACTCGCCGGCGGTGACATCATCACGGCGGGACCTACTCGACCTCGCGCATCTATTGCACTACTTGGTCAGCCCTATTGTCGACGCTAGTGCCGACGGCGGCGTTAATGGTGGGGCGGTGGAGTTGGACGATGGTGAGATGCTAGAGCCGGCCATGGAAGCACAAGCTATGGCTACGTCATGCATCTACAAGCGACAACGAAGCTAACGCACGAGCTATTTCGACGCAAGGCGGATGGAAACGATGCGGCCACGGTAACGGAGCTCGGCGGCGGAGGCCAACGAGGTCTGTGCGTGGTGCGGTGGCTTACCTAGCGTGGTCAGCGGGCATGGGTGGGCGTAGTGAGTCACTAGGATGATGGTGGAGGGGTTGCGGTGGCGATTGAGTAGCTAGGCGCGGCTTGTGTCGTCAATGATGACAACGGCGCTACGGTGCTGCCGTTGTGCTTGCGGTTGCTACAGACAGCGAAGGAGGAGCGAGAATGCGAAAATGAAGGCGCGGACAGGAGCGGGCGGTAGCTGGGGCTTCAATGCCATGCTCAGGTGCGTCGTGGCCTATGTGGTCAAGGCAACGACGACACGCGGCTGTGGCTGGCCACCATGTGGCGAATCTGCCCTGCGACGGTCGGCTACCGAAACAATTCGGTTAGTCAATTCAGTGCATCAAGCCGAGCCTGACGACGTATTTTGCCATGATGAAAACTTCATGATTGTGGACTTTCAGTGAAAATTTCATACATCAATGTTGAAGCCTAATGTACCAGCTACAACTCTTGTCAAGGGATCATGCTCTAATTCACAACCAAAACTGAGTAATATCATCACAAAGATCGGTTTGTCAGGCTATCAGTGAACTTGACTTAGAAATTTTTGTTAAGTGTGGAAATTATTGTTTTGATGATTCTTGTGATCTGATTTCAAACATGTTAGGAGTAGAATCATTCAAGGACCCAAAAATAAAAGCTGTTCCTTATATCAAATACTACAACTTTGCTTTAGTGACCACCTCCATGCAAGGTCTCTAACACCTAGTTCAAACTTGGTCAAACATGTCACATTTAAAGAATGGTACACTTCAAACTATGGCTTAATGACCTATTTACCCCTAAGCATGAATATCAAAGTTGTTCATAATGATACTCTAAACATGTTTATGGAAATTGCAAGGTCATACAATCATTTCATGTATTAGTCACTCATAGAGCTATTTAGTGTAATCACATGAAACATGACTTAAGGGCTTGATCATGGGAAGTGACATTCATGAACCATGTTCCATTTGCTAACCTAAGTATTGCCAATATATTTTTGTGACTCATATCAACCATCTACATGTATACACCCATGATCATATGCATATACACAAGGAGACATGAAATAATGAGAAAGTTGCATACGCTCAAGGAAACATGCGATAACAAGCAAATGTTGCAGATGTTTCAATTTAATGTTTCAATTGTAAATGCTTGTTTATGAATGCTTGATGCTCATGCTCATGTTATGCAAGGCTAACACCTAAGGTGTTACAGCCCCTCCCCCTTATAAAAATCTCGTCCCGAGATTTGTAAGACCTACCATTCTAGGAAAAAGATGGGATAAACTTCTCGTAAATAATCTTTTCTTTCCCATATAGCATCTTGTTCACTATGATTGTTCCACACCACCTTATAGAACTTAATAATCTTACTCTATGTTACTCTTTCTATCTCCTCTAATACTCGAATTGGCTTTTCCTCATAGGTCAAATCCGATTGAAGCTGCACATTGGTGGGTGCAATAGCTTCTTCAGGTACTCGAAGACATTTCTTCAACTCAGAAACATGGAAGACATCAAATATTGCACTCATCTCTGGTGAAAGTTGTAACTTATACGCAACATTTCCTTTCTGTTCCAAAATCTTGTATGGCCCTACATATCATGGTGAAAGCTTCTTTTTCATCCCAAATCTCTTCACCCATTTCATGGGTGATACTTTCAAGTATACATAGTCACCCATTTCAAAAGTTAGTGGTCTTCTTCTTCTATCAGCATAACTCTTTTGTCTTGATTGAGCTACCTTCATATGCTATTGGATGACATGTACTTGCTCTTCAGCTTCATTGACAAAGTCAATACCAAAGTATCTCCTTTCACCAGGCTCAATCCAATTCAATGGGGTTCTACATTTTCTGCCATACAATGCTTCAAATGGAGCCATCTTGATACTCGCTTGATAATTATTATTATAGGAGAACTCAGCTAAAGGTAACCATTTCTCCCATGAACCTTTTGAAGATATAACACAAGCTCTAAGCAAATCTTCTAGGATTTGGTTCACTCACTCTGTCTGTCCTGAAGTTTGTGGATGGTATGCCGAACTTCTGATTAGCTTGGTTCCCAAAGCCTGGTGTAAGTGCTCCTAGAAACGAGCTATGAACTGTGGTCCTCGATCTAAGATTATAGTCCTAGGTACTCCATGCAGTCTCACGATCTAGGAAACATATATCTCAGCGTATTTCCCAACTATATACCGTGTGTTCATGGGTATAAAGTGTGCCGACTTGGTGAGATGATCAACAATAACCCATATTGAATCGTGACCTTGTGGCATCATTGGAAGGCCTGTGATAAAGTCCATGCTGATTTCCTCCCATTTCCAACTTGGAATAGGCAATGGCTGAAGTAATCTGGTGGATTTCATATGAATAGCTTTTACTCTACTGCAGTTATCACACCTAGCGACATAGGCTATGATCTCTTTCTTCATCTTAGTCCACCAAAAATGAGTTTTCAAATCTTAATACATCTTACTACTACCCAGATGGATAGACAATTTGGATGAGTGAGCTTCATCTAAAATTTGATTCCTTAGCTCACGGTCTTTTGGTACCACAAGTCGGTCCTCAAACCATAAAACACCTCTTTCGTCCAATCTGAAATGCTTGGTCTCCTGCTCTTGCATTTTTCTTTTGATGTGACTTATTCCTACATCGGTCTGCTGCAGCTCTATGATTTTGCTCTCAAGTGAACAACTGATCATGATATTGTGTAGTAGAGCAGGATGTAACAAGTTGAATCCATCTTCCAATAATGCTTCTATAGTGTTGCAATGGGACTTTCGACTGAGTGCATCTGCTACTACATTAGCTTTTCCTGGATGGTAATGCACTTCTAAATTGTAGTCCTTAATCAGCACTAACCATCTTTGTTGTCTCATGTTCAGCTCTGGTTGAGTAAAGATATACTTGAGACTTTTGTGGTTAGTATATATATGACATACATTGCCCAACAGATATTATCTCTATATCTTTAATGCATGAACAACTGCTGCAAGTTCTAAATCATGTGTAGGGTAGTTGACTTCATGCTTTCTCAATTGCTGAGAAGCATATGCAATAACTCTTCCTTCTTGCATAAGCACACATCCCAAACCTATTCCCGATGCATCACAAAATACATCAAAAGGCTTTTTAATGTCTGGTTGTGCTAGCATAGGTGCTGTAGTCAACAAAGTTCTGAGGGTGTGAAAAGCTGCTTCACATTCTGGTGTCCATTTGTACTTCTCATCCTTCTAAAGTAGTCTGGTCATAGGCTTAGCTATCTTTGAAAAATCTGGAATAAAACAACGATAATACCCTGCTAACCCTAGAAAACTCCAAACTTCATGAACTAAAGTTGGGGCTTTCCAATCCATGACCTCTTGTACTTTTGATGGGTCTACAGAGATTCCATCCCTTGATAAGATGTGACCTAAGAAAGGTACTTTGCTCAACCAAAATTCACACTTGCTAAATTTCGCATATAGCTTATGCTCCCTCAATCTGGATAAAACAATCCTCAGATGCTCTTCATGATCTGACTCATTTTCTAAATAAATCAATATATCATCGATAAACATGACCACGAACTTGTCGAGCTCGGGCATGAATACCGAGTTCATTAGGTACATGAAGTAGGCTGGAGCATTTGTTAGTCTAAAAGACATAACCAAATACTCATATAAGCCATACCTAGTAGAGAAAGCAGTTTTAGGTATATCCTCCGGTCTGATCTTGATCTGATGGTAGCCTGATCTTAAGTCAATTTTGGAGAATACCTTTGCCTTTGCTAGCTGATCGAACAAGATGTCGATGCGGGGCAATGGATATTTATTCTTGATGATCATAGCATTGAGTGGTCTGTAATCTACACACATTCTCAGTGACTTGTCCTTCTTTTTCACAAACAAGGCTAGATATCCCCATGGAGATGAGCTAGGTTGGATAAGACCCTTGTCCAATAGATCTTGTAATTGAACCTTAAGTTCCGCTAACTCACTGGGTGGCATTCTATAGGGCCTTCTGGATATGGGTGCCGTACCTGGCACTAACTCAATCTTAAATTCCACATCCCTATCAGGTGGTAAGCCTGGTAATTCCTCTGGAAATACATCCAGAAACTCACAAACCACTAGGATATCACAAAGTGTGGTGGTTTGGATAGCACAAGCTAAATGTTGGAGTTCAAAATTGTGGGAGAGTGGTACTAGAAAAGCATTCCCTCCTGTGGGTTCTCTCAACATAATAGTACAGGTGCTGGTGTCAATAAGAACACCATTATCCTTCATCCAATTCATGCCTAAGATTACACTTATCGATAACCCGGGCAATATTATTAAATCTGTTGTGTACTCCCTCCCTCATATAGAGATGAGTACATTTTTGACTATCTTTTTGGTAGTAATAGTACCCCCTGCTGAACTTATATTATAACCCCCTTTGCTTACTTCAATTATTTCTTGATCATGTCTAGATGCAAATGCTTGACTCATAAATGAATGAGAAGCTCCCGAATCAAATAAAACAATAGTGGGATGCTTGTTGACAAGAAACATACTAGCTGTGACAACTTCTCCAGCGGGCACTTCCTCAATAGCAGTATAATGCACGTATCCCGGACATGCCCTTGCGTTCGCCTGCCTCTGATTATTCTGATTTGTGTTGCCATTCTTCTTGGGGTGGGAGCATTCCTTGGCCCAATGACCCATTTGGTTGTAGTTGAAACATGGCTGATTATTCCTAGGTCCTGTGGAGCTCCCCTGACTACCAGTCTCTTTTGGTAAGGCAATAGTGAATGCCTTACAGAATGGTTTTTGTGGCCTATTATTCTAAGCTTTAGGTGGTGGAGGCCTAAACTTGGGTGCAGGTGGATGGAATTGTGGCCTAGCTGTGATAGGCACTTTTGACTGTGAAGATCCAAAGGCACCTGCCTCATATGCCCTCTTGCGACCCTTAGCGACGGCATGCATGTTATTGTGGTTTTCTTGGGTCAAGGCATCACTAATAAACTCATTGTACGTGGCACACCTAGAATTGGCCATGGTCTTCATCAGTTTGGTACCCAGACCTCGCTTGAAACTCTCTATCTTTTTCTCCTCAGTATCCACAAAACCTGGAGCGTATCTGGACATGTTGTTGAATGCATGCATATATTCTGTGAGGGTCTTCGTTCCTTGAGTGAGCCTCATAAATTTAGCCACTTTCATGCGCATTAGGCCTAGGGGAATATGATGTCCCCTAAAAGCCAGCTTGAACTATTCCCAGGTCACTCGCACATTAGCAGGCAGAGACGACAAGAAATGTGTCCACCAGATCCCTACTGGTCCTTGCAGCTGATGAGAAGCATACTCAGCTTTCAGATGCTCTATGACCCTTAGCAGACAAAACTTCTGCTCAATGGTATTGAGCCACTCGTCAGCCTGTAGTGGTTCCTCAGCCACCTTGAAGATTGGAGGCTTCGTATCTAGAAATTCCTTGAATGTACTGTGCTGATTGGGCTTGGCCCCTGGTTGATGTGGGTGGCCACGAGCAGTGTTTTGCGCGATGAGGCGCTGAGCTTCTTCCATTGTCCTTTGGCTTCCCAAGAATTGGGTAAAGAACTCCTAAGCAGATGGCGGCGGTGGTGGTGGTAAGTCATCATTATTGCCATCATGGCTGCCACCAGCTCCAGCATAGGTGCGCGTCATCTGCGATGTTGCAACAATAAGCGATTATCGGTTGATGCCACAAGATTGCAGATGAATCATAATCATGCCAAACTGAAATTACTGGAGAAAACTCTCAAATTCACAATAAAAACAGAGGCATAACAATTCATTCTCGCAACATGACATCACTAATTTGATCGCTCATCGGACTCGTAGCACGTTAATATCCAAATCATGAGCTTAGATAGCTCAACTGGAATTAGGGTTTTAACCGGATGTGCGATAGTCATGCAAATAACAATTTTACATGAGTTCAAATTACCCATACCAATTCCAAACTACCGGTCCATTACAAAATCCAATGATGATATATCAGGCACTTATACTAAATACTACGCGGTCTAATCCCCATCATGATCACTATCGAGGTCAGAAATAGGACCATCTCCTTCCTCAGGCTCCACCTCTTACTCTTCTGATTCTGCTTTCCCCTCCTGCCAGAAGGGCGATTGTGTGCGGGCTGGTATAGTGAGCTGCACCTCGTACCATGGCTGTCCTTCTAGTTACTCATCAATCCAATGATAAAGGGGCAGTTCATGGTACCCCACAAAGTGCAGAACTCTCCACAAGAGGGTAGGTGTTCCGAAAACATTCATGAAGTTCTCACTACCAACGGGTGCTGCCATCTGTACCATCAACATGTACACTTGGTGAGACAAGGCCATAATGGATAAGAGTTACATAACCGAGTAAGAATTTTATAAGGGGAGGAACAATGTAATTATGTGAATGATAATTATCATGATGCATGCTCGTTCCGTACGTCCTCATAAACTTAGGAAAAATTTGTTTCTAACGGTAGACACGGTGGCATACATACGTTCTCTCATATATAGCGTAACTAGTCGAGCTACACATTTCGTTGTTAGTGTACCTGCATAAGATTTTTATTTCAGCCCAAACCCATAATGAAATATGCAGAATGTAAATTTAAATACTTCCATATACGTATACCCATACGTATACTTCCGTATCAAGCTACCCAACAATAATTTAAACTCACAATAAAATACGTACCATATACACATGAAAGCATGCATACATAGCCGTACCAAAGCTAACTCTCCCCGACCGCACGCTCACATCTTGTGGTCATACACTCATCATCTTACCTTGGCGTAGAGGCAGTTGATCCATACATTACCATTCAAGTGAATGGCATCCATACTATAGCACGCCGTATGGACGGCGAATTAAAAACCCCCATGTTAGTACTTAAATAGCCACCTAATAGTCCTTAATTTGGGCATAAGAAAAGTGATCATTGGCACACTTTAGATTTCAAATACCTATTAATATAACTATTAGTTGCTAGAGAAGGGTTTTTGGAAAACAAAAACTTTTGTTTTAAATACACATGTGACAATTAACGTTGAATCTTGCTCTGATGCCAGCTATCACAGAACCGACCAATTTATAAGAGTACAAGTACAATGGCAGCCCGCAAGCGGTCGCACTATCATACTTGAACCCATATAAACCCGGTAGTCCGTTAAGTACCACGATGGGTCTCGATAAATGATTTACAACAACCAAGATCGTACATGATTCAACATACATGCCACATATTACATAAAGTTCACAGATACATTTCATCGTCAGAGTACGAATAAAAGTTATTACAAACCGAGTTTGATGGATAAAGCGGAAGCAATTAAGTTCAAAAATAAAGTTTCCAACATAGTTTGATACAGTGCCAAGTAGGATCACGGTCCACAAAAGCAAAGATAGGGATTAATAAAGAAGCCTGCCCAAGGCTTACTCCTCATCCACAGTGGGATAGAAGCAACTCTTGCAATAACCATGATACAAAGTGCCATCTGCAACAATGGGAAAATAAAACCCTGAGTACGAGAAGGTACTCAGCTAGACTTACCTGTCATAAACCAGAAATAAATCGACTCCAGGGATTATGCAAGGCTATATAAGTGGAGATAACTTGACAACATTTTGCATAAAAGCAATTGACTTTGGTGGTACAATTACGATTCCTTTATCAAGTTAATTATAACTATCCATTTCTAGATTAGCAACTATCCTGTGCCAAACATGTGGTATATCAATTTAAAAGCATACAATAGTAACCAGAATAGGTATTGTACTTCCATATTCCTTTGAACCATCATGTTCCATAGCACAGTTACTACAATGTTGGGACTAGCCAAGTTTCTCACTATCCGGGAGAGACGGCGATTCGAATCGATTTCAACCAGCTGGGAATTTATTCCTAACACAAACCCAGGCATACCGCGTGAAGGCAGCCTTAGGTCACCTTTGGTACAACTCAGGTCCACATTTCGTGGGTCCGTACCGCGCCGCATAATCTGGGACACCAGATGCCAGGATGTTCAGGCCTAGCCTGCCCTTGGGCTCAGTCTGATCGCCCCCTCGCAAGGAGCGCACAATAGAACGGGTCCTGGCCTGAATTGAGCTACTCGGCTTCGTGGTCAGAACGAGTTATCCGGCCAGCTAAGTGAGAGGCATGCATTCAATCTTGTCAGAAGCGCCAACAACGGTACGGTCCTTAATCGACACAGACGGGGATAGATTCACACCCAAGACCTCCATGTCTTGTTGCTTCTCTATCGACATCCCGCCTGGTCTCGATTTTCTTTTACCCCATGGTTCTGTTCCACGATAGCAAATATAGTCAACCGTGCTCCGGTATCCACCTATATCTCGTAGGTGACAGGACATCACCCGACTTCTACCGGTCTAAGCATGGCTAAGCATATATTCAATCCTGGACCTATACCGGCTAAAGGTGTAATATCTGGACAAGGAATGTATATGCATCAAGTGGTTCCATTCAACTCTTATAACCTAATGCATCAATCATAAGTACTTAAGTAATCATTTGTAAAATACTAGGAGACTTAGAATGCTCCCGGGCTTGCCTCGCAGAAAGGAAGTGGGGCGGTGGTCAGGACACTCTGGAAGCTCTTCAGGATTCTGTTCCACGCCTTCGGGAGCTGCGACTTGAGGATTCTCCTCTTGGTCCCCTTCCTCTACTTCGTTGAATTCCAGCAACGTTATTTCTTCCTCCGATCCTAGATGCACGAATATGGCATAAGATATCGCGAATGCATATATGTTAACAAGTGCATCATGTTCTACTGAGTAGGTGCATATCTCTTCTTGATTATGCAAATAACTACTTCAACAATTCATCAACTATTTCACAAACGGCAGCTACTTATTTTACTCATAACTGGAGTTCTAATTATCCAAATGCTGTGATCCTAGACTTTCTGGAAAGCTTATAAAATCACCTACAACTCTTATTTAATTCATAACTGCTAATTCACAACTTATCTTAGGCAAAACAGACAATCATATGAGTGCTGTCCAGAAATTCCAGAGAGCAAGCAAAATCGGAAAAGCTAACTTTAAACAGTTGTAACTCCTAAACCATTTGACCTATGGTCTTGAAATTTTAACACAAGACATATGATGAAGTTATCTACAACTTTTTTATTAACCATTTTTACAGTAAACATCATTTTTATCCTGGCACTTATCAAACTCCAGAATCTGTCCGGAATCCTTCCAATTTGCATTACAAAGTAACAATACTTCTACTTCATGTAATCATTCATAGTTTGACAACACAAAGTCTACCAATAGTTTAAGCATACCAAATACGTCCAAGAAAATATAATGGTGAAGCCCAAACTATTTCTTTATATGCCTTTATTATTTTATTTAGATACATAGGTTAAATAATAATTATATATCAAATGTGCATCATAAATTCTTAACAATTTACAGTGCCTTAATAATGCTACCAAAAGACTACTGTAAAAGTTTCATGCCATTTTATTCAGTAAAACACTCTATACAAAAAAGACAAAGCATAAAGGCTTAAAATAGCATAAATAGAAAACCCTAGTGAAAAGTGTCAAGCAATAGAGTTACTATTTTTCTTAACATCCTTATGGTTCTAGTATTACCCCCAACAAATTTCATGAATTTTAGATTCATAATTAATTTATAAAAATTCATACAAGGATTAACTATTTATAAAAGAAAAATTTATAACTACAAATCTACTCATGAACTGACCTTGAAATTTTTACCAGAGCTCATACATGTCAAGAATAGCTTACCACAAAAATTTCATAATTTTAGGAGCAAAGGAACTCTAGATATTAAATAAACAAATTTGCATGCATTCAAAAACACATTTCAAATCTCCATTTAAATCTTCCAAAATTTCTACTGTAAGTGTCAAGATCATATTTTTCCTAAATACTACACTTCCTAAGGAACATTACCAAATTTATTTCACAATTTTTGAAGCTACCAAGTTGGAGATCTAAAAATTACAAAACAGTACAAACTCTGGAATTAAATGAACTATCCTATACTCTCACTGCCGCTGACCGGTGGGACCCGCTGGTCAGAGGACCCACGCGTCAGTGAGACGAGAATAGAGTAGCTACGCTACGCGACGGTGGCGCGGCCAAAGCTCACCGATGGTGAACTCGCCGGCGGTGACATCATCACGGTGGGACCTACTCGACCTCGCGCATCTATTGCACTACTTGGTCGGCCCTATTGTCGGCGCTAGTGCCGACGGCGGTGTCAATGGCGGGGCAGTGGAGTTGGACGACGGTGAGACATCGAAGCTGGCCATGGAAGTGCAAGCTAGGGCTATGTCGTGCATCTACAAGCGACAACGAAGCTAACGCATGAGCTATTTCGGCGCAAGGCGGACGGAAACGATGCGGCCATGGTAACGGAGCTCGGCGGCGGACGCCGGCGAGGTCTGTGCATGGCGCGGCGGCTTACCTAGTGTGGTCAGCGGGCACGGGCGGGCATAGTGAGTCGTTGGGATGACGGTGGAGGGGTTGCGGTGGTGATTGAGTAGCTAGGCGCGGCTTGTGCCGTCAATGACGACGGCGGCACTGCGGTGCTGCCGTTGTGCTTGCGATTGCTGCGGACGGCGTAGGAGGAGCCAGAATGCGAAAATGAAGGCGTGGACAGGAGCGGGCGGTAGCTGGGGCTTCAATGTCGTGCTCAGGCACGCCATGGCCTGTGTGGTCAGGGCAACGGTGACGCGTGGCCGTGGCTGGCCACCACGCGGCGGCTCTGCCCTGCGACGGTCGGCCACCAAAACGGTTCGGTTAGTTGATTCAGTGCATCAAGCCGAGCCTGACGACGCATTTTGCCGTGATGAAAACTTCGTGACCGTGGACTTTTAGCGAAAATTTCGTACATCAAAGTTGAAGCCTAATGTACCAGCTACAACTCTTGTCAAGGGATCATGCTCTAATTCGCAACCAAAACTGAGTAATATCATCACAAAGATCGGTTTGTCAGGCTGTCAGTGAACTTGACTTAGAAATTTTTGTTAAGTGTGGAAATTGTTGTTTTGATGATTCTTGTGATCTAATTTCAAACATGTTAGGAGCTGAATCATTCAAGGACCCAAAAATAAAAGTTGTTCCTTATATCAAATACTACAACTTTGCTTTAGTGACCACCTCCATGCAAGGTCTCTAACACCTAGTTCAAACTTGGTCAAACATGTCACATTTAAAGAATGGTACACTTCAAACTATGGCTTAATGACCTATTTACCCCAAAGCATGAATATCAAAGTTGTTCATAATGATACTCTAAACATGTTTATGCAAATTGCAAGGTCATACAATCATTTCATGTATTAGTCACTCATAGAGCTATTTAGTGTAATCACATGAAACATGACTTAAGGGCTTGATCATGGGAAGTGACATTCATGAACCATGTTCCATTTGCTAACCTAAGTATTACCAATATATTTTTGTGACTCATATCAACCATCTACATGTATACACCCATGATCATATGCATATACACATGGATACATGAAATAATGAGAAAGTTGCATACGCTCAAGGAAACATGCGATAACAAGCAAATGTTGCAGATGTTTCAATCCAATGTTTCAATTGTAAATGCTTGTTTATGAATGCTTGATGCTCATGCTCATGTTATGCAAGTCAATTTATGCAAGGCTAACACCCGAGGTGTTATAAAGACTAATACATAAAGTAAAAGACTTGAAATAATACTTGCATAGAAAGTAACATACTAATAAATAAAGTACTTATAAAAGAGAGACAAAGCTATACCAGACTCCTGAAGACCGCTCCAGAGCTCCCACCAAGACTAGCTACTACTAGAAGAGCTACATCTTGAGAGAGTAGAGAGAGAGAGAGAGAGCTACATCTGTTGTATATGAAGGTGCGTTACAAGTGAGGGGTGAGGTTCCTATTTATAGCCTAAGGTGGAGTAGGGGCTACTCTATCGCCACATCAGCGATCTATTTGACACCCTCTCCTTGCCCTTGGATCAAACCACCTTGAAATTGACTTAACGAACACCTAGGATGGCTCACACATGGGCTTCTTTGCATGTTGTTCAAAGGAGAGGTGGTGGAGCAAAAGTGGGGCTCCGTGTGGCACCCCACCCATGCCGGCCGGTGGCCCACTATGGAGTGGGCCCTCCTCCTTTGGTGTGGTGGCCACCCAAGTGATGTAGAGTGTGGGTATGCATGAGATTTTGTCCATTTGAGCACCGTCGTATGCATGGTGACTCCCACAATCCAAGTGATACTTCATTCGGACCCTTGATCATGCACCAACTTGGAATCAATGGTGGACAAAGCTTGGGAGTGTGTTTCTTGCACTTGGGGTGGATTAGTGATGTGGCAGGGAGCCAAGGGGCACCGAGCGGTGCCAAGTGAGGCCGACCAGCCCCACCAAGTGGAAATATGTGAATTATATACATTAAATCACTACCTATGTTGTTGTTCATTGTTGTTTACTCCCATTTTTGGTGCAATGTTGATGGTCAAAATAGGCAGTTAGTGACCATCAACAAGCTCCCCCACACTAAACCTTTGCTCGTCCCATGCAAAGCGGGAAAAAAAGATTCAGGTGCAACTTATTATGAAATAAGACTTCAAAAGATATGATGCAAACATAAAAATATATCAGGTCATACCTCATACCTTGTGGATTTGAAGTGTCTACCATGTCGCCTTAAGCGGTTGAAAAGTGGAACAGCTTTGACACCAAGTCATCACTATCCCCTATGAAGCATACTTGGAGTTTTTATAACTTTTGCAATTGAAAACTTAGCTCATACTTCTCCTCAAATGGTACACTTAAGTCACTAAATGGTGTTTGTATCCTCACCAAGGCATTGATGCTTTGCCTTCCTTCCTACTTCTAGTAGGCTTGTGTGAGGTTCAGGGTAGGATAAGAGTAAAGCATACTTGCATTGCATATTTTGCTAAGTCAAACAATGGATACATGGAGAAAAATAGCATACACTTAGATCAAGGTGTGCATGTGTGTGGAAATGGGATGATCATGATTACTCCATAGCAATGATTCTTTCTCCATTCTTTATATAAGAACAGGGCTAGTTTTTTGCTCGACTATGGACCAAAATGTGTCCTCACATTTTTTATGGACCTTCATGTGTCCACATTATTTTTCTTTTTTTTTTCAAAACTATATACCATGCCTCATATATGATAACGATGAAGAAAAATCATGCTAGCAAATATGGAGTATTTGATTGGTGGAAATGGAAAGACACATTTTTGCTTACTTCTAGTGTAGAAGCATAGCATATATTTGGTGGAGTGTTTGTGACCTTGATCTTAAGAGCATGATAAAATTCTCAACAGAGGTCAACATAGTTTGACAAAGCTCAATACAAAAACAAGTAGCATATGTGGAAGGTTTTCAACATATAACATGATATTTGGCTTTGGTAGGAAATCTCACCATTAAGGAGAAGTGAGGCTATTAATTTTGATGTTTTATCAAAACAGAAATCTCCAAGAGCTTACATAGAAAGATATGATTTCTTTAGTCTTTACCATATCTCACTTCACAACAACTTAGTTGACTTGTTTTCCTAATATAGATATGTCCACAAGTAACAAGTATATGAACTAGGAATAAAATTTATGTTGGCCAATCTTCACAAAGTCATGTTCATAGTTTGGCATAGTTCATATTTAAGTTTGATTTTAGTATATAGCATTTTTCAATCATGTCGAGGTTGTAACCCTGGGGTGTCTCAAGGCACCGATTAGTTAGCAGGCCACACGACCCGCAATACACCAGCCAGTGAAGGCCCAAACGATCAAGGCCTAGCTAAGCCAAGCAAACCAAGCTAGATGCTAAGGCTAGGGTCAGCCGCAACCCCTTCCTCATGCCTTAACCGCACGACGCTCGAAGGGCGCATGACCTCTCCCTCATCACGACCCCTAGAAAGAATGGTTAGAGGTCGAGCCTAGCCAAGCACGCTTGTTCTAACAAGAACAAGCACATCGCACTGACCCCACAAGGGTCGAGAGGACAGCAGTCACCTCGGTCTAGTCAGACACCAACCCTGCGCCATGTAGATCAGACAAGACAATACCGCCCTAGGTCGGTGGCGATAGATATGATGACCATCGGCTAGATATGGCCCAACAAGATGCATGTACGACCCCACCCACTATAGGATGGAATCCATGATGAAGGCTTTGACTTAAAGGCCATCTAGACCAATTGGGAACCATGACCCTAGCGATAGGGGTCATGGCCCTTAGCTCCTCAAGACAACCAGGTGATCGACAAACTAGGTGTGGCTACCAACTCTCATGTGATGCCCTAGGAAACTAGGAAACAGTGATGAAGGCCACGACTAAGACCATATCATACAAGATGGCTAGCGAACCACCACTGTGCCTACAGTGCTGCCATGGCCGGCACAGTAAGCACCACACGGCACACGCCATGACATGGCCATAGGACCGTGATGAAAACCATGCCTGGACATGCACCTCAAGATGGTGTAGCTTGCAAGACAAGTTAGCTAGGACCTCCCTTTGGTCGGGAGAACCTTCTCCATTGTATGTGCCCTGGCCCCAAACTCTATATAAGGGCAGCCAGGGCACCCATCTCAAGGGATTCGGAGTCCCCTACTCATTCTTTCACTCTCCATCATAGCAAGGCTCCTAAAGCTTCCATTCGGGCTACCCGTCTCCTAGCTCTAGCTCTTCTTCCTCTTCCACCATTCTTGCACCCCCTATTATAAGAACCTCAGAGCATTCAACTGAGGAACACGAACTCGATCATCTCTGAGACTGGACGTAGGGCTCTAACATGAACTAGTATAACTCCTCATATCTTTTGGATGCTACCATCATCTTTTCTTGAGCAGCATGGTAATCATATAAGTTTACTAGTCTAGTTTACGAAACACCGACAGTTGGTGCGCTAGGTAGGGGACAGTCATGCTCTCTCGTTTGTTGAGAAGGAAGCAATGGCTCCTCGCACCATCGGTGAACTCGCCCATGGAATGGCCCCCGACAGCCACATCTGCCATCAAAACTATGATTTCACTGGTGTCAAAGGGCCAGCGCCCATGTTCGCCAATAGCCACGGCCCAAACCTCCACCATGGAGATCTGGGATACGTGGCTCATGGTGAACACACTCCTAGAACTACCCTCAGAGGCTATATCTCGGAGTTCACTAATGTAGGAGGCCTAATACCCTCTCCCATCACTGGCCAGGGCCAAGACTTCTACCTAGGAAGCCAAAGGCCTATGGCTCATGGCGAGCTCACCCAAGGAATGGCCCATGGTTACCACATCCTTCTAGGAATCATGAGACCACCCGAACCAATGGATCAATGCCTATCACCAACTCCTACCTAATCTAGACTTACCGCATGAGAAAACTAGACTCCATGGTAGAGCTAGGCCTTGAGCAGTATCTCCACCGCTAGTGGTACGCAATGAGCAAGGGCACGCACAAGCGGTGAAACCGCCCGATGCGGTGTCATTACTAGAGATCAGGTGGCTAACCGGTGTCGTGCCATGAAGGACCAAGTATGATACTAGAGCCTAGCCCTGGTTAAAGGACAAACCACCCATCATGACATAGCAGACTACCGGCCATCGCTTGGAGGCACGTGCACCTGAGGAAATGGCCCCCCTGAGTGCGCTAAGCGAACCAAACCACGTTGCACTCAGAACCCACTTTCACAGCGATAGGTCATGCTAGCTCCTTGTTGAGAGTAGTTACCACACCCAAAGGTAGGGACGCGATGATCATGACATCATTGTGCCACAAGGGCTCAAACACCGGAATGTCTGGGCCCTCCTGGCTAGAAGCTACAACAAGTCGGACGCAAAGAAGTCATCCCCAGGGGCTCATGAGCCATTCGAGGACATCAAGCCGATAAGGGCCGGCCCAAGGCTGCCTGATAGGCTGATCCATGCTATTTATGACTGCTCAAAATAGTCAAGAAGCAACCCCATCAGCTCGTAGCCTAGGGACTACAATGACTCCATTGCGAGCAAGCGCTCGGGGGCTCACGGTGCCTCGAACAGCAACTCCACCACGATTAGACGCTCGAAGGCTCGCTGCACCCTAAGCAATGGCAACCAGTCCCACAACAGCTTCTGGTACACCAGTCAGTCACATCCACCTTGATCTTAGCCTCTCTACCCAAGCATGTTCACATACACGTGTAGGCTTACTCATCATTCCAAGAAACTCAAAAGCCAGCCTTAAGAGCACACAACATGAGGCTCATACACCACGCCCTAGTTGCGCTTAACTCTCGAGTGACTCGACCTGACTCGTGCTCATAGCTAGACATGACTCATTCATGAGGGCTACACACATGGGTACATGCACACGACCTACGGTGCAGCACTGTTTGTCAATGTCTCAGCGACCGATCCCTCAAACTCCTTTCGATCGAGTCTTTTGCCATGATGAGCCGATGACCCAAACCCTAATCTCACGCTCACATGAGTTTGAAAGGGAGGGGGGAATCTGCTCGTTTAAGGCAAATGGAGCAAAAGAAAAAAGAACTCTCATCGCTCACTTGCTGCCTTCTCACATCATGCTAGATCTGCGATCTACCCCCGACGCTTCACCACTATGGTGTGTCGCATGCCTTTTTGCCTCATGGGTTGGCCCCCTAGCTAAAACACATGCCTATGAGTGCTAGGTTGATAGGGGACAAAGAACATTCCATTTGAATGAGAAGAAAAGAGAAAAGGCAGCAAAATGGCAAATGAATGGACTAGTCACGTGCATAAAATTTAAACATGTTCTATATAGAAAGGACATACATACAAAATCCTAGCCGGTTACATGAAAAATTCATATACATCAGGCCTAAAACTAGAGACTAACTATTGTAGCCAACACCTTGCTCGTGAGGACAACTGCACCACAAGTGACAAAATTGTTGATGGCAAGGATCTTGGCATCAAACTTCCTCGATGAGTATACTTGTCCGATGACATCATAATCTATGCCATCATAGTGGGAGCCGACCGATGTCTAGGCCGCAAGCACACCACTACGCACCCCAGTGGAGACAAGGCAATCTAACTAATGGCAAGCCTTGTCAAAGCGAAGCACCAGTTGGGAACTCCCACGACCGGCGCCAAGCATGACGTCGCACAGGGCCTGCCTAGAACTGTTGAACGCCATCAGTTCAATGACCGCCTCTCATGCCATCTGCTTCACAGATGCCCTCATCTCTAGATCCGAAAGCACCTTCATGCACAAACCTAAAACAAGCGGCCAAACGCCAATTAGGCATGACCGGTGAATCAAGACCCAACATGGGCACAGAAGAACTTACTAGCACAAGTGGAATCGAGGCCTTAACACACAACTTTGAGGCACCAATGACCTTGCTTGGCCTTGTCCTGGGCAGTGTCCATCATTATGCATTCTGCCTCCTGAACGACCATCGCCGCCTTAAGCCCGGCCACCTAGGCCATCAGCAAACTGACCTAAGATCGATCTCATGCCCCCTGTTCCATGAGCTGCTCCTAGGCTGAGTCAACCCCATTGATGGCATTGACCAGGCTCTCATGGAGCTCCACCTGTGTCTTCTTGGAGGCCTCCAATTCCCCTCGTAGGTGCTGCACTTTTGCCTCTGCCTTGTCCAGGTGATCATTATCCATAATGTCCTTCGACTGCGCCTAGAAAGCTAGATGCAGAAACCGAGACTTCTCTGCTAAAGTCCTTATCAATTCCTACAAAAGGAAAAAGAAATGACCGCACCATTTGGCTAAAAGAACAACTCACATAGTAAGCCCAAAAGACAAAGCAGAGCAGTGAGGCCACACCTGTTTGTGGGCATGATTTCCATGGTCATCAGCCATTGGGCCTTCACGCCCAACCCAATGACTGTGGTAGCCGCATCGGCTAGCTCTGATAGAGTCATAAGGACCCCCTCATAGCTCTGCGAGGCACCACCCCACGTGGCCTATTCGGCCACGTCGTTCACCTCGAACAGAGCCTCATGGGAATCCTTGGGGTGTAGCCAAGCAAAAGAATCCTTGCCAAGACTGACCAACTCACCGTGAGGAATCAAGGCAGACCAACCAGCATGACCGACTGTCGTCCCCACGAATGAGGGATTGACAGTAGATGACGAGCCCACCCACTCCTCTAGAACGGCAGTCACTTCAATTTCACTGATACCCGGTGCCTCCCCCTCGACCAAGCCTACTGCCGCTCCAATGCCAGGGCAATGTTCACCCCTAGCTGGTGAACACAAGGTCACAAGGCGAAGGTGCCAGGCCATGGTTACCTCAGCCTTGTTGTGGTCCAATGAAGGGCCTAGCTGTATAGGTGGATTCTCAAAGCCTAATAGCTTGGCAATCGTGAACCTAGGGAGAACCTCCCTACAACAGAATTCCCTAAAGACACAAGAAAGAAGACAATATAGGCTCTGCTGCTAAGAGAAAAAGGTAGGGGGTAGCACACCACCTAGAGAGGCTCATGAAACTCATCACACCTCTCCCTAGGAGCAGAACTACAACCAGGGTCGTGACACCCAGCGTTGTGGGACCGAAAGCTGACAAGGCATCACTGGCCATGACAGCGGCGTTGGCCTCTGACCTCCCACCAACTCCTGCCCCTCGGTCGGATGACTGCAAATCAACAAAGGATGGGCTAGATAGGGTCAAGGATGAAAGGCCTTAACCACCATGATCAGTAGTGCAAGGGCGCTTTGCACTCGGCCTCCTCACTGGCAATGAAGCCGAACTCCTTCACGCAGCTCCATCCTCATTCATGGCGTGTGTTGCCCTACCACCACTGCTCAACCTGGCCCTATCTATGGATCTCTGGGACTCAGCAAGGACATGCTGGAGCACCTTCGATTCTTTGTTAGAATCACCCCTGGGCTGCCACTTCCATCGGCACCACCTTCGCCCACCAGCAGAGCCTCATGCCTCTATCACTCCGCCCTCTCAAGTGACTTCTCCATCTGAGGCCACCTCTGCTCACCGGTGGCCGCCTAATCTTGAGCAGCATGATTGGTGCCCTCAAGATGGGGGACGTGAAAGCGATAGCGGAACGACGGAACGTGCTGCTAGAAACAAGCTATGTTAGTAATCCCCCACCTAATGCCAGCCACAAACAAAGGAAAATGCATAGGCGAGGGTGACTCACTAGGTCATGACAACAACTTGCCGAGAACACCACAACAGCACACTCGGCCATGACCATGACTACTCTACGGACTAGCCCGGCCATCTGCATCACAATCGCATTGTCTTCAAGCTCCAACATAGTCGCACAACAGATGAGCCCACTTCTTTAGTGAAAGGACTCGGTGCTCAACCATGACTTGAAGGGCCATGATGCCATCAAAACTGGCTGACACTTGGCTCCTGAGAATCTCCCAGATCTCTACCAGCTCCGCCTATCGTCTCTAGTCGCATCCTTGACCCTAGGAGGCCAACCTTACCAGGGAGCGACCAAGAAGGGAGGCAAGGTGGCGGAGGCGTCATCATGAATGTAGAACCATCATCCATGCCAGCTAGAGTTTGAACTCCTCAACCGCATGTGTAACAACCCAGGTTTTCCAATAAAACAAAATTTTGAACTTAAAAATTCTTCTAACAAAACCCATACATGGTGAGTGTGCATACTAGGAAACCACCCTTGTAGTTGCACATGTAGAACCCAAGTTAGCATGGTTGAGCTTTGCTACATCTTAATTCCACTTGTGAGTTGCTTCTTCATGATTTTATGTGATGCAATAAAATCAATTAAACCTTTCAACAAATTATTGTGTGCGTGCTGCCAACATTTGGCTTGGACCCTAAAGCCCTATATGACCTCTAGCGGACCCCACTAGGGTGTATACATGATGGCAACACATGTATACATGCATAGAAGCCCTAGGTGTAGTGTGGAAATAGAAATAGAAATAGAAATAGAAAAGGGATTGGAAAAAGGGAGGAAAATAGAAAAGGGAAAGAAGCCCAACAGCAGCAGCAGCCCATGCCGAGGCCCAGCTCATGGCCTAGCCTCCCACACCCATGCCCCACCGTAGCTGGCCTAGCACCGCAGCCCAGCGCCCATGCCCATGCGCGTTGAGTGGCCCAGCGAGATAGCCCAGCTCCGTGCCCACGCTCACACAGACGCCCGAATGAGTAGAGGCCCATGCCCATGCCTCACGTCGTGTTGTGCTGCCACCGTCATTTTCTTCCATAGCTGCTGACGCATGGACCCCACCTATCATCCTCTCCATTTCTCTCTCTCCTCCTCTACTTTTGCCACCGAGGCAGAGCACCTCGCTAGCGAGCATCCGAGGCCACGCCCCGCATCCCCGCTGCCCATTCCCAAGACGTTAGGCGAGGACGCACGGATGGGTGCCACATCCATGATCTATGGCACCCCATGTGTCCCACTACCTACATCGTGACATGCATGATGTCACCGCAGTGGCCTGCACTACTGATGCTACCCCCTCCCTTTTGACCATTGGCATTCGAATTTGAGGGCGCCAAACCGATCACGAGCCTGCTACAAGCCTCAACCCTAATGTAGACCCCAATCCACCCTACACGTACCCCTCTCCCTCTCCCCACCGTACACCACCCCACCATGACCACGACCACCTATAAAAGGGCACCCTTGGTGCCCTAGCACCCCTCCCATGCCCCACCACCACTCTATGGCTATCCACATTCCACAACCGATCCGGAGGAGGGAGGAGGAAGGAAAGGGAGGATTGAGCCTCGCACGGAGCTGCCTGTGACCGCCAGTGATGAGGACAACGCCGATCGCCTTCTTCCCCATCGTGGATTGGCACGACGCTGCTACAC
Organism: Miscanthus floridulus; assembly: GCF_019320115.1. Taxonomy (NCBI): domain Eukaryota; kingdom Viridiplantae; phylum Streptophyta; class Magnoliopsida; order Poales; family Poaceae; genus Miscanthus; species Miscanthus floridulus. Next base: position 67,141,956 of record NC_089586.1, on the reverse strand, counting down.
TTCAACACAGCCATGACTCACCACAGCACCACCACCCTAACTTCACCACCACCTTCAGTGAGCTCCTTGGCCCCCCTTGTCTACCACCATCGAGCGTGCGCCATGGCTGCCTCTACGTCCTCTACACTAGGGAGGGCCAAGGTCAAGCCTTTGGCCACCACGCTATGCCACATGCACCCACGCACACCTTCATGAACACTCACGTGGCCATGTCAAGCCTTGGATGCTTGGGAACACTGGCATCCCGCACGCGCACCAAGCACGCTCGCCATGGCCAGAGCATGGCCAAGGCAGAGCCGTTCCACCGTCACCGAGCCGATAGAGGTAGGAAGCCCACTTCGGCAAGCCTCGCTTTGCTGAGGGACACAACCTGCACTAGATGAAGGGGAAAGTAGGACCCCAGGGGCCACTGGTGATGTTTGCCTCACTAGAGACGCCGCACCCTAAGCCACCGTCTTCTCGGAGGCTTTCCCACCAATCCTAGCCACCTCATGGAATGAGGGATGGTAGATGAGCTCCACTATGTCACCATGATCCTAGCTACCTAGCTGGATGGCCCAGAGGATATCTCTAGCCCCCACATCACCATTGCCGATGCCTCACCGGAGCCCCACCGCGCGCGTTGCTGCTGAGCAGACTCCACCATGGAAACTGGTCACTGATGCCTCCTTCACGAGCACTCTAGGGACCTCGATCATGTAGAAAGGACCCATCTTGAGCCCTGGGTGCTCACATAGCTGAACTTCCATGGCATCCATTCTCGCCGCCATCCCAGCCATTGTTAGTAGGCTGCAAAGACGCAGCCCTTGCCCTAGCCGCACTTGTTGGAGAGCCAAGGCCACTTAGGGAGAGCCATGATAGTCTCGCTAAGCACGCCTCGTGAGCTCACCGCGCCACCGAGCACTGTTGGCAGCCCTTGCCTGTCACCAAGGAGCCACCTTTAGTACCCCACTATACCCGTGCTAGCACATAGGAGCCTAGAGTGGCCGTAGCATCACCGCCGACCAGCCACCGACCACCTCTAGGTCACCTCGTCACTGGCATACATGAGTAGAGGAGGCCAAGTGCCCCACGGTGCCTCTCCCTACACCTGGTGCACCATGAGCCAAGAAAACCAGAGAGGAGGTGGACGCGGTCCAACATGGACTTAGTGTGTGGTCCATGGACCCACACCCGGTGGACCACCATGAATTGCGTCCATAGGCATAGGCCCGATAGCAGCCCACCAGCGCCACCTAGATGGCCCCACCATGTGACATGTGTCCCAGTCGGCCTGGCCCAGACCGGCCCATTAGGACCAGTTAAGCCCGATCAATGTTGACCGATCAACACTGACCGTTAACCTAGCCCCTCCTGTTAGTGACCGTAACCACCTCATCCAATCAAAATGCACCATGTGTCATTTACTGTTCAAATTCCCATTTTCTTCTTTTTCAAAAAATAATTGAACTTGGAAAATTCATAGAAAATTCATACGACCTCAGAAAAATATGAAACTAGTGCCCAAATTTTTCTAAAATTGAGCTCTATGTCATAGGCTTGTGTTTGAGTGATGTTAGATCTTTTGAATTTATGTTGCTTCTTTGTGATCATCTATAGGAGTCGCTTATCGTGGCTATATGTCTCGTTTGATAGACCCGGAGGAGCCACAGACTAAGGAGCATGACCCCGACTACACTGAGGAGCTTGGAAATGACCTGCCAGGTGCCATGTCCCAACCAACCTCAAAGAATCCTTTTAGACATTGTACCATATAGATGCTAGTGCTTTACTTTTATACAAATGATTTGTGATAGGTTGCATGGTAGAATTGCTTGTGAGCCATTACATTATCACAACCTATACCCTGCACACCCACTGTTAGGCTAGACACTCGCTTACTTGCTACTGCTTCTACTATGCATTATATCCATGATGTGATGCTTGGTGGAGGATTGTTTGTGAGTGGTTAAGGCGCTTGGTGCCGATAATGTGGTAACAACCGGGGAGATCTTGGCGTGCGTCTTAGGTTTGTGGTGAGGATTGAGTCGATTAGGTAGGATCTTACGATGAGTCATTGGATGAGTCTTGCTAAGGGGTGTGACCTGGGCATCCCCTATGATTGGTACCTATGGTGGGTGCATGTGAGATGAGGAGATCCTAGGCTGTAGTGTCTTTGTGGGATGAAGCCCCGAGATGGAGGTGCCATCGAGGAATGGGGTGTTGGTTATCCCTTTGAGATGATATCATGTTCGGTCCTCCTAAGGACTGGTATGTTGAGAGAATAGGATCATAGGACCCAACCTGCATGCCACTCATCCCTAAATGGGTGGGAACGGATGCTAACTAGCTAGGATGGTGCCACTGCTACTATCGCACCTGGTTTTCTGAAGAATACCAAGCGCTAACTATATGTGTGCCCAGGATGTCCACATTACACATATAGCAACAAATATGGAGATTATCAAAGACAATGCTTTATTACATATCGAAACATAGTTACAACAAGACTTACATCTATTACAAAGCATAGCAGAAACTACTCTTAATCTTCTCTTTGGGTCTCCATACTCCACAAGGATGATTGACTGGGGAAACACTCGCCTAGTACTCGTGGACTCCACAAGAAACTCTTCACTTGATCCACCATCTGGTACCCATCCAAGATTTTTGTTGATTGTAAAGCAAGTGTGAGAGTACCATACTCAACAAGTATAACATGAGGCTCAAAAGGCTAGACATGACTGAAACTACGGTAAGCACTTTTAGTTGGTCATATTTTATTTGTTAAACCTGTGTTGCTCGGTTATGCTTAAGCTCCCAAGGTGAAAGTATATTTAACATCAAGGTTGATCATATCCCAAACCATCCACAGAACCATCTATCTCGAAAAGGATCTAGGCCGCTCATGTCCATGAGCGTGACTGATATATCAGTTTTATACTTTATAGAGTTTGTACACTTTGACCACAAGCCGTGATTGCCCTTTGCTCGAGGTGATCAGCCTCTTGACTCACTTCCAAGATAAGTCGGTAGGGATCACTATGAAGCTTTTTACCGGTCGTTCTAATAATTAGCAGACGCTAAGGTTTCAGCCGTGTAGCCATATGCAGCCCTCCTCTAGGAGTGGCACTAATGGTCACGGCATAGTACACACGCTGGCAAGAAAAGAAACATACCAACTGGTGCCCCCCTCTTGCCCTTTCGGTAAGCTGCTAACGAACTAGAACAAATCTCTTTTATAATTCTTTCATAAAAGCAAATAGATTATTTTCATAATTATTTTTATGAAGACAAGATATTGAAAACATGTCTCTAAATAGTTTTATAAAAGAAAAGCGTGGTATTAACATTTTTGTAGATATATAAAACATATATAAATTTATTTTTCAGAGTTACTTTGACTAAGACAAAATATATTTATAAACATTTCATATAAAAGGTATATTTATACAACATTAATATTTTATGGAAACAATATTTATAACGTCAATTTAATTGAAAACATTTCTGTACTGGGCCGAAACATGATTAACTATAGCTTCTAGGGGCTAGCATGGAAGATATACGAGACTCACAAAACAATAGCTCGATTACAGATAAGTATAGGGGTTAGAACGCAAAGTGCCCATGCACTATACTGTGGACCGAGTCTGTGGGCCGTGGACCGGTGGAGGTGCTGTTAGAGCAGTCCACCATGGACCATGTCCATAATGGTGTATTTGGAGTTGTATTTCTAGATTTATTTTTCTAAAGAAAAATGGTCATAAATGTGTGTGATGTTATGATGATGTCAACAAGCTAACAAGGAAAACAGGGCACGCACGGCCGGGCTACTGGCTCACCTGAGTTGCACGTTTGCATGCGTGCGTGCGTGCCGGGCAGCAGGCTTGGGACCCGGTGCCGGCTGCGGCGCCATGGACATCACGGTGAGAGTTGGCCAGCGGGAACACGACTCCGAGCCGCAGGGCACGGCAGACGATGGGACATAGCGCAAAACAGAGAGGAGCTCACCATGAACACAATAAAGGGGTTCTCAGCATCGGCTCTGGCACAGAGCGGCAGGGCAACGGGGAAAGGTGGACGGCGGCGGGATCGGAAGCTCCGGCGAGTGGCAGCGTAGGAGGACGTGACCACGGGAGTCATGCCAGTGGTGTTCGTGTCGGTGGGTGCTGCTCAGAGGCCACAGACGATGGTGATGGGCGGATGCAGGCGGCATCCTAAGCCCGCGGCGACCGGCCATGATGGTGCTCCAGCGTTCGTAGTCGATGGCGAGCGTCGGAGAACGCGAAGGAGGCCTCGACGAACTCGCTGGTGGTGTTCTTGGCGACCCTAAGGGGACGTTGATGGCCAGCGGCGTTGAGGAGCAGGGCTCGCCGATGGAGGGCTTCGGATGTGCGGGGAGACACTACAGTGCCCACGGATTGGAGCTGAGAGGTGTATGGGCGGCCGCGTCGTGTCTCTGCGATGCCAGCGAAGGGAACGGAGAGGTGGTTGATGCAGTGTACGCGGAGATCGATAGGTCAACTCGAGCTCTATCAATGGCGGCGGTGGCGGCAACTGGTGGCGCTAGGGATGGCGAGAGGCCATGCGGAGAGGCGAAGAAGTGGAGGCGTAAGCGCCGAGATCCTAGGGGCTTTTATTGGGCAAGCTAGGTGAGGGAAGGGCGCCGGTGGATGCGGACGATGATGGACGGAGCTCTGGCGAGCTCGGGGAGCCCCCAAATGTCTACTGATTCCTGAAAACAAGCAGCAAGGGATGAGCGGTGAGATGATGTAGTGCCAACGGAGAAGAGATTGGGGTCGGAGGTGACTTGACCGATGAGATCACCGGCGGCGGCTTTGGCTCGGCGAAGAGCACATGGCGGCGCTTCAGCGAGGGAGAGAGGGCGTGGGGCAGCTGGCGGACGCGGGCTATGCACGCAGGGCCTCAAGGCCACTTATATAGGGCAGAGGAGGGAGCGGACAAGCCGGTGGTGGAGCTCGGCTTCATTGCCATTAATGGTCGGGCCATTCATGGCACGGAAACAGCAGCCAGCTTTGATTGGGGAACGATTACTGCTTTTGATTGCGTGATTGATTGGCCGCAGGGCAGGGGGTCGCACCTGGCCGGCTTCTCGGCTTCGATGCAATGCCGTCCTGAGCAGGAGAAAGAGAAGGAGAGCGGGAGAGCTGGATGACACGCAGGTCCTGCTGGTCAGTGAGAGTGATGCCTGGGCCCGCCTATTAGTGAGCAGGAGAGAAGGTCTGGGAGCCTGGGCTCTCCACGCGCATATGATCAGGAGCACGATAAAGTATGGCGGCCGGTCATTACTGTACGGTGCGAACAAGAAGCTACAAAGAAAACTGTCTGCCGATTGAATGAATGAATGGATGGTCAAATTAAGTACACGCGCTAGAATGGTATTTAGGCATGTACTCCATACTAACGTGTAGAGGCTAGTTGGTGATTATTGCTGCTTGGACTATCGACGTGCAAAGGAAAACATAAGCTTAAGGAAAAGAAAAAAATACATTGATTTGATAAAATATACTTAAAACTTGTTTTTTAAAATTTTGAAAAATAGAACAAAACCTATTACAGGCTCAATCGAATTTTGTAACTCAATTTTTTTTCTCACAAATAAAGAAATGCGGCCAGCATGAATGCAACATAAAAGTTTCTAAACCTTATATTAATTTTAGTTAAACCAAAATTATTATTTGACCTACATTAAATGCACAAAAATAAATGCTCAATTTAATTACTAAATTTGAGAAATCAATTTTTAGGGTGTTACAATTCTACCCCTCTTAAGATGAATCTCGTCCCAAGATTCGAAAAGACTAGAGACAAGGAAAGGAGAAAACCAAATGATCTTAGAAAGATGGAAAATAGAACTCAGATAAACATTGCAACGTCTCAACTTGTAAACCAGCTTAACAAGTGATACATGTTTTCATCTCTAAAGCTTGAGAACAAAAAGATTTGACTGAACAGACCCCCCTTAAGATGAGGGTTACAACTGTCTTGAAACAAAAGTTGTAAGCTAGAAAGCATATCTGAACATCATATGGCACCTTAAGTGTTCTGGCCCTTCTTGATTGACTCAGGTCTATCTTGGCCTCTAATGTGGTTGTGTTACACTCCAAAGAGAACTCTATCTTCATTTGATCCTCATTTTCCCACGATGCATCTTCCTTCGTCTGGTTACTCCATTGAACCTTACACACTTTAAACACTCTTCCATTAAGAGTTCTCTGGGTTGTTTGTAAGATCCTCACTAGATAATCATCATATGCATAATCATCTGTCGTATTGAGCTCCTCCAAAGGTGTCGGTTCCTCTTTCAAGGACTTGCGAAAACTCACAGCTCGCTTTACCATGCTCTGGGTTCACCACACCTTCTAATAAGTCAACCTCATATTCCTCGAGTAGAGGTTGAATGCCCTCATACTCAATCATTTCTCATGACGGTGTTGTTAGAAGTACTGAACGTTGAGCATACTTAATCACTCCATTACAAGTAGATAACCATCCCATTCCAATGACAACATCGATCTCTGTTAACTCCAATACTATAAGATTTGCCACGAAGTTTACCCCTTTTATGTCAAGACTAACTTTTGGGCATATACGATCTGCCTTCATTTCTCCTCCTAGAGAGTTAACTATCAAGGTTTTTCTCATTGGAAGCATAGGTGTATTATGATCTTCTGCTTATTTGCTAGAGATAAACGAATGCGAAGCACTAGGGTCAAACAAAACCATGGCATGGGCTGAGTTTACTAGAATCAAACCATACACAACCTCCTAAGCTTCAAGAGGGTAACCATATCCACATGGTTCAACCTACCTTGGATGTAGTTTCACTTTACTTTACCTCCTTGCACTTGCTTCTTATGGACTTTCTGTATTTGTTGTGTCTGTTGCTTATTCTGACTACTCTGTGCAAGCTTCTCAGGACAGTTGTTCACATAGTGTCCAATTTTGCCACAATTGTAACATCCCTCACCAGTAGGAGTGTCAGTCTTCATCAAGGTGCTAATAGGAGGTGACAAACATGGCTCTTGAGAGTTGAAGTGTTGCACTTCATCATTGGATTCCTGATACTGATCCTGACTTGTATTCCCAAACATATTTGTAGAGCAAAATTGATATGCTAGTTTAGTAGTGAAACGTGGGCGAGTATTACTCAACCGTTGCTGAAGGTCGAGTTTCCTCTTCTTTTTATCTATATCTTTAAACTTGTTCTCCACCAGAAGCACATTATCTACTAGTAGCTGGAAGTTAGGAAAAGTGTATGTCACTAGTTGTAGTTGAATGTGGTCATTCAAACCTTCCAAGAAGAGGTCTTGCTTCTTCTCATCATCAATCACCTCATTCGGAGCATATCGTGACAACTAGATGAATTGGCCCTAAGACTCACACACAGACATGGAACCTTGCTTCAAACTTAGGAATTCCCACTTCTTTAGCTTGATCAGCCCTACTAGCACATGGTGTGATATCAAACTTTCCTTAAACTCCTGCCATGTGATGTTAGTTATAGTTTTATGTGAGGTGTAGGATTCCCACCAATCTAAAGCTGCTCCCTGAAGTTGCCCAGACACATATAGGACCTTCTCTCTATTAGTGCATTGAGCAATCTCAAGTTGTCTCTCTATCGACTTGAGTCAATCATCAACTTGAAGAGGTTTGGAGGAATGAGAGAAAACAGGTGGACGACCCTTCATGAATTCTCCACGCCTGTCTCTAGGTGGATATTGCATTTGCTGAGCTTGAGTTTGTTGAAAAGCAGCTACGGCTTGAACCATCATTTGCATAGACTGAATCCGTATATGTATCATTTGCTCAAAGTTTATCTGGGGTGGAGGTGGTGATGGTTCCTGCCTTGAGTTGGTGCTATCATTGTTGTCTCCATCATCACTTCTTGAGCTTGGCATCTGGCATTTAACAAGGAGCACGACCAAGGATCGATGATCGTAAGTCATGTGAGGATATAAGAGACAAGATGGCAAGGTTTAGGATAGATCAAAAGAAAGCAAGGACGAGTGTTAGTGTTTTGAACAAGCACCGGCTAGTAAATTTATAATTGTTGCGCGTTAGGCTTGGGTGGTGTACTAAAGGATACAAGGTTTATACTAGTTCTGGCAGAATGTCCCTATGTCTAGTTTGCTGCTGCTCATGTTATTAGTACCGAAAAAGGTTCATAGTAGGGGGTACAAACGGTCAAGAGAGGGACAAGTCCCAAGTCTGTGATGGAAAGGTCGAAAGGACGCCAAGAGTTCAGTTGCTGCTTGGCTATGTGTTATGTTGAATTGATCCATCAAAAGTCTGTCCCCTTAGTGGGGTGCCCTGCCCTCCCTTTTATAGACCAAGGGGGAGCAAGGGTTATAGATGGGAGAAAGAGGAAAAAACCAAAGGTAGAGAAGGTCCTTCGAGGGAGCTGGGTCTTCCTTTTCCTATGTGCCTGCCCTGCTAACATGGCAGACCATGTCAGGGATGGTGTGTTCACTGATCCTTATAGGGTCATGCCCTAGCTTCTATTCACAAGTGGGTGCATCCCATCCTATGTCGGCGGGTAGTGTGGCATGTCAGAGGGCCAAGCTGTGACCCTTCAGGGAGTAGATGGGGAAGTGACCCTACATCTGTCACTGCAGATGATGTGAATTCTATCTTGGATCATAGTGGTTGTCGCATGCTTGTGTTAGTATCCACGTTCGAGGGCTGATGGCGGTGCCTACAATACTGTGGGACAAAAGTCGGTGCCTACAACACTGTTTAGGCACTGTTAGGTCGGAAAGGGCCTAAAGCGCCCTTCCCATCGTATCCTGGCGGTGCCTTCCTGCAGGCATAAAGGGCATGGCCCTCGATACTATAGTTGACTCAAATGTCATATCGTACCCTGTGCTCGTCTTTATGAAGGATCAGGGTGTAGTCATTGGGCGAGGCGGAACCCGTGCTTGAGCGTTGGGCGAGGCGGAGTCTAGCCCTTGAGCGTCGGGCGAGGCAGAGTCTAGCCCTTAGCCGTCAGGCAAGGCAAAGCCCGCCCATGGATGTCGGGCGAGGCAATGCCTACCCTTGGAAATCGGGTAAGGCGGAGCCCGCCCTTAGCCGTCGGGCGAGGCAGAGCCTAGCCCTTGGGGTCAGGTGAGGCGGAGCCTGCCCTTGGACGTTGGGCGAGGCAGAGCCCACCCTTAGCCATTGGGCGAGGTAGAGTTAGCCCTTAGCCATCGAGCGAGGTGGAGTCTACCCCTCGGTAGTCAAGCGAGGCGGAACCAGTCTTCCATCGTTTAGGCTAGAAGTACAGTAGCGTTCTCGTCTGACCGGAAGTGTCAACGTTCAATGCTTATTAGTTCCACCTCATTGGGTACCCTGGTATTAGGTCCCCGATAGTAGCCCCTGAGCCCCCGGGTGGTTCGGACAAAATTGCCCGGGGGTGTTTTGACTTGCTAGAGGGTGCGCGTGAGTGCACTCGACGGGTGTAGCCCCTGAGCCCCCGGGTGATTTGGGTAGAATTGCCCGGGGGGTATTTTGATTCGCAAGAGGGTGCGCGCGAGCGCACCCGTCGGGTGTAGCCCCTGAGCCCCCGGGTGATTCGGGCAGAATCGCTCGGGGGGTAATTTTGGACCCTTCGTGGGTAGGGCTGAGATTCGGTTTTTGTCAACTAGATAGTTTTAAGGGAACCCTGATATCCCATTCATGGGGATTTCATCCAGGGTCAGCCTAGCTAGGGCTCGACTATGGATCGAGGCCCCACTGATGCTCGTGTACCTGAGTCCTGGTCGCTCGTGGGCCCATCCCTCATTGGGACGGTCGTCGAGACTATTGGGCTAGCCCTTGGACTCCTAGGCCCAGGCGGGCTAGAGAAGAAGCTTTTTGACCCGTATCCCCTCCATGGGAAAAGAGCCGGTCCGCTTGGGAAGGCGAATCGTCCGGCACAATTCTGGTGGGAAAGGATAGGGATCACAGGTGCGTGTCCTATGACATGATGCGGTAGTGTGTTGTGGCAGGCTCAGAGATCAAGGCAGACGGTTGCCCTTCTCGCATCCATTGCCTCTATAAAACCATGGGGTTCACCCCTAGGGTTCCGTACTTCGCCTCCTTGCCTTCGCATCTATAGCCTCCACCACCAATCGCCTGAGCCTCCCACACCCATATTGCTGTCGTCGTCCAGCTCGCATCTGCATCGTAGCTGCCATTGAGCTCGCATCCATCTCCTTTCTCGTTGTTTCAATTAAGTCATGGTGTAGATCCAACATTACCCCTTAGCGCTTGGAGGGCCTCATCCACCATGGCCTCCTTCACCCGTTGTCCATCGTCGAGGAGTGGCAGCTGCCTGGTGATGAGGACAAGCCATCGCCACCTGAAGGGTATGTCGTGTCCTTTGCTCTCTTCCATGAGTGGGGAATGGTCGTACCTTCTCATAAGTTCCTTCGGGGGCTGCTAGAGTACTACCAGGTGGAGTTGTAGCACCTTAATCCCAATGGGGTCTAGCATATTGCGGTGTTTGTCGGCCTATGTGAGGGGTTCCTAGGGATTAGTCCCAACTTCGATCTGTGGTGGTATTTCTTTGCCATCAACCTATCGAAGAAGCGGGTTGGGAAGCAGGAGCTGAGCATGCCGATGGGATGTGCCAGCATTCATCTGCGCAACAACTGGGTGAATGACTACCCATTGATGCGTCTATCGACCTCCAACAAGGGGTGGCATTTGCAGTGGTTTTACGTCAAGGACGATGTGGCCGCCCCCTTCTCGGTGTACTCTAGGCGCCTCATCGAAGAGGTCTCGGGGTCATGGAAGTGGGGTGTCCTGGACAAAGATAAGAAGAGGATCAAGGACCATCTCACCGCCCTCCAAATTTTGAAGGAGAGGGGTGTGAAGGGATCGGGGATCATCAGCACTTACCACACGTGGAGGGTGGCACCACTGATGAGCCACATGCTCCCCCTGTACCTGATGGCGCCCGGGGCATCGCCTGAAGGGACAGCGCTCGCTGATGAAGCGCTCCCCCCACCGAAGTGGCGTAGCAGATCAAGGAGGCGATGGAGCCTTCGAAGGACACCACCAGCATTGTCCTTGACTTCGTATATGCAGTGCTGGGACATCCTCCAATGCGGCTAGAACTAGGGTTCATCGATTTTGTAAGTTCCCCTTTCCTGTGCCTTTTCTTTACTTGAATTTCTGACCCCTTGATGCTGACCTTGGGATAGCGGGACCAGCTAAAGAGACTCGTCCTCGGGGATACTCCGGCTCTGTTGCTGAATGATTGGATCTTGGTGGTAGCGAATTGCACCATGGCCGCGTGGGATAAGAGGATGAGGGAGCTTAAAAAGAAGAAGATGCAACAGAAGTAGCAAGCACAGGATCGAGGAGAGGAGACAGGCAGTGACGACGACGACGATGAGTTTGACGAGGTAGTTGCTGACATGGATTGGGATGTCCTGGAGGCACCCAATTATCCACACAGGGACCCTTCTTGTTCCACATGGGGGAAGTGAGTTCATGAGGCCGGCGGAGGTGGGCCAAACCATCAGCCTGACCTCAGGGCCAGTGGGAGCTGGTGGATCCATCGCTACACCTAGGGTGCCGGTGGAGGATCGGTGGATGGGGGGAGGCAGATCTGCTACCACCCCCGAGGTGCTGATGGAGGGGGGTGGCTCTGCTACCGCACCCCATGAGCTGATGAGGGCAAGTGGATCTGCCGCCACGCCCAAGGTATCGATAGAGAGGGACAGCTCCATCGCTGCGCCCTCAGAGATAAGGGAGATGAGCCCCCCTGCCCGGGAGCAGGGGGCAGGCTCAAAATGGTCCCGCACAGACAAGTTAGAGTAGGGATATGGGGGTTCATCCCCAAAATGTTCCCACCGCCCAAAAGTGCCAGAGTAGGTCACTGATTCCCCTATTTTTCCCCCTTCTCTTATTTTTTTCTGTTTTGACCCTATGCCTTTTACCTGTTACAGATTCTTGTGATGGGGCCATTCTTTGGTGCTGGCGCCCAAGAAGAGCGTTGCTCTTCAGGCAGGAGGGACGTCGTCGCCCGACGTTGTCCTTATTTCAGGTAGGAGTGGAACCAACGTTGTGGCCTCGTTGGTTGGTCAGGTGTCGCCTGTGGTGGCACCCATGCCCTCGGCAGGTCAAGCAGGCACCAGGGTTGAAGAAGTGCCCTCGAGGGTTGCCGAGCAGACGACGGCAGAGGTGACACCGCTGCCTATGTTGGAGCAGATGGGGCTGCCATCCGCGCTTGTGGTGCCCTCTACGGTGGGCGCGGTGCCACAAGCCGAGGCCCCAATGTCCCAAGTGGAGGTGGCCACAACCGTGCCAAGTTAGGAGTAGTCGAACGCTGCCACGGTGGTGTCTGAGGGGGCAGCATAATCCATGCCCCTAGCAGCCCAGGCGACGAAGCCCGAGATGGGTTGGACATAGGGGGACACGGCCAGAGGGTCCTTGGGCGCCGTGGTGGTGTTGGAGAGGACCAACGGGGGTCGCCCTTGGCCCTAATGTGGGGGGGGGGGGGGTAGCCGCTTGCCCACGCAGGGTGAGCCACTACTCTAGTGGATCACTCCTCAAGACCCAACGTCAACTCTCTTCTAGCTCAACGATGCTGCTGAGAGCATGGAGCGGGAGAGTCTCGACATTGGGTTCTTGGCTATGATGGATGCCTTGAGCCAGGCCAGGGGCGTCCTGCGTGATGTCATCATTCCCAATGGTCGAGTATCCGCTTGATCTTCTCCCTCGCTTTCTTCTTTCTCCATGTATTTTTGTATTTTTATATTTTTGATACTGGTCTTCTTTTCAGTCCCTCATTGCTCATAGCTGGAACAAATCCCGATTCCTCCATGAGCAAAAGGTGGAAAGGGACCGCCTCACTGAGGAGGCCTAGCTATGAGGAGAGGTGGGCGCGCAGCTTGCTGCCACCCAGTAGTGAGAAGCTAAGGCACGTCGGGATGTGGAGGAGATCCATGGGATGTTCGAGGACCTATCGGCGAGGGTGAAGCAGGAGGAGGAGGCGGCCGCCAGGGTCCAAAAGGAATGGGACAAGCTACTCTAGAAGGACACCAAGGCCAGCCAGCGGGCCATCGAGCTCCTAGCAGAGCTAGAGATGGAGTAGGATCTCAAGCTGAAAGCCAAGGATATGTCCATGGCGCTATAGCGGAGGGCAGATCAGGACGTCGAGGTGATTGCCCGGCTGCACAGGGAGCGAGACGAGTTGCTCTAGACTGTAGAAAGGCTCTGCTCAGAGCATGGCACGATCCACGAGGAGCGTGACTGGGCCATCCGAGAGGATGACGAGGCGTATCAGGTGGTCAACTCCCTTTGGGTGGATCTTGGAGTCATGGTGACCCAAAGGTTGGAGGCCGAGAGCGTCTCTGCCGGGCTAGGCAAGGAGCTCATCGAAGTGCGGGGGATTCTTCAGGCCGAGAGTGATGAGCATGATCTTCTAGGCACCGCCATTGGGGTGGTCTTTGATGACCTGGGGGTGGCATAGCCGGAGGAAACCAGCTCACTTGCGGGTCATGCTGTGGGTATCACGGCACAAGTGGGCCAGTTGAGGAGGACGCCTTTCATGCCAGGATCACCCAATCCTTCACTGTTGCCCACTCTCATTACGATCGGGAGATCAACTTGGAGGTAATGAGCCTCGGCTTCGTGTCGGGCTATGAAGACTCTGAGCTAGATGAGATTGAGAAGGCGGTGACTCCCATTGCACGGAACCTTGTGAACAGGCTGAAAGACATGGTTCTCCCTTCGAGAAAGTAGTTAGTTGAACAAGTTTGATAAACATTTATCTGTAATATGTGGACAAGTGTCGGTACTTTCGTGTCCAAAAATAGATTCGTGATTTTATTTTGCAATTTTGTTTCGTTCGTTTGAGCTTACTTTTTTCCCTTTTGCATTCAAAAAAAGGTTTATGCCATCCGATCTTTCCGTTCGTTAAGACTGTAGGGCCTGAGGTGTTTTTAGGGGGAAATTTTGATTATGCTGGTGAGCAAAATTACTATAGCTGTCTAGGCATGGGCTTTTTGTAGTCTTACCTATCTAGTCCCCCGAACCTTGCCACCAGTCTCGATGTGAGGAAAAGGTCTGACATAATGACTGTTTCGAAAAAAAGAAAGGAGGTATTTGTACCTTTATTAGCCCCTGAGTGAGATCCGACCCCTTGTAGTCGCTGGGGCCGGATGTTACTAGAGACCGGGGCGAGGGTAGCGAACTTACTCTTGCATTTGCACGTACCCCTTACTTAGGATTTTGGCGATCGCTACATGACCGTGTGTTTGGTCTCATTGCTGGCCTAACCTTCCCCGAGCCCCCGCACGTGGCGGGGGTTTGGTCAAGGGTCGGCTTGTTCCATAGTTTCTGCAACTGGATGGCTTAAGGTGATGTCACTTGCCTCGACGGCTCGAGTGATGTGCTTTATGAGCTCGCTAATAGGGACGTTCAGACAGAGTTCGATCTTGTTGCTTTGCGATAGGGTCAGCAAAGCCCCCGAGTGGCGTTCTGTTACTCCTTGACCTACCTTCCAACAGATTCCCCTCAATGAGGATTCTATGGGCTCAGCTAGAGGCTGGATTGAACTAGAAGGTTGAGATGACCCTATCCGCCCCAATGCGGGTTGGGCAAAGGCCACTAAGGCTCATCTATGAGGTGGCCCTAGACCCTTCATGGGTTTGCCTTTGAACCTCGGTCTCTTGATCTTGGATCAAGCGGCTCGAGCCCCCGAGCCCCTTAGGGTCTGATAGGGGTTGGCCATGTTTCGCGCTTCACCCCATCCTTAGTTTTCGTAACCAGAGGGGCTGAGTTGATGACACTTGCCTTGACGGCTCGAGTGTCATGCTCAATGAGCTCGCTAACAGGTATGTTCGTGTGAAATATGGGTCCATCATTCGTTAACGGGGTCGGTAGAGCCCTCATGTGGCATTTCACTACTTAACCTGCCTCCCAATAGATGCTCGAGCCATTCGATAGGCTTTGGTGGCCCGTTGGCCTCTCCTCGATGGAGATTCTATGGGTTTGGCTCGAGGTTAGAATTGAACGAGAAAGGTAGAGATGTCCCTGTCCACTTCTGAGCGGGGTCGGGCAAGGCCGCTGGGGCTCATCACAGTTTTTCTCCCCTGGCTCTATTTGACACAGGGCAGCCTCGAGCCCTTTATGGGCCGGCCTTCGAACCTTGGTCAGTTGCCGCTCATATCGAATGAGGCGGGCGCCGCTTCATGGCGCGACACGAAGTGTTGAGATGCGAAGATCACATATGCAATGCTTGGATGATGGGATTAATGTGTTATTTAATTGAAATGAAAGTGGGGGTCGGTAATGTTACCTTGGTGGTATGAGCGATGAGAAGCTCTTACCAGACATGTCCGTGCGGGTTTCGAGTCTGGTGTTTGCGATGGAGCCGGCGTGACCTGCACGAGCATCGCGATTTTTCGTCTCTGTCTCTCAATGGTGATTCGAGCCATTCGATTGACTTTAAGCGACCTGACAGCTTCTCTTTGAAGGAGATTCTATAGGCGGACCCCTATGAACCCCTCTTGAGAAGGTAGATACAGAAGCTCGAGGTACGAGGAACTATGAATTCGATTATGTTGGTGAACGAAAACACCGTAGCCACCGGGGTGTAGGGTCTAGCGGTTCGTCTAGTTCTACTCAAAGTTCTACACCCACCCCCCACGTCTTTGGTTTTTTAAACATAAGGAGGGGTCAGGCATTGAGGATGTCTAAACAAGTAGATGCCGTTGGCAGCCTCCAAGCAATGTCCGTGCTGTTGGCGTTGCCGGGGTTGGACGCTTGGTAATGAAATTAACACACAAAGTAGGTAACAGAGGTGCTTATCTTTCAGTGGTCGTTC
The DNA here is from genome assembly GCF_019320115.1 of Miscanthus floridulus. Lineage (NCBI taxonomy): Eukaryota > Viridiplantae > Streptophyta > Magnoliopsida > Poales > Poaceae > Miscanthus > Miscanthus floridulus. The sequence goes on along the minus strand of NC_089586.1, from coordinate 67,126,148 downwards.
ATTCATTATTTTACCTGGGCCGTCTGATTGACCTAGGAGGCCTGTTGGGCCCCCTGGATGGGGGTTCCATCGTTGGGTTGTTCCATGGTCTTGCCTGGGGAAGCAGAGAGTTGCCTGCATGTGGGTGCGCCCTGATTCTCACACTCGGCGTGCGGTAGTGGTGGGCCATGCCTAGGCAATGTCCTATTTTGACCAGGCAACATCTCATTGATCAAAGCACATCCTATCAGTCCAGGCGTGTCCCCTCAGATTCCCATCAGCGTTGATTTCCCATCTACATTGAATAGGGGAAGGCAGAGAGTTTTTTGTCCCAACCTTTTGCCTTTCCTCAGCTGCTGCGCCTCTTCCTTAAATATGGAGGGGGAGGGGAGTTCTTGTCCCACTCCTTTGCCTACCTTTGAGCCACTACCTCTTCTCCTTCCTTTCCACCAAATGCTTTCATGCATCGCAGCGGTTCCTAAGTGAGAGAGGGTAATGCTAGGGAGAGAAAAACCCATAGATCCACTAGTGAATCCAGAGCACGATGTTGAGCTGAAGGTCATCCAACATAGATGAGATGGTGCAGGCCGCCTTTGCTGGGAAGGGGCCACTGCCACTGAAGGAGGAGGGGCACTAGAAGGTGTCAAGCGTCGTTGGCTTTGTCGTTGTTCGTTGTGACCTTTTTTGGCAGGAGATGCCCCCCGTCCTGATGCCGTTGTTAGGGTTGCGGCTGATGACGATGGCGTAGTCCCTGGATGCCTTGGTAGAGGCGCCATTGTCGGGGTTGTGGCTGATGACGATGACGTAGTCCTTGGACACCCTGGTAGAGGTGCCGTTGTCGGGGTTGTGGCTGATCATGATGGCGTAGTCCCTTGACGCCTTGGTGGAGGCGCCATTGTTGGGGTTGCGGCTGATGACGATGGCATAGTCTCTAGATGCCCTGGTGGAGGTGCCATTATCGGGGTTGTGACTGATCACAATGGCGTAGTCCTTGGACGCCCTAGGGAGGGCACCACAGTTGCCTATGTGGTGCTCGACGTTGCAGATGATGGCACCTTCGAGGATCCCACAGAGTGGTAGGATGTCACCAATGGAGGGTGTGGCGCGGCGACCATAGCAATATTCATAGTAGAGCTGGTCAGAGACTGTAATTGAATAAGTTTGTGGGGGAGCCCCCGAGTGAACATTCTTTTGTATTTATGAGTACATTAGTCCTTTTTGTGATGAGATCACTTTGTAAGCAATGAATTTTGTGCGAAAAAATGAATAAGTTTTCAACTTTCGCTATGACAAACAGCCTTTTGTTTTTTCTCCGTCTTTTTGTAAAAGATATTTTGGTGCCTTCCGACCCTTCTCATAGCTAAAGTCACAAAAAACTAGGAGTGCGGGCGAGTCAATCCTGATTATGCCAGTGAGCAAGGAGGCCATAGCCGCTAGGGCGTGGGCTTCCCATAGTCCTACCAGTTACACTTAGATTTTGTTTCCCAAAATCCTAGCCTTGAGGACTTGCCATGAGAAAAGAGGAAAGACTCAGAGAATGTTTGCAAAGATAACACAGAGAGTGTTTGTTAGATAAACATACTTATATCAGCCTCCGAGTGAGGTCCGACCCCTCGCAATTTGCAGGGGTCAGATGTCACTAAAGATCGGGGATTTCTGAACACAAAAAACTGATAAGAAAGAGTATGTGTTTATTTAAGGGTAAAAACGATCTAGCTGCTCAATATTACAGGCGTTGGTGAAGACCTCGCCATCGATGGTTTTCAACTTGTAGGTGCCTAGCTGGAGTACTTCTACAACAATGTATGGCCCTTCCTAGGGCAGGGATAGCTTGTGATAGTCCTTGTTGCTCTACATAAGGCAGAGGACGAGGTCCCTGATGTTGAAGGCTCGGTCCCACACCCATCGGCTGTGGTACCGATGCAGCATCTTCTGGTACTTGGCCGAATGGAGGAGGGTGACATTGCGGGCTTCGTCTAGCTAGTCCATGGCATCTTCGTGGGATGCCTTGGCTCCCTACTTGTCGTATGCTCTGATTCTTGGTGCTCCATAGTTGAGGTCCATCGAAAGGATGGCCTCGGAACCATAGACCATGAAGAAAGGTGTGTAGCCGGTGGCTCGGCTAGGAATTGTCCTTAGGCTCCAGAGCACCACAGGGAGCTCGGTGACCCAGCATGTGCTAAACTTGTTCAACCGGTTGAAGATCCTAGGCTTGAGACCCTGTAGGAGCATGCCGTTTGCACACTCGACCTACCCATTCATTTGGGGGTGTGCGATGGTGGCCCAATCGACTTGGATGTGTTGTTCATCGTAAAATCAAATGAATCTCTTGTCGGTGAACTATGTGCTGTTGTCTGTGATGATGGAGTTTGGTACTCCAAAGCGATGGATTATGTCAAGGAAGAACATCACAGCTTGCTTGGACTTGATCATGGAGATCGGCCAAGCTTCGATCCATTTTGTGAACTTGTCTATGGTGACAAGCAAGTGGGTGTAGCCCCTGGGCACCTTTTTGAGAGGCCCAACCAGATCAAGCCCCAGACCGTGAAGGGCCACGTGATGGGGATCATCTAGAGTGCCTGGGCTGGGAGGTGAGTTTGCCGAGTGTAGTACTAGCACCCTTCGCAGGTGCGTACAATTTGCTCAGCGTTGGCTACTACAGTGGGCCAGTAGAAGCCTTATCAGAATGCATTCCCAACCAAGGTTCTAGGCATGGCGTGGTGACCACATACCCCACCGTGGATGTCGCCCAACAGAAGCTTCCCCTATTTGGCAAGGATATTGAGCTGCAGGATCCCGATGTGGCTCTGTTTGTAGAGTTTGCCTTCTACAATAACGAAGGACTTGGCGCGACATGCGAGCCGTCAAGCCTCCATCTTGTCCGTTAGCACTACATCAAGGAGGCGGTAGTCAAGCTAGAGTGTTCTCTAGTCATCCAAAGGGTCAGGCTCTATCACTGGTTCCCCTTCAAGCTCCATGACCTCGGGGCTAGAGGGAGCCATTGGTTGGTCAGCCCCTGGGGCTAGATTAGACGGGCCTTCGTTGGCCCATTCTGACCCTTCGTAGCGTACCGAGGGCTTATGTTGGTCGATGGCGAAGACACCCATTGGCACCGGTTCTCGACTGGACACTACTTTTGCAAGTGCGTCGGCCACCTCATTGAGGCACCTTGGGATGTGATTGAGTTCAAGGCCGTCGAATTTGTCCTCCATCTGTTGGACCTCCTAGCAGTATGTAGCCATCTTGGCATCACGGCAGCTGGCCTCCTTTGGTTGATGACTAGCTAGGAGTTACCTCGGATCTCGAGGCGTCGGATGCCCAACTCGATGGTGATGCGTAGGCCGTTGATGAGTGCTTCATATTTGGCCACGTTATTTGATGAGGGAAAATGGAGACGTACCATGTACCTCATGCGGACCCTAAGGGGTGACATGAAGACTAGCCCTGCACCAGTGCCCTTCTTCATCAGTGACCCATTGAAGTACATCGTCCAGTACTCTTGATCGATAACTGTCGGTGGTGTCTAGACCTTGGTCCATTCAGCGATGAAGTAGCCAACACCTGGGACTTGATTGCCATTCGGGAGGCATATGTGATGCCTTGATCCATCAACTCAAGTGCCCACTTTGTAGTTCTTCCTATGGCATCCTGGCTGTGGACGACCTCATCGAGGGGGAATAACATCACAACCATTACGGTGTGTGATTCAAAGTAGCGGCGTGGCTTCCTTTTGGTGATGAGGACGGCATAGAGGAGCTTATGGATTTGGGAGTAGTGGGTCTTGGAGTCGGATAGTGCCTCACTGATGAAGTACATAGGGTGCTGCACCTTGAGGGTGTGCCCCTCTTCCTTCCACTCTACTACTAGGGCGGCGCTAACCACTTGCGTGGTGGCCGCTATGTATAGCAGGAGGGATTCTCCATCACTTGGAGGAACTAGGATTAGGGGCTTTGTCAGAAGTAGTTTAACCATGTCAAGCGCCTCCCGGGCCTCGAATGTCCACTCGAAGTGGTTGCCTTTCTTCAGGAGTTGATAGAGGGGGAGACCTCATTCACTGAGGTGCGAGATGAATCGACTGAGGGTGGCGAGGCACTCTGAGATTCATTAAACCCCCTTTATGTTCTGAATTGGGCCCATCCTTATGATGGCTAAGATTTTCTTTGGGTTGGCTTCGATGCCATGCTCGAAGACAATGAAGCTGAGTAGCATACCCCTCGGGACCCAAAAAACACACTTCTCGAGGTTGAGTTTGATGCCATTCGCTTGGAGTTTTGCAAAGGTTTGCTCAAGATCGGCAACAAGGTGGTCAGCCCATTTAGATTTAACTACGATGTCGTCGACATAGGCCTCAATGGTCCGCCCAATGAGGTCTCTGAAGCATTTGAGCATATAGCGCTAGTACATAGCCCTAGCATTCTTCAGATCGAATGGCATTGAGACGTAGCAGAATGATCCAAAGGGGGTGCTGAAAGACATCGCGAACTAGTCAGACTCTTTCATTGTGATTTGATGGTCGCTGGAGTAGGCATCAAGGAAGTAGAGGGTTTCATGCCTTGAGGTAGAGTCAACTATTTGGTCTATGCGTGGCAAAGGAAATGGATCCTTTGGAGATGCCTTGTTGAGGCACATATAGTCTACGCACATCCTCCATTTCCTGCTCTTCTTTCGCACGAGAACAGGATTAGCTAACCACACTAGGTGGTGTACTTCCCTGATGAATCCGGTTGCTGATAGTTTTGCTATCTCGTCACCCATGGCCATGCGCTTCTCCTCATTGAAGTGACGCAGGTGTTGCTTCACTGGCTTGGAGCCTAGATGGATCTTCAAGGTATGCTCAGCAACCTCCCTCGGAATGCCTAGCATATCTAAGGGCTTCCACGCAAAGATGTGTTTGTGTCTGAATGCCTATTCAGAGGAAAGCATGGTACCAATACGTACCGTTTTACCCTCAGAGCTGCTAGGATATATGAGAACCCCCTTGGAGCCCTCTACTGATTTGAATGACCCAGTCAATTTCTTCGCATCAGGTGCTTCTTCGGTGACCTCCTCCTTGAGGGCGGCGAGTTCCCCAGAGGCGACGATTGCTGTGGCGTGGCCGTAGCACTCGACCTCGCACTCATAGGCCCGCTAGAAGGAGGTGCCGACGATGATGACCCCATGGGGACCCAGCATCTTCAGCTTGAGGTATGTGTAGTTGGGGACAGCCATGAACTTCGCGTAGCATGGTCGTCCTAGGATGGCGTGGAAGGTTCTGGGGAAGCCAACCACCTCGAAGGTGAGGGTCTCAGTCCTATAATTGAACTGATCCCCAAAGGTGATGGGCAGATTGATCCATCCTAGTGGCATGGCCTATTTCTCGAGCATGATGCCATGAAAAGGCGCTCGGGTTGGGCGGAGGTTCGTCCGATCGATGCCCATCTCGTCGAGCGTCTTGGCGTACATGATGTTGAGGCTACTACCTCCATCCATCAATACCTTGGTGAGTCACTTCGGGCCGACGATCGGGTCAACGACAAGTAGATACCTCCCTAGGTGCGGGATGGTATCCGGATGGTCGGTCCGGTCGAAGGTTATGGTGAACTCCAACCACCAGAGGAAGGGAGGTGTGGTTGGTTGGGCTATGTAGACCTCACGGTGAGCGACCTTCTGACAGCGTTTAGAGTCATATGCCACCGATCCTCTAAAGATCATAAGGTTGTTGTTCGGTGTTGGAAAGTCATTGTCCTTCTCCTCGGCATCATCTGCAGTGGGGGCAGGTTCCTTCCCCTACTCTCCTTTGTTGGAGCTTTAGGACAAGAACTTACACATGAGGCCAAAGTCCTTGAGTAGATGCTTTACGGGAAAGGCATGGTTCGGGCATGGCCCCTTGAGTAATTTTTCGAAGTGGTTCGGAGTGCCCTCCATGGCCTTCCAACCACCCTTACGGTCAGTAGTGGCCACGAGCGAGTCCTCACACTGTTGCTTCTTGTTCTTCCTTTTGGCAGAACAATTAGAGGTGCCTTCGCTGGCACCCTCATCCTGCCTTGCCTTGCCCTCGAGGTAATCGAAGATCGCCCTGACCGCCTCTTCTCCCAAGGCATGGCTGGTAGTGAGTTCCTTGGTGGTTCACGGGCCCTTGCTTCCCAGCTTATGAACCAAGGACTCATAGGTCATCCCAGACAGGAAGGCTCCTATCATGTCGGTGTTGGCGACGTTAGGGAGCTTGTTGCACTATCGAGAGAAGCGCCGGATGTACCCATGGAGGGTCTCACCAGCCTTTTGACGATCGTTCTTGAGGTCCCATGGGTTCCTAGGGTGTTTGTACATGCCCTGGAAGTTTTCCACAAAGATCTTCTTTTGGTCCGCCCAACTATAGATTGCGTTGGACGGCAGGTGTTCCTACCACGCTCGTGCTGAATCAGCCAAGAATAGCGGAAGGTTGCGGATAATGAAGTCATCATTATCCACACCACCGGCTTGATAGGCAAGCCAATAGTCTTCAAGCCAAAGTCCGAGGTTTGTCTCCCCAGAGTATTTAGGGATACTGGTAGGTGGTCAATTCCTTGGTGGGAACGCAGTGTTGAGGATGTGTCGGCTAAAGGCCTGAGGCCATGATAGGCCAGGGCTCGAGCTCCGGTCCTCGCCACTATCGTAGCATCCACCGCGTCGAGGATGATAGCCGCTGTCGTAGGTGCACCTACGGGCGTTGATGGTGATGCGTGTTTCGCGGTTGCGACCAAGACGCTGATGTATCTGGGCCACAATGCGCTGCCTGCCGCCTTGTGGTGCTTGGTGGACTGATGCGTCCCCGGTGGGATGTACCGAGGGTGTACGTTGGCTGGTGTTGAGCTCACGTCGCCAGGACAACATGCTTTTCCGCCTGCTGTGCCACTGCACGCTCGAGCAGCGTGCGTATTTCGTGGTGGACCCGACGATCCTCGGGCGTCGTGGCCTCTAGGAGGCCATGAAGCAAGGTTGTTGCGGCAGCAATGTTCTGGCTTGCCTAAGTGAAGTGAGGAAGGGTTTCATCATTGGTGATGATCCTTCGGTTTACATCACGGGCCACAGTGCATGCGTGCCCACTGTTTCCGTGGCGTTCAATCTCCTGATCGACCTCCATGTACTGCCGAACAAGCTATTGTCCGGCTTCGTCTATCTCCTACTTTTAGGCTCTTAGCTGCTCCACCCCTACATGAGGTGGGGCCACTATCCTTCCTTTGGTTCTGCCACCGGGGTTGCCTGCTGGAGTAGTCTCCTCCACAGAGATGCTTTCAACGTGTCCCTTGTGGGTTTCTATAATGAAACATTCCCATGAGGGTTGATGGCTCTCCCTGCTGGAGTCAGAGCCAGAGTCTGACCATGGCCCCTCTATGAGGAGGCCATGGAGGGATTCCGTGATGCTTTTGATCATCCCCGTGAACAACATGTTCGCCGAGGATGGGATCGTGCACTGTGCCACAAGGTGGCTAACGGTCGCCGTGGCATTGCGGAGACCGAAAGGAAGTGCCATTGGGGCGCTCCATGCAGAGTGTTCTGGAGAGAGCATGAGGTGGTGTGGGTCCTCCTTGGAAGGCTAGGATCTAGGGGAGTCACCGGGCCAGCGCTCAAGCCTCCCATAATTAAAGCCGACAGAGGGGAGAGACTAGGTGGCGGCGTGTGCCAATGCCAACTCTCCCCCCACTATGATGATGAAGTCTAGGTTACCGAAGCGCACGTGTGCGCCTGAGACCCAGCTGATTGCATGGTTAGCCATCCGAGGCCTAATTTGGAATGTGCAAAGTCCCCTACCTAGCATGCCAACTGTCGGTGTTTCAAACAAGCACTGGCTAGTAAATTTATAATTGTTGCGTGTTAGGCTCGGGTGGTGTACTAAAGGACACAAGGTATATACTAGTTTGGGCATAATGTCCCTACATCCAATTTGCTACTGCTCATGTTATTAGTACCGAAAAATGTTCATAGTAGGGGGTACAAATGGTCGAGAGAGGGACGGGTCCCAAGTCTCTGATGGAAAGGTCAAAAGGACACCAAGAGCTCAGTTGTTGCTTGGTTGTGTGTTATGTTGAATTGATCCATCAAAAGTCTGTCCCCTTAGTGGGGTGCCCTGCCCTCCCTTTTATAGACCAAGGGGGAGCAGGGGTTACAGATGGGAGAAAGAGGGAAAAACCAAAGGTAGAGAAGGTCCTTCAGGGGAGCTGGGTCTTCCTTTTCCCATGTGCCTACCCGACTAACATGGCAGACCATGTCAGGGATGGCGTGTTCGCTGATCCTTATAGGGCCATGCCTTGGCTTCTATCTGCAAGTGGGTGCATGCCATCCTACGCTAGCGGGTAGTGCGGCATGTCATAGGGCCAAGCTGCGACCCTTCGGGGAGTAGACAGGGAAGTGACCCTACGTCCATCACTGTAGATGATGTGAATTCTATCTTGGATTGTAGTGGTTGTCGCATGCCTATGTTAGTATCCACATCCGAGGGCTGATAGCGGGGCCTACAACATTATGGGACAAAAGTCAGCGCCTACAACACTATTCAGGCACTATTAGGTCAGAAAGGGCTTAAAGCGCCCGTCCCATCGTATCCTGGCAGTGCCTTCCTGCAGGCATACAGGGCATGGCCCTTAATACTACAGTTGACTCGAATGTCCTATTATACCCTATGCTCGTCTTTGTGAAGGATCAGGGTGCAGTCATCGAGCGAGGCAGAGCCTATCCTTGGGTGTCTGGCGAGACAGAGTCTAGTCCTTAGCCATTGGGCGAGGCAAAGCCTGCCCTCGGACATCGGGCGAGGCAGAGCCTACCCTTGGACATCGAGCGAGGCAGAGCCCACCCTTAGCCATAGGGCGAGGCGGAGCCCACCCTTAGCCATCAAGCGAGATGGAGCCTAGCCCTCGAGGGTCGGGCAAGGCGGAGCCAGTCCTTAGCCATCGAGCAAGGCGGAGTCTAGCCCTTGGTGGTTGAGCGAGGCGGAACCAATCTTCCATCGTTTGAGCAAGAAGCGCAGTAGCGTTCTCGTCTGACCGGAAGTGTCAACGTTCGATGGCTATTAGTTCCACCTCATTGGGTACCCCGGTATTAGGTCCTCGACAACGAGAGATCGAGGACACTACCCCCACTATCCTATTAATCACTTTGCTAAAAACAACTGATGTCATTGCGAATAAAAGTCCACAACACATCAACACTCATTACAAAGAATTCAAATCATGCAAAAACATAAGTACAAGCAATACAAACACTCCACAAAAGTTCACCGCTAATCGTTTCTTATAATTACTTGGCAGGCTTTCTTAAGGGATTGACTTCATGACAATGCCTCGAATTTTGAACTAGGGTAAGTTTAGGAAATTTTTAGGAAATGACCAAAAGAAAAAGTTCAAGGAGGGGGACAAGGTAAGAATAGTACAAAGGACTATCAAGGAGGAGATACAATTGGTCAAGGTTGAGAATAGTCAATTCAAAGAGTCAAGGATGTGCAAAATTAATTTTATAGCAAAATAGGTTTAAAACGTGACCAGTGCTATCTAGGTGTCGACACAGAATTTTCGTCTCTGTGCCGAGGACACACGCAACAAGCTAGAAGGGTTCGCTCGATGGAGCAGATCCACCTAGCTTTAGTGCAAGGGTGGTCGATCCTGCGTAATCCTCCTGAGACATGCCAGTCAATTTGATCCTGCAATTGACAAGGAGAGAAAGCTCATCAGTAATTAAGGGCGAAACGTGCCAGTGTTGCCAGACAGTCCCGAATGTACGGCTCTAAGAGCCGATATGAGAGGAGATCAACTAAATAGTCGATTCCAGCATATTCATAAGAATAAATCGATTAAAGCTCATAGGGTTGTATAAGAAGAATCGGTTATCATTTAGGATAAATATTATTTAAGCAAATATTAATCAATGGTAATAAGATATCAATGATAATCGGTTTATACTGAGCCAATGATTACAAGTAACTGAACTCCTTTTTACATAAAGAAACAATTCAACACTACTTAACCATTTAATAAAGATAAATCTAATGAACATGTTAGATCTCATCTATCGCCATGACTAGTGGGGCATGAGGTAGAATCATGCAGGCCATAGTAACAACAATAGACTCGATGACCCTAACTCATTACTAATATCAGTGGGGTATGAGGCAGAATCATGCAGGCCATAATACAATAATAAGATCATGGGGCTAACATATCATTCAACTTATCTCTACTTCAATGATCTCGTAATGTAAACTGTTCATGAAAGCGCTCGATATCAGCTAAACAGCCGATTCAGGCATAGGGCACAGTTAAGGTCATGCCTTCTTAGGAACGGGTCTACCAACTAACAATCCCCACTCCATGGTGCCAATAGTGGGGTGATAGGCAGAATCCCACAGGCCGTGATGATGGGCCATTGAACGGTTTTCATTAACTAATAGATCTACTCAAGATCAGACATGCCTTAACCGCACGATATGCATGATTAAGATTGATGTAAAACAACCGATAAAAGCATAACTCATTGCTTAAGATGTAGATTAAATCAACTTTAGATTAGCAAACGATGGGTTAAATAAGATATAAGGCCGATCCAGATCAATCTCAATCAGGCAGAGTGATATTGCTGTAATTAGATAAACAATGAAAGCAATAAGCAATATCGGTAACTTAATGAATCTACCAAAGACTGCCATCCTAAGGTAGAGCCGATAACTTGACCTTAATGTAATTCAAGCAGTGGGGTGTGAGGCAGAATCACATAGGCCATACTTGAATTAGACAAGAGTCGATAACTAGTCTATACCAGAGTCACAGTAGGGGTCGACCGGATCGATGTAGCCATACAAATAGAGGTATAAACCATCATGGTACTTATAGACAAGCAGTGGAGGTCGACCGGATCGAAGCAGCCATACTCACTAAAGAACTCACCGAGATCTACTCTACTTCTACTCCTAAGGGGTGGTCAGAGCCGAAAAAAGTAATTGACTTGTATTTAATTGATTGTTGTTTTTTACAATAGCCGGGGTTTGGTATTTATACCCGGAGCCTAAAATGAACCCTACTCGAGTATGACTCAATACAATTCTTTGGTATGAAGGAAATATTCCTATTTTAAGATAACTTGGACTCTAATCTTTCCCCTTTCATAGAGTCCGATATGTATCTTCTTGGCGCCAATCGTATCCTATCATCATTATCTGCTGATGTCATTCAGAGATTATCGATTCAGTGGCGCATTTGATCTAGCAGGTATCAATCTTTATTCTATAGACTCCTTGATTGGCATAATTCTAGAAGCCTATGAGTTCCTGCGCTCTTCTACTAAATTTTGGTGTAAACACATGCCCCCAATTTTGGGATAAAATGATTTTATCCCGAAATTCCGGTTCACTGGTTTACCATGCCGCAACTGCACCATCCGAGATATACGCGTGACTCCTGACTCCCCGGCCTGAGTTCTATATAACATCCCAACAGTATATCTTGCAACTTACTCGGCATGTTCGCTTTCTCCTTTCTTCTTAAGCCAACTTCAAACAGCCGACGCCATCATTACCGAGGCCTCAAACCCTAGCAGATCATCTGTTCCAATCGAGCCATCATCCAAGCGATCCTCGCCAGATCCAAACCAATTTTTTTACCACGATGGCGACCGTCAACCACGTCCCTATGGTATATCTCCAAGTTTCCATTTTCTGAGTATCAGCCGCCACCCCATATCTTCTTTCTTCTAGAATTTATTTTATCCGATTTCTAGGAAATGAGGAATGGGATCTTGATTCTATCAGCTACCGTCCCTAATGCTTACTTTCTCGGGCCTATGGGTGATTCTGATCCATCCGATTTTATCCATCAAGAAACCAACCAGATCCCCTTTAAACAGTCTATAGTGGATTCATCCTCCTAGAACAAAACTTCCTTCAGAAACTAGCCTAACGCACCTAAGGGATGGAGAGATTGGTTCTATAGGGTATCTACAAAAAAAGGCAGAGACTAGGAGCTTTATGATCTGGACCAATGCTTAACACTTTCATTGTTCGAAATGGAGAGGAATGATTCATTCTTGATCTCTGCTTCTTATTTCTGGTCTAATGCTCTGAATGCTTTCATTTTTGGTCATGGCCCAATGACCATCACTCTGGTCGACGTATACATGTTGACCGGCCTTAGGATGACTGGATCGGTGCAACCTTATGAGTATTTGAGTGCCGGTCCCAAGAGATTGGCCAAGATAGCAGACTATACTAGATGGGCAAGTTACATTCTGAATCATATTGAAGATGGACCAGCCATCAGTGAAAGGGAGTACGTGGTCTTTCTAAACATGTGGTTGGAAAGATTCATTTTCTGCGAGTCATCTTGTTGTCCAACCTATAATCACAAACTCATGGCGGAGCACCTAGCATTAGGCAAGAATATCCCTCTTGGAAAATATCTGCTAGGAGCTGCTTATCATCTGATGTACAAGGTGGCTGCCCAATTACTGAAGAATGAACCGATGTAGACTATCAGCGGTCCTTGGTGGCTAATACAATTGTGGCTCAATTTGTATATGCACAAGACTATAAAGCTTGACCCCAGAGACTTGAGCTTTCCTTCCTCTAATTTTAGTGAGGAATATAGAGGCAAAGAAGGAAGAACTCGATGGTGTACAAACTATGGTGAGGCTGCATCAGACATAATAATCAACTTCGATGCTGGCCACCTCTTCAAAAAATTTACAGAGGGTTTGATGTGGTCGTCCTGACCTGGCTACATTATAATGAGGAGGATGAACTGACTTTTCCTTTTAGATTCCGATTTGAATCCAGCTGTTCGAACAAAACAGCGGCTGCGATCTTCAATTCTTTTATTAAGCCCTGTGTTCTTCTAGCCGAATTTCATCATGGTCATGGTAAAATGATTAAAGGCTCCTCCATCCCAGGCAATCCTCCAACCTATGAGTTTTACAACCCTTCTTTGTGGCCCATCAGTTCGGCCTCGGTTAACTCCCCCCTTGTCTATTCTTCAAGAACACCCTGAGGCCGAGGGAAGATATCAGTGACGTGCTAGAAGCTTCCAGAGTCTTCCAATTGGGATCAGACCTTCCTTCTTTTTCCTTGCATGATTGGGTCAGGGCCAACTTTTCTTCCAATCTCTTTGACTCCTGGTGGCAAGAATGGCATTCCCATCTCTTCTGTGGGCCGGTCTACCCTTTGTGCATAGCTCTAGACGAGGAATTTGCTTCTGATAGTGAGGTAATCCCTTCATTCTCTTTTTGGAGAAATTACTTGGCAAATCTTCTTGCCACTGTCCTAACCGACCCTTTTAGGATATTGAATTCGCTCTTCCAAGCTGGGAAAGGAGAGGGCGTCCGATAGATTACCAGCCATCATGCCCAATTTCAAGGATGGGATCAACCGCACCTTCTTTGAAGAAGTTGATGAGAACCCATGCTGCTCCCATGATCATGACATGTCAATCTCTAAAGTGCAAAGTGGTTCTAGGGGCAACTTAGAAAGCCACTACTGGAAAAAGACTCCATAGGACAAGACCATTAGCTACTCAGGTGAACAATTCACACTCTCTTCAAACTGATGTTCAATTTTTTGACCCCAATTTCTTCACAGTTATCGAGCATCACGTCTCAGTCTGCTTTGGTTGTGGGATAGCTATCTCAGGCACTTGATCCGCCACCAATCAAACCTTCATCTCAGGAGAAGCCAATTTCAGTAGAGCCAACCAATGCTTTCACAATGGCAGAAAATGTGAGTTTTATCCTTGATTTTCCGTTAACTTCTTGATTTACCCGGTTTTCCAACCTTTATTTAATCATTTGTCACGCTAGACATCTTCTGAGGAAATACCCATGCAAGAGTAGGGGCCTGGCAGTTCTCCTATTAACAATGATCCCACTGACACTAGGAATAGTCCCGTTGTTGATACTCATACTGCTAATTCCCTAATTCGGCATACACCTGATGGTAAGGAAATCATGTGCTTGGCCTATTCCTCAGCAATGAACACGAATAAAAATCTCCGCTTGCCATTGTATATATCAGCGCCGAAAATCTAGAGCCAATTCAACCAGATGCTATTGGTGCATCACCAGCTACTCCCCCTCTTCTGATAGAGGCTACTATAGAGAAGGTACTGTATCTTTTCACCATCCATTTTGCGACAAACTGATTCAAACCTTTTAATCAAGATTTCCCCTATATATAGGCACTCGATCTTCCGGCACAGAGATGTTCTTTCAATCTTGAGGAGTATTTTGATGAAGATGAAATCAGATCGTCAGTCACTTCCTCTACTGAATCCTTGCAAGAGGAGACTAGAAATCGGCTAAAAGATATACTACCTATATTTGAGAAGAACATAGTCAATTTGGTCCAAGATACTGAATCAATGCAGCGAGTCTTCTTGGCTATTTAGGGTGATCCATCCCTTGCTCTCTCTGGGGTCTTATCATATTTGCCTATTTTCGAAGATCAGGCCTTGAAGGTGAAAACAATTCAGAGGAACTTGTCCAACCGTGAAGCCTTGCTGGCTAAAAGGGACTTCAACAGGCAAGAGGTCAAAGAACTGACATAGTCGATTGATGCTCTGAAGAACTCTTCCCTCATGACCGATCCAGAGTTGTCCCAATTGGAAGCCAAACGTGTAGAGCTTGAGAGGGAGCCGAAAAATGTGAAGGCCACCATTGATCATCGCAAGTCCACTCTGACTCAAATACTTGATGCCATCAAACAAAAGAAACAGGAACTATTGGCCAAAGTGAAAGAAAGTAGAACTATCCATAGCAGCCTTGAGAACGCCCCTAAAACAGTTGAAGAACGCGAGCACAAGATTGCAGAAGCTAATGTTGTTCGGCTTGCAATACTAAAAATCATTCAGGATGTTTTGAACATGTAATCTCTAGGTCAACATATATATCTTGTGTACGATAACCATATTTGTCTTATTGTATTTCTTTCTTTGGCCAAAGAGCCGAATGGAAACAGCCAATTCTAGATTTATGATCTTGATCTTAATTGATTCTAAAAATGCGGCTTTTATTTAGAGAACCTTTCGATCTTCTGCCTTCAGTCACCTAATGTTGCATCTTTCTTGGTATTAGCGAGGTGGCACTTTACCTTCTATTAATTGCGGTTGCCTTTTGTACTTCCCCGAGGCATCCATCTCTTCACTTCGTGGCTTCAAATACCAGCCGAGGGCTCTGGCCTCGAACACATCTACACTGCAACTGCTCCTGTTCCTTTGCACTTCTCTGCCTTCACAACCCTGTAGCGGTTTTTCTCCCCTTCCAATAGATCCAAACAACTTCATGGCTAGTGAGGACAATCGTGGCAAGTGCGTGGCAGAGGAGACTCTAGAGGAGAACATGCCGGTGAGCCAGCTCCTCCGATGCATGAGGTGAGATTGGTGCCTTCTGCTCATGGCGATGATCTATAACTTTCTGTTCATAGGGGTGAACTCTTGTTTCTAGGTTTGTTGTGAACGACAGGCTTCGTCCTCTTCCTAGGCTTGGTGAACCCTCTGATGCCGTGTCCTCCACGCCATCCTCATCGTCGGATTCCTCTGATTCGTACAACGGTGATGATGCTCGACGTTTCCTCCAGGAGTGGAGGGCGACTCAGAACCGCTACTCCGAGGCGACTCGAGAAAATGGCTAGCTCAAGATCCACCTCGGGGCTTCCTAGGCCGCTCTTCATGTAGCTAAGGAGGAGACCAATGCCATCCGAGCACGGCTGGCCAAGTCTAATGCTGTGGTAGTAGGTAGGACGATCTTCAGAGATGTTTCCATTCTGATTTCTCACTGCCTTTATCTTGATACTTCCCCCTTTTCTGTGATCATCAGCCTTGATAATGCAGTTGGAGTCTCTCCAACTGGCGGCGAACATGGCTATTGACATCGTCAATGCCCACGGCTCCCTTATGAATGCTCGTCTCCATGATGTTTCGGCTCATGTTTAGGAGATTACCCTCCACGGTGTTCGTCATGGTGTGGCGGTGGCGCTGACCGTGGCATAAGTTCAAACTGGGTATGAACTCCATGCCATGGAGACTGGTTTCCCATTAGGCAATGGCCCTAAAGAACATGAGGACCTGCTGTGTAACACCCTAGGTTTTTGGCTTCCACATTTGCACTTGCATTTCATAAACATGAGCATCATTCATCCATTCATGAGTTTAGAATTGTCTGAAACATGCTTTTGAAACATTGCAACATACTATTACATTCTATGTGTGATTGTTTTAGGAAATGAATAGTGTGTAACCCTACACTCAAGTGCAACATGTGCACCACACTTCAGTGAAACATGGTTAGCTAGTACAATGCCACAAACTCATGAAACACATGAAACATGGTTTTGAAACAGAAGTAACAAAGTCACTTGTTTTTCCTTGTTTCAATATATGTGATGCTTGATTTTGGTGTGACCAATGTGTGGTGTGGCTAATTATCCTCTTAAGCAACTTAGTTATACTTAGAAGGTCATTAGGAACAATGTTCATGTTGGTCATTTTGCCTAATTAGGTTTCCAAGTCATGGTTTGACTATTGTGGACCCCTAGAGCTCCTGGGTTTGACTGTTTAAAAAGTGTAGCTTAGAGTGTTTGCTTGTCTGAGCAACCTAAAGCAAAGTTGTAGCAAATTTTATAAGGAACAAACTTTGTTTAGGAGCCAAGTCATGAAAATGTGCAAAACATGCTAAAAATGGCCCACGATTCAGTTTTGAGGTCTATTTGGAAACTCAGAAAAATTTCTAAGTCACAAATCATATTTCAGTTTCATGTACCCAACTTGTTCACTTTGTAGCTCCCAAACCAAGCCGAACCAGCTCGAGCTCCATTTGGAAAAGTTGAAGATCTTACTTGGTACTACAACTTTGTCAACTACACCTTAACCTGGATCATCACGGATTAGGAGTTTGAAGGTCACCAAGTCTAGCTGTCAGGCTCTGATCACAGGTTCTGAATCGAAGCTACAGTGTTCGACCGGCAACAGTCTCAACGCCGCGTGGCACCACGCGTCACTGGCCGCCTACCTGCTTAGGCCACGTCGGGCCAGAGCATGGCAATTGAAGCCCCTGCACGCGACTGAGAGCCCCCCAGTGCCACATTTCCTTTCTTGCTTCCTTCGTTCTCCCACAGCGGCCGCAGCGGACCGTCGTCGTCGCCACCGGCTCCACCGCGCTTGCACATGCTCGCTGCGGTACCACAGCCAGCAAGCTTCCGCCCAAAGCTCCGCTAGCACCCCACATACCTCATCGTCACCCTCGCTGAGCCAGACGAGCTGTAGGTGAGGGCCTTTGTCCATTTCCGCCACCGTCTCCATGACTGTCGCCTCACCGGAGTTGGGGCTCACCGTGGCCAGCACAGCACAGACCCTATCCTCCTTCCCTAGCTCTCGCCTAGTCTTCTACATCACACGTAGATGCTCTAGTGATGGTGCTACCACCAATGCTGGTCCGGCTGAGCCGAAACACGGCCGAGCGCCACCATGCGCCATGGCCAAGCTGCCATGCGCCATGGCCGCCTTACCTAGAGTCCGCTAGAGCTTAGGGTTAGTAGGTCAATCGACGCGGGAGGTCGAGGCGGTCATGTTGGTGCCATCGTCGTCGCTGGAGATGCCGTCGTCGGCGAGCTTCGCTCAGTTCCGCACCGTCCCAAGCCGCCTCCCCTGTTTCCATTTCACTGCCATGTGGGCCTAGCTAACGTGTGGACCCCGCTTGACAGTGACTGTGTATTCAAAAGCTAGCTCAATTATTCTAGAATTGATTGATGTTTTGTAAAAAATGTATCTCCTGTTAAACAAATCCAAATTTGGTGGTTCCAATTTTGTTAGGATCATAGTGAAGTGTAGTATTTAGGAAAAATATAACATGAACACTTGTAGTGGAATTTTTGGATGAATTAAATAGGAACTTGAAATGTGTTTTTAAATGCATGCAAACTTGTTTAAATTATATCTTGAGTTCCTATGCTCCAAAAATTATGAAATTTTGTTGGTCAGCTATTATTGCTTAGTAGAAGCTCTGGTAAAAATTTGAGAATCATTGCATGTATGGTTTGTGAGTTATAGATTTTCCTTTTATCATTGAATGATCCTTGTGTGAATTTTTGTAAATTATCTATGAATCCAATGACCATGAAATTTTGTGGGGACTTTCCTAGTACCTTAAGGATCCTATAGAAAATATAAAATCTGTTGCTTGACACTTTTCACTAGGGTTTCCTAATTATGTCATTTTAAGCCTTTATGTCTTGTCATTTTTGTGTAGGATGTTATACTTGCTCAAATGATGTGAAATTTTTATAGTAGTCTACTTGGATCATGTGGTACCTACTGTAATTTTTGTAGATTAAATGGTGTAGTTTTCATATATGTTTACCATTTCCCCTAATTAATTAAATAAATTAAGAAAGGCATTAAAAGAAATGAATTGGTGGTGAACACTTTACTTTTTGGTGTTCTTGTGACATGTGTGATAAGTGAGTAGAGTTGGTTTTGTCCAATTATTGGTTTGCAACATAAGTTAATAAACATTTCCTGGCATTATGTCTTTCTTGACAGTTCTGGGGACTTTGCAAAGTTCCGCATGATATTTTGGTTTGCTAGGAATGTAGTGAATACAAAAGTTGTAGATAACTTGTTTATCTAGCTCCTGTCAAAATTTGGTGGCAATTGGCCTAGTAGTTTAGGAGCTACAACTATTAAAAGTTAGATCACAGTTTTGCTTGCTCTCTGTCTTGTTGGACCTGATTATGTGGTTCTGTAAATTCGACCTAGTAAAAGTTGGAATCATGCCTTGAGGTCTGAAAATGAATTGTAGGCAATTTCATAATCTTTCCAAATTGTCTTGTTTCCTGTCATTTCGATTTGTAGATCTCCAGTTTTGGTCAGTTTACTATACCGCTATATAAGTTCCTATTTTGCTGAAATACGAATGATTGTGTGTGATCAGTTGCGATGTTCTTGTTGGTTGTTTAGGTGTTAGCCTAACTTGAGAACATGCTTAGGTGCAGGGGCTAGGTCCTTAACTGAAGATGACCAATTATACATTAGATTGTATAAACTTGGTAAGTTAAAGTAATTTGAATAGAGCTTAAGTCGGAAAATGGGGACTGCTATAAGCATGTGCATTCCCCGAGCATTTCTAACTTCGTTCATGTGCATCCATGATATTTATCATGCGCATACATGCAATAGGTGTGCCAGAGGGAGTGACGCTGCTGGAATTCGAGGGAGCGAGCCAGGAGGAGGAGCCTGAGGTGCTAGAAATCGATGAAGCAGCCGCCGAGGAGCAGTTGCCCGAGTGCCCTGACCACCAACCGTCCTCTTTCCTAAAAGCCAAGCCCTGGAGCATATTAAGTCTCCTATGTTTTTACGAACATCTTGAGTATCTCTTATTGTTGATGATGCATTAAGTATAGGAATTGGTTGGAACCAATTGTTGCATTATATATTCATCCTTATCCAGATATCATACTTGAATCCTATTTAAGTTCAGGAACGGGTTAAATGCTTAGCCATGCTTAGTACGGTAGAAGTCAGGTGATTTCCTATCACTTGTGAGCTTTAGGATGAGGTGGATCACGGTTGGCTATATTTGCTATCGTGGAAAAGAACCATGTTAATAATGAATTAAGACTGGGCGGAGTCTTGTGTAGGGTTGGATATAGTGCCTCCGTCTATGTCGTTTAAGGACCGATACGCTGTACGTCCTTATGTCATGTTGAACGCAGCCTAACACTTAGCTGGCTAGATAACTCGTTCCGAGCATGAAGCCTAATAGCTTGACTCAGGCCAGGAATGCGAGCAGTGGCGTGCATTCTGGAGGTAGTAAGGATGTGCGGAGAGCCACTGGTATAAGTCCAAGGTGGGTTAGAGTCCCGAGCAACCTTGGCAGAGTGGTTCTCTGAGAATGTCGATCTGTTTGGACCCGCGACTCCTAAATTGTGCCAAAGGTAACTTGTTGCGACCCTAACGGGGGAAGTAGGGTTTGTGTTTAGGAATACCCCTCTAGATGGCAGCGGAGGCCATAGTGGACATCACATCCGCTCAAGATGTAGTGAACAAGGTCTTTGATTAGTTTGTACTTAGGGTAATCTGATGCACAAAAGACTCATATTCTTTTCACGAATATGTTTCAATGCGATGCCTTTGCACATGACTATGACGTATCGACTTTTACTGTCTTTGAAGATTTTTACTTTTTGAACTAGAGGCGATACCCTCTTGGTACTGGCTATTGGAGCCGAGAACACATTGGCTATCAATTTTTGATGTTAGGATAACATCTCTTCAAACATTTCTCATTCCAAAAATCAAACGATCGATTGATTCGGGTCAAGCATCCTATTAAGCGAAATAGAACTTCTCTTAAGAAATCCATTAACTCTGAATCGCGCTTACACTTTGACTCAATATACACATACATTGGCCTAAGTTCATCTCAATGCTTATTTTTCCTTTAACCCAATGGCCGATGCGAAGCCGTGATTTTTTCTACTAAACCAAGCTTTCAGAGCCGATCGCTTGAACCGGCTATTGGCCTTCATTATTAATCCTGATGAAGCCTCCTTCCCATTTTTTGCCAGAAAGGCATTCGAAGTCTCCTAGCTCCCAAAACACTAGATCGGCTTTCGCTATACTCATAGACTCATCAGTGTGAACCACCTCGACATCATCTTCATGCCATTGAATCAAACACTGATGCATGGTTGATGGCACACAACAGTTTGCGTGAATCTAGTCATGACCGAGGAGT
Organism: Miscanthus floridulus; assembly: GCF_019320115.1. NCBI lineage: Eukaryota > Viridiplantae > Streptophyta > Magnoliopsida > Poales > Poaceae > Miscanthus > Miscanthus floridulus. Next base: position 67,105,451 of record NC_089586.1, on the reverse strand, counting down.
AAACTGTATGATCCTTTCCCATCGATGACAAAGAACGTGGTGAGCAGAGTTTTACTCCCGATTGTCAGTTCGACATTTATTGCCCCCCGGGTCTTGGATGTATTCCCTTCAAAGTCTCTAAGCATCATGTCAGTCTCAAGCAGATCTCCTAGTCCCTTGCCAAGCTTACGAAAAGTGGTGTAATGCATAAGATTGATGGAAGCACCTCCGTCCACTAACATTTTGTTCATCAGCTTCCCATCAACAAATCCTTTCATGTATAAAGCCTTCAAATGCTGATGCTTGATTGGCTTGTCAAATATTGCTTGTTGCACAACCGTTAACTTGGCAATCATCTCTTCATACTCTGATTCATCGAAGTCTGAATAAACTTCCTGATCTGCCGGAGCTCTGAATTCTGATGGCAACAGAAAAGCCATTTGGATATTAGCCGATGGTTGCTTTCTATTGGCTATTTGCTTGGCATGCCATACTTGAGTTTTTCTGGATGTCTGCGCCTATTCCAACTCCTTATTCCTTAGGCATTGCACCCTTCTCTTTTGACTTCTTGTTAAACCTCCGGAGCACCATTGGCCTTCCTGCCAAACATGTTCCCTCTGGTTGCTTCCTTCTTCATGATCACCTAGTCCTGGTCAACAGCTCTTTTTCCCAGCCAATCATAAATACTTTTATTTTTAAGCACCGATCCATGTTATTATGATGATATGCATCCTGGGCATGGATAGACCGTCGGTTGATTTGAGATTGCCTGAACTCCCAATATTGCTTGCTGCATTCTAGATAGTTATGTCTGGTAGGCAATTTCAAACCTTTGTTCTAGCAGTATCTGAAGAAAGGACAACTCCAGTGCAATTCAGCTTGCTTCCTTTCATACATTTCTTCTTCTAGTTAACGCTGGTATTTTTGATCCTCTAACCATCGTTGATAATCTTTTTCCTTCCGCCGCCGCCACTTATTCAATAGGATCCGAGATATGACTCACGACTTCGTCGCTCCATCCTTTGACATTTCTCCCTGCTCATATCGGCTCCTCTACTGATCACAATGTTTTCTAATCTCTCTATATTCATCAGCCAATATTTGCATCTTGGGATCAACTGTTCTAGCTTCTCTTGATTTGGCCGATGTTAGGACCTTAGTTTTTCCTTTGAATAGCCCAACATCAACCATATTTTGATCTCCTAGGAAAGGATTATCATCCACCTTCATCTTCCAAGGTGTATCAAACTTGAGTCTCCCTTGCTGAATAGCCCTCTATATATGCTGCCGGATAATTCTACATTCATTGGTGGAATGAGAAGTAGCATTATGGAACTTGCAGAACTTCTTATTCTTCAACTGTTCAGGGGGCAACATAACATGATTATCCGACAATTTGATCTGGCCCTTCTCAAGTAAGAAGTCAAAGAGCTTGTCCAATTTTGTGCCATCAAAGTCATAGCTCTCCTCGACTCCTCTTCCCTAAGGATTTAGCACCATTACTGTCTTCTTGCCCCAATTCCATTCAGCTATAGCAACCTCCTCTTCTTCATCTTCATAGCCATCATCTGCTGAGTATGGATCGTAAGCTTCGGCTATGGTGGTACTCTTCTGGAATCGGGTATCCCTGCGTATACTCTAGAACTAGCTATTGAGCGCTGCTACTTGTTGAGCCAATTGACCCAAGTTATCAAATTCTTGTCCTAGCAGCTTTTCTTTCCACATTGGTAGCATTCCTTGGATAGCTAAAGCAGCTAGCTGATCATCGGCCAAGCTCAATGAGAAGCACAAGTTCCTAGTCTCTCGGAATCTCTAAAGAAACTCAATGCTCGATTCATTAGTCCCCTATCTCATGGTTGTTTGACTAGTTATCTTCTTTTCTCTAGTCCTAGTGTAAAAATATGCATGAAACTTCTTTTCTAGGTTAGCCCAATTGGTAATGGAGTTGACTGGTAGTGACGAAAACCAAGTGAAGGCTGGCCCTGATAGGGACAAGGAGAAGAAACAAACTCGATGGGCATCCTCAACTGACGCTTCGCCCAATTATGTAAGATATCGACTGACATGTTCTATTGTGCTTGTATTGTCTTGACCGGTGAACTTGGTGAGGAGCCTGTAATTCATAGGAAGAGAAACCAAATCATACCATTCTTGATATGGGCGTTTGTACGGAAAGGTCAGCCCCTTTGGCTTTAGACCGAACTAATTCTTCATCATCTCAGTCACCTTCAGCAGCAACTCATCAGCTTACAGATTTGGGTTTCTCGGTACTTGCTGACCCATCTGTGGATTGAAATCCCATGTGCCTTGATATCCTAGATTTGGCATCATGCAGAGGGTGTTATAATCTATGTCATAGTGATAGCCTTGTGGAATCTCAATCTGTTGGGTCCTTTGCTGGCTCGCTGCTTGAAGTCTCTGATTATAGACATAAGGATCTATATCTCTACGGATCCTTTGAATTGATGGTGCTATTTTTTGAGCCGACAATGGTATGTGGCCTGATGTGCCAAAATTGATCACCTGATTCTGACCTTGCCCCACCGGCTGTTGCACATGTTGTATTGACGGTCTAGGATTGTACTGTATCTGATTCGTAGTAGTACCTAGAGTTTGTTCAGATAAACTTTGAAGTGTCTTGACGTCATCATTACCAGCTGGTGTTGCTTCTTGATGGCTGGTATTGACTTGATTAGTCCCTTGGGTCGATGGATCTAGAATGTTGTAACAAGTCGATCCAACCTAACCAACTAGAATTCCATGAATCGCCTCTTTCATGGCGTTGTGAAATGCATCAACAAAAGCTTCATTGCGGCTTGATATGGCATTGCGAACAGATTTGTCTATGGCTTTCGTAAAGAAACGCCTATCTTCAGCTTTGATTGTGTCTGTCTATCCATGTAGTAGAACTCTTGGTAGTGGAAATTTCTAAATAATTGTGCTATCAAGTATTTTGGTGTAGGACAACAAACACTTCTTCTGAAATTCTTTTGTAGCTTTGCTGATGGTATCCTTATCTTCATCAGGTAGGTCTTCATAATGTACCATAAGGATGTTGTCATTGTTGTGAGCCACCATGATGATTCTGGGGTCCCATCGAGCGTGCCAGAAACATGTGTCGACACAGAATTTTCATCTCCATGCCTAGGACACACGCAGTAAGCCGGAAGGGTCCACTCGATGGAGCAGATCCGCCTAGCTTCAGCGCAAGGGTGGTCGATCCTGAGCAATCCTCCTAAGACGTGCCAGTCAATTTGACCCTACAATTGACAAGGAGAGAAAGCTCATCAGTAATTAAGGGCGGAACGTGCCGGTGTTGCCAGATAGTCCTAAATGTATGGCTCTGAGAGCCGATATGAGAGGAGATCGACTAAATAGTCGATTCTAGCATATTCATAAGAATAAATTGAATAAAGCTCATGGGGTTGTATAAGAAGAATGGGTTATCATTTAGGATAAATATTATTTAAGAAAATATTAATCAATGGTAATAAGATATCAATGATGATCGATTTATATTGAGCCAATGATTACAAGTAATCAAACTCCTTTTTACATAAAGAAACAATTCAACACCACTTAACCATTTAATAAAGATAAATCTAATGAACATGTTAGATCTCATCTATCGCCATGACCAGTGGGGCATGAGGAAGAATCATGTAGGCTGTAGTAACAACAATAGACTCAATGACCCTAACTCATTACTAATATCAGTGGGGCATAAGGCAAAATCATGCAGGCCATAATACAATAATAAGATCATGGGGCTAACATATCTTTCAACTTATCTCTACTTCAATAATCTTGTAATGTGAACTATTTGTGAAAGCGCTCGATATCGGCTAAACAGCCGATTCAGGCATAGCGCACAGTTAAGGTCATGCCTTCTCAGGAACGGGTCTACCAACTAACAATCCCCACTCCATGGTGCCAACAGTGGGGTGACAGGCAGAATCCCATAGGCCATGATGATGGGCCATGGAATGGTTTTCATTAACTAATAGATCTACTCGAGATCAGACATGCCTTAACCGCACGATATGCACGATTAAGATTGATGTACAACAGTCGATACAAGCATAACTCATCAATTAAGATGTAGATTAAATCAACTTCAGATTAGCAAATGATGGGTTAAATAAGATATAAGGCTGATCCAGATCAATCTCAATCAGGCAAAGTGATATTGCAGTAATTAGATAAACGATGAAAGCAATAAGCAATATCGGTAACTTAATGAATCTACCAAAGACTGTCATCCTAAGGTAGAGCCGATAACTTGACCTTGGTCTAATTCAAGCAGTGGGGTGTGAGGTAGAATCACACAAGCCATACTTGAATGAGACAAGAGTCAATAACTAGCCTATACCAGAGTCGCAGTGGGGGTCGACCGGATCGATGCAGCCATATGAATAGAGGTATAAACCATGATAGTACTTACAAACAAGTAGTGGAGGTCGACCAGATCAATGCAGCCATACTCGCTGAAGAACTCGTCGAGATCTACTCTACTCCTAAGGGGTGGCCGGAGCCAAAAAAAGTAATTTACTTTTATTTGATTGATTGTTGTTTTTTACAATAGCTGGGGTTTGGTATTTATACCTGGAGCCTAAAACAAACCCTACTCGAGTACGACTCAATACAATTCTTTGGTATGAAGGAAATATTCCTATTTTAAGATAACTTGGACTCTAATCTTTCCCCTTTCGTAGAGTCCGATATGTATCTTCTTGGCGCCAATCATATCCTGTCATCATTATCTACTGACGTCATTCGGAGAGAATTGATTCAGTGTCACATTCGATCTAGCAGGAATCAATCTCTATTCTATAGACTCCTTGATTGGCATAATTCTGGAAGCCTACGAGTTCCCGCGCTCTTCTCCCAAATTTTGGTGTAAACACTAGGCATGCCTCCTATAGTCAGCACTGCTCTGATACCATTCTGTCGCACCCGGTTTTCTGAAGAATACCAAGCGCTAACTATATATGTGCCTAGGATGTCCACATTACACATATAGCAACAAATATGGAGGTTATCAAAGACAATGCTTTATTACATGTCAAAACATAGTTACAACAAGACTTACATCTATTACAAAGCATAGCGGAAACTACTCTTAATCTTCTCTTTGGGTCTCCATACTCCACAGGGATGGTTGACTGGGGGAAACACTCGCCTAGTACTCATGGACTCCACAAGAAACTCTTCACTTGTTCCACCATCTGGTACCCATCTGGGATTTTTGTTGATTATAAAGCAAGTGTGAGCATACTATACTCAACAAGTATAACATGAGGGGATGCAAGGCTCAAAAGGCTAGACACGACTGAACTACGGTAAGCACTTTTAGTTGGTCATATTTTAATTATTAAACCTGTGTTGCTAGGTTATGCTTAAGCTCCCAAGCTGAAAGTATATTTAACATCAAGGTTGATCATATCCCAAACCATCTATCTTGAAAAGGATCTAGGCCGCTCATGTCCATGAGCACGGCTGATATATCAGTTTTATACTCAATAGAGTTTGTACACTTTCACCACAAGCCATGATTGCCCTTTGCGCGAGGTGATCAGCCTCTTGACTCACTTCCAAGATAAGTCGGCAGGGATCACTATGAAGCTTTTCACCAGTCATTCTAATAAGTAGCAACCGCTAAGGTTTCAGCCGTCTAGCCATATGCAGCCCTCCTCTAGCAATGGCACTCATGGTCACGGCATAGTACACACCCTACTAGGAAAAGAAACATACCAACTAGTGCCCCCCTCTTGCCCTTTTGGTAAGCTGCTGATGAACTAGAACAGATCAAGATACTAGGCTAAGACCAAAGCCATGTAGTTCTCATTGTTGTACGGTAAGTCCTGAGTTGTCGCTTTAAGATTAAGTCCTTACAGAGGGCAGACTAGAGCACCCAAAAAGGCCCAATGCTCTAGCCCCCTTCTGTCCATGTTGCTAAAAATCATCATTTTAACATTGATTCCATAATCTATTAGTCAAGATTAACATTATATAGCTTGGTGATTGTAGACTAAGCAACTACCCATATGCATAAACCCAAAGGTATTCAAGGAATACATGGTACAATAGTTCTAGGTAAAGTCCTTAAGGGTTCATCAAATGAGACACATGCACATGAAATGTGAATATAAGGTTATTAGGTAACAAGGGTACTCATGTTACACTTGCCTTCCAAAAGATTGCTATCCAACTTCTTGATATTCTTGCAGAGCTCCTCTTCTAACGATAGCAATCCACTGGTACAAGCATCACAAGAACCTAAAAACAGTACACCAATCATTACAAAAGCCAAACTATAAAGATAACTAACATATGCTACTCGTCGCTACGAACTCGTGAGCGCAAGAACCAACTAAAACGGAGCTACGGTTATAAAGTTATAAGCTTTTGAAGTTTCGGATATTTATTTATAATAACTAAAAGGACTTAGTTGTAATTACTTTTCAAAAGATAGGGTCCAAAGTGTAAATATTTGGACCACAAAACTATATCTTATAAAGCTAAAAAGGTCTTTTGTCTTTTTTTAAAAATTAATTTATAAATAGGAACACGTTAGTGTCATCACAGATATAATTTTTATGGCATCATTAATCATTTTATGAAGACAAGATATTGAAAACATGTCTCTAAATAGTTTTATAAAAGAAAAGTGTAGTATTAACATATTTGTACATATATAAAACATATATAAATTTATTTTTCAGAGTTACTTTTACTAAGACAAAATATATTTATAAACATTTCATATAAAAGGTATATTTATACAACATTAATATTTTATGGAAATAAATATTTATAACATCAATTTAATTGAAAATATTTCTATACTGGGCTGAAACATGATTAACTATAGCTTGTAGGGGCTAGCATGGAAGATATAGGGGTTAGAACGCAAAGTGTGCATGCACTGTAGTGTGGACCGAGTTTCTGGGCCGTGGACTGGTGGAGGTGCTGTGAGAGTAGTCCACCAAGGACCATGTCCACAATGGTGTATTTGGAGTTGTATTTCTAGATTTATTTTTCTAAAGAAAACGGCCATAAATGTGTGTGATGTCATGATGATGTGAACAAGCTAACATGCAAAACAGGGCATGCACGGCCGAGCTACTTGCTCGCCAGAGTTGCACGTTTGCGTGCGTGCATGCGTGTTGGGCAGCAGGCTTAGGACCTGGTGCCGACTACGGTGCCATGGACATCACGGTGAGAGTTGGTCGGCGTGAGCACGACTCGGAGCCACAGGGCATGGCGGATGATGGGACATAGCACAAAACAGAGAGGAGCTCACCATGAACATGATGAAGGGGTTCTCAGCGTTGGCTTTGGCATAGAGCGGCAGGGCACTGGGTAAAGGTGGATGGCAGTGGGCTCAACAGCTTCGATGAGTGGTGGCGTAGGAGGACGTGACCACGGCAGTCATGCTGGTGGTGTTCATGTCGGTGGGTGCCGCTTAGAGGCCACAGACGACGATGATGGGTGGATGCAGGTGACGTCCTAAGCCTGCGGTGACCAGCCATGATGGCGCTCCGGCATTCGTAGTCAATGGCGAGCACTGAAGAACACGAAGGAGGTCTCGAAGAACTCGTCGGTGGTGTTCTTGGTGACCCCAAGGGGACGTTGTGGGGGTATGGCCCCCAAGACATGGGCTGCACCATCGAAGGTGGCCCGGCCCACAAGATCAAGGCGCGCACGGCGCTACTCGACGTGCATTGCAAGACATTGTATAGTACCAAATAGGATACTTTACTTGTAACCCTGCCCCTCCAGAGTATATAAGGAGAGGCAGGGGTCCTCTACTCGACATCATGTATTCAATACAATACACCAAAGACATAGGACGTAGGGTATTACATCGATCAGATGGCCCGAACCTGTCTAAATCACTGTCTTTGCGCCTTGTGTCACCATCCGGTTCCTGATTACGCGCATCCCCACCGACAAATCTACCATCGTGGGATACCCCTTGGTGGACTGCCGAGCATATTCTGTCAATAGTTGGCATGCTAGGTAGGGGTGTGCGCTTGATCCATGGTGAGCCTGATGGATCTCAAATCAACAACGCATTCTCGTCGTCAATCTTGTGGAGATCCATCCTAGTCCACGACGACGATTCATTGCTGCTACAGCAGCCCCTGCGATAGCAGATCTGATCTCGGAACCACCTCTAAGGTCGTCTTCACCAACAACTTGCCGCCGCTGCCCTCATCAGCCCTCGTCGATGACTCGCCGCCGTTGCCCTCGGCGGCCTTCGCCGACATCCTTCGCCGACGTCCCTCGCCGTCGACTCGTCGTCACCGCTCGGCAGCCTTCGCCGACATCCTTCACCGACATCCCTCGCCGTCGACTTGTCGTCACCGCTCGGCGGCCTTTGTCGATAGCCCTCGCCGACATCTTTCGCTGACGTCCCTCGCCGTCGACTTGTCGTCACCCCTCGGTGGCCTTCACCGACATCTTTTGCCGATGTCCCTCGCCGTCGACTCGTCGTCACCGCTCGGCGGCCTTCGCCAACGTCCCTCGCCGTCGACTCGTCATCACCGCTCGGTGGCCTTCGCCAACATCCTTCGCCGACATCCCTCGCCGTTGACTCATCGTCATTACTCGGTGGCCCTCACCGACATCCCTCGTCGCCGCTGAGCTACAAGCGAGCTGCCCGTGTCGCCGACCAGATAACACCATACGCCGCTGACCAGACATTTTGTCTAAAGCTAAGTCACATTTTAATATTCTTCTAAATATTCTCCAATCTCCGTATATCGTCATAATGTTTCTCTGAACTGTTTTCTCCATGTTTGCTCTCCAAACGATTTTCTGAACCCTCGAACAGTCCTGTTGATGCTCGAACGCCTTCAGAGACGGCCCTATCTCTGGCTCGTCCCTACACGTGCTACGGGCTCCGTGCTCTGCGTTATGGGTGGTCGGCAGTGGCTCCTTGGTCATGCCTATTCCTCCTACACGTGCACGGGCTCCGAGCTCGACGTTATGGACTATGGGCTAGCTAGGACTGAAGACTCAGCTACACACTAACTGTTCGGGCGGTTTATATTAAACATAAATATATTTTCACACCAACTGATTGCCAAACTGCATATGCCATTTCATCACCATTGCTGATTTTTCTTTGGAGTTTCTTTATTTGTACATCAGGTACTACCCGTTCTACATATTTGTATTGTAGGATCGTCGTCCAGGTGATCGGACCACCTGGTGCTCAGGCTTCTCCACCGATCAACTAGTCGGGCCGCTTGGTTCATGGACTCCATCGCCGACCAGTTGATCAGACTATTCACCGGTCGCTTCTACTCAATGTTCACTCCGTCGCCGACTAGTTGATCAAACTGTTCGCCGGTCGCTTCTACTCAATGTTCACTTCGCCACTGACCAGTCGACCAGAATGTTCGTCGCTCGTGCTTCATCGCCAGTTACGTCGGTTACTCCTCAGCCCTCGGATTCTTCGTGCTCGAGGACTAAGTGGGCACACTTCACCGCACGGATGTCGTCAGCTACGTCGATGTTTGGACCTCGCCGCCTATGCTGGGGACTCCTCGGTGCTTGGACCTCGTCGCCTACGCCGAGGACTCCTCGGTGCTCGGACATCGCTGCCTATGTTGGGGACTCCTCGGTGCTCGGTCATCGCCAGCGACGCCGGGGACTCCTCGCTCCTCGGTGCTCGGTCATCGCCAGCGACACCGGGGACTCCTCGCTCCTCGGTGCTTGGACCTCGTCGCCTACGCCGAGGACTCCTCGGTGCTCGGACATCACCGCCTATGTCGGGGACTCCTCGGTGCTCGGTCATCGCCAGTGATGCCGGGGACTCCTCGCTCCTTGGTGCTCGATCATCGCCAGTGATACCGGTGACTCCTCGCTCTTCGGTGCTTGGACCTCGCCGCCTACGCCGGGTACTCCTCGCTCCTCGGTGCTCGGTCATCGCCAGCGACGTCGGGGACTCCATGCTCCTCGATGCTCGGACATCGCCAGCGACGCTAGGGACTCCTCGCTCCTCAGTGCGAGGTCATCGCCAGCGACGCTAAGGACTCCTCGCTCCTTGGTGCTTGGTCATCGCCGCCTACATCGGGGACTCCTCGCTCCTCGCTCCTCGTTGCTCGGTCATTGCCACCGACGCCAGGGACTCCTCGCTCCTCGGTGCTCGGTCATCGCCGCCTATGCTAGGAACTCCTCACTCCTCGCTCCTCGGTGCTCGGTCATCACCGCCGACGCTGGGGACTCCTCGCTCCTCGGTGCTCGGTCATCACTGCCTACGTCGGGGACTCCTTGCTCCTTGGTGCTCGGTCATCTCCAGCGACGTCGAGGACTCCTTGGTGCTCGGACATCACCGCCTACGCCGGGGACTCCTCGCTCCTCGGTGCTCGGTCATCACCGCTTACGCCAGGGACTCCTCGGTGCTCGGTCATCGCCAGCGACGTTGGGGACTCCTTGGTGCTCGGACATCGTCGCCTACGCCGAGGACTCCTCGCTCCTCAGTGCTCGGTCATCACCGCTTACGCCAGGGACTCCTCGGTGCTCGGTCATCACCAGCGACACCAGGGACTCTTCGCTCCTCGGCGCTCGAACATCACCAGCGACGCCGGGGACTCTTCGCTCCTCGGTGCTCGGACATCGCCAGTGACGCCGAGGACTCCTCGCTCCTTAGTGCTCAGTCATCGCCAGTGACGCCAGGGACTCCTCGCTCCTCAGTGCTCGGTCATCGCCAGCGATGCTAGGGACTCCTCGCTCCTCAGTGCTCGGTCATCGCCAGCGACGCTGGGGACTCCTTGCTCCTCGGTGCTCGGTCATCGCCAGCGACACCGGGGACTCCCTTGCTGCTCGGATCTTGCTACATCTCGTCGGTGTGCTATCAAGCTGCTCCATGCTATTTGGATCAGGGTGCTGATCTTGGGCAGCACGTCTGGGGTCTTGATACGCGCATGTTAGACAACATCGGCAAGCTTTCAGACTTCTTTGACCCTACTACAAGATTCATTCTTCATCTTCCAGCAGGCTCGGGGACTAAGTGGGCACACTTCACCTTGCGGTGAATGTGCTTGTTCTCATCTCGAGGCTATGCCCAGGGACTGGCTGCCTGCTCGGCTGGTCTTCTACTTTATGACCCTGGCACCATGTGACTGCATCACCTACTGTCAGGCTCGGGGACTAACTGTGGGGGTATGGCCCCCAAGACATGGGCCGCACCATCGGAGGTGGCCCGGCCCACAAGATCAAGGCATGCACGGCGCTGCTCGATGTGCACCGCAAGACATTGTATAGTACCAAATAGGATACTTTACTTGTAACCCTGCCCCTCCAGAGTATATAAGGAGAGGCAGGGGTCCTCTACTCGACATCATGTATTCAATACAATACACCAAAGACACAGGACGTAGGGTATTACGTCGATCAGACGGCCCGAACCTGTCTAAATCACTGTCTCTGCGCCTTGTGTCACCATCCAGTTCCTGATTACGCGCATCCCCACTGACAAATCTACCATCGTGGGATACCCCTCGGTGGACTACTGAGCATATTTTGTCGACAGACGTTGATGGCCAGCGGCATTGAGGAGCGGGGCTCGCCGGTGGAGGGCTTTGGATGTGTGGGGAGACACCACAGTGCCACAGATTGGAGCTGAGAGGTGTATGGGAGGCCACATCATGTCTCAGCGATGCCATCGAAGGGAACGGGGAGGTGATTGATGCAGTGTATGCGGAGATCAATAGGTCAACCCGAGCTCTGTCAATGGCAGCGGCGGTGCAACTGGTGGCACTAGGGATGGCAAGAGGCCATGCGGAGAGGCGAACTAGTGGAGGTGTCTGCGCCGAGCTCCTAGGGGCTTTTATAGGGCAAGCTAGGAGAGGGAAGGGCATCGGTGGATGCGGACGATGATGGATGGAGCTCTGGTGAGCTCGGGGAGCCACCAAATGTATACTGATTCCTAAAAACAAGCAGCAAGGGATGAGCGGCGAGATGATGCGATGCCAATGGAGAAGAGATTGGGGTCGAAGGTGTCTTGACCAATGAGATCACCAGCGGCGGCTTTGGCTCGGTGAAGAGCACACGGCGGCGCTGCAGCGAGGGAGAGAGGGCGTGGAGCAGCTGGCAGATGTGGGCTGTGGACATAGGGCCTCAAGGCCACTTATATGGGGCAGAGGAGGAAGCAGACGAGCCGGTGGTGGAGCTCGGCTTCATTGCCATTAATGGTCGGGCCATTCATGGCACGAAAACGACAGCCAGCTTTGATTGGGGAATGGTTACTGCTTTTGATTGCGTGATTGACCATTCATGGCAGGGGAGGGGTTGCACCTGGTCAGCTTTTCAGCTTCGATGCAATGCCATCCTGAGCTGGAGAAAGCGAAGGAGAGCGGGGAGCTGGATGACACGCGGGTCCTGCTGGTCAGTGAGAGTGAGGCCTGAGCCCGCCTATCAGTGAGCAGGAGAGAAGGGCTGCGAGCCTAGGCTCTCCATGCGCATATGATCAGGAGCATGATGAAGCATGGTGGTCGGTCATTACTATACGGTGTGAACAAGAAGCTACAAAGGAAGCTGCCTGCCGATTGAATGAATGGATGGATGGTCAAATTAAGTACATGCGCTAGAATGGTATTTAGGCATGTACTCCATACTAACGTGTAGAGGCTAGTTGGTGATTATTGTTGCTTGGACTATCGACGTGCAAAGGAAAACATAAGCTTAAGGAAAAGAAAAAATTCATTGATTTGATAAAATAAACTTAAAACTTGTTTTTTAAAAATTTGAAAAATAGAACAAAACCTATTACAGGCTCAATCGAATTTTGTAACTCAATTTTTTCTCACAAATAAAGAAATGCGGCCAGCATGAATGCAACATAAATGTTTCTAAACCTTATATTAATTTTAGTTAAACCAAAATTATTATTTGACCTACATTCAATGCACAAAAAAATGCTCAATTTAATTACTAAATTTGAGAAATCAATTTTTAGGGTGTTACAACTACTAGGTTGGAAGTGGATAGTGTAGGGAGGTACGAGCGTTTGGCCCACACCCTCCTAAGATAGCATAGTAACCTCTGGGGAGCCGGTACTACGTCTCACAGTCTCAGCGTTTTATTGGACTCTGGGGTGGCCTAGGTTTGAGTGGTCGGCAACAACGATCTCCCTACCCCTCCAGAGTATATAAGGAGGGGCAGGGGTCCCCTAGTCGGCATGCCCCATCCCACATCCAATCACACACGCAATATCATACGATAGCTAATACAAACCAACAGACCATAGGACTAGGGTATTACATCATGCGGACGGCTCGAACGTGTCTAACTCTTGTGTCTCTGTTGCCTTCTTGTTCTTGATTACACGCACCTCCACCGATCAATCTACCTTCGTGGGATACCCCTCGGAGAACTGCCGACGATATTCTGTCGATAGTTGGCGCGCCATGTAGGGGTGTGCATGTTGTTTCCATGACAAACAAGATGCTATTTCCCAGCCAGATCTTTACGGTCGGATCAATCTCTTGGGTCATCAATGCTGACGGAGACAGAGAGATCATCAAGGCGGTGCAGATCGATTCTACGCTGACCACACAACGCCTGCAACAACAGATCTAATCTCAGAACTACTTCCGAGGTCATCTTCACCAACAAGTCACCGCCTGCTACCCCGCTACTCGAGGAAGCAGGTCAACAATGATGATTTGATCGCATCCATCGATCACGTTAGCCAGAAACTCGCCGACTGCCTCTCCCTCACAAAATCGGCTCTGACCACTCCGGTTCGACGCCGACCACCTTTCGATTCTGATCTATCAGAAGCCAATCGGGAAACTCTAGGGGATATAGCCACCATCCATTAGGATGCTGACAAATACACCGACCAAATAACGTCATACGCTGCCGACCAGCTATTCTGGCTAAAGATAAGTACCCTTCCTATATATGTATTTAATACAATTTTCTCCTCGGTGCTTCTCCAATTATTATTTCTTCGGTCATTCTCCATGTTTAGTATCTTTAAGATACTCCATTTAATTTCCATGTATACCATCTTAAAAATGACATACAAACTACACTTAAAGCAAATCCTCGAACAGTCATGTTGATGCTCGGATGTTTCTAGAGATGGCCCTGTCTCCGGCATCTCCCTATATGTGCATGAGCGCGTGCCCTCTATGTTTGGGGTGGTCAGCAGCGCCTTCTTAGCCAGTGTCTCCACGCTCTGCATTATGGTTAATGGGCTAGCTAGGGCTGGAGACTCAGCTACAAACTAACTGGTCGAACGGTTTGTATTACATATAAACATATCTCCAAAAGAACACTTAGTGTTCACACCAACTGATCGCCGAGCTATTTCATCACCATTGTTGATTCTTCTCTGGAGTTCATATATTTATTTTTACATCATGTACTACTCATTCTACATATTTATTATAGGATCATCATCCAGGTGGTCGCACCACCTGGCCTTCGGACTTCTTCACCGATCAACTGGTTGGACCACTAGAATCATGGACTTTGTCACTGACCAGTTGGTCAGACTGTTTGATGTTCACTTCTACTCGGCGCTCACTTCACTGCCGACCAGTTGGTTGGATTACTCGGTGCTCGATTCTTCGCCAACCAACTAGTCGGATAGTCTATCGCTTCATTGTCGGCTACGCTAGGGGCTCGCCAGCTAAGATGGGGACTCCATGACGTTTGGATTGTTCGTCGCCTCATCGTTAGGCACGCTGGGTGCTCGCCAGCTAAGCTGGGGACTCCTCGGTGTTCGGATTCTTCGTGCAAGCATTGCCAACTAAGCTAGGGACTCCCTTGGTGGTTGGATCTTGATCATCGTCTAGGTGGTCGGACCACCTAGTTGTAGACTTCTCCACAGATCAACTGGTTGGACCGCTAGGTTTATGGACTTCGTCGTCGACCAGTTGATCGGATTGTTCGCCGGTCACTTCTACTTGGTGCTCACTTCACCGCCGACCAGTTGGTTGGGCTACTCGGTGCTCAATTCTTCGCCAACCAACTAGTCAGATTGTCCATCGCTTCATCATCAGCTACGCTGGGGGCTCGCCAGCTAAGCTGGGGACTCCTCAGCATTCGGATTGTTCATCGCTTCATCGCTAGCTATGCTACGGACTCAGCGTTCGGTTTCTTGGTGCAAGAGTCACCAGCTAAGCTAGGGACTCCCTTAGCGGCCAGGTCTTGCTATGTCTCATTGGTGTGCTATCAAGCTGCTCCATGTTGTTCAGATCAGGGTGCTGATCTTGGGCAGCATGTCTGGGGTCTTGATACACGCATGTCAGATGACGTCAGTAAGCTTTTAGACTTCTTTTCTTTGACCCTGCTACAAGATTCATTCTTTATCTTCTAGCAGGCTTGGGGACTAAGTGACTACACTTCACTTGATGGTGAATGTAGTGCTTATTTCTTGATTTACCCTCATTCACAGAGTCTAAGTGGCTACACTTCTCCTAAGGGGAAGAATTTTCAAATTTTATCTTGAGCCCCTTACATCCTTCTGGCAAGCCTTACTTGGCTAAGTATGAGGTCTCCTAACCAGTTAAACTGGTCGGCATTGACTTTCACCACCCAGGTCACCAGTTAAACTAGTCGGCTTTGATGTTCACTGCCTAGGTCACTAATTAAACTGGTTGGCTTCGAGTCAGACTTGTTCAAGATGGTGCTACTCAAAGGATACAAGGCGCTCGGGGACTAGCTATGGGGGGTATAACCCCAGGTACCCACGGCAAGGGACATGGGCTGCACGGTCAGGGATGGTCTAGCCCACAAGATTCAAGACTTGCGGCGCATGGCACTGCTCGGTGTACACTTCAAGACATCTAGAAGATTTGATCGGATACTTTAGATATTGTAATCTAATACTTGCCATGTAACTGACTAGGATACTTTCCTTATAACCCTACCCCTCTAGAGTAGATAAGGAGGAGCAGGGGTCCCCTAGTCGGCATGCCCCATCCCACATCCAATAACACACACAATATCATACGATAGCCAATATAAACCAACAAACCATAGGAGTAGGGTATTACATCGTGCTGATGGCCCAAACCTATCTAACTCTTGTGTCTTTGTTGCCTTCTTATTCCTGATTACACATAATTTTGCCGATCAATCTACCTTCATGGGATACCCCTCGGAGGACTGCCGACAATATTCTATCGACAGCATCGCACTGGTTGGGAGGTAGCCTGGTATTAGCCTAGGCGGAGCACCACCGATGATGGTGATCTTATGGTTCTAGGTGTACATGCTCTATAGAGTTGTTCAATCTATATGTATAGCCGCATCCTCAGATATGGACATTCCTATGACCTATGCTTCCCTTGAATAGTGAGTGGAGTCCTTTCTTCTCTCCCCCCTAGGTTCTTGTGTTGGTTTCAGGCCTCGGCCGATGAGGCAAGGTACGAGCAGGGGTCGTCCTTGTCGCCTAGAGAGTGTGAGAGTGGTGAGATGTGTGTGATGGGATGGGAGAATGTGTGGATGAGATGAGTTAAAACTTGATGAATTGTTATTAAAACTTGACATACTTGTATAGTAAACTACAACCACAAATAGGTCTTTTGCTCTAGCCTTGCATTCCACTACCACAAAGCAAACACAAAGCATAGGGTGGGAGCTAGTGGCCAGTACAAATCATACTAATAATTGTTTGATAGGTTCTGAGCCCGAGTACAACTACTAGATAGATGGTTGGGAGGATTAAGGTCTCGTTCCTGCGCTCAAGTTTGGTTGAGAAGATGGAGTTAATGTCCGTTGCCTTTATACTTGATGTTGTTCTGGATGTTGCATGCTCTGAGTGACTCCGCCAAGTGGCGATGTAATAATGAGTAAACCTTGCTATCTGTACTCTCTTTAAGATAGGTATTCGATGTATAACTATGATATGGATTGTTATTTGATAATGTGATGGAATGACTACCTGGGATTATCACGTTATATTTTGAATCTATGGATTTCCCTTCGAGGAAACCAGGATCATTTCAGTTGGTATCGGAGCCATACTTGACCCTAGGATGAGACCCTTAGGAATGGACGATAGAAATAGGAGTGGAACTTGTCTATTTTGGTTATATGTACCGACCTTACATCTTTTTATGCATGGCTTATCCTTTTTCAGTCCACTGATCCCCTTTTTCTAGACCGATTTGTAGATGGCACCAGCAGTTGTGCTTCTCGTTGATGGTCTAAGCTACCTGATTTTTGCTTAGATGCTCTACAACGTCCTTGAGGAGCTCAGTGTCCCTACCGAGCAGGTTGAGTACCCTAAGGCACTAGCAGTTGAGCTTCTCATTGATGGTCTAAGCTACCAGGTTTTTGCTTAGATGCTCTACAATGTCCTTGTGGAGCTTGGTGTCTCTACCGAGTAGGTTGAGTACGTCTATCATGGCGAGCCAAGACCCAGTGCACTACCGAGCCACATCATCATCCACCTTAGGGTTCCTATGAGTGAGACCCTACTAGAGCTACATGCCTTCTAGGAGCTATAGGTGGAGACCTCCATCACAGCTTGTGTCTAGTTCGTTTCGTGTTCAGCCCTTCATCGCGTGATGCGTGACGCCCACGAGTACCTTAGGAGGGGACCATACCGCTTGCTTCCCTAAGCCCTAGACCTTACCTAGAGTACCAGGAGGTAGGTCTTGGCTACTGAATAGACTATCTATGCTGAGGAGGGCCCTTGCCTCCAAGTGTCCGTATAGTACATCCTCTACCAGGATAGGTACATCATGGAGGTCGAGTCATAGAACCATCGATACTGGGACAAGCTGTTCTAGGCTAACAAGTCCTTCCTGGAGGAAGAAAAGAAGAAGGAAGTACTCAACAAGACCATCCTTGTGGAGTGTGAGAGCTACAATGGCATGGAGGCCTACTATAAGGCACGTGAGAGCAAGCAGAAGGAGGAGATTGCAGATTTGAGAGATAAGGATGGAGACTTTGGGCTCCGCAATGACTTCTTGGACTACAAGGTGCTTGAGCTAGAGGATGCCCTCAAGTGCAAGAAGAGGCACCTGAGTGATCACATTGAGATGGAGAAGAGGTATGGTTTTAGGAAGATGATGCTGGAGAGCCATTGCAACATGCTGGAGAGGGAGGTGGTTCAGTTGAGCGTTAACACCGCTCACAACCAGCGCCACCTTATTGAGTACATAAGTACACAAAGTTCTAGAAGGATAGGGTAGACAAGATTAGTTAGGCATGGGTTGACGCTGATATTAGGCGAGTCAAGGAGTTTAAGGAGATGCAGAAGTTCCTACCCTGAGTCACGCAAGAGGCCACGCAAGGAGTCCTTCTGGGTTGAGCCCACTAAGCTCAATTTGAAGGCATGCCCTTCCGAGGACTACCCCAAGGCCCCAAAGACTGAGCATTTGGAGGAGGCCATGGAGTACATCTCGAGTATGCACCGCACCGATGCAGAGCTCTAGGAGATGGATGCTGGCACTGCACCACCACCTAGTTAAAGTTAGCTATCTAGTGATCCTCTAATAATGTAGCAGTCATAGTGTTGATGATGAGCCCTATGTGGCTATGAGACAAGGAGTAGAGTAGAATGTCCCTCTTTTGGAGCCTACCTGCGTGTAGAGTGATTTCTCATGAGTCTTCTAGTGTAGCTGCTAGAGACATCGCCATGTAATAAACTCATGTAATGAATGCTTGGATCTTAATGCTTCTAATGGATGTTCCTGCTTCTTTGTTTGAGTGTATGGCTAGAATTAAACTATTAATTGAATTGCTAATAAATCGCCTAACCACTTGAAAATAACTTGTACATAACATCTGCAACAAAGATGTTGTGTCGCCGCTCAGAATGTCTAAACCATCGCTCTCCATCCCCTATGCCCATTGGCCATGGTCGAGGTCATGACCATGGATGTAGAGGAGGACACACCATCGCCCATGCTGCCCTCAACCTTGAGGAGGAGGTACCACCTACTGAAGAGCAGCATGGGGAGGAGCCCACCCTAGAGGAGCTAGGCACATCCTAGCCTAGGGGTGAGAATGCTTCACCTAGGGGCAATGATACTCCACCACCTCAACCACTTCTAGTTGAGGTGATGGACCGCCAGACTTGTCTCATGGAGACACTGGCTAAGGTGCTGTTGTGCAATAATGGGCACCACCCAATGATTTCTAGAGGAAGTTGGAGGGTTTCCTCAAGTTGAGGCCCCTACCTTTAATAGCTTGGACGATGACCCCATCACCACCGAGGACTGGCTATGTGAGATGGAGAAGCTAGACCTAACTATTTGCTCTGACAAGGAGTGTGTTGGAGTCACAGCCCACCAGCTCACCGGCGCTGCACGTGCGTGGTGGGACAGCTATTGTGACACCCACATGGACCCCATGCACAACTCGTGGGAGGAGTTTGTCAAAGCCTTCCATGAGCACCATGTGCCTAAGGGTGTGATGGATGCCAAAGTGGAAGAGTTCCGCAACATTTCCCAGGGATCCCAGAAGATCTAGGAGTATGCCAACCGCTTCACTCTCATGATGAGGTATGCTCTAGGTGAGACAGACTCCGAGAAGAAGATCTACTTCTTCAAGAAGGGTATGAACACACGCCTCATGGTGGCCCTCTCAGGTCATACCTGCTACACCCTCTAGGAGATGATCAACAACATCCTTCTAATGGAGAGGGATCGTCTGGAGGCTGATGCCCTCTATAAGGAGAAGAAGCACTAGTCTGAGATGACCTCTCGCGCCACAACATCTTAGAGGCCACATGCTCACGCGCCTTCGTAGCCTCGCTCTTGTGCCATCTAGGGAGCCACACCTACTTTGAGCCATGGAGATGGTACCCACACCACCAACTACCATCGCCCTGCTCAGAGCCCTAGCACATGAAAGGCCACTACACCCACCACCACAGGCAGCATGCCCTTCACTTGCTTCGGCTATGGTCAGCCAGGCCACAAGGTCGCCGACTACCCCATGTAGAATGTCGCACCACCTGCTCTAACCCTAGCAAGAGAGGCAGCTGCTCAGGGTGTGTCACACAAGCCCACCATGGGACCAACCCATGGTTGTCTCACCCACCTGACCATGGAGGACACCAAGAACACCCTCGACATGGTGTACAATATGTTTTAAGTGCATGGATCCAAGGCTTCAGTGCTATTTGATTCTGGTGCTACATGTTCATATGTGTCTACCAAGTTTGCACAAGAGCATAACTTGCCCATAACTCCATGAAGAGTGCCCATAGACACTAGCTCGCCCTTGGGCAACCTCAGATGCACCAAGAGATGTCAGGGAGTGAACATCACCATTGAGGGTCACCCCCTTTCTAGCCGATCTTACTTTGCTTTTCTTTGATGGACTGGATGTCATACTGGGAATGAATTGGCTGACTTAACACAAAGGAGTAATATCTTGCTCAACATGGTATGTGGAGATAACACACCCGAGTGGTCACATAATCCGATGTGAGCCCAACCTTGATAGGACAATTTCCATGTTGTGCACCTTAGAAGCCAAGTCATTTGAGGAGGTGCCCATAGTATATGAGTACCCTGATATATTCCCTGAAGAGCTACCCAGTATGCCACTTGATTGGGATGTGGAGTTTGTGATCGACCTTCTACTAGGTATAGGACCTATTGCTAAGAGGCCCTACCACATGTCGGTTGATGAGCTGGAGGAACTCAAGAAATTGCTCAAGGAGTTATCTGATAAGGGGTACATTCAGCCCATTGCTTCACCTTAGGGTTCCCCTATCTTGTTTGTGAAGAAGAAGGATGGTTCCATGAGGATGTGCATTGACTACCAGAACTTGAATGTCGTGACTGTCAAGAACAAGTACCCACTACAGAGGATAGATGATCTGCTAGACCAGCTGAGGAATGCCAAGTTCTTTTCTAAAATTGATCTCCGATCTAGGTACCATCAAATGAAGATCTAGATGAGGACATTCCCAAGACGGCCTTTGTCACTAGGTATGGGGAGTATGAGTTCACCATTGTGTCTTTTGGACTCACCAGTGCCCTAGCCTACTTCATGAATATGATGAACAAGGTGTTCATGGAGAACCTGGATAAGTTTGTGGTGGTATTCATCGATGACATTCTTGTCTATTTGGCCACTGTAGAACAACATGTGCAGCATCTAAGAGTAGTACTAGAGAAGCTAAGACAAAATCAACTGTATGCCAAGTTGAGCAAGTGTGAATTTTGGCCTGAAGAAGTCACCTTCTTAGGTCACATTCTCACTACTAAGGGACTAGCTGTTGATCCTGCCAAGATTGAAGCTATAAAAGAATGGGAACAACCTCGCAATGTGAGTGATATCTAGAGTTTCCTTGGGTTGGCAGGATATTATCGCCGCTTCATTAAGAACTTATACAAGATAGCCAAGCCAATGACCCACCTTCTAAAGAAGACCAATGAGTTTGAGTGGACACCCGAGTGCGAGCAAAGCTTCCAGACCTTGAAATAGAAGCTTACCACCACTCCTGTGCTAGCATTGCCTGACATTCAGCAAGACTTTGTGGTCTATTATGATGCGTCCGGACAGGGACTAGGCTATGTTCTGATACAAAATGGGAGAGTTATAGCTTATGCTTCTCGCCAGCCAAAGGACCACGAGCAACGCTACCCTACCCATGATCTTGAGCTTGCAGCTATTGTGCACGCCCTAAGACCTGGAGACACTATCTGATCAAGAACAAATGTGACATTTACACCGATCATAAAGAGTCTAAAGTACTTTTTCACTCAAGAGGATCTAAACATGAGACATCGTCAATGGCTAGAGCTGATTAAGGACTACAACCTGGAGATACACTATCACCTAGCAAAAGCTAATGTAGTCACAAATGCACTGAGCCATAAGGGATTGCCATAGCCTGATAACAGAAGCCATACCATCAGAGCTGAGTCAAGAGATGGAGGACCTTCAACTCGAAATCCTATCAAAGGGAATGCTAAATGAGCTTCAAGTGCAGTGCAATCTTAATGATCAAATCCGCAAAGCCCAACAAGAATGCCCTAAAATCTAGGAAATCTAAGAGCTCATGGAGCTAGGCAAGTGTCTAGAGTTCAGAGAAGATGAACAGGGAGTGTACTGGTACAAGGATAGAATATATGTACCCTCGGAGATCCTGGCCGAGGGTCATGACTCTAAGTATTGTATCCACCTAGGAAGTACCAAGATGTATGCTGACTTGAAGAAGCTTTTCTGTTGGAAGAATATGAAAGCTGATATTGTAGGTTATGTCACGTGTTGCGACATCTACAATAGGATCAAGGCCAAACACCAAAGACCAGTAGGACTGTTGAAACCCTTAGATGTTCTGATATAGAAGTGGGAAGGCGTATCCATGGACTTTGTAGTGGGTTTACCTCGAACTTCAAAAGGCCATGACTCGATCTGGGTAATTATTGATAGATTGACCAAGGTAGCTCACTTCATAGCTGTGAGGAATGACTACAGAACTAAGAAGCTAGTAGATCTCTATGTGGATAACATTCTCAAGCCTTCCTCTAGCAAATCCTAGTCCACTTATAAATTCTAGCCTTCTGCCTTCCTATGGGATATATTATAAATTTGACACTCGGTGCTCACCGAGTGAAGTGCTACGTGATAGTTCTGTGCGCTTGCAGAATCCTCCAATAGTCGTTAAGAAATATCAATAGTCATCACAGCCATTAGAGGTTTGAATAGCAGGAAAACCTTTGTTTATAGGCCTAGAGGTGGATCGACTAGCCTAAGACCTCCCTGACACGTGGAAAACCTTAAGAGGTCATAGCCAGCAATGGATGCGCATGTGAAATCAGGAAAATCGGGACCTTCCCAAAAGGCAGAGCCGGTACAATGTCGACGAGACCACTCGGCCCCGCTAGGGTCACGAACCCTGATAGACAAAACACTGTCATGGCAGCGCTCAGTAATCATGTATCGCATCATCAGGATGACTTGATGGGACAGAGCGCAATGGCCATCTACTGCATTGAACATGCTAGCCCATAAGGGATTGAGCAACAAAGCTCGAGTAGGCCATGACTATGAACCCAAGCCCTAACATACACGTATTAGCACTTTCACAAAACACTTCGTGATTGCAAAAACATTTAGGGGCTACTATCGGGGTTATAACCCTAGGGTGTCTCAAGGATGATTAGTTAGTAGGCCATGTAGCCCACAATACACTAGCCAGTGAAGGCCTAGCTAAGCTGAGCAAACCAAGCAGGATGTTAAGGCTAGGGTCAGCCATGACCCCTTCCTCATGCCTTAGCCACACGACGCTCAAAGGACGCATGACCTCTCCCTCATCATGACCCCTAGGAAGAATGGGGAGAGGTTGAGCCCAGCCAAGCGTGCCTGTTCTGACAAGAACAAGCACGTCACACTGACCCCGCAAGGACCGAGAGGATAGCAGTCACCTCAGTCCGATCAGACGCCAACCCTACACCATGTAGATTGGACAAGAAAATACTGCCCTAGGGTGGTGGTGATAGGTATGATGACCACTAGCCAGATATGACCTGACAAGACGCATGTACGACCCCACCCACTATGAGATGGGATCCATAATGAAGGCTTTGACTTAAAGGCCATCTAGACCGACAGGGAACCATGACCCTAGTGATCGGGGTTGTGGCCCTTAGCTCCTCAAGACAACCAAGCGATCGACATCCTAGGGATGGCTACCAACTCTCGTATGACACCCCAAGAAATCAGAAAATGAAGACGAAGGCCATGGCTGAGACCATATCTCATAGGACGGCTAGCGAACCACCACCATGCCTACAGTGTTGCTACGGCTTGCACAATATGCACACACAACGATGTGGCCATAGGACAATGATGACAACCATGCCCGGACATGCACCACAAGATGGTGTAGCATGCAAGCCAAGTTAGCTAGGACTTCCATTAGGCTCATGACCCTTTGATTGGGAGAACCTCCTCCATTTTATGCGCCCTGGCCTCGAACTCTATATAAGGATAGCTAGGGCACCCATCTCAAGGGATTTAGAGTCCCCTACTCATTCTCTTACTCTCCATCATAGTAGGGCTCCTGAAGCTTCCCTTTGGGCTGTCTGTCTCCTAGCTCTAGCTCTTCTTCCTCTTCCACCATTCTTGCACCCCTCATTGTAGGAACTTCAAAGCATTCAAGCAAGGAACACGCACTCGATCATCTCTAAGACTAGATGTAGGGCTCCAGCCTAAACCAGTATAACTCATGTCTTTTGGATGCTACTATCATCTTCCTAAAGCAGTGAGGCAATCATATAAGTTTACTAGTCCAATTTACAAAACACCAACAAATCATATCAAACTCATAAGAACAAAGCAAGAGTGGGTAGAGGGAGTGCAAACCAGCGTGCCAAAGTGGCGGAGGCCTGAGAGGAGGCAGAGAAGAATTAGCATCCTCCCCCACACTAGGACTTTTATGTCACTTGACATTAAAAGCCTAGTGAAGATGTTGGGGCATCCCTTAGAATGTACTCCAATGTTGAATGATGTTTTGCTCAAGTTGTTGTCACCTTGTTGTGTTGATCCTTCATCCTTTTGTGTTCAAATTGAAAGGTTTAGTGACAAAAATACCCAAAGGATACAAGTTCTACAAGATGCTCTCGTTCTGACTTTACAAAGTTACTTCATTTTTTTCAAGTGAGAACAAAGAGAAGAGTTTAAACATGATTTTTTCAGATTTCTTGGACATGGTACTCCCCTTGTTCTTTTTAATCTTAAAACAATTAGGGAACAAAGATACCCAAAGGAAACTTGTCTCAAAAGCATGTTCTTTCCTCATTGCCTTTTTTTATTAAGGGAGACTTTATAGAGGAGTTGGTGCAAGCTTATTATGCAAAGAAACAGTGCAAGTAAATATTTATTTTATTATTTTTATTTTTATTTTTTCACCTAAGACATGACTATTCTAATTTATTATGCATGAAAGAAAATTTGTGAAAATTAAATACGGGATACATACCGATTGACCTGTCAGCATGGTCTTATTGTGTCAAGTCAGTTGAGCATGACTTCCCCATTGAATTCAGCTTGAATTTCTTGTTTCTGCCACACCATCTTGATCTTCATTGAGTTCCATTTCCTGTAAAGGTTAGTGGACAACACATACCCAAAGGAATTCTCGAAGAAACAAGGGTGATTGTTGTCACTGAGGCTAAAAGTATTCTTCTATGATAATGACAAATTGGTGCTCCTATTTAGTTAGCATGGATAGTTTTTCCCATGTTGTTTAGTTCTTATTTATTGTTCACCAAGTTCTTGCAAAAACTTTCACAAAGCATAACACAAAAGAGAGATTTTTATTTACAACACACCCTTCAAAAATGAGAGGTGACTCTTTTTCATGATATGCAAAATTTGCTGAAGTGTATCACAAGCCTTTATCTTCATTTTTTAATTTATTTCAATAACTTATCCATCATATTTACAATTTTACATGCAACCAATTTCTACACAAGTAGTTTTAGTTCAATAACTAAACTAGACTTCATGTCTAATTCGATTAAGGAAGGCTATTTAACCTAAGCACCATGCTAAATTTAAAAGTCTATGAAAATATGATTAGTGCATCCAACCCTTAAAGTAGGCGCCATGCTTAATTTAAAGGCTATAGATGTATGATCACTACTTCCAAACTAGAACATACTAACATAAATGGAAAGAAGCATGTAAAGCATATTAAGATTCATTCAAGCGGAGATGAGAATATTAATGGCAAACCAATTAAACAAGCATGCTATAGAAAGGAAAGCTAACTAAATGAATGCTTTGGTTTTGAAACAAGAATTCTAACTAAATGAATGCTTAAGCATAAATGTCTAGGCCTTAGCTTTTTCCCATAGCGCGAACTATCAGCCGATATCATACCGAATGGCACAACCAACATATGAATCTGTTGGTCCCATTTAACTTACGTCAACTACGAAGCTAGACTAAGAACCCAAATAGATAGATAACAAAAAGAAATTTGCCATCAACCTAGACTAGGCACAGTGCCCGACTATAGCTCAGAGACTAGGAGCTACCCAAAGAAAGCACTAGACTTTGATGATTCAAGCAAACATGGAATGGTAAGAGTAAAATGGAAAGGTAGGTTCTCACATACCTTGATCGATTTTGTCATTACCCACAACTTGAGATGGAGTTGTGGGTGATACAATGTCTTTGCTCCATCACATATGATGATTTTATCTCCTGTTGACTATGACCTTTCCTCCATCTGCACATGGTTACAATGTATAGACATGTACATACTTTTGAGACAGCGGGGTAGAGCTGTTGATGATTCATGAACGACTAGGCACCCTGGGCTCTTGATGATTTTCTCATAGAAATAGACAGAAGGTCTAATGATTGATTTTGCCCTATTTATTCCACACTCAATAAGACAAGGATAATCCCACAAAATCTAGTAGTAAACTAGATTAGCAAACATCAAGGTAAATATCAAAATCTTTACACTAATTGCTTCCTAGGCAACGGCAGCAGAAATGCTTGTTGGCATTTCTTAACGTCGCTACCAGGTTTTGTATTTCCCGGCAATGGCGCCAGAAATGCTTGTTGATATTTCTTATGCTCAAGTAGATAATTCCAGAAGCGCACATAATATCATTATAGCATTTCACCTAAGAGTATTTTAGGATATCATTATTTATATTTTACCATAGGGAAGTAATGGTTAAAGATAGTGATAGTTAACCATCATGTATCTACTAACTAGTATACCAACTAGACTAAAGTGAGGGTAAGTGATATACAATAAAGTGGGGTGACACACAAGGATCCAATCATGGAAAGGTAAATTGGAAACATAACTAAGTGCGAGGATGATAAATGAAGGAACACAAGAATCCTAAGTTACTTCTATTCAAGCACTACTCTAGCTAGTGACTATGGCTATATAGATAAACCAAGATAATGCAAGGTAGGATGCAACAACAATTCGGACATACCTGCCCCAAACTCACCTAGAGGGGTTGATTGGGCACAAAGCACCTCTGTCCTATTATTTAACAACTAGATCTATTATGGGGAGATACATAGGATGGATAGGGCTATCACCACCAGCCAACAACCCCAATCCATTTGGACACCTAGCCATGTTGCAAGGTACCCGATAGTATAAGCACCATGCTTACACTATTTGATACTACCCTAGCCTCATGTTAAGACTAAAGCATCAACTAGTGACGAACAACCCATGGTATTGAGAGTCCACTTATCACAAGAATACAAGCATAACCAATGTATAACTAGAGAACAAAACTAATACATGAGTAAAAGACTTGAAATAATACTTGCATAGAAAGTAACATACTAATAAATAAAGTACTTACAAAAGAGAGATAAAGCTATACCAGACTCCTAAAGACTGCTCTAGAGCTCCCACCAAGACTAGCTACTACTAGAAGAGCTACATCTTGAGAGAGTAGAGAGAGAGAGCTACATCTCTTGTATATGAAGGTGTGTTACAAGTGAGGGGTGAGGGTCCTATTTATAGCCTAATGTGGAGTAGGGGCTACTCCATCACCACGGTAGCGATCCGTGTGACACCCTCTCCTTGCCCATGGATCAAACAACCTTAAAACTGACTTAACCAACACCTAGGATGACTCACACTTGTGCTTCTTTGCATGCTATCCAAAGGAGAGGCGGTGGAGCAAAGGTGGCAATGGCCCACTGTGGAGTGGGGCCTCCTTCTTCGGTGTGGTGGCCCCCCAGTTGATGTAGAGTGTGGGTATGCACAAGATTTTGTCCATTTGAGCACCATCATATGCATGGTGACTCCCACAATCCATGTGATGCTTCATTCGGACCCTTGATCATGCACCAACTTGGAATCAATGGTGGACGAAGCTTGGGAGTGTGTTTCTTGCACTTGGGGTGGATCAGTGATGTGGCAGGGAGCCAAGAGGCATTGGGCAGCGCCAAGTGGTGCCAACCAGCCCCACCAAGTGGGCCTAGACCCCCTAGCATGTCCACTTGCCTTGTAGTGCTTGATATTTGACATTTTTGTATAGTTTTTCTACATGAGCAAAGATCTCCAAGTATAAGTGGAAATATGTGAATTATATACATAAATCACTACCTTTGTTGTTGTTCATTATTGTTTACTCCCATTTTTGGTGCAATATTGAAGGTTAAAATAGGCATTTAGTGGCCGTCAACAATGGGGACGGACGATGAACCCACAAACAAGTAAGAGTAAAGTTTAACTAATCAAAGACTTTATATCCCAAAGAACCATGAACACTCACTTAACAAGAGAACCCGTTGAGTAAAGATGCTCGTTGAGGTACAAGTTGGGGAGACACCTATAAATCCGGCACTTCCCCGAGCTCCCCCTCACATCTCTCCCTTACAACTCTAGCTAGCTACTAGGGCCTAAGCCCTTAGAGTGTTGCTCTAACTCAAGTGGAATGCTCTTTGCCTTGTGTGTTGTGTTGTGTTTAAAATGAAGAGGGGGTGGCCATCTTTTATAGGTGGAGAAGAGGAACAGAGACCACTAATGTCCTTTGCATGCCTCCATGCATTGAGGCGGTGGAGCAAGGGAACACTAGTTTGCCGTAGCCATTTTTAGGAAAGCCCAGCGTGTACCGCATCTACATGCCTCCATGCCACTGCCTTCTAAAGATGTGGATGAACGACGCCAGGTGGGGGGCGGCTGGCCCTTGACCGAACCCTCTCGTCACCGCCTTCACGTGGTGGACTGCTTAGTGGATGTGGGCTGCTCCTTGGGTGGTCTTTCACCCAAATAACTTGATTTGATGAGCCTTTCCATTTATTCTTTGTGCATGTCTGCTTTGCACTTTGTCGAAAAGTGCCTTCTTGGTGTATTTTCCATATATTTGTGTTTATGTCCTAAAAAATAATAATCTCCAATTACATGTGGAACTTGGCCAATGGTAAATGCATATGTGTTTAAGATTTCTTAGCCACCGGTGTTTGTTTTGTTATATTTCTTGTCCACTTTAGGTACATTGCATGTATTATTCCGATATGTCCTCTTACAATTGGTCAAACACCAAAACTTGTGGAAATTGTTAGTTCTAATGTCCTATGTCTAAGTTTGGTTTTTATTTGAGCATATTTTATATGAAAGTTAGTGGTTACAAATGTGAGTTAAGCACTGCCAACACCCACCTATAGTAGTATACATGTATTGGATACATGTATACACGTTTTGAGACTCTAGAATGGTTTGGGAAAATGAGAATAGAAATAGAAATAGAAAGGGGAAAAGAAATAGATAGAAAAAGGAAAGAAGAAAGAAGCCTAGCACCCGAGAAGCCTAGTACCGTGGCCCAACGCCCGCACCCGTGCCTGTGCCCATGCAAAGCTGATCGGCCCAGCACCGTGGCCCATTCCTCGTACTCGCACCCACATCCGCACACCACTCTTAGCTAAACTGGCCCAGCAGCCGCCCATGCATATCTTCTTCCCCTGCTGTCGCTAACCAATTGGACCACCCTGTCATCTCCTACCCCTCGCCCTCCTCTACTTTTGTGTGATGGCAGAGCATCTGGCGCTAGGGAATCTCAGTGGTCCCTATATGCACCAACCGTTCACGCCCAAGCCATTGGGCACCAACACGTGGATGCACGTGATGTCCATAGCCCGATGTGTCCATGCCATCCCCAGCTAGCGTCACAATGCGCATGACGTTGTGCATGGCCCCATGTAACACCTTGGGTGTTTAAATATTAAAACCTGCCATGTCATCATATGCATTGCACCTCATTTTGGTGTTATTGAAAATTTTGATATGCATACACTAAAACAAGTTTACCTTTATGTTATATGTGTTGACTTGTATGGTTGAATCAAGTTCAAAATCTTTGTATTGAATTGAATTTCCGAAAACCCTGATTTTCAGTATTTAAATTCTACCATGAAAACCTAATTCAAAATCTAAGCACATTTTGGGGTTGAGTCTAAAAGAAAAAGTGTAGAGTTTGTCAAGATGTACAAAGTTGGTTTTTGGAGTTTTCAAAGTTGTTATATAAAATTTGAAGTAATTTGAAAAGGCGAAATGTACTTAAAGTGTCCCTTTTTTATTTTAAACTTGCATTTCAAAATGTAGACCGAATTAGAGTATGGTTATTAAAGCAAAGTTGTAGAACTTTGAATTTAGAACAACTTTTATTTTTGGAGATTTTTGAGTTACCATACAAATTTGGGAGTAATTTGGGAAATTAGGCGAGTGGCAATTCTGTAATTTCGGTGAAGAGTACCCGCAGGCGACACCTCACCGCCGGCGACCTTCTTCTGCCTTCAGTCGTGCCCGTGGCCTTCTCCGGCTTCACGCTGGCATGGGTAGGCTACTGTGTGTCATCTCCTTGCTTCCTGGGCGCTCTATTAAGCTTGTGCCATCGCTGTTTTTCTCTTTCCTTCTTCCTCTGCTTTTCCTGTCGCCACCGCCCAACTCCGACGAGCCTGTGCTGTCGCCGTAGCGCCGTTCGAGTCGCAGCAAAGCCCTTCATCGCTCCGCTTGCTCCTTGCGCACCCAGCTGACTAGCTCTCGAAGCTTGACTCCACCGGGAAACTACAGAGCGCGCCCTTCTTCCTCGCGGCCAGCAACTTCGCCGTCGGGTGCGCATCACCATGGCCAGCGCTCCACGGTGCGTATCTATCCTTGTTTAGCATCCCTTCAGCTTCGCCATGTTGTCATGGTGCTTTGTTCCCTGTTGATTGACCATTTTGTCCACCGTAGCCACCGGAGCACCGTCGCCGACGTTGTTCGCCCCGCCATGATTGTTATGACCGACGACGAGGTTCACTGTTGCTTCTCCGGTCCTGTTTCCTGCTCGAACGTGTTCGGGGTGAGCTCCTGGTGCTTCTTGGGCCTTTTATTTAACCGCTACCAGCCTTGTTTCGCCGGCGTAGCGCAGCCACACCATTGTGGTCGCCATGGCTGGCGACAAGCTCGAACCTCGCCGTAATTAGTCTAATTAGTGCCACCAATCGACGCGATGGGATGTGGGGAACGTGGTAGGACCTTCGCCGTGGCCGGAGGCCTCACCGGCGGCGAGTTACCGGCGGTCAAACGCGCAATTGTCGCTACTGTGCAAGGGAGACGACGCTGACATGTGGGATCCCGTTGTCAATGACTTTGTGTTTGAAAATGGATTTTTCTATTTTGCATAATTGAATGAATAGTACTATAATTTGTTATTTTTGTATAGAATTATTTAGAGCTCCAAAAATTATGAAATGTTTTGTGTGACCTCTCTATGATGTAAACTATTTAGGAAAATTATTAAATGTTGATTTTCAGTATATTTTGAATGTGATAAAAATTGCTCTAATTAATTAATAAATGAGCTTCCATGATTTTTCTAGGCTGTATTATTTATCCAAACATTATGAAAATTGTTTTGCCACTTAGTTATCATGTGATAAGCCTTCAGAATAATTTTGAGCTCATTTGGAGAAAGTTAATTTATTTCATAATTTTGAATTAAATAATTAATTCATAAAAGCAAATAGTAAACCTTAATGATTTAGGTTTTTGTTTGAATTTTAGATTGAGTGATGACCTTGGATCATTAGTATAAGATGATCCTTGGTATTTGAAGTAAGTGTTTGGGTTATGAAAAATGTTTAGTAGTTGTGGATTTGCAACTGTACCGCGAAGGAAAGTTGCATTCGAATTATTAATTTTTGCATCCATCATAAAGGATCGCGTTTTATATCTTGCATCATAGTAAACATGGCATTGTTACTACGTGTAGTGAACAAAAGCGAGAACGTGGTATTGAATCAGGTTGAGGAGGAAGTTAATCCATCTGTTGAGGTCGGGTTTGATAATTGTGGAACATCTTCGGAACCTGACTTTTCCATCAACCAAGGCAAGCCCCGGATGCATTTAAACCTACCTTGTGTTTTACAAATTTATATCGCTTTTGCTTTTCAGTACTGCATTAAGTGATTAGGAGTTGAGGGAAAACCTAATTGGTGCACTACCAACCTTGTTTTTTTAATATCAACCTTGATACCTGTTTCAATTTGAGAATACTTATTTATGCTTAGCCATGCTTAGAACGATACAAGTCGGGTGATCACCAGTCACCTAAGAGATATAAATGGTTTCTTGGTTACAACTGGTTATTCATGTGATCATAAGATATAAGCATGTGGAGTAATAAATCTAGACTGGGTGGACTCGGTGTATGGGAGCCACAAGACATGTAGGTCTTTTGAGCGGGTTCTTTCTGCCTGTGTGGATTAAGACACGTCCGTTGTTGAATTGCATGAGGTGAGACTTTGTAGTAACGATCACATACTCTGGTAAGCCTTAACTTGGCTATTCTATTACAAGAATGGCTACTCGCGCACTAGGAGTGGAGAGATGACGAGAGTAGCGTGTACCCATGTGGCCATGGGCTAGAATGGTGGAGTATTGTATTCTCGAGTGGTGTGGACCCATTCTTGTTTTAGAGGATCTGAGGGTGGGTTGGTATATGTAGGTCGGGGACCTGCATATGTCGTGTGGTTGGGAATCCCCATCTAGGTTATAATCGGTTTGAATTGTCGTTGCTCCTCGGCTATGGAGACTTAACTCATTGTTCATCATCGTAGTTAATATTTGAAACTTGAGCTGGTCTTGAGAAAGAGTTTGATATGAAGTTCATGATCTCATTACGGATCATGGTAGATTCATATATGATTTTGAGACAGATTTACATGTTGAATAAAAGAATCTTGTTAGAAAGCTTTTACGCAAAAGAACTTTGTTTATTGCTAAAGCCATACCTTGAATCCCTAAGCCTACATTCCTGAGTCGGATCAGTTTTATTTTGGTTAAGTCTTGTTGAGTACTTTTGTACTCAGGGTTCATTGACCCTTGTTGCAGGTGAGCCTCATGAGCAGGTCTGCTTTGGACCGTGCTACATGACTCTTATTCAAATCGATGATGATAAGTAACTGTGTGACCCTTGGGCAGGGTACTTATATTGTGTGTTTGTATTATGTTCCTGATGTCACTCCACTACTATGGTTTGTAATAATTATCGAACTTAGTTTGTAAGGTTTGAAACAACTGGTTTGTTAACTAAGTTATTATAAGACTTCCGCTATTTTACTCTAATGTAGATATTTGAATAAATATTGTAATACTGCAATGACTCTATAATGGGATCCTGCTCGGAAATCGTGGATGATTCGGGGTTCTCCGAGGACACCCGACAGTCTTCTTAAGTTACCTAGAACATATGCATAGTCGTCAAAGGTTATTGGACAGTGACAGATGCATGTGGGTCCTATAATTTAGGAGGTTCTGCCATAGAGTGGTATCAGAGCCATCATTACAAGGTTCTTGTAGTATTGTTTTACAAAAACTTCAAAACAATTTGGGACAAATAAATTTAAACTATTAATTTGGTCCAAATTGCTTCTGACTTATCTTATTTTATTCTCACCATTCCTTATTTGATTAAAAAGGCTTTGTGTGGTGGAGTAGTAATCGTATTATGCCCTATATAATAACAACTATTGTTTATGAGCTTTGATGTTTTTGTTCGTAAGAACGATTCATGCATCATGATTAACCCACTTGTTACTTCCTTTACCTCTGAGTCTGGGTTGGGTAGTGAGTCTGGGTTGAGTTGTATAATCCATCCTTGCTGCTCTTGAGACTGTTATCAGATCAACTTACTATTTTGAAATCTTGCTTCCTACAGTATGGCTCGTACCAAGGTAACACCCCGTAAGTCCATTGGACCCAAAAGAGTTCCTCGTCACTAGCTTGCCCCTAGGAGTGATGGTGCTAGTAGTAGCTGCTTTAGGCCTGATCCCTAGGCTGAGATATAGAGGCTTTTAGTAGAGTTAGCACAGGCTACTAGAGATAGGGCCTTGGATGTCATCCAGGTGGGCAAATTACAGAATCAATTGAAGTGTCTCACCACCGCTCATAAGAATTGTGAGCATATGTTAGTTCGTATGGTGGAAGGAAGAAATGAAGCTTGGCATAGAGAAGATGTAGCTAGAGCCCGAGCTCATGAGTTAGAGTTCTATGTAGAAGACTTAGAAGAATATTCTACCAATCTACATGAAGAAGTCCATAGGTTGAACAATCTTTTGGATCCAAATCATGAGCCTCAAGCAGATATAATGGACCTAGGTGTCATCATTGCAAATGATGATGAAGCAGAAGAAGAAGAAGATCCAGAAGAATTAGTGATGGTCAGACTGAAAGGGTCAATCAAGTACTTGAAGATATGTTAAGATATTGTGTTCTTAACTATTCCAATAAGTGGGATGAATGTTTGTCTTTGGCTGAGTTCTCATACAATAATAGTTATTAGGAGAGCATTAGAATGGCTCCGTTTGAAGCACTTTATGGTCATAGATGCAGAACATCGTTAAACTAGTCTGAACCCGGGGAAAGATGGTTCTTTGGAGTTAACCTTGTGAAAGAAACAGAAGAGAAGGTTAGGTAGATACAAAGTAATTTAAAGATAGCTCAGTCCCGACAAAAGAGTTATACAGATAAATGACGTAGACCTTTGGTGTTTAATAAGGGAGATTTTGTATATCTGAAGGTATCACCAATGAAGGGAGTTACCTGTTTTGGTGTTAAAGGCAAGTTGGCACCTCGTTATATTGGACCATTTCAAATTTTGGAGAGGTATGGAAAGGTGGCATATCGCTTGAAGTTACCAGAACATCTCTCAGCTGTACATGATGTGTTCCATGTTTCTCAATTAAAGAAGTGTCTTCGAGTGCCTAAGCAGAATGTTGAGGTTGAAGGAGTAGAACTTGAACCTGATTTAACCTATTCCGAATATCCTATCCGAGTTCTGGATCAGAAAGACCATGTCACACGAAGGAGAACAATCAAGTTCTACAAGATACAATGGAATCAACATTCCAAAGAAGAAGCTACTTGGGAATCCGAAGATTACTTGCTAGAACAATTTCCAGAGTTTCTTGCATCAATATAGGAAAATGTTAGTTGTGCTCTGTTGTTACAAACCATGTTTTGTAAAAGGACCTGAGCTGTTTTATGGCTAAGTTTGGAATGTTTTTGGATTGACACATTTCCTTTTCCATTACTTACCCTCGGACTTTCAATCTCGGGGCGAGATTTCTTTTAGGGGGAAGGATTGTAACACCTTGGGTGTTTAAATACTAAAACCTGCCATGTCATCATATGCATTGCACCTCATTTTGGTGTTATTGAAAATTTTGATATGCATACACTAAAACAAGTTTACCTTTATGTTATATGTGTTGACTTGTATGGTTGAATCAAGTTCAAAATCTTTGTATTGAATTGAATTTCCGAAAACCCTGATTTTCAGTATTTAAATTCTACCCTGAAAACCTAATTCAAAATCTAAGCATATTTTGGGGTTGAGTCTAAAAGCAAAAGTGTAGAGTTTGTCAATATGTACAAAGTTGGTTTTTGAAGTTTTCAAAGTTGTTATATAAAATTTGAAGTAATTTGAAAAGGCGAAATGTACTTAAAGTGTCCCTTTTTTATTTTAAACTTGCATTTCAAAAATGTAGACTGAATTAGAGTATGGTTATTAAAGCAAAGTTGTAGAACTTTGAATTTGGAACAACTTTTATTTTTGGAGATTTTTGAGTTACCATACAAATTTGGGAGTAATTTGGGAAATTAGGAGAGTGGCAATTCTGTAATTTCGGTGAACAGTACCCGTGGGCGACACCTCACCACCGGCGACCTTCTTTTGCCTTCCAGTCGCGCCCGTGGCCTTCTCCGGCTTCGTGTTGGCATGAGCAGGCTGCTGCGTGTCATCTCCTTGCTTCCTGGGCGCTCTATTAAGCTTGTGCCGTCGCCGTTTTTCTCTTTTCTTCTTCCTTTGCTTTTCCCGTCGCCACCGCCCAACTCTGACGAGCCCGTGCCGTCGCCGTAGCGCCGTTCCAGTCGCAGCAAAGCCCTTCATCGCTCCGCTTGCTCCTTGCGCACCCAGCTGACCAGCTCTCGAAGCTTGACTCCATCAGGAAACTACAGAGCACGCCCTTCTTCCTCGTGGCCAGCAACACTGCCGTCGGGTGCGCGTCACCGTGGCCAGCGCTCCACGGTGCGTATCTATCCTTGTTTAGCATCCCTTCAGCTTCGCCATGTTGCCGTGGTGCTTTGTGCCCTATTGATTGACCATTTTGTCCACCGTAGCCACTAGAGCACTGTTGCCGACGTTGTTCGTGCCGCTGTGATTGCTGTGACCGACGATGAGCTTCACCGTTGCTTCTCCGGTCCTATTTCCTGCTCGAACGTGTTCGGGGTGAGCTGCTGGTGCTTCCTAGGCCTTTTATTTAACCGCTACCGGCCTTGTTTCACCGGTGTAGTGC
Source organism: Miscanthus floridulus (assembly GCF_019320115.1). Lineage (NCBI taxonomy): Eukaryota > Viridiplantae > Streptophyta > Magnoliopsida > Poales > Poaceae > Miscanthus > Miscanthus floridulus. Next base: position 67,069,184 of record NC_089586.1, on the reverse strand, counting down.
AGCCGCACCGTCGTGGTCGCCATGGCCAGCGACAAGCTCGAACCTTACGTAATTAGTCTAATTAGTGCCACCAATCGACATGCTGGGATGTGGGGAACGTGGTAGGACCTTCGCCGTGGCCGGAGGCCTCATCGGCGGCGAGTTACCGGCGGTCAAACGTGCGGTCGTCGCTGCTGTGCGAGGGAGACGACGCTGACATGTGGGACCCCGTTGTCAGTAACTCTGTGTTTAAAAATGGATTTTTCTATTTTGCATAATTGAATGAATAGTACTGTGATTTGTTATTTTTGTATAGAATTATTTAGAGCTCCACAAATTATGAAAATTTTTGTGTTACCTCTCTGTGATGTAAACTATTTAGGAAAAATATTAAATGTTGATTTTCAGTATATTTTGAATGTGATAAAAATTGCTCTAAGTAATTAATAAATGAGCTTCCATGATTTTTCTAGGCTGTATTATTTATCCAAAAATTATGAAAATTGTTTTGCCACTTAGTTATCATGTGATAAGCCTTCATAAAAATTTTGAGCTCATTTGGAGAAAGTTGATTTATTTCATAATTTTGAATTAAATAATTAATTCATAAAAGCAAATAGTAAACCTTAATGATTTAGGTTTTTGTTTGAATTTTAGATTGAGTGATGACCTTGGATCATTAGTTTAAGATGATCCTTAGTACTTTAAGTAAGTGTTTGGATTATGAAAAATGTTTAGTACTTGTGGATTTGCAACTGTACCGCGAAGGAAAGTTGTATTCAAATTATTAATTTTTGCTTCCATCATCAAGTATCACGTTTTATATCTCGCATCATAGTAAACATGGCATTGTTACTACATGTAGTGAACGAAAGTGAGAACGTGGTATTGAATCAGGTTGAGGAGGAAGTTAATCTATCTGTTGAGGTCGGGTTTGATAATTGTGGAACGTGTTCGGAACCTGACTTTTCCATCAACCAAGGCAAGCCCCGGATGCATTTAAACCTACCTTGTGTTTTACAAATTTATATTGCTTTTGCTTTTCAATATTGCATTAAGTGATTAGGAGTTGAGGGAAAACCTAATTGATGCATTACCAACCTTGTTTTTCAATATCAACCTTGATACCTGTTTCAATTCGAGAATACTTATTTATGCTTAGCCATGCTTAGAACGATACATGTCGGGTGATCACTGGTCACCTATGAGATATAAATGGTTTCTTGGTTACGACTGGTTATTCATGTGATCATAAGATATGAGCATGTGGAGTAATAAATCTAGACCAGGCAGACTCGATGTATGGGAGCCACAAGATATGGAGGTCTTGTGAGCGGGTTCTTTCCGCCTGTGTCGATTAAGACACGTCCGTTGTTGAATTGCATGAGGTGAGGCTTTGTAGTACCGATCACATACTCCGGTAAGCCTTAACTTGGCTATTCTATTACAAGAATGACTACTTGCGCACTAGGAGTGGAGAGATGGTGAGAGTAGCGTGTAGCCACGTGGCCATGGGCTAGAATGGTGGAGTACTATATTATCAGGTGGCATGGACCCGTTCTTGTTTTAGAGGATCTGAGGGTGGGTTGGTATATGTAGGTCAGGGACCTGCATATGTCGTGTGGTTGGGAATCCCTAGCTGGGTTATAATCGGTTTGAATCGTCATTGCTCCTCGGCTATGGAGACTCAACTCACTGTTCATCATCGTAGTTAATATTTGAAACTTGAGCTGGTCTTGAGAAAGAGTTTGATATGAAGTTCATGATCTCATTACGGATCATGGCAGATTCATATATGATTTTGAGACAGATTTACATGTTGAATGAAAGAATCTTGTTAGAAAGCTTTTACGCAAAAGAACTTTGTTTATTGCTAAAGCCATACCTTGAATCCCTAAGCCTACATTCCTGAGTCGGATCAATTTTATTTTGGTTAAGTCTTGTTGAGTACTTTTGTACTCAGGGTTCGTTGACCCCTGTTGTAGGTGAGCCTCATGAGCAGGTCTGCTTTGGACTATGCTGCATGACTCTTGTTCAAATCGATGATGATAAGTAACTGTGTGACCCTTGGGCAGGGTACTTATATTGTGTGTTTTATTATGTTACTGATGTCACTCCACTACTATGGTTTGTAATAATTATCGAACTTAGTTTGTAAGGTTTGAAACAACTGGTTTGTAAACTAAGTTATTGTAAAACTTCTGCTATTTTACTCTAATGTAGATATTTGAATAAATATTGTAATACTACAATGACTCTGTAATGGGATCTTGCTCAGAAATCAAGGATGATTCGGGGTTCTTCGAGGACACTCGATAGTCTTCTTAAGTTACCGAGAACATATGCATAGTCATCAAAGGACATTGGACAGTGACAGATGCATGTGGGCCCTATAATTTAGGAGGTTCTGCCACACCGCACGCCCCTTAACACTACCCGTCCTTCCCTTGACCGCTGGAGTTCAAAATTGGGAGCTCCAGGCCTCTTGTGATCCCGCGCTGAACCCAAAACCCTAGCCTAAGGCCCCTATCTTCCCTACACATGGCCTATCCCCTCTCAATACCATCTACCACCACTCCATGGCTGTTCTTGGCTATAAAAGCCAAGACCTAGAGCCCTAGTGCCCCTAGACCACCCTGCCACCACCCAGCGGCATGCATGCCCCACACCAAGCTAGAGAGAGGGAGAACGAGGAGGAAGGAGGAAGGGCGAGGAGGACCAAGCCCCACCAGAGCCGTTCGTGGCCACCATAGATGAGGATGAAGCCCTAATCATCTTCCTGTGATAGAACCACCCAATTTATACAAGATCAAGTATGGTTGTCCCCGCTAACACGTTGACACGCACATACTTTCACTTATATAAACCCGGTGGTCCGCCGAGTGTCATGAAGGACCTTGGTAAATCTACATCACAACCAAGATCACGTGATTAAGCAAATACACATCACATACACAAAGTTGCAGCAGAAATAATATTATAAATGGGTTCACAAATAATAGTACAAGTTTAGGTTTCAAAATCGATTAGTGAAAACAACATAGCTTTCAAATGATTACATTAATATAAGTTCTAAGTACATTGCTGGCATAAGTGACATCCTCTGATAAAAGCATATAGATGAGAAGTAAATATAGAGTCACTGAGCCCACCGGTGGTTAGCCACCATCTTCAGCAGGCCGACAACTTCACCTGCAACATGGTGGGATAAACCCTGAGTACTCGAATGTACTCAGCTAGACTGACCCATCATAAATCAAAAATAAAGTGACACCAAGGAGTATGCAAGGCTTTATAGGTGGCTACCTTGACAAGATTTTGCATAAAAGCCACTAGTTGAGCTATACATTTTACAATTTGGTAACCAAGTTAATTATAGCTATCCATCTCTAGATTAGCAACTAACCTATGCCAAACATGTGGGATATCATTTAGTAACATGCAATAGTAACCATAGCCGGTGTAGTAATGTGAGTATCATCATCATAACCATCAAGTTTCAATTAAGTTACTCTAAGTTGCCGCTACTCAGTCAAGTTCTCACTATCTAGGAGAGACGGTGATTCGAATCAATTTGTACCCAGCTAAGGATTTATTCCTAACACACACCTAAGCAACCTGATCTGTGGTCACCTCGAGTCACATTTGGTACAGCTCAGGAACAAATTTGTGGGTCCAAGTAGCGCCGCACTCTCAGGGAATCCACTCTGCCAGGACATGAATCTGCCCTTTAGACTTACACCAAAGGCTCTCCACACATCCTTACTACTGCTAGAGTGCGCACTTTCACTTCTTAGCTTTCGGCCTGAGTTGAGCTACTCGGCTTCATGGTCAGAATGAGTTATCCGGCCAACTAAGTGATAGGCATGCGTTCAACATGACATGAGGACATACAGTGAATCGGTCGTTAACCGACATAGACTAGGATAGATCCACACCCAAGACCTCCATGCATTGTTGCTTCTCTATCGACATCCCGTCCAGTCTTCTTTTTATTCATCAACACTTGGTTATTTCCACAGTAGCAAATATAGACAACTGTGCTTTGGTATCCACCTATATCTTGCAGGTGACAGGAAATCACCCCAACTTCTACCGATCTAAGCACTGCTAAGCATACATTTGATACTGGACCTACATAGGGTTCAAGGTATATTTCTGGACAAGGTAGTTCTATGCATCCAGTGGTTCCAATCAACTCTTATATCCTAATGCATCAAACATAAAGGACTCAAGTGATATTTGTAAAAACATAGGAGGTTTAGAATGCTCTAGGGCTTGCCTGAGATCCAACACTAGGTTAGTGTTTGTTAGATGACACTCGCTAGGTGAGTATCTCCCATCTCGACACTTGCTTAGTCCTTCCATCTTCGGGATAGGTCCACCATACACCGTCTTCGGGTTCGGCTTCAACATCACGTCCTTCATGTGGTTCATCTAGCATACCTAGATGAGATGCAAGATGAAAGTGCATGACTATGAAGAATGGTAATATGAGATGAATCACATAATAGCAGTCAAGGCAAACATAAGATCATGCAAGACATATGCACCTAGAGTTATTTAACAAAACATCACATAGCCTATTATAGAGGGATAGTAAGCATATTAGGCATGGCACACAAGTGAACTTAAGTTCAGATATTGGACCCATGCATCGATCAAGAACTAACCAACATGTTTAGCCAAAACAAGAGCAAGCTAAAGCAATCGCCTAGCACATGTATAGAAATCTGGACAGCAGTCACTTGTTTAAACCATAACTGGAGATATAAGCATCCAACAAGGGTGACCTTAGACTTTCTGGAAATCTAATGAAATTGCTTACAACATTATTATTATCACCAAAAGCTTATTCCGAAGCTAAATAGGTCAAACATGCCAATGTTTCAGATCTGCACAGAACTAGGACAGAAAAGTAGTAGTAATTTCAAAAATGCATAACTGGGGTTAAAGACATCCAACAAGCATGAACCTTAACTTTATAGAAATATTATTAAATTATCTAAAACATGTTTATTATCATCATAGGGTGATTCCACAATTAACAAGGTCAATCAAGCACAATTGAGCACCTCTGTCTAGACTTGGACAGATTCTGCCATGCAACTTCACAAGCTTATAACTAGAGCTCTAAAACACCAAAAGGGGTGATCTAGGATAATTTGGAAAGCTTAAGGAAAGAACTATAACTCTTATATTATCACTAAGACATGATTTCATACTTAACTTGGTCAAACAATAAAATCCTTCAAATCTGCACAGAACATAGACCAAACATGAGAGATCATTTGTCAAATTCATAACTCCTAAACTATCAGGCCTATGGTCATGCAATTTGAATACAAGAAATATTATAAAATTATCTACAACTTTGGTATTCACTACAAACACAGCAAACATCATTTACACCATGAAAATAATTGCACAAGCAAAACTGCACATGCAGCCCAAACAACAGTGGTACAGAAAACTGATAGGAACTTTAGAGAAGCATAACATGAGTTTTAGACCTCCAACAAAAATGAATCATAACTTTTGAAAAAGTTATGAAGTTACCTACAACTTTCTTATTCTCGTCTTAAGATGATTCTACAGTTAACATGGTCAATTAATCCATCTCTATCCAAAACATGGACAGAATCTGATATGCAACTTTAAACAGCTATAACTAAAGTTTGACATGTCCAATAAATTTGGTTCTAGACTTTTTAGAAAGATAAATTCTAAACAACTTTGTTATAAACACCTAGAGCTAATTATATTACTAAAAAGTCCCCACAGTACCAATAAGGAAACCCTATATGGGTTTGGGCAGAACAGCCACAGAAATTTAAGCAACTATAATAAATCTACTTAACCAAAAATTATGATTTTTAGCTTTTTGAAAATCTTAAGAAAAGTACTACAACTCATTTATTGTAATAAAGGCATGATTCATAACATAACTGAGCCAATTAATACAAACATGCATGACTATTCAGAATAGGAGCAAAGCAACATAGGGCATTTGTTATTTTTATAGCTCTAAAACTATCAATCCTAAACTCCTAAATTTTTTATCATAGTATACACATAGCATCAGTAGCCTACCATAAAAATTTCACATTTATTTAAGCAAAACAACTACAGTTATGAAAAAGACAAGTACAACTAGTATTCAAAACCTAACCTGCATAAATCTATTTTTACAGCAAAATCTTTAAACTAAAACATGCCATATTATAGATCTACTGCATATATAATTTCACAAGGATTCCAAAAAGTCCACATTTGTTATTTTATGATTTTTTTCTACTAATTATTATGATTTTCCAAATTTTAGCACAGAAATCTGCAAAAGAAAAGATTAAACTAAAAAAGGAAAATACTTTTGCATTGGGAACCCTGGAGATCTCAGAAACCAACTAAGTCCATATATGTAAATATATGTGTCTGGCATTTATGCAAAGTGAACACATGAAAAAGCTTCTATATGCGATTCACCCCCTCTTCTTCAACCTCACACACAGAGTAGAGAAGGGAAGAGGGCCGGCCAACAGGGGGGGTGTCAGCCAGTGGCGGTGGCCAGCGAGGGCAGGGCTGGCTGGCCTAGCCACACCCATGCTTGGCCCTTGCTCGACCATAGCTGGCCTCGGCCTAACCACAGGCGCTGGTGGTGGTCTAGCGACGGCGGCTGTGGGCCAGCTCTGGCGACTGCGATGGCCGGGGAAGCGACGTGCCATGGTGGAGGATAAAGAAAGGAGCGGCAGGATGGAGCGAGTAGCAAGGTGTGGCACAACAGAGGGGCAAGGCGGTGGTTGGGAGGAGCTTTGCCGCTCAGTAATGGCAGCCATGGCCATGGCGCTAGCAGCAGAGCGGAGGAGGAGAATGGAGAGGGCAGGGGGCAGGGCTCGGGCTCGGACTCTCCAAAACGACGAGCGAGGGCGAGGTGGTGCACATGCAGCGAGCGCATGAAACCACACGGCGCTCGGCCCTGCACATGGTCGGCCATGAAAGCCATGTAGCACGGATTCAAAAATTCCAATTCTACCCCAAAAGTGCGACTGAACAACAATCTTTTTTCCTTTGTAACTCCTAATATGTTAAGTTTTGACATAAGATGTAGTAACAAATGTTGTAGAACTATATGAGGACTACAACTTTTCTTAAAGGTTTTTGATCTAACTCGGATTATATTGGAAGATAGAGAGCTGCAAAGTAGGGCTTGTGAAACTAAAAATTCAGTTTCAGTTAACCCAGACTTAGCAAATTTTCGAGCTCCCAAAACAACCATGGATTCCAACTTGAGGGCTCGGTTAGACAAAGTTAGAGACTGAACTAGGTCTTGACCTTTAAAACAAAGTTTATTCTACATAAGATGAACTACAACTTTTATTTAGGTTCCACCTTCATGCAAGCACTCTAAACAGTAGGTCCACACCAGTCAAAACCCTATCATGAAAAAGGACAATTCTAGCTATTCCAACAAGCATTTTCTGTTTTTGAAATCATTTTTGAACATTGAAACGTGCTCCAATAATGATGAGACTTGTTTTGTTGTTTACATCATAAGGTGTACTCCAAATCATATTAAGGAATCCACTTGAGCTGCGATGTAAATTTGGAAGATAAAATGTCACAAACTTGCCATCACGCTGCTATTGATCGAGGACTTAGAATATTTCTGAGAGCTCTAAAGGAGCACTGCATTCAAACTTGAGGCCACTATTTGAGCCACTTAGGAGTTGAATCAGGTCTTGGTCCAAAAATAAAGTTTGTTTTACTCCACTCAAACTTCAAGTTTTATTAAAGGTCAAACTTCATATCTGCTACATAAACCAATTCTTCATCTTGGTCAAAGTAGCATCTCGTTAACCCTGGAATTAGGGTTTTCGACCAATTGAGGCCTTTTATTGACATTTGTTCAACACGAACCCTTCATGACTTTTGTTGTAGAGTTCAATTAGAGTCATTTGGGCAAGGTAGCAAGGTTTGGTCGACATCTCATATTCCCATTTACTTAATAAAGCAATCCAAGAAAGATTATAACTTATCATTTCATGTGACTTCTTGATTCCAAACTTCATGAAACATTTCCACTAGTCAAGATGGATGCATGTTGATGTAATGTACATGAAATAAGCATGTTTAACATTACTCTTGCATAATCTTAAGAAGGGTACACATATAAGTAAAGGTGTGTTGTCCAAGTCTAAGTTGGAGCTCACTCTGGTAGATTTGATCTTGACACCTTCATCACCACTTAACATGTCATGTTTGAGATGAAACCCATTGCTTAACTGGTGACAAACACCTGTGGTGTTACAACCCTCCCCCCTTAAGAGAATCTCGCCCCAACATTCAGTGCGAAAGACTTTTAAGGGAAGAAAAACATGTCATCCATTTTCCAACATCAGTGATAGCCTTAGGCTACTTAACTTCGGAGTATTAGAGAGGCTAATTTAGTTAAGACACTTTCTAATACTTGCTCTTCGTAGTAAGTTATGTCTGAAGAATTTCCTTCATTGGCTTTCATGAAGTATTGTTACTTTGGGAGGAATCCAAGACATCACAATACTTCGTTCTCAGGATCCAGAGAGTACTACGGAGCATAAACTAACTACCCATAATATCTATTTCCCTAGTGAATATAGCATGGACCATGTGAACTTTGCACTAGACTGCAAGCTTTCTAAAAGCTACACATTATAATGGTTCCATGTTCATTCACAAAGTTTGAAAAGCAGTCCTCTACCAAAGTAGCTTGAGTACAACCTTTCATAAGGGATGAGATCATAGATGGGGTAAACATCCTCTAAGGCTATGAGAAACCGAGTGACCAACAGACAATATCTACGTCAGTCATAACCGTTCAATCACTCAGATGCCAACCGATGGAAAACTACATAATGTTCTATGTGTGCAATTCTCCTTCTCTAATGATAACACTTTATTATCTGAGTCCATTGAGTGAGCGGTGAATGCAATAGCCGACTCTATTGACTCAGTGTTTTCAATGATCATTAATTGGGGAATCCTTGTATCCAAGCGACAATAGTTATCTGTGTTGAATCTGAGGCAACCTCATGGGTAAAAACACATAGAATGTACCAAGGACAAGTCTACCATGGAAATCCTTATTGAAGAAGGATGTTAGCAAGGTCTAGAGGACAACAAAGGTTGTAGTTATTCACCATCGAGAGAAACAGTACACTACCAAGATCGAGTACAATTTTCCTTCATGGTGTTGTTGCACAGTAAATTGGATTGACTTGCACTGTAGCAAAACTAGCTTTGTTGGACTACATTTAACATTGAAGCTTTATTTCTAATGTTAATCAACAACTCATAATCATAATCTAAAATATGTTGTTTAACACTTTTGACTCAAAAATGCACAAATTGACTTGTAGAACACCTTGACTACTCACCCTTGTTGATACGAGTGGACAAAAGCAAGGCACAAAGGGATGCAAGGAGTCTTCTCTAGGGCATATAAAGTATTAACAATCATCACATTGCCAACATGACCTGAACTACAACACAACCTACTAATATGAGGGATGCAAGTAGTTAGCAGAGAAATCACAGATTCTATACCTCTCGGTAATTAGTTCATATCCTGCAAAACTACTACTCCATTGTGCACAAATTTTGGTAGGCATTTAAATCCAAGAGTCCTTTAACTACTAACCAAAATTCATCTCAAATGGACACTGTTTGACTATACAAACAAATCATCTACCAAAACTGCTTTGTTCTAAAATTTTGTGACCGAATTGTCAAAACATCTCTCAATCTGATGCTTTACTCAACCAATCCTCAAACCAACTTAAGACATCAAAGTACCTTAAGCGAGAAATGAGATTGTCAAGTGTTGTGGCAACCCAACCATGTTTGAGCCTCTAATCACCGACTTTGCTATTTCTTTGCTTAACATTGTTCTGTGAGATCTGGCCTTCATAGTTACCAAAGAGTCATTACCTAGCTAGATATTAACCTTCCTACTGGTAACTAATCGGTTATCTCTCAACACCAAAAAGGTTCTAAATCTTCACTCTTAACAATAAGAATTGTGGTCGAAGCATAAACAGATGGTCACTATTGAAGTCTACAGAAAGGGGTCACACCGAAGAAGGCCAGTTGATCATCTTGCACATAAAGGTCAAGACTTGGACAGAAAGCTCATAAGCACTAGGTGACCTATTATAGGACATAATATCCTATCCATTTATCATCCAACTAATAATTTGTCCAACTTTAAGTGTTGTGTGCCCTTTTGATCCAACGGGGATGACATAAGTTGCTCACTAGATGACCGACGTCATTACAAGGATAGCCAAGTAGAGTCACTTGTCTACCATCCCTTGCAGTCTATTTATGTTCATGTCAGCGACCTATTCTTCAAAGGTTATCCTTTGGATGATTCTAGAAGGAAATCCTATTGTATCTGGTTCGACATACAGATCTTCTGACAAGATAAGGAGAGATAACCAAGGAAGAGCTTACGTGAAAATAATACATCAATGCAGTTCTATAATGGATCATGACTAGGAACCTTGATACCAGCGAATGCCGAGCAGCACAACCTTGTGTGCGCACCCACAGGAGGCTCTTAGTTTTGTCGTGGCACCGTAGATCGCTAATCGTGGCACCATTACTGAACATACAACCCACGAGAATTTTTGCGTGGCACACATTTGGTTGCATAGGAGCAAGCACCATGAGAAGGAAGGATAGCAAACAAAGGTAGTCACAAGGTTAGGATTCAACAAGGAGGCGATCCAAAGATCAAAACACAGCACAAGAGAGCATAGCCTAATTGTCAAAGACAACTAAGTAGGGGACTCTTGCTTAATTTCCATATACACCTTGTGTCCACCAAGGTGATTACTAGGTAAAGATTAACATGAGATTTGGTCTTGCCGAGCAGCAACATGAGATCAAGACTGATAAACATCCAGAGACTTGAAAGAGTTGGAGACAAAACAAACGAGATTCAAGGGTTAGAGCCAATGCACTGACTAGGGATTCAGTTGATAAAGCAATGACATGATCTACGAGGAAAAAGGTTCTAAAGCTAGGATAGATAGTGATTAGCATTGCAGCAGATCATCTGTAGAAGGAGCAATGAGATCTAACAAGGATTTTTGAGCAGGATCCTCCCACACAGGAGCAGAACAACCACGACACATGCAAGCATTCAAGGGAACTAAGCTTGGGCCTAAGGTCAAGCAAAGGCATGGATAAAGGTCTTCGTAGCGCAATGTTCGAGGGCTAGAAACCACATGTATAGGCTCAGGCTTCTAAGAGAGAACTCAATTGGAGACGACAACCATGAGATTATCAAAACTTGGATGTTGTTCTAGGGTAGCGCTCTTCCACACTCGTATGCTTACCGAGGACAAAAGGGGTGACTGCTATGGCAATACCTAGATAATGAGCATCCACACATACATCATGGTCTTAAGCAAGCATTTTGAAACACTCAATCCAATTAGCTTAAAAGACTATTACTAAACACAAAGCTCGTACATAACAAGCAGTCATCTACAGCAACACCACTACCCATATCATGCAAAACATGGTGGTAAGGTACTATTATCTTTTATTTCCTTTTTACTGAGTAGATGGATATCTCTACAAAACAAGTTTTACTTACATTTAGCAATTTAGTTTTCAAAGGGGTGAAGTTTTTGTTAACTACTAACTTGTCATCTATTTCCTTTGAAAGCAAACATACTAGGCAAAGCTAATCACACACTATCTTCAAGCATAGCTATTCAAGCGGCATGGAACAAGGCATTTACCTAGCTTCACACAGGGAAGATAGTAACATCACATTGATCACAAGTTACTTAGTATTAGAATAAAGTGAGGGAAGCATATTTATGCACAAGCACAATCATGATGCATGCTCGTCCTTTTCGTCCTCATGAAATTGCTAGTCTAAGGTGAAAGGTCCTAATGGCTAGAGGGGGGGGGTGAATAGCCTAATAAAATTTTCTACAACAACACTTAACAAATCGGTTAGACAATTATGAGGCGAAGCAAGTGTTGTGCTAGCCTACTAAAAATGCAAGCCACCTACCACAATTTTAGTTTCTATTGTCCCTAACCACACAATAGCTATGGCACTACACTAAGTTAGTGTGCTCTCAAAGACTAACTAAAGAGCCACACTAACCAAACTAACAAGCTCTCACAACTAGCTACACTAAAGAGCTTGATAACTAGTTTGCGGTAATGTAAAGAGAGAGAGCAAGATAATTATACCGCCGTGTCGAGGAGTGAACCAATCAATCACAAGAATCAATATCAATGAAGACCAATCACCTTGGAATCAAATGATGAACACAATGATTTTTACCGAGGTTCACTTGCTTGCCGGCAAGCTACTCCTCATTGTGGCGATTCACTCACTTGGAGGTTCACGCGCTAATTGACATCACATGCCAAACCCTCAATAGGGTGCTGCACAACCAACACAAGATGAGGATCACACAAGCCATGAGTAATCCACTAGAGTACCTTTTGGCTCTCTACCGAGGAAAGGTCAAGAACCCCTCACAATCACCACGATCGGAGCCGGAGATAATCACCAACCCTGCTCGATGATCCTCACTGCTCCAAGCTGTCTAGGTGGCGGCAACCACCAAGAGTAACCAGTGAATCCGCAGCAAAACACGAACACCAAGTGCCTCTAGATGCAAACACTCAAGCAATGCACTTGGATTCTCTCCCAATCTCACAAATATGGTGAATCTATGATGGAGATGAGAGGGAGGCTTTGGCTAAACTCACAAGGTTGCTATGTCAATGCAAATGGCCAAGAGGGTGAGCTTGAGCTGGCCATGGGGCTTAAATAGAAGTCCCCACAAAATAGAGCCGTTGTACCCCTTCACTAGGCACAATACGGGGTGACCGGATGCTTTGGTCATATTGACTGGACGCTGGACCTTAGCGTCCGATCACGCGATGCGTGCCACGTGTCCCCTCTCTTCAAATGTCGATCGCCCGATCTCAATGGTCAAGTGATGATCAGACGCAATAGCTCAAAGTGACCGGACGCTGAACCCCAGCATCTGGTTGTTTCCAGTAAGCATCCAGAGATGACTTTTCATGACTGGACACGTCCGGTCATGCTCGACCGAACTCACCCAGCGTCTGGTCACACGGTGACTCTTCTATGCGCTGCCATATCAGCAGGACCGGACATACCCCTCCAATGTCCGGTCACTAAGTGACCCAGCATCTGGTTAGAGACTGACACTAGCGTCTTCGCTGCTTCTTTTGACCGAACGCGCCGGTCCTACCGAGACTAGCATCTGGTCACTTACAGTGACCTCCATCTTTTCTATCTAGGGTGCCGGTGGCACCATCGGACTGTCTGCACTCTATAGGCGGATACTCCACCGGTGAAGTTCCTAACCCTTGCTCAAATGTGCCAACCACCAAGTGTATCACCTTGTGCACATGTGTGTTAGCATATTTTCACAAACATTTTCAAGGGTGTTAGCACTCCACTAGATCCTAAATGCATATGCAATGAGTTAGAGCATCTAGTGGCTCTTTGATAACCGCATTTCGATACGAGTTTCACCCCTCTTAATAGTACGGCTATCAATCCTAAATGCGATCACACTCACTAAGTGTCTTGATCACCAAAACAAAATGGCTCCTACCATTTATACCTTTGCCTTGAGCCTTTTGTTTTTCTCTTTCTTCTTTTCAAGTCCAAGCACTTGATCATCACCATGGCATCACCATCATCATGTCATGATCTTCATTTTCTTCATCACTTGGAATGTGCTACCTATCTCATGATCACTTGATAAACTAGGTTAGCACTTAGGGTTTCATCAATTAACCAAAACCAAACTAGAGCTTTCATAAGGTGGCAATCACATTCTATGTCGGTGGCATAACACGTACTCTCTCGATATATAGCTAGTCATCAGCTACATTCAATCTACACATTCGTGGTTAGCGTACCTGTAGAAGGATTTCATTTTAGCCCAACCCCATAATTATATATGCAGAAATGAAAATCTAGACTCTAGGTTGCAAGCTAAATACTTCCATATATATATACCCATATATATACTTCCGTATCAAAGCTACCCGATCATTAAATTTGCTACCCACAATTAAATACGCACCATACACACATGCAAGCATACATATACAGTGATATCAAAGCTAGCTCTCCCCGACCGCACGCTCACACTTGTGGTCATGTCACTCATCAACTTACCTTCTTACCTAGGCATAGAGGTATAGTGATCCATACATTACCATTCAAGTGAACGGTAGCCATACAATAGCACGCTGTTTGGACGATGAAAGTAAAAACCCCCCATGTTAGTACTTAGATAGCCACCTAATAGTCCTTAACTAGGCATAAAGGAGGATGTCGCTAGCATAGTTTTGCAAATTAGTTTTAACAAATTTGTCTGTACCTAAAGTTTTAGTTAAAATAGGCTTTTTAAAACCAAAACTTTGTTTTTAAAACAATGTACATGATAGTATATGCTTAATCTTGCTCTGATGCCAGCTATGACAGAACTATCCAATTTATACAAGATCAAGTACGGCTGTCCCAACTAACACATTGACACGCGCATACTTTCACTTATATAAACCCGGTAGTCCGTCGAGTGTCACGAAGGACCTCGGTAAATCAACATCACAACCAAGATCGCATGATTAAGCAAATACACATCACATACACAGAGTTGCACTAGAAATAATATTACAAATGGGTTCACAAATACTAGTACAAGTTTAGGTTTCAAAACCAATTAGTGAAAAACAACGTAGCTTTCAAATGATTACATTAATATAAGTTCCAAGTACATTGCTGGCATAAGTGACATCCTCTGATAAAAGCATATAGATAAGAAGTAAATATAGAGTCACCGAGCCCACCGGTGGTTAGCCACCATCTTCAGCAGGCCAAGAACTTCACCTGCAACATGGTGGGATAAACCCTGAGTACTTGAATGTACTCAGCTAGACTGACCCATCATAAACCAGAAATAAAGTGACACCAAGGAGTATGCAAGGCTTTATAGGTGGAGCTACCTTGATAAAATTTTGCATAAAAGCCACTAGTTGAGCTATACATTTTACAATTCGGTAACCAAGTTAATTATAGCTATCCATCTCTAGATTAGCAACTAACATGTGCCAAACATGTGGGATATCATTTAGTAATAGGCAATAGTAACCATAGCCGGTGTAGTAATGTGAGTATCATCATCATAACCATCAAGTTTCCATTAAGTTACTCTACGTTGCCGCTACTCAGTCAAGTTCTCACTATCCGGGAGAGACGGCAATTTGAATCAATTCCTACCCAGCTGGGGAATTATTCCTAACACACACCCAAGCAACCTGATCAGTGGTCACCTCGGGTCATCTTTGGGACAGCTTAGGAACAAATTCATGGGTCCGAGTAGCGCCACACTCTCAGGGAATCCACTCTGCCAAGACGTTAATCTACCCTTTGGACTTACACCAATGGCTCCCCACATATCCTTACTACCACCAGAGTGCGCACTTTCACTTCCTAGCTTCCGACCTGAGTTGAGCTACTCGACTTTGCTGTTGGAATGAGTTATCCGACCAACTAACTGATAGGCATGCGTTCAACATGACATGAGGACATACAGCGAATTGATCCTTAACCGACACAGACGGGGATAGATCCACACCCAAGATCTCCATGCCTTGTTGCTTCTCTATCGACATCCCACCCAATCTCCTTTTTATTCATCAACACATGGTTATTTCCATGATAGCAAATATAACCAACCGTGCTTTGGTATCCACCTATATCTCGTAGGTGATAGGAAATCACCCGACTTCTACCAATCTAAGCATTGCTAAGCATACATTCGATACTCGACCTACATAGGGTTCAAGGTATATTTCTGGACAAGGTAGTTCTATGCATCAAGTGGTTCCAAACAACTCTTATAACCTAATGCATCAAACATAAAGGACTCAAGTGATATTTGTAAAAACATAGGAGGCTTAGAATGCTCCGGGGCTTGCCTAGGATCCAATACTAGGTTAGTGTTTGTTAGACGACACTTGCTAGGCGAGTATCTCCCATCTTGGCACTTGGAGTTTGTTAGACGACACTCGCTAGGCGAGTATCTCCCATCTCGGCACTTGCTTAGTCCTTCCATCTTTGGGATAGGTCCACCATACACCGTCTTTGGGTTCGGATCCAACATCATGTCCTTCATGTGGTTCATCTAGCATACCTAGATGAGATGCAAGATGCAAGTGCATGAATATGAAGAATGGTAATATGAGATGCATCACATAATAGCATTCAAGGCAAACATAAGATCATGCAAGACATAGGCACCTAGAGTTAGTTAATGAAACATCACACAACCTATTATAGAGGGATAGCAAGCATACTAGGCATGGCACACAAGTGAACTTAAGTTCAGATATTGCACCCATGCATCCATCAAGAACTAACCAATATGTTTAGCCAAAACAAGAGCAAGCTAAAGCAATCACCTAGCACATGTATAGAAATCTAGACAGTAGCACAGCAGTCACTTGTTTTAACCATAACTAGAGATATAAGCATCCAACAAGGGTGACCCTAGACTTTCTAGAAATCTAATAAAATTTACAACATTGTTATTATCACCAAAAGCTTATTCCAAAGCTAACTAGGTCAAACATGCCAATATTTCAGATCTGCACAGAACTAGGACAGAAAAGTAGTAGTAATTTTAAAAATGCATAACTAGAGTTAAATACATCAAACAAGCATGAACCTTAACTTTATAGAAAGCATATTAAATTATCTATAACATGTTTATGATCATCATAGGGTGATTCCACAATTAACAAGGTCAATCAAGCATCATTGAGCATCTCTATCTAGACTTGGACAGATTCTACCATGCAACTTCATAAGCTTATAACTAGAGCTCTAAAACACCAAAAGGGGTGATCTAGGATAATTTGGAAATCTTAAGGAAAGAACTATAACTCTTATATTATCACTAAGACATGATTTCATACTTAACTTGGTGAAACAATGAAATCTTTCAAATCTGCACATAACATAGACCAAACATGAGAGATCATTTGTCAAATTCATAACTCCTAAACTATCAGGCCTATGGTCATGAAATTTGAACACAAGCAATATTATGAAATTATGTAAAACTTTGATATTCACTGCAACCACAACAAACATCATTTACATCATGAAAATAATTGCACAAGCAAAACTGCACAAGCAGCCAAAACTGTAGGGGTATTGAAAATTGATAGGAACTTCAGAGAAGCATAACTAGAGTTCTAGACCTTCAACAAACATGAATCATAACTTTTTGAAAAACTTATGAAGTTACCTACAACTTTATTATTCTCATCTTAAGATGATTCTATAGTTAACAAGGTCAATTAATCCAATAAATGCATCTCTATCCAAAACATGGATAGAATCTAATATGCAACTTTAAACAGCTATAACTTGAGTTCCACAGGTCCAATAAATGTGGTTCTAGACTTTTTATAAAGCTTAGAAAATTATAAACAACTTTGTTATAAACATCTAGAACTAATTCTATTATTAAAAAGTCCCTACAGTACCAACAAGGCAACCTTGTCTGGGTTTAGGCAGAAATAGCTACAGAAACTTAAGCAACTATAACTAAAAATCTACTTAACCAAAAATTACGATTTTTAGCTTCTTCAAAAGCTTAAGAAAATTAATACAACTCATTTATTGTCATCAATGCATGATTCATAACATAACTGAGCCAATTAATACAAACATGCAGGCCTATTCAAAATAGGAGCAAAGCAACATAGGGCATTTGTTATTTTTATATCTCTTAAACTATCAATCCTAAACTCCTTAAATGATTACCACAGTATACACATAGCATCAGTAGCCTACCATAAAAATTTCACATTTATTTGAGGACAACAACTGCAGTTATGAAAAAGACAAGTACAACTAGTATTCAAAACCTAACCTGCATAAATCTATTTTTATAGCAAAATCTTTAAACTAAAACATGTCATATTATGGATCTACTACATAGATAATTTCACAAGGATTCCAAAAAGTCCACATTTATTATTTTACAATTTTTCAAAAAATTTCTTTTACCTATGTTTTTATGAGCACAAAACAATTAATAGAAATCATTTTGCTCTTTTTAGAAAGTAGCTAATTTTAGGGTGTTACAGCTACCACATGTAGGTTGTTTTGGTTTTCCTATGTCAGGGAATCACTAACAAAGTTGTTGTATGTAGCACATTTGGAGTTGGCCATTGTTTTCATCAACTTGGTGCTAAGGCCTCTCTTAAAACTTTCAATCTTCTTTGCTTCTGTTTCAACTAATTCTGGGGCATAGGAGGACAAGTTATTGAATGCATGCATATACTCTATAAGAGTCTTGGTCCCTTGGGTGAGATTCATGAACTCAGCTGCCTTCATGCACATCTACCTCAGGGGAATATGATGCCCCCTAAATGCTGCCTTGAATTGATCCCAGGTGACAATTGCATTTGTAGGTAGGGAAGACAGATAATGGGTCCACCGGATTCCTGCTAGCCCCTGCAACTGATGTGATGCATACTCTGCCTTCATGGGTCAGTGACTCTCAACAAGCAGAACTTTTTCTCAATTGTATTCCACCACTCGTCTGCTTGGAGCAGTTCTTCTGCCTCTTTGAAGACCGAAGGCTTAGTGTCCTAAAAATCCTTGAAGGAGCTATACTGGTTTGGTTCAGGCCCTTGGTTTTGCTGGTGGGTGCAAGCAGTATTCTGTGCAATGAGGCGTAGTGTTTCTTCCATCACTCTTTGATTCTCCAAAAATTGCACAAAAATTCATTCACGGAGGGTGGCAGTGGTGGTGGTAGGTCACCATCATCGCCACCATTTTGGCTGGTACTAGCCCTAGCCCGTATGTGAGGCATCTGCAAAATTACGACAATAACTGATTATTGGATGATGTCAAGAGATTGTATAAGAATTTTATAATCATGCCAAACTGATATTACTAGAGAGAATCTTAAATTCATACAATAAAATAGAGGCACATTAATTCATTCTCCCAATATAACATCAGCAATTTGAACACTTATCGTCCTCGCAACGCGTTAACATGCATGTCACATTTCACCAGCAAAACAAAACTAGGATTAAATTAAAATTCCAACCATCATGGACCAACATGCAAGGTTCCAATGTTACATTAATGAGACATCTAAAGATCAAAACTTAAATCACATGTCCATTACATAAAAGATCGAAAAAGATAAGGAGCTAGCGCATCTAAATAAGCACTATAGCTAAGTTATGCCTCAGAGTGGTCACTGTCAACACCAGACATAGCATTTGCATCATCATTGTTCACAAGCACAAGTTGTTCTTCCTCTTCCTCTTCCCAACTATCAACTTCCACGAACATTTCTAGATCATCCTCTTCTTCTTCCATGGCTACTTGGGGAGGAATAGGATTAATGACGTTGTTGAGGCAATGAACATCATGCTGAAGCTCCGTAATGGTGTTCTAGTGCTCCTGAATCTGATGCCCGTACTCCACCTCCCTCCGATGGTAGTCATTCTCCAACCGCCCTGCTAGAACTATAGTCCTAGTCCTAGCCTCCTATCTAGCCTCTACAAGACGATAGGCCTCATCCCTTTGCTTGATGGCCTACACCCTCTGAGCATGAGCGGCCCGTGTCTCTGCCTATGCTACATTCCTATCTACAACAACATTCTCCATCTGAGTCTGGATGGCTCCCAACGCTGTATGAGCATCAGCAGTGTCCCAAAGAGCTTCCCTAGCTATCTTCTTATGCTTATGCACATGCTTTTTTATCCTTCACTATACTTCCCCAGCTTCCATGAGTTTGTTCACATAGATGTTATAAGACTCTTGCTAGAAATAGCGGGCATCCTCTCGGGCATAAAACATCTACATGATAGCGAACATAGCACTCATAGCAGGACTCGAGCTCTGTGACCGCTCATCATGGTCCCACACCATAGAAACATGGTCATGCTGCCTTCAAACTACCATAGCTAGATCCACCTAAGGAATAGATCCCACTACATTGTTGGTGAGTGAATCACCATACTACTAACAAAGTGTGCTCAAGATCTCAAAGGCTGCCACTTGAGCGCCTTCCCAAGGGGTTCTTCCCTCAGACTCCGCTTTCTAGCCCTAGTACTACAATGCTCGTGTACAAGCTAGGATGGACACTTGCACCTCATACTAGGGTTCCTCTTGCACATGCCTCTGTGTCCAAAAGTATTAGGGCGGCTCTATGTACCCCACAAAATGCAACACTCTCTAGAGCAAGGCAGGTGTGCCAAAGATACCCAAGAACGCCTTGTTCCCTTCCGATGGGTAATATGCTGCCATCTGTAGCAAAAATGGTGCAACTCTCATGAGAACAACATTATAATAGAAAAGAGTTACTTAACCAAATAAGAAACTTATAAGGGGAGGAACAATGCAAGTACGTAATGAATGATTTATCATGATGCATGCACGTTCCATACATCCTCACAAACTTAGGAAAATTGAAACTTCTAGCGACATACACGGTGGCATACATATGTTCTCTCATTAATAACATAACTAGTCAGGCTACAGGTTTTGTTGTTAGCGTACCTGCACAAGAGTTTCATTTCAGCCCAACCCCACAATTATATAAATACATAAATCAAAATCTGGTCTCTAGGTTGAATACTAAATACTTCCATATATATATACCCATATATATACTTCCATATCAAAGCTACCCAAAATTAAATACGTCCCATATATACATATAAATATGCATATACAGCCATATCAAAGCTAACCCACAATTAAATACCTTAGTATATATATATATATATATATATGAGACATATATATACTTCAGTATCAAAGCTACCTCTCCCCTTGGACTGCACGCTCACAACTTACGGTCATGCCACTCATCATCTTACCTTGGGCGTAGATTTGAGTCATACATTACCACTCAAGTGAATGGCATCCATACAATAGCACACCATATGGATGATGAAAATAAAACCCCCATGTTAGTACTTATTTAGCCACCTGAAATCCTTAACTAGGCATAAGGGAAATGATCACTGGCACACCTTAGATTCAAATTTTAGATTTGAATACCTATATATATATATATAGCTATAAGTTACTAAAAACTAGTTTTTGTAAAACAAAGACTTTTGTTTTAAATACACATATGGCAATAATGTTGAATCTTGCTCTGATACTAGCTATAATAGAATCGTCCAATTTATAAGAGCACAAGTATAATGGTAGCCCGCAAGTAGTCCCACTATCATACTTGAGCCCATATAAACTCGGTAGTCTGTCGAGTACCACTAATGGTCTTGATTCATCATCAACATACAACCAAGATCATACATGATTCAACATACATGCCACATATATCTCACAGGTAACAGGAAATATAGCCAACCATGGTTCAGTGTCCACCTATATCTCGCAGGTGATAGGAAATCACCCGACTTCTACCAAGCTAAGCATTGCTAAGCAGTTATTTGATCCTAGACCTACATAGGATTCAAGGTATATTTCTGGACAAGGTAGTTCTATGCATCAAGTGTTTTCAATCAACTCTTATAACCTAATGCATCAAACATAAAGGACTCAAGTGATATTTTATAAAACATAGGTGGCTTATAATGCTCCGGGGCTTGCCTTTTAGGAAAGAAGTTGGTCGGTGGTCAAGGCACTCTGGAAGTTCCTCAGTAGCTAGCTCCTTGCCTTTGGGAGCTACTGGCTATGGTGTCTCCTAATTCTCCTCCACCTCTTCTTTGAATTCTAGTAGGGTTACTCCTTCGAACGATCCTATATGTATTAGCATAAAATAAGATATCATGGATGCATAGATAATGGCATGGATGATGTGATATGATAAAATGCAAACTCATAAGTGTCCTTAACAGTAATGTATTAAAGTGATAACAACATAATTTTTTTACTGAGTAGGTGCATATCTCCTCTCTAGTAATTAACCAAATTTCCATTTAAGCAATTTCTGGATTACAAAACAGCAGCCACTTGTTTTGACCATAACTGGAGTTTTACACATCCACATAATATGATCTTGGACTTTCTGGAAATCTTATAAAATTGTCGACAACTTTCTTATAATCATCTTAAGATGACTCAGTAGCTATCTAGGTCCCCAATAGCCTACTATATAAATTTTATGCCATTTGAATTAGTATAGCAACCTCTACAAAAATGACAAGTTGCATAGGCTTATTTTAGCAAAAATAGTTTAGCCTAGTGAAAAGTGTCAAGCAATAGATTTCCTATTTTCCTTACTTTCATCCTAGCATCAGAACATTGTGTAGAAATTTGCATGATCATAAGTTATGTATATTTACCCCTATTAATTTCACTAGAAACTAGCAATTAATCAAGGTTAAATAGTAAGACCATGTTTCAAGTATGCCTACTATAGGTTTAGTAATTTTCCAATCTAGAGCATGTCAACACAAGACCAACAAAATTGGAATCATAATTTTAGAACTTCCCTAGCTCAAGTTATATATTTTACAAGATAGAAACAAATTTAAAAGCACTTTACTAGCTTAATTTAATTCACATAGAAAACTACTCCAAACAGCACGTTTCATATTTTTATCAAATAGTACATTTCAAGATGAAGCTAACAAAATTTAGTTCACTCCATTTGGATACTCCTAACTCTAGATATGATTTTTACAAGTTTGCTACAAAATCCATGAAAACAAATAAAGAAATTCACTCAAAAATCTGAAATATACTACATACACCCGGTCTATACACCCATTGTGGCTGACAGCAGGGACCCACGGTCAACGTGACCCACATGTTAGTGACATAGGAGTATGGCGCGGTGTTTGACCGGCCATATCTCATCAGCAGCGAGGTCACCGGTAGGGAGGTCACCACTGACATGCTTCCCTCGACACCCCGCATCGACTAGTACCCGAGATTGACTCAGCACATCACTGGAGTGACCTCATCAGCGAGAATGGATGCTCGGTGGTGGTGCGTGGTGGTGGACTCGCTGACTTCGGCAAAGATGTGACCAAGCAAGCATGGCTACGGCTTCTACGAACCCTAGCGGAGCTCTACGGTGCGGATCGAGCCATGGTGAAGCGGTGGTGAGCTCCAGCCATGTGCATGGTGGCACGGTGGTGCATAGCACATGTGGCAAAGCTTGCCATTCCAATGAGACGGTGGTTGGTGATGGGTCTCCATCATAGGAGAAGGTGCTATGGGTCACGGCGGTCTGCCACTTGATTTGACCATAACTTGAGTTTTACACATCCAAATAATATGATATTGGACTTTCTAGAAAGCTTATAAAATTGTCTACAACTTTATTATAATCATCTTAAGATGACTCAGTAGATATCCAGGTCAAATAATTCAATCTTTTAGATTCGTCTAGAGGATAAGCAATTCTGATAGCAGACTTTTAAAAGCTATAATTTTGAAACCGTTAGGCCTATGAGCATAAAATTTTTGGACAAGCTAGATGAGTAAGTTATCTACAACTTTGTTATTGACAAGTTTCGCAGAAAAGATCATTAGCATCATGAATTGGTCACCATAACAGAAACTAGTCATGCATCCATCTAGTTGAATTATAAAGCAATAATTAACTAGCTGCCTATAACCAATTAATTCCAAGCACAAATACATATCAATAGATCATATGCATCACAAGCACCATAGAAAACATCATGGTTAAGCCCAGATAATTTACTTATTTGCATTTATTAATTTCCTTATATCATAAGGTGATTTAAAGGATAAATATTTCCATTGCTGAATAAATTCTGTGAAAATTATAGTAGCTTCCAAATGTCCCCAATAGCCTACTATATAAATTTTATGCCATTTGAATCAGTATAGCAACCTCTACAAAAATGACAAGTTGCATAGGCTTATTTTAGCAAAAATAGTTTAGCCTAGTGAAAAGTGTCAAGCAATAGATTTCCTATTTTCCTTACTTTCATCCTAGCATAAGAACACGATGTAGAAATTTGCGTGATCATAAGTTATGTATATTTACCCCTATTAATTTCACCAGAAACTAGCAATTAATCAAGGTTAAATAGTAAAACCATGTTTCAATATGCCTAGTATAGGTTTAGTAGTTTTGCTATCTAGAGCATGTCAACACAAGACCAACAAAATTAGAATCATAATTTTAGCACCTCCCTAGCTCAAGTTATGCATTTTACAACATAGAAACAAATTTAAAAGCACTTTAATAGCTTAATTTAATTCACATAGAAAACTACTCCAAACATCAATTTTCATGCTTTTATCAGATAGTACATTTCAAGGTGAAGCTAACAAAATTTGGTTCACTCCATTTGGACACTCTTAACTCTAGATATGATTTTGGCAAGTTTGTTACAAAATCTGTGAAAACAAATAAAGAAAATCACTCAAAAATCTGAAATATACTACGTACACCCGATCTATACACCCATTGTGGCTGACAGCAGGGGCCCGTGGTCAACGTGACCCACACGTCAGTGACATAGGAGTATGGCGCGATGTTTGACCGGCCATATCTCATCGGCGGCGAGGTCACCGGTAGGGAGGTCACCACCGACGTGCTTCCCTCGACACCCCGCGTTGACTAGTACCCAAGATTGACTCAGCGCATTGGAGTGACCTTGTTAGCGAGCATGGTAGCTTGGCAGCGGCGCACGGTGGCAGACTCACCAACTCCGATGAAGATGTGACCAAGCAAGCACGGCTATGGCTTCTACGAACCCTAGCAGAGCTCTACGGTGCGGATCAAGCCATGGTGAAGCGGCGGCGAGCTCCGGCCACGTGCATGGCAGCACGGTGGTGCACAGCGCACGCGGCGGCGCTTGCCATTTTGATGAGACGGTGGTTGGTGACGGGTCCTCCATCATAGGAGAAGGTGCTATGGGTCACTTTACACATCCAAATAATATGATCTTCGACTTTCTGGAAAGCTTATAAAATTGTCTACAACTTTCTTATAATCATCTTAAGATGACTCAGTAGATATCAGGTCAGACAATTCAATCTTTCAGATCTATCCAGAGGACAAGCAAATCTGACAACAGACTTTTAAAAGTAATAATTTTCAAACCATTAGGCCTATGACCATAAAATTTTTGGACAAGCTATATTAGTAAACAACTTTGTTATTGACAAGTTTTGTAGAAAAGATTATTATCATAATGAATTGGTCACCATAACAGAAACTAGTCATGCATCCATCTAGTTGAATTATAAAGCAATAATTAACTAGCTACCTATAACCAATTAATTCCAAGCACAAATACATATCAATAGATCATATGCATCACAAGCACCATAGAAAACATCATGGTTAAGCCCAGATAATTTACTTATGTGCATTTATTAATTTCCTTATATCATAAGGTGATTTAAAGGATAAATATTTCCATTGCTGAATAAATTCTGTGAAAATTACAGTAGCTTCCAAATGTCCCCAATAGCCTACTGTATAAATTTTATGCCATTTGAATCAGTATATCAACCTCTACAAAAATGACAAGTTGCATAGGCTTATTTTAGCAAAAATAGTTTAGCCTAGTGAAAAGTGTCAAGCAATAGATTTCCTATTTTCCTTACTTTCATCCTAGCATAAGAACACGGTGTAGAAATTTGCATGATCATAAGTTATGTATATTTACCCCTATTAATTTCACCAGAAACTAGCAATTAATCAAGGTTAAATAGTAAAACCATGTTTCAAGTATGCCTACTATAGGTTTAGTAGTTTTCCTATCTAGAGCATGTCAACACAAGACCAACAAAATTGGAATCATAATTTTAGCACCTCCCTAGCTCAAGTTATGCATTTTACAACATAGAAACAAATTTAAAAGCACTTTAATAGCTTAATTTAATTCACATAGAAAACTACTCCAAACATCAATTTTCATGCTTTTATTAGATAGTACATTTCAAGGTGAAGCTAACAAAATTTGGTTCACTCCATTTGGACACTCTTAACTCTAGATATGATTTTTGCAAGTTTGCTATGTGAAAACAAATAAAGAAAATCACTCAAAAATCTGAAATATACTTCATACACTCGGTCTATACACCCACTATGGCTAACAACAGGGGCCCGCGGTCAATGTGACCCACATGTCAGCGACATAGGAGCAGGGCACGATGTTTGATCGACCATATCTCACTTGCGGAGAGGTCACCACCGATGTGCTTCCCTTGACACCCCGCGTCGACTGGTATCCGTGATTGACTCAATGCATCACTAGAGCGACCTTGTCGGTGAGCATGGCAGCTCAGTAGCGATGCACATAGGTAGACTCATCGACTCTAGCGAAGATGTGACCAAGCAAGCATGGTTATGGCTTCTATGAACCATAGCGGAGCTCTACGGTGCAGATCGAGCCATGGTGAAGCAGCGGTGAGCTCTGGCCAGATGCATGGCGGCACAACGGCGCATAGCGCACGCAGTGGTGCTTGCCATTCTGACAAGATGGTGGTTGGTGATGGGTCTCTGTCATAGGAGAAGTTGCTATGGGTCATGGTGGTGCGGAGACAAACACAGGATGGGGAAGACAGGGTCTATGTGGTGTCGGCCATGGCGAGCTTGAGCTCGTAGCCATGGTGGGCGCGCATGGTACGGTCATGTGTTCCCACATGGCGATGATGGTAGTAGTGAAACTGGCTACGGTGTGAGCTTCTATGACCTAAGACGGTGATGAACCAAGGAAGAAGGAGGTTGGAAGAGCAGTGGAGATGGCTGGCCACGATGATCTTAGAGCTTAGCGACACTCCGTGGCCATGGCAGTGATGCCGACTCACAATGTGTCCTCACCTAGGCTCGGATGACTACAATGATGGGTCAGGGAGGTAGAGGAGATGTTGGCAGAGCTATGGGCATGATGGATTAGATGGTGTTGCAGCAAGGACGGCATGCGGGCATAGCAGAGGCGCTCGATAATGGTGACAACATGGCTGCTTGCTCTGCTTGCGTGGAGAGGGAGAGGAAGAGAGTAAGGGTGCACTACCATGCAAATAATCTATGTTATAGTTCAACTTTAGTCAAAGTAGGATCATGAAAAATGACATTATGAGTAAACTAGGACTTAGAAACAAATTTGGCCCATGTCATGAATACAAACATTGTTCCATTTTCCATCCTAGATATGTCTAAGGTGTTTTTGTGACCTCACAAATATCTCTCACATTGGTCACACATGATCACAAGCATATGTAAGTATATAAGCAACATCACATGTGATAAGACAAGGTGAATGAAATGAAACTTCGCATGCTCATGCTTATGAATGCTTGGATGATGCTTGTGCTCATGAAATGCAAGTGCCAAATACAATGCTTAACACTTGGGGGTTACAACAATAAATCCTAAGAAAATTATAGTAGCCTACATATAACTCCAATAGTCTATTGTACAAATTTCATGCCATTTGGATAAGTATAGCAACCCCTACAAAATGACAAGTTACATAGGATTATTTTAGCAAAAATAGTTTAGCCTAGTGAAAATTGTAAAACAATAGATTTCATATTTTTCTTACTTTCATCCTAGCATAAGAATACTATGTAAAAATTTTCATGATCATAAGTTATGTATATTTACCCCTATTAATTTCACCAGAAACTAGCAATTAATCAAGGTTAAATAGAAAAACCACATTGCAAGTATGCCTACTATAGTTTTAGTATTTTTCCTAGCTAGGCATGTCAACACAAGCCCAACAAAATTGGAATCACATTTTTAGGCTTTCCCTAGCTCAAGTTATGCATTTTACAAGATAAAAACTATTTTAAAAGCACTTAACAAGCTTGATTTAATTCCCCTAGAAAAATACCCCAAACAGTAGGTTTTACATTTTTATTAAATAGTACACTTCCTAATGAATCGAACAAAATTTGGTTCACTCAATTTGGACACTCCTAGCTCTAGATATGAACTTTTGAAGTTTGAATCGATTTTTGAAAAAGAATAAAGAAAACATTTAAACCTAAATTGCTACGTGCACCTGGTTCACTACACCCACTGCAATTGACTGCTAGGCCCCACAAGTCAATGGGCCCCACTTGATAGGCACACAGAGTTGGGCATGGCGGTTGACCGGCCATAGCTCGTCGATGGTGAGGTCACCGCCATGAGGTCACCACCATCGTGTTCCCCATCCCCATGTGCATCTACTAGTGCCCTTGGTTGGCTTGGTGGATCACTAGAGTGACCTCACCGGTGACCATGGTGGCTCG
Source organism: Miscanthus floridulus (assembly GCF_019320115.1). NCBI lineage: Eukaryota > Viridiplantae > Streptophyta > Magnoliopsida > Poales > Poaceae > Miscanthus > Miscanthus floridulus. The sequence continues at coordinate 67,040,887 of NC_089586.1, read as the reverse complement.
GCGAAGGTGCTCGGCGGTGGACTCATCATCTCCAATGACGACGTGCCCAAGTACGCATAGCTATGGCTTCTATGGACTCTAGCAGAGCTCTAAGGTGTGGGTTAGGGTTAGTAACAACATCAGAGGGGCATGGCCGCATGCACGGCGACGCAAGTGTGGCGATGGTGAGGTCAGTGTTCTAACAAGACGACTACCAATGGTGAGCCTTTGTCTCTAGGGATGGTCCTAGGGTTCACGGCGGTGCTGAAACAAGCACAAGAGGGGGAAGACAGGGTCTGGTTAGGGCCAGCCACGACGAGCTCATGCTCGCAGCCTTGGCGAACGCGCATGGCATGGACACGCATTCTCACACGGTTGTGGTGGTAGCGGTTAAATGTGTTATGGTTGTAGCATCTACGACCTATGGCGGTGATGGACCAAATGAGAGGAAGGTAGGAGGAGCAGTGGAGATGGCTGGCCATGGGCGAGCTCAAAGCTCGGTGGCGCATCACGGCCATGGCGGTGACGACGACGCGCAATGTGGCCTCACCTAGGCTTGAACAGCTACAATGGTGGGTCAGGGAGATAGAGGAGATGGTGGTAGACCTATGGCAAGATGGATTGGTGGGTGGTGCGGCATGTACGGTGTGCGAGCACAGTGAAGGCATGCAGCGACAATGGTGAGCATGGTGGCTTGCTCTGCAAGCGCAAGCAAGAGGGAGAGACTAAGGGTGAGAGTGAGCGCGAGTGTGGATGCCCTAGGCCTTCTTTAGCGCGTGCCCGACCGCGATGTGGCCTAGCCCTGGCATATGGGCACTGCATAGCGATGATGGTCTGTGGCCAATCGACCATGACGGCTGCTGCCCCAGCCGATTTTAGGCCTACACCAAGTGACTGACAGAGCGATTTCAAGCCGTTGCTACTCATAATTCATGGCAACTTAGCAAAAACTCCATTACTATGAGTTGTAGAGCTTAGGAGATCTATAGCCTTGCTTTAGAAAGTTTAGCCAAATTCCCAATGGTTTTCAAATTACAAGACTTCAAAGTGGGTCACATCAAACTATAAATCAGTTCCCAGACATGAAAATTTTCTTAAGTCCCTAAACAGCATTTGGTTGCTTCTTATGGGCCCTATTTGACCATGTTAGGCACTGAATTGGCTCATGACCCTTCAATATAGTTTTTACCCATGTCAAGAACTACAACTTTTGTTAAGGGTGCACTGTCATGCAAGCACTCTATGTTATAGTTCAACTTTGGTCAAAGTAGGATCATGAAAAATGAAGTTTTGAGTAAACTAGGACTTAGAAGCAAAATTGGCCCATGTCATGAATACAAACATTGTTCCATTTTCCATCCTAGACGTGTCTAAAGTGTTTTTGGGACCTTACAACCATCTCTTGCATTGGTCACACATGATCACAAGCATATACATGTATATAATCAACATCACATGTGATAATATGTAAGAATCAGATGAAATTTCATATGCTCATGCTCATGAATGCTTGGATGATGCTTGTGCTCATGAAATGCAAGTGCCAAATGCATGCTTAACATTAGGGTGTTACATATATGGATTTCCCTTCATGGAAATTGGGATCATTTTAGTGGTATAGCATCGCCCAGTGCTACCCCTATACCTCCCTATGGATTGCTCGTGTTGGGAGGCAGACTGCGTCAAGGACTACTGCCTAGGCCAGCATTATCATTATCATTATCATAATCACCACTGTTGTCATCATCGTCGTCACCCGAGGGAGACGGCGAGGGCTGTGAGCGTTGTGACGCCAGCATCAGCTCATCCAACATAATGTTGTTTTTTTTTCAGAGCACTTCTTTGCCCATAAGACTTCTCATGTACATGTTCCCATTTGGATAGGGAATGCCAATTTCATCCTCCACAAACTCCTAGTTCATCCACGTCACATCCACCCTAGCATAGTCAGGCAGGATCGGCTTGCCGACGTACATGGCGCCTGTTGACGGTAGTTAACAACCATTATAAACTGTTAATATAACATGCATAAGGGCATAAATATAATTACCAACAAAGGTCTAGGGGTTTAAACTAATAAATTCCATGAGTTTTGGTGAATCTATATTTTATATAGGGTTTATCCACAAAACCACCAAGGTGGACCTACATGTTAGATTTAATCGCGCTTATCCTAGCAAAACGGACACCAGAGGACTCCACGCCAAGGCAGAGGCAGAGAGTGCTAGGTGGGGCCAACTAGCCCCACCTATAGGCTGCTCAACTCCCTGGGCCCACATGTCAGTCTCTCCTTCAAATGTCGGTTCTCCACCAGCTCCTAAGTTGCATCTACGCCATCCTTTAAGTTCATTTGATCCAAGGGCTCACGTTGGATGCTCTGACCTATATATATGAGCCCCTGCAACCCTCCCTAGGCATAACTCTAGTCATCAAGTCATTTGAGAAGATAGAAACCCTAATCATCCTCAGCGCTCCACCATATTCTAGGGCATAGCTAGTTAGGCTAGGACTAGAGGGAGGTAAGTAGGCTTCGTGTTGATGATAGTTAACAACCATTATAAACCATCAATATAACATGCATAAGGGCATAAACATAATCACCAATGAAGGTCTAGGGGTTTAATCTAACAAATTCCATGAGTTTTGGTGAATCTATATTTTCTACAGGGTTTATTCAGAAAACCATTAAGGTGGACCTACATGTTAGATTTGTCGCACTTATCCATAGTGAAACGGACACTAGAAGACTTGAGAGGACTCCATGTCATGGCAGAGGGGCAGAGGTTGCCAGGTGGGTCAGCTGGGCCCCACCTACAGGACGCTCAACCCCCTAGGCCCACATGTCAGCCCCTTCTTCGAATGTCGGCTCTCCACTGCTTCCTAGGTTGCATCTACGCCGTCCTTTAAGTCAGTTTGATCTAAGGGCTCATGTTGGATGCTTGGGCCTATATATATCAGCCCCTACCAACCCAGGCTAACTCCAGTCACTAAGTCATTTTAGAAGATAGAAACCCTAATCATCCTTAGAGCTCCACCATATTCTAGGGCATAACTAGTTAGGCTATGTCTAGAGGGAGGCAAGCAGGCTTAGCTTGGATTCCTGATCTTGTCAAGAGCATGGTTTGGTATAATCTTTGTAGCCCCCTCTCTTTTGTACCTCCATTATTTTTATATGCTAGATACAATTGTTAAGAAAATATTAGTATTCATCTTATTTATGTTCTTCGTTATAATCTTCATCATCTACTTTGATTATATGCTTAGTATAGTTAGATTATCATCATGTTCATGCATAAGTTCGTATAACGCTCACTCTAAGGTACCATGGGTGAGTGTTGACATTGTGTAAGCATGGTGCTCATACGTTGTTTACTTGCGGATACACCCTATATTTTTGTCATGTGGTAGATCATGGATGTGACAATCCAGTCGAGTCCTTTGTAGTCCACTCCCCAAATATAGGTGCACATAGGGTCCTATTACGAAGGAAGAACAAGCTCTGTTCTTAATCTTCCTTAGTAATATCCCTTATGTGTAGATATGAAGATGATCTTAGCAATGATTACTAGGTATAATTGCACTAATCATTGTATGCTTTGACTTGTAATTAAGAATAACTTAGGAATTATTCCTCTAATATTCTACCTAACCATGCTAATGCCATAGAAAGGAGTACTCTAAGTGATTTATCATTATTGATGATCAATACTTATCATATATCTTGTCCTATGACTTACACTTGTTATGAGTAGAATATTGGTTATAGTTTGTTTCTCCATCAATAGTATAAGTTATCAATATATGTCCAGGCTAGACCTTCTCTGTGGTAAAAATATAAATAATGATACCTAGAATACTCCTGGGTGAAGTGCTACAATGGTATAATTATCTGTACGCTTGCAGATTCCTTTTATATATTCATATCTATTCTTCCTAGTCACATAAATTAATAAAGAACTGCTTAGTATTATTCTAGTAGTAATGCTATGTAGTACCAACAAGCATCTCTGGCATCATCACTAGGGATGACAATCTAGTAAAGTAATGTTAGGAGATGTAGGTAAGCAATTGGTGGCTACTAAAACACGTGACAAGTTAATAAATACCAACAAGCATTTCTGGCATTCTCGCTGGGGACTAGATTTAAAACTCTGTTCTTAGTAGCAAAGCTAAGAAACATCAACACTTAGCTTGGATTCTCGATCTTGTCAAGAGCGTGGTTTGATATAATCTTCGTAACCCCTCTCTTTTGTACCTCCATTATTTTTATATGCTAGATACAATTGTTATGACAATATTAGTATTCATCATATTCATGTTCTTTGTTATAATGTTCATCGTCTACTTTGATTATATGCTTAGTATAGTTAGATTATCATCATGTTCATGCATAATGTCGGTATGAAATGTGGCCAACAAGTAAATATTTGTAGTTTTGTCATACGTTGTGATCAGATGTGGCATAGCACTCAATGACACATGATTTATACTAGTTCAGGCAATGGGCCCTACATCCAGTTGAGGCCTGTCGGTGACTTTATTCCTAAGCCTAGGTGCTTCAAGTTTGATGTGGGGTTACAAACGAGTAAGGAATGAAGAAGGGGGTGTTAGAGGCCCGATCGGACTCTAAACCGACTAGAAGAGAGTGACGGATGCTCAAATGGGCGCTAAGTATTGGAGCGTATGCTCTATGTGTCCGAGCTTATCAGCTATTGAGAACATGTAGACTATGTAGCTATCGAGCTCTAGAGCTATTGTGATGTCGAGTCCTTGAGTCCTTGGGTCATTGAGTCTTTAGGGGGTCATCTTTTAGGAGAGAGCGCATCCCCTTTTATAGTTGAAGGCGATGGCCTTACAAGTCAGAAAGAAAAGAGAGAGAGAGTATACAGGCACTGTCTAGGCTTGTTGCCCACACCATCGGGTATGGGATGACCACCATCACCTGCCATACTGTTTACGCCGCCAGCGCCCACAATACTATTTATGCTCTGACGTGTCTGGCAGGCTCTACCGTGTTCTCCTGGTACGGCAAACGACAGCACCCACAATACTATTTATGCTATGACATGTCTGGTAGGCTCTACCTTGTTTGCCTAGTATGGCAAACGACAATGCCCATAATACTATTTATGCTCTAACGCATCTGGCAAGCTCTACCATGTTCGCCTGACATGCCCCGATGGCACCATCCAGCAAGTGCGTAGGGCATGGCAGGGTATGGTCCTTAGTATTGTGGTTGACTTGAGTGCCTTACCCTATCTGGTCCACCTACTCCCTAGGCCCACACTGAGCCGGCATCCCCGATTAGTCATTCTCAGTCATCCTCGACCATGTTGGTCGGGAAAGAGAGGCGAGCAAAGGTCCGACATATCCTTGGTCGAAGGAACAAGGTCGGAGTCTAACTATGGTCCCACCTCTACCAGGCCTTTTGGTTAGGGCTCTGACCAGGTCTCTTGGCCAAAGGCGCTAATCAGGGACCAGATCATGGTCTTGGCCTATCATTATGTATCTAGGCTAGCCTAGGCATGTGCTATCGCTACGTCGCCTGCTGGGCCGAGTTTTTTGGGGAAGTGGGTCCATTGGGGACCCTAGGTTTATGAAACTGATAGGAGCCCTCGAGCCTCTTTGAGACTTCTATGAAGCCATGAAGGGGCTATTGAGTTGCTGCTTTTGAGGGCACATAGGAGTACAATGCTAGAAGATCTCTCGTAAGGAGAGAGCATCGTACGTCTCGAATAGGCCCCTGTCTCAGATTCTGGATCAGAGGACGGAGAAAGGGAGGAGAGCATTGTAGCGGGAGAACAAGGATCTTGGCTCCCTTGTTCCACTTCATGCCCCAAGGTGCGGAGCAGTCCTAGGGTTGTTCACACATGCTTTGTGTGTTATTATAAAAGCCTAGGTCTTGTGTCTTTAGCTTAATGAAAGCTTGTATTTGCTTTGTAATTCCTATGCCCATTGCGCCATGGAGGCGGGCTGTTTATTAGAGATTTGGTGTTTTCCCCCTTGGTTTGTTGTACCACATTGGGTACCAAGTAGGATTTAGGCACCCCGCCTCCACTAGGAGGACTAGTGAAGGCCGTGGAGGCATGCCAGGGGGATATTGGCACCCAGCCCCTAATGAGGGGAGCGGCGAAGGCCACGAAGGCACGTCATGCAGACATAGGCACCTAGGCCCTAAGGAGGAGACTAGCTGGTAATCTATTTTCCACTAGATGCGCGTGAGCGCACCCATTGGGTGTAGCCCCCGAGCCTATGGCCGACTAGGGAGTTGGTCAGAGGCTAAGCACCTTGGTACTCTTTTTTAGGGCTGTAGACTCTTGTGTCTCTTCCAGTCGAGGTGTTTGCCCATGTCCGTTCCAACCGCAACCTATGCGGTTGTTCGGGTTCCTAAGTTGGGATCAGGTGGCTCGAGTACCCGAGCCACTAGGGGCTAGTCGGTCGCATGATTTCCTATGTCACCCCATCTGCGGTTTCCACAACTGGAGGGGTTGAGCTGACGCCACTTACCTCGATGGCTCGAGTGGCAAGCTTCGGTGAGCTTGCTAACGGGCATGTCTGAGTGGAATCTAGGTCCATCATTCATGATGGGGTCGGCATAGCCCCCATGTGGCACTCCACTTCTCCTTAACCCACCTCTCAGTAGATGCCTGAGTCATTTTGGAGAGCGACTCAGGTGGCCTCCCCTCGATGGAGATTCTGTGGGAACGGCTCGAGGTTAGGATCGAATGAGAAGGTTGAGATGACCCTATCCACTCTTGAGCAGGTCGGGTGAGGGCCACTGGGGCTCATCTATGTTTTCTCCCCTGGCTCTATTTGACATGAGGTGCCTTGAGCCCTTCGTGGGCTAGCCTTCGAACCTCGGTCGGTTACCGCTCATATCATATGAGACGACTACCGCTTCGTGACGCGATGCGAAGCATTTTGATGCAATGATTGCATATGTAATGATTTGGATGTATGAATGCATGCATGAGAATGAATGCTTATGTACTAGAAAAGTAAAATAGGGGTTGGTAAAGTTACCTCGATGGCTCGAGTGATGGGTTCGGGGAGCTCCTATTGGATATGTCCAAGTGGAATCTAGGTCCGTCATTCATGACGAAGTTGGCATGCCCCACATGGGGCATCCCACTACTCCTTACCTATCTCTTGATAGCCGCCCAAGCCATCTGATCGACTCAGGTGACCCGCTGGCCTCTCCTCGATGGAGATTCTATTGGTGGGCCCCTCTAAACCCTACCTAGGAAGGTGGAGGGTCATTTGCGTGTGGTTGCTCCTCATTTCCTATGCTTGGGTTGTGGTAGTGGTGGGCCCCACCCAAGCCACGTCCCATTAGCTAGGGCCATGTTCTGCCGCACGCCTTTCTGCATTAAATAGCGAGAAGGGAGAGGGTTTTCTTCATGTTCTTTCTCCTTTCTTCAACCACTACCATTTCTCCTTCCTTCTCTTTGCCAAGCCTGTTCATGTGCCATGGCGATTTCTAGGAGAGAGGAGGGTAGAGCGAGGGAGAGGAAAAACTCATAGATTTGTTCTTAAATCCGAGGTGTGATGTTGAACTGAAGGCCTTCCAACGTGGATGAGGCCGTGCTAGCCGACTTCACTATGAAGGGGCTACTTCCATCGAAGGAGGTAGTGCACTAGAGGGATCCCGTGCTAGGGGAGGTTGTTTTGCAACCCTAGGCCGATGAGGTCATCTCCTTCCTTGCCTTCCACAAGCATGGGCTCGGGTACCCCACGCACTTGTTCATGCATGGGCTCCTCAATGAGTAGGGCCTAGAGTTGCAGCACCTCAACCCAACTAGGGTGCTACACATAACTAGCTTCATCACTGTCTGCGGGGCCTTCCTTAGGATGGTGCTGCATGTGGATCTATTCCGGTGAGTCTTCATCGGGCGAGCCCTGTCCGAGGGGAAACCGGCTAGAACCAAACCAATTGGGGGGTTTGCCCTACAGAAGAGGCCAAAGCCTTTGGTCCCCTACCCTATGTACTCCCCTAGGGACTCTATCTGGGGGTGGCATGGCAAGTGGTTCTATATCAGGAACCCGATGGAGGCGCCATTCCCAACATTTACCAGGGGGAGGCTGGAGAAGAGGGAAAGTTGGACATGGGGGCCTTCCCATCAATAGAAAAAGCTAGGGATCATCGAGCTATAGCTTTGGAAGCTCGTGTGGAATGGCCTCAATGGGTTGCGGGTCTTCCACACCTTCTTTCACCATCGGGTTGCCCCGCTCAGGGAAAGGAGGCAACCAATGTGGGCGTACTTCATCCCAATGGATCCTGACTACGCATCGCCAGAGGAGTTGTCGAAAGATGAAGTCTAGAGTTGTCTTGGTCAAGCACTGCAGTTGAGGGATGAAGACTCCCTCGAAGGGATGCTGAAGCTATCCAATTTGGAATGTTTTTTCCCATGACCTTTTCCTTCTTGTTTTGATGTTTTGATTGATTTTGAGTTGCCCGTTTTGAAGGAACTCATGGGCTATAAATCCTGGCCACATCTTCCAAGAGGGCCAGAAGGTGCGGTTTGGCAAGCCACCCAGAGGGAGGCCGTGTTAGCAAGAAGAATAGGAAAACTGAGAAGGTCAGGAGGAGGTTTAATAAGGAGAAGGAGATCAACCGGTGGGTCCATGGTGGCGAGAGACAGAGCAATGTGGAGGCAGAGCTCGAGTCAAAGGAGCCCATGGAGACGGGTGATGATGTGAGTTTCTCAAAGGACAAGGGAGATAGAGGCACTGCCATGACCTTGGTGGAATGCTATAACCCCGTGTCTATGCCCATCGGTGATGGGCATGGTATGGAGACTCGTGGTGACATTCCTAAGTTGAGGAAGCATGCCACAAGTGAAGACGCCGCCCTCAAACAAGAGGCAAAGCGATCACCGTGCCCTTTGGAGGTGCCATTAGCTTCTCAGCCCCCTACTCCGAGGGTGACGGAGTGCGCCGGTTGGTTAGGGGAGCACGATCATCTACCCATTCGCTCAGGGTCGCTGCACGTGCATGGCCCTCAACGGGGACATACCCCACTGATTGCTCTAGTGGTCTCGCTGTGAGCTGGTGGCCATGACCATTCGTGAACCAAATGGGGACCCACCATGTTGTCCCTACCCTTGGACGATCCTAGGGGGCGTGGACTACGAACACCGAGCGATCCTCGCTCGGTCGACTTGTCGTCAGCCGATTGGGGTTTTAAGGTTCTGCCGCTTTCATCTGGGTATGTATTCATGCTTCTCTCTGCCCTCATAGTTGAGTTTTTGAGTGTGACTAACCTATGCTTGTGCCTTTTTTGTAGTGGCTAGGAGCCAATAGGGCTAGGGATCTCCCAACCTCCTATGCAAGAAGAGTGGAGACCTAGCCTACAGCGGGTTGCAATGAGCGAAGGGGAAGCAGGATGGTGGCAGTGCGACCTTCCTTAATGGGGGTTGCGTCTTCCCGATCGATCATGAGCATGGCGGTGGCCATGATGGTGGTGATATCCATGGTGACGGTGGAGGCCGGGTCGTAGGTGACTCTTGCGGTCCCTCCCTCACTAGTTGTGGAGGAGGAGAGGAGGGAAATTAGGCTCCCCATCTCGCCCGGTGGAGGGGCGCATAGTTTGCCTGCCTGGTCAGAGCTAGAGGGGTTTAGAGGAGCCATGGCAAGGCTAGAGGTAGAGTAGCCATCAGTGAGCCATGGAGTCCTAGTGGTGTACATCCCCTTTGATGGTGACGAAGACACCGGGGTGGAGCCGCCAGCCATCCCGCCATCCTAGGAGTTAGTGATGATTCAGTCATTGCTTGATACTATGATGGCTGGATCTTCTGGCGGGTCAAGGGTGACCCGCAAGCTAGTGTGGCCTTGCCCCGGCGAGCCAAGAAAGGACCGGTTCATCCTTCGCGATGAGGAGGAGGTGAAGCTTTGGCACCTACTTAGGGAGGGAGGACTGTCGATGGAGTCCGGTCTTGCCCTTACCAAGGCAAAGCTCAAGGAGGCCTTGGAGTGGGTTGAGCTTGTCCATCAGGTGATTACTGTCAACCTACCATGCATTGTAGAGGTAAGTTTCCTACATTCCTAGTGTTGTCTTTGATTCCTTGGCATTTAAATAGTTGTCTCAGCATGCCTGCTTCTTGTCTCATAAAACATAGAGATGATGTTGATCTACAAGTCCTAGTTTCTCTGGGAGGAGCATGGTCGGATGGAGCTAGAAGCGGTGGCATTATGGCTGGTCGATGAGCTCAGGCACAAGCTAGAGTCCGCCCGCCATGAGTCCCAAGACTGGGCAGCTGAGGCAATGGGAGCACGGGCGGTGGAGCTATGTGCGGTCTAGCGGGTGACTGCTGCTAAGCAGAAACTCAACGCGGTGAAGGCCCACTTGGCGGAGACCGAGGCAGCACTCAGGAAGTCCCTAGAGGCTCTAGAAGCAGAGCAGAAGGCCTAATAGGACACTAAGCGGGAGGTCATAGCACTTTGGGGGCAGATGCTCGGGGCAGAGGAGTCGAACAATCGACTGCTCGAGGGGTGACCCGATAAGAGGAAGGGCTTTCCATTCTTGAAAGCACTAGCCTTGGTACATACCTATTCTGCCCTCGGTTGATGCCTTGAATTTTTCTTTTCCTTGCTCCTGAATTTGTCATCTATTTCTAGAACTAGGTGGAAAGATTGGCTCTCTAGAGCAAGAGCTAGAGACGGTCAAAGCAGCGGTCGGTTGGAGCGCGGAGGTGCTAGCCCAGTCCCTTGAGGAGTGATGCACTCTCATGGGAGAGCATGACTAGCTTCATAACATTGCGTAGGTGGTGGTCTCTGAGGTGTTTGGGTCAGGACCGAGCACCAGTATGCCCGCCGTCCAACTAGCGGATGTCCCAAATGAAGTTTGGGCGCTCATCTCCGATGGCATGTTCTATGGGATGTCGGGGGTGCTAACCTCAGTGGCAACCCACTACCCTGATCTAGACTTTGTGGCCATTTGTAGATGATATGCCAATAGGTGGAGCGTAGACGAGATCCATGCGCTAGGGGAAAGTTTGGTGCCGCACGCATAGGTGGTCGCTGAGCAGGTCACCGAGCAGTGGGTGATGGAGGCTCACCGATCGACCGTGGCCACATATGTGCGCCAAGAAGATGTCATCTAGCCTATGGTGGTAGCGGAGGCCAGGTCAGAGGCAAGCATTATCCCACTCCTAGCCGAGCTAAACATCATCCCGACCATAGCCGAGCCAAGTGCCGTCATCCTGACCACAACCGAGCTACCTTCATCCTCGCCAACCACACCATCAACCGACGCAGCTGGGGGTCCACACTAGAGTTATAGTAGAAATAGTTAGTTTATGTAAAAGATGAAGTCATGGGGGAGCCCCTGTGTGAACAGTTTACATCGAATGTTTTAAGTTCGTTTTGTGATGGAATCACTCATGAAGGGAAGCTTGTCCCGTTGAAAGCTCTAGTTTGGTTTTGGTGAATTGATGAAACCCTAAGTGCTAACCTAGTTTATCAAAGTGATTATGAGATAGGTAGCACTACTCCAAGTGATGAAGCAATGGTGAAGATCATGATGATGGTGATGGCATGGTGATGATCCAATGCTTGGACTTGGAAAAGAAGAAAGAGAAAAACAAAAAGCTCAAGGCAAAGGTGAAACTTGATAGGAGCTTTTTTGTTTTGGTGATCGAGACACTTAGTGAGTGTGATCACATTTAGAATCGATAGTGGTACTTTTAAGAGGGGTGAAACTCATATCAAAAGGCGGTTATCAAAGTGCCACTAGATGTTCTAACTCATTGCATATGCATTTAGGATCTAGTGGAAAGCTAACACCCTTGAAAATGTTTGTGAAAATATGCTAACATAGGTGCACAAGGTGATACACTTGGTGGTTGGCACATTTGAGCAAGGGTGGAGAAGTTGGTGAATTGAAGGAGGTGTTTTTCACTATCAAATAGTGACCGGATGCTAAGTTCGAAGTGACCAGACTTAGGGTTCCAGCATCCGGTCAATTATAAAAGAAGGTGGTGCTCTCGGGTTCATTTGCCCAGTGACCGGACTCAGAGAAGAAAAGTGACTGGACTTTGGCTGAACACTGTTCAGTGTCCGGTCCTGCTGATGTGGCGATGCGCAGAGAAGAGGAGGAGCAGACGCACTAGCACGTCCATTCATTATGTACCGGACACGTCCGGTCAAGAAAAACTGGCTCTAGTGCCTTACTAGAAATGACCGGACTCTAGTGGTGAAGCGTCCGGTCACTTTGAACAGTGCATTCGGTCGCAATTTAACACATGGCATGAAGCAGACTAGTCATTGAGATTAGGCGTTCAACATTTGAAGCTAATGACACATGGCAATCATCAGGCGACTAGATGCAGGGGTCCAGCATCTGGTCAATCTAACCAGCGAGTCTAGTCAGCCCGAATTTTAGAGGACTGAGGAGCCAACGACTCTATTTCGTTGGGGGCCATATTTAAGGCATGTGGCCAGCTTTAGCTTATACTTGGCCATTTTGCATTGATATAGCAACCTTGTGAGCTTAGCCAAAGCTCTCCCACTCATCTCCATCATTGATTCATCATCTTTGTTAGATTAGGAGAGAATCCAAGTGCATTGCTTGAGTGTTTGCATCTAGAGGCACTTGGTATTCATGTTTTGCTATGGGTTTGGCTTGTTACTCTTAGTGGTTGCCGCCACCTAGATGGCTTGGAGTAGTGAGGATCATTGAGCAGAGGTTGGTGATTATCTCCGGCTCCGTTCATGGTGATTGTGAGGGGTTCTTGACCTTTCCCCAGCGGAGAGCCAAAAGGTACTCTATTAAATTGCTCGTGGCTTGTGTGATCCTCATCTTATATTGGTTGTGCGACACCCTATTGAGGGTTTGGCGTGTGATGTCAATTAGCGCGTGAACCTCCAAGTGAGTGTATCACCACAACGGGGACTAGCTAGTCGACAAGCAAGTAAACCTCGGAGGAAAAATCATTGTGCCTTGATTGTCTCCTTGGTATTCATTGATTGATCACTTGCCACGGCAGTATACCTCTCTACCACTCTCTTGTATTTCATTATACATTCACTTGGATAGAGCTTGTGGTAGTCAAGACTAGATAGTGTAGTACGTAATTGTATCACTTTTGCTAGATTGATCACCTAGGTGTAAATTCGAGACAGCCTTGTGATATACTAGAGATCATAGAAAATAGAATTGGGTAGGTGGCTTGCAACCCCAAGTATAGTGCTAGCGCAAAATTCACTTTGCCATCTTATTGACTAATCATTTGTCTTAGTGTTGTTGTAGAATTTTTTAATAGGCTATTCACCCCCCCTCTAGTCATTAGGACCTTTCAAGTCGTATCGGAGCCGTGGTCACCGTTATTTGAGGCTTAACAACCTTCGGTGTAAAAATGGCTCAAATCAACAACACCAAGAAGCCACCCCAATTTGATGGCTCAAACTATCCCTATTGGAAGGCTAAGATGACAACATATATCAAGTTAATCAATAGTAAAGTTTGGAAGGTGGTGGAGACCAAGATTGAGATAGAGGATCTAGAGAACTCGACCGCCGCTGAAGCAGTGTTTCTCCAAAACAATGACATTGCTCTTAGTGCCATTCATAATGCTATTGATGAGAGAACATTTGAGCAAATCAAGAACATTGAGATGGCTCATGAAGTATGGAAGAAGTTGGAGGAATCATTTGAGGGCACTCAAGCCATGAAGGGTGCCGAGGCATATATCCTCAAGGAGAAGTTTGCTAGTTTCAAGATGAAGGAGGATGAGAGTGTGCTAGAGATGTTCGATAGGTTACAAGTGCTTGTCAATGATCTCAAAGCACTTGGTATGAAGGTGGAGGACAAGGACTTCTCCCATAAGTTCTTGAGATGATTACCCTCAAGATTTGGCACATTGGTCACTATTCTAGTGAGGAGTGGTTTGGACACCATGACACCAAACCAAATGTGGGGAGATATAATGACCGATGATATATATAGAGATGATGATAAGAAGGAAGAAAAGAAGGAGAAGAAAGATGAGAAGAAGGATGAGAAGAAGAAGAGTGGGCATTCAAGGCCACATCATCCAAGGGCAAGGCAAAGCAAGAATCATCAAGTGAAGATGAAGATTTGAGCTTTGATGAGATGTATGATGAGAAGATGGCTCTCTTTGTCAAGAGATTTGGCAAGTTCATGATGAAGAAGGCCTACCATGCTAGAAGAAAGAAGTCTTCATCTAGGAACAAGGAAGAGTCAAGAAGGTGCTTCAATTGTAGAAGCAAAGATCATCTTGTTGCTCAATGCCCATACAATAGTGACAATGATGATGACAAAAAGAATAAGAAGAAGCACAAGAAGCACAAGAAGGAAAAGAAAGAGAAGAAGGACAAGATGACCTTCAAGAAGAAGAAAAAGGGTGGTTCATATGTGGTCACTTGGGATAGTGATGCTTCCTTAAGTGATGATGATGATACTGATGATGACAAGACCACCAAGAAGAAGGCACTTGCAAGCATTGCTATCAATGAGAAGCCTTCTCTCTTCGACACTCCATCATGCTACATGGCTAAGGCCACTAAGGCATAAACTTGTGATGATGGAAGTGATGAGGAACATGATAATGAAAATGAAAATGAAAGTGATAGTGATGTTGATGAACCAACTAAGGATGAACTACTTGACATGCTAGATGATGCTAAGGAACACTTTGACATTAAGAGAAGGGAATGCAAAAGCTTGTGTAAGGAACTAAAAGTCCTTAAGCAAGCCTTTGATGAGCTCAATGCATCTCATGAGAGGCTAGAGGAAGCTCATGAGAAGCTTAGCAAGGCTCACAAGAAGATTGAAAAAGCTCATTCCTCTTTGCTTGATGAGCAAAATAAGAAGAAGCATGTTGAGACATGTAATGTAGGCTTAACTTGTGACTTAATTGATGAATCATTCTATAAGCCTATCATTGTTGCTCCCACTAACCCTTCTTGTAGCACTTCCACTTCCACCTCATCTAGTAGTGATGGTTTCACATATGATGCCTCACTAATGGTTCAGAATGAGACCCTCAAGAAGGAGGTCAATGAGCTCACTCACACCTTGGCTAAGGCCTATGGCGGTGAGGACCGCTTGCTTATGTGCTTGGGTAGCCAAAGAGCCTATCTCTACAAAGAGGGATTGGGCTATACCCCCAATAAAGGCAATGTGGCCTTTGCTCCTCACAAGACTAGTTTTGTGAAGAACAATGGTCGGTTTTGCACTAGTTGCAAGCAAGTTGGTCATAAAGAGCATGAGTGCAAGAACATGAGCAAGAATGCTAATGTATCCTCAATTAAGATTAATTCTTTCTATGTGCTTACTAAGGGTACAAATGATGTGAAAGCTAAGTTCATTGGTACACCATGGATGGGCTCAAAGAAGAAAGCCATTTGGGTGCCAAAGAGCTTGGTCACTAACCTTCAAAGACCCAAGCAAGTTTGGGTACCTTAAAAGAATTGATCTTCTTTTATAGGTCAATTACAAAGCTGGAGGAAGGCATTGTGTTCTTGATAGTGGGTGCACTCAACACATGACCGGTGACACAAGAATGTTCAACTTAATCAATACCCATGGCAATGATTGTTATGATAGTATCACATTTGGTGACAATGGCAAAGGCAAGGTCAAAGGGCTTGGTAAGATTGCAATATCCAATGACATGAGCATATCCAATGTGTTGCTAGTAGAGAGCTTGAACTTCAATTTGCTATTCAGAGCTCAATTGTGTGATCTTGGATTCAAATGCATATTTGGGGTAGATGATGTAGAGATCATAAGTGTAGATGGCTCTAACTTGATCTTCAAGGGCTTTAGATATGAAAATCTATACTTGGTTTATTTCAATGCTTGTGAAGCTCAATTATCTACATGTTTGTTCACTAAGTCTAGCATCAGTTGGTTATGGCATAGAAGGCTTGGTCATATTGGAATGAAACAATTGAATAGATTGGTCAAGCATGACTTGGTTAAAGGCTTGAAAGATGTAGTGTTTGAGAAAGATAAGTGTCGAGGACCAATATTAGGGTACCCGAAGAGGAGGAGCTAATGACCGTCAACATTTATTCATCTGTGCAATCGAGAGCGCGATTACACCGCACGCTAGGTTACTCCTCGTCCATCCACCGAGACCATGCGCCCTAGCTCAAGCTGACTCCTGAGGGCTGGCTTTGCCTCACCCAACGTCTGAGGGCAGACTCCATCTCACCTGACCCCCAAGGGCTGGCTCCATCTCGCCCGACATCTAGGGGCTAGCTCTGCCTCACTCGATGTCTGGGGGCTAGCTCTGCCTCACTCAACGTTCGGGGGATGGCTCCGCCTCGCCCAATGTCCGAGGGCTGACTTTACCTCGCTCGACATCCAAGGGCTGGCTCCGCCTCGTTCGACGTCCAAGGGTTGGCTCTGCCTTGCCCAACATACGGGGGTGGCTCTGCCTCACCCGATGTCTAGGGGCTAGCTCCACCTTGCCAGATGTCTGTGGGCAGACTCCGCCTCACCCGACGTCTAGGGGCTGGCTCCACCATGCCCGACGTCTGCACGCTGCTCCTTCATAACTACGCATGCAGATAAGGTAGGGCACTCAAGTCAACGGCAATACCAAGGACCATACCCAGCACGCCTATAGGAAAGTACTATCAGGATATGACAAGACGGGCACTTTATGCCCTTCCAGGCTTGTCAGAGCCCGAATAGTGTTGTAGGCGCTGACATTTGTCTTACAGTGTTGTGGGCACCACCATTTGCCCTCGGGCATAGATCCTGATGGAAGGATATGACAACCACTATGGTCCAGGAGGAAACTCGCATCATCTATAGTAACAGACATGCGGTCACTGCATTGTTTGCTCCCCATAGGGTCATGGATCAGCACCCTGGTTCGTCGCATCGCTCGCCGGGGTGGGATGGGACATGACCACTTGCTGACAAAGCTAGAACATGGCATCATCAGTGGATAGATGCCTAGTGTGGCCCTATCAGGATCAGCTTACACGCACCCAGCATGGAGCTATCCTTGGCATCGTCTGCCATGACAGCGAGGCCCACTCAGAGGAAAAGGAAGACCCGGCATCTTTGAAGGGCCTCCTTTGCCTCTGGTTTCTCTTCTTTCTCCCATCTATAATCCATGCTTCCCCTTGGTCTATAAAAGGGAAGGCAGGGCACCCCAATAAGGGGATGAATCAATTTGAATGCACCATGCATCACATCACACATTGTTGAGCAGCGACCAAGCTCTCAGCGCCCATTCGATCTTTCCATCAGAGACTTGGGATCTTTCCCTCTCTCGCCCATTTGTAACCCCTACTATGAACTTTTTAGTGCAAATAACATGAGCAGCAGCCATGAACTAGATGTAGGGACATTCTGCTCAAATCAGTATAAACCTTGTGTCTTTTTAGCACACCATCTGGGCCAGATGCGCAATAACACAAATTTACTCATTAGTGTTTACTCGAAACACCGATAGTTGGCACGCTAGGTAGGGCCCTTTGTGCGTTTCGACATTAACATTAGGCCATAGATGGCTAGCCACGGTATCAGCTGGGTCTTAGGCGCACACATGCGCTTCGGTGACCTGTACTTCATCATCACAGTGGGAGGAGAGTTGGCATTGGCTCATGCCGCCATCCAACCTCTCCCCTCCATCAACCTCGACTATGAGAGGCTTGAGCGCCAGCTTGGCATCTCCTTAGGACCCTAACCATCTAGGGAGGACCCAAGCCACCTCACCTTCTCTGACATCAACAACATTGCATGGCTCGCTGGAGGGGAACCCCTCCCTCTAGAACACCTCATACGGAGCACCCTGACAATGCTTCCGTTCGGTCTCCGCAATGCCGCAGTGACCGTTAGCCACCTTGTGGCACAACGCATGGTTCCACCTTCCATGAACAACAAATTCATGGGGGTGATTGAACACATCATGAAATCTTTCCATGACCTCCTAGCAGAGGAGCCAGAGTCACCCTCTAGCTCTGACTCCAGCAGGGGAAGCCATCACCCCTCTTATGAATGCTTCATGACGGGTACCCCCAAGGGGCACATCGAAAGTATCCACGAGGGGGAGGCTACCCCAACAAATGACATCAACGACGAGGCTGAGAGGGAGACAGCGGCCCTACCACGCATGCCGGTGGAGCAGCTGAAAGCCCAAAACCGAGAGATCGAGGAAGCGCGACTCCAGCTCGAGCAGTAATGTGTGGAGCTCGAGTGCCACAGAGACGGTGGGCACGCCCATGCCATGGCCCATGACGTGAACTGGAGGATCATCGCCGATGATGAAGCCCTCCCTCACTTCGCCTGGGCAAGCCAGAACATCATCACCATAGCGGCCTTGCTCCATGGCCTTCCAGAGGCCACAACACCTGAGGATCGTCGGGCCCACCACGAGAGTCGCATGTTGCTTGAGCGTGCGGTGGCACAATAGGACAAAAGCTCATTGTCTCAGCAACACGAGCTTGATGCTAGCTAGCGCATGCCCTCGGAGCATCCCGGCAAGGACGCGTTGGTCCACCAGGAACCACAAGGAAGTAGGCACCACACCGCGGTCTAGGTGCGTCAGCGTCTCGGCCACAACCGTGACACGTGCAACACCCTCGACACTCGTAGATGCACCTACGATGACCTGAGAGAGGGAGCTAGACATAGCTATCACCCTCATTGTGGTGGACGCTACGACAATGGCGAGGACCGAAACCTGAGCCCTGGCCTATCGAGGCCTTAGGCCTTCGGCCAACACATCCTCAACGCTACCTTCCCGCCAAGGTACCGACCACCAACCAATATCTTGAAGTACTCTGGGGAACAAACCTCGGACTATGGCTCAAAGACTATCAACTTGCCTGCCAAGCTGGTGGTGCAGATAATGATGACTTCATTATCCACAACCTTCCATTGTTCTTGGCCAATTCGGCAAGAACCTGGTTGGAACACCTTCCATCCAACAGAATCCAAAGTTGGGCAGACTTGAAGTAGATCTTCATGGGAAACTTCTAGGGCACATACAAGCACCCTGGAAACCCATGGGACCTCAAGAACTGTCAATAGAAAGATGGAGAAACCCTCCATGGGTACATCTAGCGCTTCTCTCGGCAATGCAACGAGCTCCCTAACATCGTCGATGCTGACGTTATAGGAGCTTTCTTTTCTGAGACCACCTGCAAGTCTCTAGTTCACAAGCTAGGACATAAGGGCCTATGAACCACCAAGGAACTCCTGGACATCGCCACCAACCATGCCTCAGGTGAAGAAGCGGTTGGAGCCATCTTTGATCAGCTCAATGGCAAGGTGAGGCGAGACGAGGACGCCAGCGAAGGCACCTCCAATCGTCCTAACAAAAAGAAGAACAAGAAGCTATGGCGTGAGGGCTCGCTCATGGCCGCTGCTGACCGGAGGGGTGGTCGAAAGCCCACGAATAGCACTCCAAACCATTTTGAAAAACTACTCGAGGGGCCATGCCCAAACCATGCTTTCCTAGTCAAGCATCTATACAAGGACTATAGCCTCATGCGGTGGTTCTTGTCCGAAGGCTCCAACAAAGGGGAGCACAGAAAGGACCCTAACCCCACCATGGATGATGCTGAGGAGAAGGATGACAACTTTCCAACACTAGATGGCTGCCTCATGATCTTCGAAGGATCGAAGGCCTATGACCCCAAGCGTCGCTAGAAGATCACATGCTGCGAGGTGTATGCAACCAAACTGGCCACACCCGCCTTCCTCCGGTGGTTAGAATTTGCCATAACCTTCTACTAAACCAACCACCCAGAGACCGTCCCACAACTAGGGAGATATCTGCTCATGGTCGACCCGATCATTGGTACAAAGCACCTCACCAAGGTACTAATGGATGGGGGCAGCGGCCTCAACATCCTATACAGCAAGATGCTCGACGCCATGGGCATCGACCGAGCGCATGCCCGGTCAATCGAAGTGCCTTTCCATGGTGTCATGCCTAGAAAGCAGGCCTTGCCACTTGGGAAACTTGATCTGCCCATCACCTTCGAGGGTCCATCCAACTATAGGACAGAGACCCTCACCTTTGAAGTGGTTGGGTTCCATAGAACCTACCACACCATCCTGGGCGACCATGCTATGCGAAGTTCATGGGCATCCCCAACTACACCTACCTCAAACTAAAGATGCCAGGCCCAGGTGGGATCATCACTGTCGGCACCTCCTTTTAGTGCGCCTACGAGTGCAAGGTCAAGTGCTGTAATCATGTCATAGCAATCGTCACCTCTACAGAGCTCGTGGCCCTCAGGAAGGAGGTCACCGAAGATGCACCCGACCCTAAGCGGTCGACTGTGTTCTTTGAGCCAGTGGAGGGCTCCAAGGAAGTCCTCATAGACCCTAGGAGCATCGAGGGTAAAATGGTGTGCATTGGTACCATGCTTTCCTCTGAATAGGAAAGTGCGCTCATTGGCTTCCTCCGTGCCAACAAAGACATCTTCATGTGGAAACCCTCGGACATGCTAGGCATTCTGAGGGAAGTCACCGAGTATGCTTTGAAGATCCACCTAGGCTCCAAGCCGATGAAACAATGCCTATGTTGCTTTGATGGGGGGAAACTCAGGACCATCGATGAGGAGATCGCAAAGCTTTTAGTGGCCGGATTCATCAAGGAAGTGTACCACCTAGATTGGTTAGCCAATCCGGTTCTTGTACAAAAGAAGAGTGACAAATGGAGGATGTGTGTTGACTATATGGGTCTCAACAAAGCATGCCCAAAGGATCCATTTCCTTTGCCATGCATAGACCAGATAGTTGACTCTACCTCAGGGTGTGAAACCCTTTGCTTCCTTGATGCGTACTTCGGATACCATCAAATTGTGATGAAAGAATCCGACTAGCTCATGACATCTTTCATCACCCCCTTCGGATCATTCTGCTATGTCACAATGCCATTCAGTCAGAAGAACGCTGGGGCTACATACCAGTGCTATATGCTCAAGTGCTTCGGGGACCTCATCGGGCAGACCATTGAGGCCTACGTTGACGACATCATGGTCAAATCAAAATGGGATAACCACCTCATAGCTAATCTTGAGTAGACATTTGCAAAACTCTAAGCGAACAACATCAAACTCAATCCTGAGAAGTGTGTTTTCAAGGTCCCGAGGGGAATGCTGCTTGGTTTCATCGTCTCTGAGCATGGCATTGAAGCCAACCCAGAGAAGATCTCAGCCATCACAAGGATGGGCCTAATTCAGAACATAAAGGGGGTATAGCGGGTTATGGGGTGCCTCGCCACGCTCAGCCACTTCATCTCACGCCTCAGTGAATGAGGTCTCCCCCTTTATCGACTTCTGAAGAAGGCCGATCACTTCGAATGGACATCCGAGGCCCAGGAAGCACTTGACATGGTTAAGAAGCTCCTGACAAAGGCCTTGATCCTGGTTCCTCCCAGCGAGGGAGAACCCCTTCTACTCTACATCGTGGCCACCACGCAAGTGGTCAGCGCCGCCCTGGTAGTGGAATGGGAAGAAGAGGGGCATGCCCTAAAAGTACAACACCCTGTGTACTTCATCAGCAAGGTCCTATATGACTCGAAGACCCGCTACCCCCAAATCTAGAAGCTTCTGTATGCTGTCCTCATCACTAGGAGGAAGCTACGCCACTACTTCGAGTCACATCCAGTAATGGTCGTAATGTCCTATCGACACGGAATTTCATCTTGTGCTGAGGACACACAAGCAAGTTGGAAGGGTCCACTCAATGGAGTTGGAGATCCACCTAGCTTCAGCGCAGGGGTGGTCAATCCTGTGCACTCCTCCCAAGACGTGCTAGTCAATTTGACCCTGCAATTGATAAGGAGAGAAAGTTTATCAGTAATTAAGGGCAGAATGTGTCGGTGTTGCCAAACAGTCCTGAATGTGTGGCTCTGAGAGCCGATATTGAAGGAGATCGACTAAATAGTCAATTCTAGCATATTTATAAGAATAAATTGATTAAAGCTCATAGGGTTGTGTAAGAAGAATTAGTTATCATTCTAGATGAATGTCATTGTTTAGACAAATATTGGTCACTGGCAAAAGGATATCAACAGTAATTAGTTCATGCTAAGCCAATGACTGTAAGTAACCGAACCCCTTTTTATGAAAGAAACAGTTCATCATCATTCAACCATTTAATAGAGATAAATCTAATGAACATATTAGATCTCATCTATCGCTATGACCAGTGGGGCATGAGGCAAAATCATGTAGGCCGTAGAAACAACAATAGACTCGATGACCCTAACTTATTACTAATATCAATGGGGCATGAGGCAGAATCATGCAAGACATAATACAATAATAAGATCATGGGGCTAACATATCTTTCAACCTATCGCTACTTCAATGATCTTGTGATGCGAACTGTTCATGAAAGCGCTCGATATCGGCTAAAACAGCCGATTCAGGCATAGCGCACAGTTAAGGTCATGTCCTCTCAGGAACAGATCTACCAAATAACAATCCCCACTCCACAGTGCTAATAGTGGGGTGTGAGCTAGAATCACATAGGCCGTGATAACGGGCCATGGAATAGTTTTCGCTAGATAATAGATCTACTCAAGATCAAACATACCTTAACTGCATGCTATGCACGATCAAGATTGATGTAAAATAGCCGATAAAACATAACTCATCATTTAAAGTGCAAGTTAGATTAGTTTGGATTAACAAACGATGGGTTAAGAAAGATATAAGGCTGATCTAGATCAATCTCAATCGGGCAAAGTGATATTGTTGTAATTAAATAAATAATGGAAGCAATAAGCAATATCGATAACTTAATGAATCTATCCGAAGGAACGCCACCCTTAGATAGAGCCGATAACTTGACCTTAATCTAGTTTGAGCAGTGGAGGTCGACCGGATCGATGCAGCCATACTTGAACTAGACAAGAGTCGATAACTAACTTATACCAAAGTCACGGTGGAGGTTGACCGAATTGATGTAGCCATATGAACAGAGGTATAAGCCTTGACGGTATTTACAGACAAGTAGTGGAGGTTGACCAGATCGATGCAGCCATACTTGCTAAAGAACTCACCAAGATCTACTCTACTCCTACTCCTAAGGGGTGGCCAGAGCCAAAAAAGTAAATAATTGGTATTTGATTGATTGTGTGTTTTTTTACAATAGCTGGGGTTTGATATTTATACCTAGAGCCTAAAAATGAATCCTACTTGAGTATGACTCAGTATAATCTTTGGTACAAAAAAACATTCCTATTTTAAGATAACTTGGACTCTAATCTTTCCCCTTTTGTAGAGTCTGATATGTATCTTCTCGATGCCAACCATATCTCACCATCGTTACCTGCTGACGTCATTTAAAGAGAAATGATCCCAGTGTCGCATCCGATCTGGCAGATATCAATCCTTACACAATCAACTCCTTGATTGGCACAATCTTGGAAGCCTATGAGTTCCCGCGCTCTTCTCCCAAATTTTGGTGTAAACACATGCCCCCCAATTTTGGGATAAAATGATTTTATCCCAAAATTCCAGTTCATTGGTTTACCACGCCGCAACTGCTCTATCTCGAGATATATGCATGACTCCTGACTTCCTGGCCTAAGTTTTATATAACATCCCAATAGTATCTTTTCCAACCCACTCGCCCTGTTTGCTTTCTCCTTTCTCGAGCCAACTTTAACAGTCGACGCCGTCATCGCCAAGGCCCCAAACCCTAGCAAACCATCAGTTCCAATAAGCCATCATCCAAGCGATCCTCACCAAATTCAAATTAATTTTTTGGCTATAATGGCGACCATCAACCATGTCCCCGAGCTATGTTTCCAAGTTTCCACTCTCCAATTATCGGCCGCTACCTTGTATTTCTTTTCTCCTTAGACTGATTTTGTCTAATTTCTTAGGAAGTGAGAAATGAAACCTTGATTCCATCAGTTGTTGCCCCCAATATCTTTTTACTTGGGCCTATGGGTGATCCCAATCCATCTGATTTCATCTGCCAAGAAACCAACCAAATCCCCTTCAAACAATCTGCAATGCATTTGTCTTCTTGGAATACCAAAACTCTCTTCAGAAATTAACCAAAGATGCCTAAGGGATGGAAAAATTGGTTCCGTAGGATGTTTGAGAAAAAGGGTGGAGATTGGGAGCTTTATGATCTGAATCAATGCCTAACCCTCTCATTGTCTAGGATGGAGAGGAACGATTCACTCCTGATTTCTACATCTTATTTCTGGTCCAATGCCTGAATGCCTTTGTATTCGGTCAAGGTCCAATGACCATCACTCTGGCCGATGTTTACATGTTGACCAGCCTTAGAATTACTGGATCAATGTAGCCTTATGAGTACTTGAGTGCTGGCTCCAAGAAATTAGCCAAAATTGCAGACTGCATAGGATGGACCGGTTATATTCTGAACCATGTTGAAGATGGATCAGCTATCAGCAAAAGGGAATACGTGGCCTTTCTAAACATGTGGCTGGAAAGATTCATTTTTTGCGGATCATCCTATGGTCCAACCTACAATCACAAGCTCATGGCAAAACACCTAGCATTAGGCAAGGATATCCCTCTTAGAAAGTATTTGCTAGGAGTTGCTTATCATCTGATGTACCAGGTGACTACCCAATTGCTGAAGAATGAACCAGTACATAGTTTCAGTAGCCCTTGGTGGTTAATACAACTCTGGCTTAACCTGTATATGCATAAGTTTGTGAGACCTAATCTCAAAAGTCTGAGTTTTCCTTCTTCCAACTTTGATGAGGAATATAGAGGTGAAGAAGGAAGAACTCGGCAATGCATGAGCTATGGTGAGGCTGCATCGGCAGTAACAATCGATTTTTATATTGGCCATCTCTTCAAGAAGTTCTACAGAGGGTTTGGTGTGGACATCCTGACTTGGCTACCAAATAATGATGAGAATGATGAGCTAGCCTTCCCATTCAAGTTTCGATTTGAGTCAGATTGTTCGGACGATGTGGTGGCTGCAATCTTCAATTCTTTCATCAGGCCTTGTGTTCTTCCAGCTGAGTTTCATCATGGCCGTGGCAAAATGGCTACATGTTTTTTCATTCTAGGCAACCTCCCAATGTATGAATTTTACAACCCATCCTTGGTAGCTCATCAGTTTGGTTTTGGCCAATTGCCTCCTCAGCTATTCTTCAAGAACATACTAAAGCCACGGGAAGATATCAGTGAAGTACTTAAAGCTGGAAGAGTCTTTCAGCTAGGATTAGATCTTCCTTCCCTTTATTTGCACAATTGGATTAGAGTCAGTCTCTCTTCTACTCTCTTCAACTCCTGGTGGCAAGAATGGCATTCCTATCTTTTTTGTGGATCGGTCCACCCTTTGTGTATAGCCCTAGATGGAGAATTTGCTTCTAACGGAGAGGTAATTTGCCATTTCTTTTCAATAAAAATGCTTGACAAATTCCTCTACCAACTGTCCTAACTAACCTTTTCAAGATGTTGAATTTGATCCTCCAAGCTTGGATAGGAAGGGGCGTCCTATAGATTACCAGCCACCGTGCCCGGTTTCAAGAATGGGATCGGCTGCGCCTTCACTGAAAAAATTGATGAAAACTCAGGCTGCCTCTACTATCATGATGTATCAATCTTCAAAGCGCAAGGCAGCTCAAGGGACAACCTAGAAAACCACCACTAGGAAGAGACTCCATAGAACAAGGCCATCAGCTGCTTAGGTCAATAATTCATCTTCTTCTCAAAATGATACCTCATTGTTGATTTCGTCCCTTCACAGTCATCGAGCGTTGTGTCCCAACTGGCCCCGGGTGTGGAATTGCCATCCCAAGCATTCGACTCAGCATCAACTGAACCCATGTTGGCTGATCAAAGAAAGGAGCCGATTTCGATTGAAATAACCGATACTTCCACAACAGAAAATGTGAGTTTTATCTTTGATGCTCATTGGGGTATCTTCTTTAACTTCTTTCATTTAGTCTTTTACCCTTCATCTAACTTCTTGCTACGCCAGATACTCCCTGAGGAAACACCTGTGCAAGATCAGGAGCTTGACAGTCCGCTCAAAAATCTTGTCGATGTTGAAGGTGGTCTTGTTGCCGTCAACACTCAGACTATTGACTCCTCTATTTGGCAAATGACTGATGGTGAGGGAGTTATTTGCTCAATTTATCTCTCTACAGCAAACATGAACTAAAAATTTTCTGATGTTTGTAGATGCTAATGTTGAGATTTCCAAGCCGATTCAACTAGGCATTATTGGTGTATCATCAGCTGTTCCTTCCTTTCAGATAGAAGTCACCACAGAAAAGGTATTGTATCTCATTTTACTTGTTCATTCTATTATAAACTTGATCCGATCCTTTTAATCAATATTTCCCTTACACATAGGCACTCGATCCTCTAGCCCAGAGCTACTCTTTCAATCTTGAGGAATATTTTGATGAAGATGAGATCAGATCGTCATCCACTTCCTCTAGTGAAGCTCTATCGGAGGATACCAGAAATTAGCTAAGAAATATACTGCCAATATTTGAGAGGAATATAGCCAATTTGGTCCAAGATACTAATTCAACGCAGAGAGTATTCTTGGCTATAAAGGGTGATCCATCCCTAGCTCTCTCTAGAGTCTTGTCATCTTTGTCTATCTTTGAAGATCATGCCCTAAAGGTGAAAAAGACCCAGAGGAACTTGTCCAATTATGAAGCCTTGCTGGCCAAGGGGAATTCCAATGGGCAAGAGGCTAAAGGGCTAACGCAATTGATTGATGATTTGAAGAACTCTTCCCCCAGGACCAATCCAGAGTTATCCCAATAGGAAATCAAGCATGCAGAACTTGAGAAGGAGCTAGAAATCATGAAGGCTGCTATTGATCATCGTAAATCCACTCTAGCCCAAATACCTAATGCCATGAAATAGAAGAAACAGGAACTGTTGGCCAAAGTAAAAGAAAGTAGAGCCATCCAAAGTAACCTTGAGAACACTCCTGGAATAGCCAAAGAATATGAGCAAAAGATTGCAAAAGCTAATGCTACCTAGCTAGAAATACTGAAAGTCATCCAGGATGCTCTAAATTTGTAATTTGTATGTTGACGCATGTCTTGTGTAGAATTGATCATACTCTTCATAATTTATTTGTACTTCTTGTTTCAGCTAAAGAGCCGATTTGATACAGCCAATCCTAGACTTCTAATCTTAATCTAATTAAGTCTAAAAACACGGCCTTCATTAAGCGAACTCCTCGATCTTCTGTCCTTAATCACCCAGTGCCGTATTCTCTTTGGCCTTGATGAAGTGGCGCTTCGCCTTCTATTAATTGCGGTTGCCTTTTGCGTGTCCCAAGGCGTCCACCTCTTCGCTTCATGTCTTCAAATACTAGTCGAGGGCTTTGGCCTCGAACACATCTCCATTCACAACTGTTCCTTCGCACTTCTCCACCTTCCAAAACCCTATAGCGGTTTTCTTCCCTTCCTATAGATCCAATCAATTTCATGGCCAATGAGGATAACCGCGGCAAGCACATGGTAGAGAAGATCTTGGAGGAGAACATGCCGGTGAGCAAGCACCTCTAACGCATGAGGTGAGATTGATGACTTCTGCTCATAGCGGCGATCTATAGTATTCTGATCATAGTGATGAACTCTTGTATTTTGTTTCTAGGTTTGTTGTAAACAACAGCCTTCGTTCTCTTCCTAGGGCCGATGAGCCCCCCAATGCTGTGCCTTCTACACTGGCTTCATCATTGGATTCCTCTAATTCGTACAATGGTGACGACGCCCGGCGCTTCCTTCGAGAGTGGAGGGTGGCTCAGAACTACTACTCTGAGGTGACTTGGGAGAATGGCCAGCTCGAGATCCACCTCGGGGTTTCTCAGGTTGCTCTTCATGCGGCCGAGGAGGTGGCCAGCGCCATTCAAGCGTGGCTGGCTGAGTCTAATGCCATGGTGGTGGGTAAGATGAATTCCAGGAACGCCTCATTTCGATTTTCATTATCTTTATCTTGATAGCCTTTTTGTTCCTGTGATTATCAGCCCTGATGGTGTAGTTGGAATCTCTCCAATTGGTGGTGAATGCAGCCGTGGACGTCGTCAACGCTCGGGGTTCCCCCATCGCCGCTCGTCTCCAAGACATCCCATCCCACGTTCAGGAGATTGCCCTCCACGGCGTTCATCATGGTGCGGCGATGGCCCTGACCTGTGGCACAAGTCCAAACTAGGTACAAGCTCCACGCCATGGAGACTGGTTTCCCAATGGGCGATGGCCCTGAGGAACATGAGGACCTGCTCGAAGAATTTGTTATGGCAGCGGAGGCCATAGTAGACATCACATCCACCCAGAATGTGGTGAACAAGGTCTTTAATTAGATTGTATCTAGGGTAATCCGATGAACAAAGACTCCTATTCTTTTCATGAATGTGTCTCAGTGCAATGCTCTTGTGTATGACTATTTTTGTTTTTATTCTTTGCTCTGGAGGTGATACATATCGTATCGTCTTTCATGTCTTTTAAGTTTCTTCATTTTTTGAACTAGAGGCGATACCTTTCTGGTACCGGTTATTAGAGCCAATGATCAAACGAATCAGCTATCAACTGTTGGTCAAATGCTAGGATAACATCCCTTTAAATATTTCACCGCAGAACTTTTCATACCAAAGGTTAAATGATTGATCAACCTAGGTCAAGCATCCCATTAAGCAAAACAGAACTTCTTTAAGAAATCCATTAACTCTAAATCGCACTTACAATTCGACTCAGCATCCGCATACATCGGCCTAAACCCATCTCTAGGACTTAATGCTTATTTTTCCTTAATCCAATGGCCAATGTGAATCTGTGACTATTCACTAAAACAAACTCTTATTGTCGATCACTTGCATCAGCTGTTGGCTTTCATTGCTAATCTTAATGAAGCCTCCTTCCCATAACTTGCTAGAAAAACATTCAAAGTCTCCTAGTTCCCAAAAGACTAGATTGGCTATTGCGATGCTCACAGATTCATCAGCATAAACCAGCTCGACATCATCTCTATGCCATTGGATCAAACATTAATGCATGGTTGACGGTACACCATAGTTTGCATGAATCCAATCAAGACCAAGGAGCAAACTGTATGACCCTTTTCCATCGATGACAAAGAATGTGGTGAGCAGAGTCTTACTCCCGATTGTTAGTTCGACGTTTATTGCCCCCAGGTCTTAGATGCATTACCTTCAAAATCCTTAAGCATCATGTCAGTCTCCATCAGATCTCCTGATCCTTTGCCAAGTTTACAAAAAGTGGTGTAAGGCATAAGGTTGACAGAAGCACCTCCGTCCACTAACATCTTGTTCATCGTCTTCCATCAACAAGACCTTTCATATATAAAGCTTTTAAGTGCCGATGCTTGACTGGTTTATCAAATATTGATTGATGTACAACCGTTAATTTGGCAACTATCTCCTCATACTCTGATTCATCGAAATCCGAATACACTTCTTGATCTGTCGGAGCTCTGAATTTCGATGGCAATAGAAAAGCCATTTGGATATTAGCCGATGGTTGCTTTCTATTGGCTGTTTGCTTAGTACGCCATACTTGAGGTTTACCAGATGCCTGAGCCTGTTCCATCTCTTTATTCCTTAGGCGTTGCACCCTTCTCTTCTGGCTTCTTGTTAAACCTCCTGGACACCATTGGCCTTCCTGCCAAACATATTTTCTTTTGTTGCCTTCTTCTCCATAATTAGCCCAGTCTTGGTCAACAACTCGCTTTCCAAGCTGATCATGAACACTTTTATTTTTTAAGCATTGATCCATGTTATTATGATGATATGCATCTTGAGCATGGATAGAACGGCGGTTGGTTTGAGACCGCCTAAACTCCTAATACTAATTGCTATATTCTGGACAGTCATGTCTGGTAGGCAACTTCAAACCTTCATTCCAGCAATGTCTAAAGAAAGGACAATTCCAATGTGATTCAGCTTGTTTCCTTTGATACCTCTCTCTTTCTAGTTGACGCTGGTATTCTTGATCCTTTAAGCAACACTGATAATCCTTTTCCTTCTGCTGCTACCACTTATTCAACAGAATCCAAGATGTAACTTGTGGCTTTATCGTCCTTGCTTTTGACATTCCTCCCTGCTCATATCGGCTCTTTTGCTCATCGCGATGTCTCTTAATTTCCCTATATTCGTCGGTCGATATTTGCATCTTGGGATCGACTGCCCCAGCTTCTTTTGATTTGGTTGATGTTAGGACCTTAGTCTTTCCTTTGGTCAGCCTAGCATCAACCATGTTTTGATCTCCTAGGAAAGGATTACCATCAACTTTCATTTTCTGAGGCATATCAAATTTGAGCCTCCCTTGCTGAACTCTGTATATTCTTCTAGAAAAATCTACATTCATTAGTGGAATGAGAAGTAGCATTATGGAACTTGCAGAACTTCTTATTCTTCAACTGATCAGGGGGCAACATAACATGACCAACGGGCAGCTTGATTTGCCCCTTCTCAAGCAAGAAATTGAAGAGCTTGTCTGATTTGATGACATCAAAGTCATAGCTCTCCTTGACTCCTCTTTCCCAAGGATTTGGCACCATTACTGTTTTCTTGGCCCAATTCCATTCAGCTGCAACAATCTCTTCTTCTTCATCTTCATAGCCGTCATCAACTGAGTATGGATTGTAAGCCTTGGCCACTATGGTACTTTTCTGAAATCGGGTATCTCTACACATACTCTGGAATTGGCCATTGAGCGATGCCATTCATTGAGCTAATTGACCCAAGTTATCAAATTCTTGTCCCAGTAGCTTTTCTTTCCACATTGGCAGCATTCCCTGAATGGCTAAAGCAGCTAGTTGATCATTAGCCAAGTTTAAGGAGAAGCACAAGTTCCTAGTCTCTTAGAACCTCTGAAGAAACTCAGTGCCCGATTCATTAGTCTTCTACCTTATAGTTGTCAGATCGGTAATCTTCTTTTCTCCGATACTAGTATAAAAATATGTATAAAACTTCTTCTCTAGGTTAGCCCAATTGGCAATGAAATTGACTAGCAATGATGAAAACCAAGTGAAGGCTGGCCCTAATAGGGACAAGGAGAAGAAATGAACTCAATGGGCATCCTCAACTGATGCTTCGCCCAGTTGTGTAAGATATCGACTGACATGTTCTATCATGCTTGTACTATCTTGGCTAGTAAACTTAGCAAATTCTGGAAGCCTATAATTTGCAGGAAGGGCGACCAAATCATACCATTCTAGATATGGGCGTTTGTACAAAAAAGTCAGCCCTTTTGGCTTTAGACTGAACTGATTCTTCATCATCTCGGTCACCTTCAGCAGCAACTCATCAGCATTTGAATTTGGATTTCTCTACACCTGCTGACCCATCTATGGATTGAAATCCCATGTGCCTTGGTACCCTAGATTTGGAATCATGTAAAGAGTGTTATAGTCTGATCCATAGTGATATCCTTATGGAACCTCTATCTACTGGGTCCTTTGCTGGCTTGCTGCTTGAAGTATCTGATTATAGACATAAGGATCTATATCTCTATGGATCCTTTGAATTGATTGTGCTATTTTTTGAGCCAATGATGGTATGTGGCCTGATGTGCCAAAATTGATCACCTAGTTCTGACCTTGCCCTGTCGGCTATTGTACATACTGTATAGGCGGTCAAGGATTATACTGTATCTGATTCATAGTAGTTCCTTGAGCTTGTTTAGATGAACCTTGAACTGTCTAGACATCACCATTACCAGTTGGTGCTGCTTCTTGATGGCTGGTACCAACTTGATTAGTCCCTTGGGTCGATGGATCTGGAATGTTGTAATAAGCCGGCCCAACTTGACCAACTAGAAACCCATGAATCGCTTCTTTCATGGCGTTGTGGAATGTGTCCAAAAAAGCTTCATTTTGGCTTGATATGGCATCACGAACAGATTTGTCTACAACTTCTGTAAAGAAACACCTATCTTTAGCTTTAGTTGTATCTATCTACCCATGTAATAGAACTCTTGGTAGTAGAAATTTCTGAACAATTGTGTTGTCACACGTTTTGGTGTAGGACAACAAACATTTGCTCTAAAACTCTTCTGTAGCTATGTCAATGACATCTTTATCTCCATTAGGTAGATCTTCATAATGTAACATAAGGATGTCATTGTTGTTGTGAACCACCATGATGATTGTGGGGTCCCACTGGGCGTGCCAGAAACATGTGTTGACATAGAACTTCATCTCATGCCAAGGACACACGAGCAAGCCAAAAGGGTCCGCTCGATGGAGCTGGAGATCCGCCTAGCTTTAGCACAGGGGTGGTTGATCCTGCGCACTCCTCCCAAGATGTGCCAGTCAATTTGACCCTACCATTGATAAGGAGAGAAAGTTTATCAGTAATTAAGGGCGAAACATGCCGGTGTTGCTAGACAGTCCTGAATGTGTGGCTCTGAGAGCCGATATGAAAGGAGATCGACTAAATAGTCGATTCCAGCATATTCATAAGAATAAATCGATTAAAGCTCATAGGGTTGCGTAAGAAGAATTAGTTATCATTCTAGATGAATGTCATTGTTTAGACAAATATTTGTCACTAGCAAAAGGATATCAACAGTAATTAGTTCATGCTAAACCAATGACTGCAAGTAACCAAACCCCTTTTTATGAAAGAAATAGTTCATCATCATTCAACCATTTAATAGAGATAAATCTAATGAACATATTAGATCTCATCTATCGATATGACCAGTGGGGCATGAGGCAGAATCATGCGGGCCATAGAAACAACAATAGACTCGATGACCCTAACTTATTACTAATATCAGTGGGGCATGAGGTAGAATCATGTAGGCCATAATACAATAATAAGATCATGGGGCTAACACATCTTTCAACCTAACGCTACTTCAACGATCTCGAGATGTGAACTGTTCATGAAAGCGCTCGATATCGGCTAAAACAGTCGATTTAGGCATAGCGCACAGTTAAGGTCATGTCCTCTCAGGAACAGATCTACCAAATAATGAGTATGACTCAGTACAATCTTTGGTACAAAAAAACATTCCTATTTTAAGATAACTTGGACTCTAATATTTCCCCTTTTGTAGAGTCCGATATGTATCTTCTCAATGCCAACCATATCTCACCATCATTACCTGTTGACATCATTTAAAGAGAAACGATCCCAGTGTCACATCTAATCTGGCATATATCAATCCTTACACAATTGACTCCTTGATTGGCACAATCTTGGAAGCCTGCGAGTTCCCATGCTCTTCTCCCAAATTTTGGTGTAAACACGTCCTTCCCCCTCGATGAGGTCATCCAAAACTAGGTGCTTGAGCTGATGGGTCAAGGCATTGCATATGCCTCTCGGACAGCCATCAAGTCCCAGGTGTTGGCTGATTTCATCACGGAATGGACCGAGGTCCAAATGCCACCGGTGGTCGTCGATCAAGAGTACAACATAATGTACTTCAATGGATCGCTGATGAAGAAGGGCGCCGGTGTGGGGCTGGTCTTCATGTCGCCCCTCAGGGTATGCATGAGGTACATGGTTTGTCTCCATTTCCCCTCCTCCAACAATGTGGCTGAATATGAGGCGCTCATTAACGGCCTACGCATTGCCATCGAGTTGGGCATCCGATGCCTCAATGTTTCAGGAGATTCCTAGCTAGTCATCGACCAGGTCATGAAGGAGTCAAACTACCACAACGTCAAGATGACCACGTACTACTAACAAGTCCATCGGATGGAGGACAAATTTGATGGCTAGCTCAACCACATCCTGAGGCGTCTCAACAAGGCGGCTGACGTGCTTGCGAAAATAGCATCCGGCCGAGAGCTAGTGCCAACAGGTGTCTTTTCTAGTGACCAGCACAAGCCCTCAGTTCGCTATGAGGAGTCAGAACAAGGTGGTGACAGTCCATCCAATCCTAGCCTAGGGGCAGACCAACCATTGGCTACATTCGTCTCTGAGGTCATGGAGCTCGAAGAGGACCCAACGACAGAGCCCGACCCTCTAGTCAACTGTAGGATGCTCTACCTTGACTACCTCCTCTATGACACACTACTGACAGATAGGACAGAGGCTCGATGGCTCGCACGTCATGCCAAGTCCTTTATTCTTGTGGAGGGAGAACTCTACAAGCGAAGCCACACTGGGATCCTATAGCGCTGCATCCCCTTCGAATAGGGGAAGCATTTGCTGAGCAATATCCATGGTGGGGTCTATGGTCACCATGCTGTGCCCAAAACCCTAGTTAGAAATGTGTTCTGGTAGGGCTTCTACTGGCCTATTGCGGTAGTCGATGCTGAGCAAATCATACGCACCTGCGAAGGGTGCCAGTACTATGCTTGGCAGACTCACCTATCGGTCCAAGCACTCGAGATGATTCCCATCACTTGGCCATTCGCAGTCTAGGGACTCAATCTAGTTGGACCACTCAAAAAGGCACTCAGGGGCTACAACCACTTGCTTGTCACCATAGTCAAGTATACAAAGTGGATAGAAGCTCGACCGATTTCCATGATCAAATATGAGTAGGCCATACTGTTCTTCCTCAACATCATCCATCACTTTAGAGTCCTGAACTCCATCATCATGGACAACGACATGTAGTTCACTGGCAAGAAATTCCTTCGATTTTGCGATGAACATCACATCCGCATCGACTAGGCCTCCGTAGCACACACCTGGATGAACGGGCAGGTAGAACACACAAATGGCATGGTCCTATAGGGCCTCAAGCCTAGGATCATCAACCAGTCGAACAAATTCGGCGCACGCTAGGTCACTAAACTTCCTTAAGAACTCTAGAGCCTAAGGACAACCCCCAGTCGAGCCACCGACTACATGCCCTTCTTCATGGTCTACGATTTTGAGGCCGTCCTCCCAACTAACCTTGACTATGGAGCACTAAGGATCAAGGCATATGACGAACAGGGAGCCAAGGCATCCCACGAGGATGCCATGGACCAGCTAAACAAAGTGCATGACGTCGCACTCCTCTGCTCGGCCAAGTACCAACAGGCGTTATGATGGTATCATAGCCAACGAGTGCAGGGCTAAGCCATCAACATCGAGGACCTGGTCCTCCACCACGTCAGAGCAACAAGGACCGCCACAAGCTCTCCCCACCATGGGAGGGACCATATGTAGTTGTGGAGGTGCTCCGTCCAGGCGCCTACAAACTCAAGAACATAGACGGTGAAATCTTCACCAATGCCTAGAACATCAAGCAGCTATGTTGCTTTTACCCCTAATAAATGCACACTTTTCCTTATCAGTTTCATTATCAAAACTCCCCGATCCTTCGTGACATCCGACCCTAGCAATGATAAGGGGTCGGGCCTCACTTGAGGGCTAATATCAGTACATTTATCCTGCAAACATTTTATGTGCCTGCTCCTCTTTTTACGTTAGGACTTAGGAGCTAGGTTTACAGGAACAAGCTCTGAGTATAACTGGTCAGACTATGGGATACCTACGCCCTAGCGGCTATGGTGTCTTTGCTCACCAGCATAATCAGAATTGGCTCGCCCACACTCTGAGCTTTTATGACCTTAACTATGGGAAGGGTCGGAATGCACTAAACCTCTTTTACAAAAAGAGGGAGAAGAGCTAAAAGGTTGTTTGCTATAATAAAGAGCTCATCCATTTTGCACAAATTCGATGCTTGGCTTATCTACCTAACTAAATTCTTGCGCAGGATGTTCTCATCCTCTATTTTCCGCAGGGAAATCTTGTCTCGATAGGTAACGCAAGTCGATCGAATGGCTTGGCCACTAATGAGAAAATGATAAGGAGCAAGTAGGATCACACTCATATCTGGGGGAGGTTTTCTGAACCCATCACTCTTACCATCGAGGTAAAATTGGTGCCTAGGTCGATCGGATGGCTCAAGACCACTGCCGAAAGATAAGCATCCTCACTTACTTACTTTACATATTAATTTCATTACTAAGCCTCCGACCCCAGCAATGTCAGAGGATTGGGAATTGCTCGGGGGCTGGCAAGGGTGTCTATTCACTAGACATTCTCTCTGCTCGACCCCTCCTTTTGTTTAAAAAACTAGAGGCATGGTATGCGGGTGCAAACTTTGAGTAAGCCTAGTCGGACTGCTAGGAC
Source organism: Miscanthus floridulus (assembly GCF_019320115.1). Lineage (NCBI taxonomy): Eukaryota > Viridiplantae > Streptophyta > Magnoliopsida > Poales > Poaceae > Miscanthus > Miscanthus floridulus. Next base: position 67,004,886 of record NC_089586.1, on the reverse strand, counting down.
CCTATGCCCTAGTGGCCATAGTGTTTTTGTCCACCAGCGCCATCAGAGTCTTCATCTCTACACTCCAAACCTTAACCTCCACCTTCTCGGGAGGGATTTGGAGGGGTGTACCTATGGAATCTCCATCGAGGAGAGGCTGTTAGGTCGCCCAAATCGATCGAATGGCTTGGGCCAATGCCTAGAGATAGATACAAAAGAATGGGAGGCTCATGCAGGTTACGTGGGCCCTATGACAAATGTCAGACCTGAACCCCGCACGGACATATCTGGTAAAGAGCTCCCAGAACCTATCACTCATGCCATCAAGGTAACATTACTGACCCCTATTTTTTCTTAAACTATGATCATTCATACATTCGTCCATTCATCCATCCCGTACATCCAAACATTGCATATGCGATTATCGCATCAGAACACTTCACATCGCGTCATGAAGCGGTAGTCTCTCATTCGATATGAGCGACAACCGACTGAGGTTTGAAGGCTGGCCCATGAAGGGCTTGAGGCTGCCTCATGTCAAACAGAGCTAGGGGAGAAAAACCGAGATGAGCCCTAGCGACCTTGCCCGACCCTGCTCAGTGGTGGACTGAGACATCTTGACCTTTCTCGTTCGATTCTAACCTTGAGCCAAGCCCATAGAATCTCCATCAAGGAGAGGCCAACAGGCCACCCGAGCCTATCAAACGGCTCGGCCATCTACTGGAAGGCGGGTTAAGAAGTAGTGGAAGGCCACATGAGGGCTCTGCCGACCCCCGTCAGCGGACGATGGACCCGGATTCCACTTAAACATGCCCATTAGCGAGCTCACTGAGCATGACACTCGAGCCATCGAGGCAAGTGTCATTAGCTCAGCCCCTCTAGTTGTGGAAACTGAGGATGGGGTTACACATGAAACATGGTAGACCCCTATTGAACCCCAAGGGGCTCAGGGGCTCGAGCCACCCGATCCTAGATCGAGAGACCGAGGTTCGAAGGCCGTCTCGCGAAGGGCTTGAGGCCACCTCACGTGGAACAAAAGCCAGGGGAAAAAGCCTCAGTGGCCTATGCCCGTCCTGCTTAGAAGTGGACAAGGTCATCTCAACCTTCTCGTTCAATCCTAGCCTCTAGCCAAGCCCATAAAATCCCCATTGAGGGGGAATCTATTGGAATGCAGGTTAAGGAGCAACGGAATGCCACATGAGGGCTTTGCTGACCCTGTCGCAAGCAATGGAACCCGATTCCACTTGAACATACCCATTAGCGAGCTCACCAAGCATGTCACTCGAGCCACCAAGGCAAGTAAAGGTAACTCAACCCCTCTAGTTGTGGAAACCATGGACGGGGCAACAGTCACAAAAATGTGCTGACCCTTGACCAAATCCCCATCACGCACGGGGGCTCGAGGATGATTGGACTTGCAAGGAGACCTAACGCACGGTCGTAGAATGATAGCTAAGATCCTAGGGAGAGGGTACATGCAAATACAAGAGATGCATTCTCCTAAGTTTCACTATCCTCCCCTCAATTTTTAGTGACATCCGACCCCAGCAACGGCAAGGGGTTGGATCTCACTTAGGGGCTGATAAAGATATAAGTACACCTTTTCTGAAATAGTCATTGTGTCAGACCTCTTCTTCACGCTAAGCCTAGTGGCAAGGTTTGTGGAAATGAATAATTGATCAAGTCTGGTTGGACTACAAAACACCTATGCCTCGGCAGCTATGGTGTCTTTGCTCACCAGCATGATCGAAGTTCTCCCTTACACCTTGGGCCCATTGGTCTTAACAAATGGAAGGGTTAGAATACATAAGCCTTCTCTTTTTTCATACAAAAAGGGAAGGAAACAAATTCAATCAAACAAAACAAAATAATGAAGTTACGAATTCGTTCTTATGATACATAAGGATTGGCAATTGTCCACAGAGTACAATGATATTCATCCGAATTCACCCAACCTATTTGACTAACTATCCCCTTCGGGGGAGAACTGTGTCTTCAACATTATCTGCTAGGTTCTATGCAAGAGGAGCCATAGCCGTCTCTATCTCATCCAGCTCCGAGGCTTCATAGCCTAGCGTGAAGCCAAGGTTCATTGTCTCCAAGTCAATACTATCCGCATAGTGAGAGTGGGCGATGGCGAAGGCTTGGGTGATCCCGGAGCGAAGAGCTTCCCTCTCGAGCTGGCGCACCTACACCGTGATATCTATGGCATGGGCCGCAAGCGAGCTAGTCCCCTCTAGCCATGCCATCTCCAACTCATCGTAGACAACTCCAAGGGCAACGCGTAGGAGATCATGCCTCGGCGAGCTCTGTGGCTAGCCCGATAAAGATGCTCTCAGCCTCTAGCCTTCAGGTTGCCATGGTTCTAAGCTTGGCCTAGAGGGAGATGATCCTCTACTGTGCCTCATCACGCTCTTAGACGGCCTAGTCGGTCTCCCCGCAGGCCACACCGTGCTCCGAGCGGAGCCTCTCTATGGTCTGGCATAGCTCATCTCACTCCTTGCGTAGCCAGCCAACCACCTTAGCATCTAGGTTCACCCTTTGCTATAGGGCCATGAACCTCTCCTTGGCTCCTAGCTTGAGCTCTCACTCCTTCTCTGCCTCGGCCAGGAGGTTGAGGGTCCGTTGGTGGGCCTCAGCGTCCCTCTAGAGCAGCTTGTCCTATTCCTTCCAGACTCTGGCGGCCTCCTCCTCATCTAGCCACATCCCCGCTGATAGTTCCTCACATGCCTTCTTGGCCTCCTCCGTGTTCTGATGGGCCTCAGCCTCCCACAGCCAGAGACTGGCTGCCTTCTTGGCTAGGGGAGTCAGCTCGGCCACCCTCTATTGGGTGGCAACGAGCTGGGTGGACATGTCCCCATGCAGCCAGGCCTCATCGATGAGGCAGTCCTAGCTCTCCTTCTACTCGTGAAGGAACCAGGATTTCTCCCGGCTACGAGCGATAAGGGACTAAAAAAAGATGATGGTCAGAACACAAAAATACATGAGGAAAGAAGAGAGAGAAAGGCAAGATTAAATGATAACCTAGCCAGTAGGAATAACGACATCATGTAGAGCTTCCAGCATGGCCAAGATCCCCTCGTTGAGACTCTCCTGCTCTATGCTCTCGGTAGCATCATTGAGCGAGACGAGTGTTGATGTCGGGTCTTGTGGATCTATCCATTGGAGCAGAGGCTCGCCCCATGTTAGCGAGTGACTGCCTCCTGATGCTAGGGCCAAGGGCGACCCCCTGCTGGTCCTCTCCACCACCGCCATGATTCCCGAGGACCCATCGACTGTGTCCCCCTCTGTCAAGCCCATATCAAGAGCTGTCATTTGGGCCACCGGAGGTGCGGGTCACGCCGCTGCCTCAGGTGCTGCCATAGTGGCATCTGGCCATGGCCCGCCTGTCATGGGTACCACCACTTTTGCCTACCTTGATGGGGCCTCATCTAGCTATGTCATGCCCACTAGGGTTGGCACCACGAGCACAGTCAGAAGCTCCGACCGACCCATCGTCGGCAGCGGCACCGCCTCCATCGCCTGTTCTTTAGCGACCTCTGAGGGCATCCTTCGAGCCCCCATGCCTGCTTGTCCCTCCAAGGGCATGGGCATCACCATTGGTGGAACCTGACCAATCGACGAGGCAGTGACACTAGCGCCACTCCCACCCAAAGCGGGTGTGACGTCAACCGATGGCCGCCACCTCGCCTAAATGGCGACGCTCTTCTTGGGTGCCAGCGCCAAAAAGTTGCCCGGTCTTAGGATGCTGCCAGAAACAAAAGGCATAAGTCATGCTAAAAATAGAGAAAAATAGAGAAAACACAGGAGTCAATGACTTACATCGGCACTGTTGGGCGAAGGATGCATTTAGGGGACAAACCCCCAGGTCCTTACTCCACCTCATTGGGGCAGGGCCATTTTGAGCCCACCCCCTAGTCCCGAATAGAGGGGCTCCCCTCCCTTGCATCCCGAGGCATGGCAATGGAGCCACCCCCCTCCATTAGCACCTTGGGCACGATGGCAGATCCACCCACCTCGGTTGGCTCTTGGGGCACGGCAGTGATGCCACCCCCCTCCACTGGCACCTTAGGCATGGTAGAAGATCCGCCCACCCTTGCTAGCTCTTCAAGTGTGGTGGCAGGGCCACCCCCCTCCATGGGAACCTTGGGTGTGGCAGTGGATCTACCCGCCCCTACTGGTTCTAAGGATGGTCCGATGATCTGGCTTGCCTCTTCTAGCCTCATGAACTCACCTCCCCCTACATGGAACAGGAAGGGTCCCTGCAAGGACGAGTGGATACCTGTCAGTATATCCTTGCTCTCTAGGTCATCCCACTCGATGTCAGCAACTACCTCATCGTCTTCCTCATCATCATCATTGTTACTGTCTATGTCCTACCCTCACTCCCATGCCCATAGCATCTGCTACTTCTTCCTCCTCTCATCCTCCTTCGCCTTCTGCTGTTGCTCGGCCATGGCACGGTTGGCTACCATCATGGATGGGTCCTTCGGTAGTGGAACCAGGTGATCCATAAGAATGAGTTTCTTTGGCTGGTCTCCCTATCTCAATATCAGCATCAAGAGGTCGAGAGTTCAATTAAAAAGGGGGCACAAGGAAAGAAAACTTATGAAGACGATGTACCCCGATTCTGATCGCATTGGGGGATGCCCTGGCACTGGATACACAATATCACCTCCTTGATGTGTTGTGCCACTTTGGAGTGGGAGAGTGCTCCCTTAGCGAGCGTTGTCCCTTTGAGTGATGTCCAGGCACCATCATGTGCAGGGGAAGCACATGCCTCATCAGCGACGCCACCCTCCGCGTGTGGTAGGAGCCAATGATCCCCAACCCCTTCATGCCCCTCTCCTTTAGGATTCAGATGGCGGTGAGATCATCCTAGATTCTCTTCTTGTCTTTCTCTAGGACTCCCTACTTCCTCCATGAGTCTAGGACCTCTTCGATGAGGCACCCGGTGAACTCTAGCAAGGGGGCGGCTGCGTCGTTCTTGACGTAGAACCAATGCGAATGCCACCCCTTGTTGGAGGTTGATAGACGCATCGACAGGTACTCACTAACCCGATTGTTGTGGAGCTAAATGCCGACGCATCCCATTAGCACATTCAGCTCCTACTTCTCCCACTTCTTCAGGAGGGTGATGGTGAAGAAGTACCGCCATAGGTCAAAGTGGGGACTAATCCCTAGGAATCCCTCACACAGGGCGACGAACGCCGCAATGTGCTAGATTCCATTGGGATTAAGGTGCTACAGCTCTACCTTGTAGTAGTGTAGCAATCCCTAAAGAAACTTGTGGGCGGGGGTGGTGAATACCCACTCATGGAAGTGAGCGAAGGACACGATGTAGTGGTCGGGCGACGACAACGCGTCCTCATAGCTTGGCAGCCGCCACTTGTCGGCAACGGTCCGTGCGCAAAGAATACCATGGCAAATGAGGCCCTCCAAGCACTGGACAGTGATATCGGAGCAGCACCGCGGCTCCATTGGAGGATTGGAGTGGGTCGACGTAAATTCGATGTGGGCTAAGATGTGGATGTGGGAGGCTTAGGCGATTGGCGGTAGAGGTTGTAGATGCAAAGGCAAGGAGGCAAAGTATGAAACCCTGGGGGCGAACCCTTTGGTTTTATAGGGGCGATGAATGCGAGGAAGGTGACCATCCACCTAGATCTCCGCGTCTACCATAATCCACCACCACGTCATGTTGTGGGATATGCGCCCATAATCTCTATCCTTTCCCTCCGAAGGCACGCTGGACGTTTTGCCTCTTTGGGCATACCAGGATTCTTTACTAGCAAAAGGGATACGGGTCAAAAAGCATTCCTCCAGCTTGCCTAGGCCCAGGAGTTCGAGGGCTAGCCCATCAACGGTTTTGACGGCCATCTAAAGGCACCCTTATGACAAAGGATGGGCCCACGAGCGGCCAAAACTCAGGCGCATGAGCTTCACGGGAGTCTTAGCCCACGATCGAGTCTTAGTCGGGCTGACCCTGGCTGGATCCCCATGAATAGGATACCAGGATCCCAATTGAGCTATTCGGCTAAACAACCATCAAGTCTCATGAACATACCCACGAAGGGTCCAACCTCGGTGAAGAAGAAATCGTCATCTTTAGGGCACGCCATTGGCGACAATAAAGGGCTAGGGCTCTCAGAATCCTCTCTTTTAGAAAACCCTCCGAAGGAGTATCCTACTCCTCCGCAAGCTCAGGGGCTACACCCACCGGGTGCGCTCGCGCGCACCCGCTGGCGAGTCAAAAAATCCCCTAGGCAATTCTACTTGAATCGCATGGGGGCTTGGGGGCTACTATAGGGGACCAATATTAGGGTACTCGAAGAGGAGGAGCTAATGACCATCAACATTGATTCATCCGTGCGATCAAGAGCGTGACTACACTTCATGCCAGGTCACTCCTTGTTAGTCCACCGAGACCATGGATCCCGCCTCAAGCTTACTCCCAAGGACTGGCTCCACCTTGCTTAACATCTAAGGGAAGACTCTGTCTCACCCAATCCTCAAGGACTGGCTTCGCCTCACTCGATGTCCGGGGGCTGGCTTCGCCTCGCCCGATGTTCGAGGGCTGGCTCCACCTCGCTCGACGTCCGGGGATTGACTCCGCCTCGCCCGATGTCCATTGGCTGGCTCCGCCTCACCTGACGTCTGCGGGCAGACTTTGCCTCACCTGATGTCTGGGGGCTGGCTTCGCCTCACTCAACCTCTACATGCAAACTCTGCCTCGCCCGACGTCCAAGGGCTGGCTCCACCTCACCCAATGTCTAGGGCCTGGCTCCACCTCACCTGACATCTGTGGGTAGACTCCGCCTTGCCCGACGTCTACACGTTGCTCGTTCATAACTATGTGTGTAGATAAGGCAGGGTACTCAAGTCAACCGCAATACCGAGGACCATACCCTACACACCTATAGGAAAGTACCATTAGGATATGACAAGATGGGTGCTTTAAGTGCTTCTAGGCATGTCAAAGGCCGAACAGTGTTGTAGGCGCCGACATTTATCTTACAGTGTTGTGGGCGCCGCCATTTGCCCTCGGGCGTAGATCCTGATAGAAGGATACAACAACCACTATGGTCTAGGAGGAAACTCGCATCATCTATAGTAACAAACATGCGGTCACTGCACCGTTTGCTCCCCGTAGGGTCGTGGATCAGCACCCTGGTCCGTCGCGCCGTTCGCCGGGGTGGGATGGGACATGACCACTTGCTGACAAAGCCAGAACATGGCATCATCAGTGGATAGATGCCCAGTGTAGCCCTATCAAGATCAGCGGATATGCAACCAGCATGGAGCTATCCCTAGCATCGTCTGCCATGACAGCGGGGCCCAGTCAGAGGAAAAGGAAGACCCGACATCTTTGAAGGACCTCCTTTGCCTCTGGTTTCTCTTCTTTCTCGTGTCTATAATCCCTACTTCCCCTTGGTCTATAAAAGGGAAGGCAGGGCACCCCACTAAGGGGATGGATCAATTTGAACACACCACACATCACATCGCACATAGATGACCAGCGACCAAGCTCTCAACACCCATTTGACCTTTCCCTCAGAGACTTGGGATCTTTCCCTCTCTTGCCCATTTGTAACCCTTACTTTAAACTTTTCAATGCAAATAACACGAGCAGCAGCCACAAACTAGACGTAGGGACATTCTACTTGAACCAGTATAAATCTTGTGTCTTTTTAGCACACCATCCTGGCCAGACGCGCAATAACACAAATTTACTCATTGGTGTTTACTCGAAACACCGACAATAAGCTTTTGTAGCTCTTGTCAAGCCAGAAAACAAGTTGGAAACACCCATCCTAAGAAAAGCATGATGAGCACTAGTAAATCATTTGAGTTATTGCACATGGACTTGTTTGGGCCAACTCAATACACTAGCATTGGTGGTAACAAATATGGCTTTGTGATAGTGGATGATTATACTAGATACACTTGGGTATTCTTTCTAGTAGACAAAAGTGATGTGTTTGCAACATTCAAATCATTTATAATGGACATTCATAATGAGTTTGAAACAACCATCAAGAGAGTTAGAAGTGACAATGGTAGTGAGTTCAAGAACACTAGAATTGATGAGCTATGTGATGAATTTTGAATTAGACATCAATTCTTGGCCAAGTACACTCCACAATCAAATGGCCTTGTTGAAAGGAAAAATAGAACACTCATTGATATGGCAAGGTCTATGCTTGGTGAGTACAATATGAGTCAATCCTTTTGGGCTGAAGCTATTAACACGAGCTTGCTATTGTAGCAACCGCTTATATTGTCACCCATTGAAAGAGAAGACACCTTATGAGCTCTTGAATGGTAGAAAGCCCAACATTGCATATTTTTGTGTCTTTGGTTGCAAATGTTATATCTTGAAGAAAGGCACTAGATTGGGCAAGTTTGACAAGAAGTGTGATAAAGGATTTCTACTTGGTTATTCCACTACAAGCAAAGCATATAGAGTTTGGAATTTGGATAGTGGTACTCTTGAGGAAGTTCATGGTGTTGAATTTGATAAAAACAAGGGTTCACAAGAAGAGAATGAGAACTTGAAAGATGTTAGAGACATTCAACTTTCAAATGCCATGAAGAACATGGATGTTGGTGAATTGAGGCCTAGGCAAGTGAATGATGATGAAGATGATCAAGTGCAAGTGCTCTCTAATTCAAATGTGCAAGATGATACAAATCAAGCTAGTACCAATGGCTCTCATGACAATGAACAAAATCAAGTGGCTAGCACATCATCTCAACCCAATGATCAAGAAAGTGCAAGAAATCAAGTTCCAATCCTCCAACCAACCAATATTGTAAGGGATCATCCATTGGACACTATAATTGGAGATATTTCTAGGGGTGTACAAACAAGATCAAGATTGGCTTCATTTTGTGAGCATTTCTCATTTGTGTCATCCATTGAACCAAAGAAGATAGATGAAGGATTGAAGGATGTTGATTGGGTGAATGCTATGCATGAAGAATTGAATAACTTCACAAGAAATCAAGTATGGGAATTGGTAGAGGGGCCAAAGGGACACAATGTGATTTGAACCAAATGGGTCTTTAGAAACAAGCAAGATCAAGATGCGATAGTAGTAAGGAACAAAGCAAGATTGGTAGCACAAGGCTATACACAAATTGAAGGTCTTGACTTTGGAGAAACATATGCCCCGGTTGCTAGATTGGAAGCAATTAGAATCTTGCTAGCCTATGCATGTGCCCACAACATCAAACTCTATCAAATGGATGTCAAGAGTGCATTTCTCAATGGTTACATCAATGAAGAAGTATATGTTGAGCAACCTCCTAGTTTTGAAGATGAGAAGAAGCCCAACCATGTGTACAAGTTGAAGAAGGCATTGTATGGATTGAAACAAGCACCTAGAGCATGGTATGAGAGATTGAGGGATTTCATACTCTCTAAGGTGTTCATGATGGGCAAGGTTGACACCACTCTTTTCACCAAGATGATTGGCAAAGACTTATTTGTGTTGCAAATCTATGTTGACGACATCATATTTGGATCAACCAATCAAGACTTTTGTGAAGAATTTGGAAAGATGATGGCTAATGAGTTTGAAATGTCCATGATTGGAGAGTTAAGTTACTTCCTTGGTCTTCAAATCAAGCAATTAAAGAATGGTACATTTGTGAGTCAAGGCAAGTACATCAAAGACATGCTCAAGAAGTTTGGCATGAGTAATAGCAAAGCCATTAGTACACCAATGGGGACAAATGGCAATTTGGAAAGTGATGCAAGTGGCAATATGGTGGATCAAAAATTGTATCGGTCTATGATTGGAAGCCTACTCTATGTGAACGCATCAAGGCCAGATGTCATGTTTAGTGTATGCATGTGTGCAAGATTTCAAGTCTCACCAAGAGAAAGTCATTTGAAGGCTACAAAGACAATATTAAGGTACTTGAAGCATACACAAAATGTTGGTTTGTGGTATCCCAAAGGAGCAAAGTTTGAAGGTTACTCTGACTCGGATTATGCGGGATGCAAGGTTGAAAGAAATAGCACCTCAGGTACATGTCAATTGTTGGGAAGATCACTTGTTTCATGGTCATCAAAGAAGCAAAATAGTGTTGCATTATCAATCGCCAAAGCCAAATACATATCCGCCGGTAGTTGTTGTGCATAAATACTTTGGATGAAGGCCACTTTGAGTGACTTTGGAATCAAGTTCAAGAGAGTACCATTGCTATGTGACAATTAGAGTGCAATCAAGTTAACCAACAACCCGGTTCAACATGCAAGAACAAAGCACATTGATGTCCGCCATCATTTCATAAGAGATCACCAATAAAAAGGGGACATTTGCATTAAGAGTGTGGGCACTGAAGATCAACTTGCTGATATATTCACCAAGCCATTAGATGAGAAGGTTTTGCAAGCTAAGAAATGAGTTGAACATATTGGATTTCTCAAATATGTGTTGACGCACCCCCCCACTTATATGACATGCCTCTCCTTCAAGCAATCCAAGGTAAAATTTGATTGGCATGGCATACATCCTTGCTAAGGACATGTTTAGTGCATCTAGTCATCTTTCACATTTAATAGGTTCATTCATGAAAATAAAATGATTTTGATGTTTGTATGGTACCACTATTGCTTCTATGCTTAATTTGGTCTAGTGGTAGCATATGACATGTTTGAGGGCTTGTAAACCTAGTGTTCGATCTAGAAAATGAGATATAAGTGTTTAACTCAATATGGTACAAGATAACCCTTATTTGGAGGTGTGAAGAAGCTTGTCCTTGGATCAAACCGAGTTAAATATCTTTGGCAAGTATTCTAGATTGAACCAAATTTGGGAAAATGGTCCTCACCCCAATGATTGACAGTGATAATCTCAACCTATCTACATTTTTGAACCTTCGTGGTCATTGATGACAAAGGGGGAGAAATAGTGTACAAAGATAGTGAAAAGACAACAAAGGGGGAGAGAAACAAAGATACAAGTGATAGGGGAGAATTTGACATAGGGGGGAAGATATGACAAAGGAAGGGGATCAATTAAAATTTCAAGCACACAAGTAGGGGAAGCAAGCTCATGAACTTGTATGGTGCATTTGAATGTGCATTTCATATATTTGCTTGCATGGCACAAGTTTTAAAATTCAATAGACATGCTTGTGTGGTGTATGCTAGTTGTAGGTTTGAATGATGACATAAAAAACTAGCATGCATAGGTTAAGTAACTAGACTCATGCTCATATTATGAAAACTAGACCCTTACTTCTAATGATTGATCTCATAGGGTATTCTAGTTTTTGTGGATGTCTAGTTACTCATGGTGCTAAGGATGGTATATTGGTGCACTCCAATTGGTATCATGCTTCAAAGGTCTATCTCTTATACCTTAGCATCATTTGGTAGACATTAACTCCTACATTTCCTATCTAAACATATGTGCAAGCTACAATCCAAACTCTTAGCACATATGTAGGGGGAGCAATTGCTACCATTCGGGGTTCATGAAACTTGTCCATGTCCTTTTACACATGGTAAATATGCTTGGGCAAGCAACATGGATTCAAATGAAATTCAATTCATATCTTTGTGAAAGGGTTGCCATCAATTACCAAAAAGGGGGAGATTGAAAGCTCTAGTTTGGTTTTGGTGAATTGATGAAACCCTAAGTGCTAACCTAGTTTATCAAAGTGATTATGAGATAGGTAGCACTACTCCAAGTGATGAAGCAATGGTGAAGATCATGATGATGGTGATGGCATGGTGATGATCAAATGCTTGGACTTGGTAAAGAAGAAAGAGAAAAACAAAAAGCTCAAGGCAAAGGTGAAACTTGATAGGAGCTTTTTCATTTTGGTGATCAAGACACTTAGTGAGTGTAATCACATTTAGGATCGATAGACGTACTTTTAAGAGGGGTGAAACTCATATCAAAATGTAGTTATCCAAGTGCCACTAGATGTTCTAACTCATTGCATATGCATTTATGATCTAGTGGAAAGCTAAGACCCTTGAAAATGTTGGTGAAAATATGCTAACACACGTGCATAAGGTCATACACATGGTGGTTGGCACATTTGAGCAAGGGTGGAGAAGTTGGTGAATTTAAGGAGGTGTTTTTCATTGTCAAACAGTGACCGGACACTAAGTTCAAAGTGATCAGACTCAGGGTTCCAGCGTTCGGTCAATTATAAAAGAAGGTGGTGCTCTCGGGCTTGATTTGCCCAGTGACCGGACTCGGAGAAGAAAAGTGACCGGACTCTAGCTAAACACTATTCAGTGTTCGATCCTGCTAATGTGGTGGCACGTAGAGAAGAGGAGGAGGAGCGGACGCACCGTTGCATCCGGTCATGGTGGATGGGACGTGTCCGGTCAAGAAAAACTAGCTCTGGTGCCTTACCGGAAACGACCAGACTCTAGTGGTGAAGCATCCGGTCACTTTGAGCAGTGCGTTCGGTCACAATTTAACATGTGGCATGAAGCAAACTAGTCATTGAGATCGGGCGTTCAGCATTTGAAGCTAATGACATGTGGTGATCATCAGGCGACCGGATGCAGGGATCCAGCGTCTAGTCAATCTGACTGGTGCGTCCGGTCAGCCCGAATTTTAGAGGACTGGGGAGCCAATGGCTCTATTTTGTTGGGGGCTCTATTTAAGGCGTGTGGCCAGCTTTAGCTTATACTTGGCCATTTTGCATTGATATAGCAACCTTGTGAGCTTAGCTAAAGCCCTCCCACTCATCTCCATCATTGATTGATCATCTTTGTAAGATTGGGAGAGAATCCAAGTGTATTGCTTGAGTGTTTGCATCTAGAGGCATATGGTATTCGTGTTTTGCTATGGGTTTCGCTTGTTACTCTTGGTGGTTGCCGCCACCTAGACAGCTTGGAGCAGCGAGGATCGTCGAGCGGAGGTTGGTGATTGTCTCTGGCTCTAATCATGGTGATTATGAGGGGTTCTTGACCTTTCCCCATTGGAGAGCCAAAAGGTACTCTAGTAAATTGCTTGTGGCTTGTGTGATCCTCATCTTGTGTTGGTTGTGCGGCACCCTATTGAGGGTTTGGCGTGTGATGCCAATTAGCATATGAACCTCTAAGTGAGTGTATCGCCACAATGGGGACTAGCTTTTCGGCAAGCAAGTGAACCTCGGAGGAAAAATCATTGTACCTTGATTGTCTCCTTGGTATTCATTGGTATTTATTGATTGATCACTTGCCATGGCGGTATACCTCTCTACCACTCTCTTCCATTTCATTATACATTCACTTGGATAGAGCTTGTGGTAGTCAAGACTAGATAGTGTAGTATGTAATTGTATCACTTTTGCTAGATTGATCACCTAGGTGTAAATTCAAGACATAGCCTTGTTGTGATATACTAGAGATCATAGAAAAAAGAATTGGGTAGGTGGCTTGCAACCCCAAGTATAGTGCTAGCACAAAATTCGTTTCGCCATCTTATTGACTAATCATTTGTCTTAGTGTTGTTGTAGAAATTTTTAATAGGCTATTCACCCCCCTCTAGCCATTAGGACCTATCACCCATCCACCCTTGTTTTTAATCCTTGCGTAGCTTTGTTTTTTGTCTTTTCTTTTTTGCACCTATCCATTGACCCATAGGCTGCAACCTTAAGAACCTGGGCATGGCCTGCGAGGCTCAGCTGCTCGTAACCGTAGGTCATGGCGGGGTGTGATCGGTCAGGAGGCTAAAGTGTAAGTTATGTAGGGGAATCAAAGGAATGGGATGCCCTTTTGTTTGGGCAAAAAGTGTTACTACATGATAGTAAAAAAGAGGGGTGGTATCGCACCCCTGTGGAGCCATTGAGTGACCCAGGCCAAGAGTGCTTGGGCTAGGGTGCTGTAGGAGCAAGCATTGAATGGAAATAAATGGTAAGACCGAGCTTTAGGGAAAGAAATGATATAACTATTCGATGTTCCATGTGTTGGCGAGAACATTGCCATTGTTGTCCTTTAGCCAGTAGGCACCCAGTCAAATCACCTCGGCCACCGTGTATGGTCCTTCCCATGGTGGAGTGAGCTTATGTTTGTCCTTGCTTGACTGGGTCCTCTAGAGTATGAGATCACCGACCTTGAGGATCCTCCCCCTGATTGTTCTTTCATGGTACCTGCGGAGAGTTTGCTGGTAATGAGCGGAGTGGATGATGGTTGTCTCATGAGCCTCCTCGAGCAGGTCAACCACATCCTACTGAGCCTCTATGGCTTGGTCTTGGTCAAAGGCCTTTACTCTTTGGGCGCCGTGATCGAGGTCGGATGGCAACACTACTTTGGCTCTGTATGCTAGGAAGAAAGGGGTGAACCCCATGGACTGGTTTAGGGTCATTCTTAGGCTCCAGAGGATCATTGGAACCTCTGCAGCCCATCGCCCGACATACTTTTTGAGTTGGTCAAAGATGTAGGGCTTGAGTCCTTGGAGGACCATGCCATTGGCCTGCTCGACCTAACCGTTAGTACGTGGGTGTCCAACTGAGGCCCAATCGATCTTGATGCCATATCTGTCATAGAAGTCTAGGAACTTCTTCCTAGTGAAGTTTGTTCCATGGTCGGTGATGATATAGTTAGGGACACCAAATCGATAGATGATGTCGAGGAAGAACTTGACCGCCTCTTCCGAGCGGATACTGTGATGGGCTTCACCTCTATCCACTTGGTGAACTTGTCCACCACCACGAGTAGGTGAGTAAAGCCACCCGGGGCCTTTTTGAGGGGTCCGACCATGTCGAGGCTCCAAACCGTAAATGGTTAGGTGATTGGGATAGTCTGAAGCTCTTGCGCCGATAGGTGAGTTTGTTGAGCGTAGAACTAGCATCCTTCACACCTACAGACCACCTCCTCTGCATGTCATAGCACAGTGGGCTAGTAAAATCCTTGGCAAAAGGCTTTCTCGATAGCGACCTTAGGGCCCCATGATGTCCATAGATTCTAGCATGGACTTCGAGGAGAAGCTATTTCCCCTGGTCGGTCGGGATGCACTTCATAAGCACTCCTGACAGACTTCACTTGTAAAGTTTGTTACTAATGGCTACGAATGTCTTAGCGCATTGAGCGATTCATCGTGCTTTAGTCCTTTCCGGTGGGAGAACCTCCTTGAAGAGGTAGGCGAGTAGTGGTGCTCTCTAGTTGGTCAGATCGAGTGGCATCATGGCAATGTCGCTAGGTGATGTTGCCATGGAGGCACCAAGGTTGGAGCCCCCAAGAGCTCGGTCAGGGTCAGGGCACATCGGGGGGTCAGAGCCCCTGAGTGCTAGATTGGTGTTGGAGCACATCTGGGTCAGATCCTCTCGGATGCGGGCAGATGGCTCATGGAGATCATTTACAAAGACCCTATTGACGGAAGGTTCCAGTCTGGCCACCAATTTTGTGAGGAAGTCGGCGGCATCATTGTCCTTTTGAGGGACATGATGTAGTTCGATTCCTCAGAACTTGTCCTCAAGCTTGCGCACCTCCTGGCAGTATGTGACCATGAAAGGGCTCTTGTAAGAGGACTCCTTCATGACTTGGTCGATGACCAACTCTAAGTTGCCATGGACATAGAGCCTCGTGGCGCCAAGCTCGACGGTGATGCACAGTGCATTGATGAGGGCCTCATACTCCACGACATTGTTTGAGGCTAAAAATGGAGACGAAACGCATAGCGAAGCCTGCTCCAATCTAGGGAGATCAGAACCACTCCAGCCCTTGAGCTAGGTGCCATGACCGATCCATCGAAGTACATCATCCAGTACTTGTGGGTAACATCCAGGGTTAGGAGCTAGACTTCCATCCATTCAGTGATGAAGTTGGCAAGAGACTAATACTTAATAGTGGTGCAGGGGACATACCTGATGTCGTGGCCCATGAGCTTGAGAGCCCACTTGGAGATTTGGCCGGTGGTGTTGAAGTTATGGATGACCTCCCTGAGTGGGTATGTGGTGATGACCATGACCTTGTGGTCGGTGAAGTAGTGCAGGAGCTTTTGGGTCACCATCAGCATGGTGTATAGAAGCTTCTGAACCTAGGGGTAGTGAATTTTAGCGTTAGTGAGTACCTCACCGATGAAGTACACCAGTCATGGGACCTTTTAGGGGAAGTTCTAACTCCTCCCTCTCGACGATGAGGGCGGCGTTCTTAATATGGTTGCTTGCCATGATGTAGAGGAGGAGGGATTCTCCCTATTTGGGAGCGACAAGGATTGGGGCCGATGTCAGTGATGCTTTGAGGATTTCCAAAGCCTGTTGTGCCTCCTTTG
The DNA here is from genome assembly GCF_019320115.1 of Miscanthus floridulus. NCBI lineage: Eukaryota > Viridiplantae > Streptophyta > Magnoliopsida > Poales > Poaceae > Miscanthus > Miscanthus floridulus. The sequence goes on along the minus strand of NC_089586.1, from coordinate 66,988,675 downwards.
TCTAGACGAATGCATCTGTCTTCTTGAGAAGTTTGTAGAGAAGCATCCCCCGCTCGTCTAGTCAGGAGATAAACCGGCTCAGCATAGCCAAACAACTGGTGAGCCTCTATATGCCCTTGATGTTGCATATAGGGCCCATGTTGGAGATGGCCATGATTTTTTAGGGTTGGCTTCGATGCCATGCTCAGACATGATGTATATGAGCAACTTCCCCTTTGGAACCCCAAAAACACATTTTTTGGGATTCCATTTGATGCTGAACCTTCGAAGGTTCACAAATGTGGCGGCCAAGTTTGCGATTAGGTCACTAGCTTGAGCTGTTTTGACCATTATGTCATCTACATAGACGGCGATTGTTGGTTTTGGTCGATTGACTTGGTCAGGTTGGTCAAGCAGGTCGATTTGGTCAGCGAAGCATTGCTACATGCACCATTGATAGGTGGCACCAGTGTTCTTCAGACCAAAAGGCATGGTTATGCAATAGTACGAACCATATGGGGTGATGAATGAAGTTGCGACCTAGTCAGACTCTTTCATCATGATCTGGTGGTAGCCTAAGTAGGCATCCAGGAAGGAGAGGATTTCGTACCCTAAGGTGGAGTCGACTATCAGATCTATGCGTGGTAAATGGAAGTGGTCCTTTGGGCACACCTTGTTGAGCCAGTATAGTCAACACACATTCTCCATTTCCCATTCTTATTTTTCACAAGAATAGGATTAGCTAGCCAGTTAGAGTGTTATACCTCTTTGACGAATTTGGCTACCAAAAGTTTGGTGCTCTCCTCACATATGGCCCTGCGCCTCTCGTTGTCAAAGTGACACAGGCGTTGCTTGGAGGGCTTTGAGCCTAGGACAATGTGTAGTGCATGCTTGGCAACCTCCCTCGGTATGCATGGCATGCCATAAGGCTTTCATGTGAAGACATCGTGATTTGCACGTAGGAAGTTGGCGAGCTCACTTTCCTATTTGGCCGAGAGCTTGGTCTCGATATGAACTGTCTTGGTTGGGTCGGTGGGGTTCATCTCCACCGCCTTGGTTTCCTCGGTCAGGTCGAAGGTCCTTGAGGAGGTTAGCTCATTGCAGTTGGGGACTACTGGACCCACTAGCCCAACTTGCCGACCCTTGGTAAGGGCATATTTTGCATCGCTATCGCCTTGAGCTTGTCGGAGCACCGCCGCGCACTTGGCTCACCATGGTCGCACATGTCCACCGCACCCCCTGCTTTTCTCTTCATCGGTCCAGCACCACACTAGGTCATATAAGCTTAGGCCAAGTCTAGGTTAGATGCTACCGAGCATGCGCATGGAAATGTGCCGCCGCTTCTGCCATGGCCGCCATGACTGGCAAGCTCGTCGCTGTCGAGCTAGCCTATCGGCTTCCTCCTCTCTGGTGCACCTTAGGTAGAGTAGACCTAACCCTAGCTTGCGGCATGATGGAGACCTCTCTAGCCACCATCTTGCCAGAACACCACGAGCACCACCGTGCTCTGTGCGCCGCCGCAGTGGCATGCATGCAGGCAAAGCTCACCGTCGCATCGCCGAATCCATAACCTTCCTAACTAGCTCTGTTTTAGCACCATGTAGCTATAGAGCTCATCACCGGAGTAGATGGTGGCCAGATACCACTGGTGTACCACCACATGCCCTCCACCGTCCACCATTGCCACTGGCGAGCATGCTCCAGTGGACTTCCAACCAAACCGAGGGTACCCCTGGGCACGGAAAGTCACGGGGAGTGCAGCGGTGGTGACCTCACTGTCGGTGGCTTTGTCGTCGATGAGCAGTGGCCGGTCAAATGCTGCCTCTGCCTTTGTTTGACTGACATGTGGGTCCGTTGACCTCTGGGTCCCACGCGTCAGCGGCTGTAGTTTATAGTTTTGTTTTATTCTTTTCCTGAATTTTGTGCTGACTTTAGAAAATCATATCTAGAGCTAGTGGTGTCCAATTTTGGTGAACCAAATTTTGTTGGATTCCTCATGAAGTGTAGTATTTTTATAAAAATATAAAATGTACTGTTTCTGGTATTTTTCTAGGTGAATAAAATGTAGCTAGATAAGTGCTTTTTGAATGTTTGCAATCTTGTAAAATGTATAACTTGAGCTAGGAAAGTGATAAAATTGTGATTCCAATTTTGCTGGTCTTGTGTTGACATGCTCTAGCTAGAAAAAATACTAAACTTGCAGTAAACTTGATTGGAGTAGGGTCTTTCTATTTATCTATTAATAAATGGTGTTTTATGAGAAATTCACATGGATAAAAATAAGTAACCTATTGCCATGCAAATTTTTGTACAGTATTATAGCACTAGGATGAAGCTAAGAAAAATATAGAATCTATTACTTAACACTGTTCTATAGGGTTAACTATTTTCACTAAAATAAACCTTACTAGCTTGTCATTTTTGTATAGGTAGTTATACTTATCCAAAAGGCATGAAAATTGTATAGTAGACTATTAAGGTCACTTGTAGGCTGCTGTAATTTTATCAGAATTTATTAAATACTAGAATTATTTATCCTTTAAATCACCCTATTATTTAAGGAAAATAATAAATGGATATAAATAAGTTAGTTATGTTTGACCATGATGTTTTCTATGGTACTTGAGATGCATATGATCTGTTGATGTTATTAGTTAGGCTTAAAAGCAATTGGTTGTATGCAACTAGTTAATTATTGCTTTATAATTCAACTAGATGGCTGCATGTTTAGTTTCGGTTGAGTTGACAATTTCATGTTGATAATTGTCTTTTCTATAAAACTTATTAATAACAAAGTTGTAGATAACTTACCTATCTACCTTGTGTTAAATTTTCATAGTCATAGGCCTTATGGTTTAAGGATTATGGATGTTAGAAGTCTGCTGTCAGAAATGCTTGCTCTCTGGATAGATTTGAATGATAGAATTGTTTGACCTATATAACTACTGAATCACATTAAGATGATTAAAAGAAAGTTGCAGAAAATTTCATAAGCTTTCCATAATGTCCACAACCATATTATTTTGAGGTGCATAACTCCAGTTATGGTCAAAACAAGTGGCTGCCGTATTGTGGTCCAGAAAATGATTTACATAAGTGTTTATTTAGTTATTAGAGAAGAGATAGGCACCTACTCAGTAAAATATGATGCACTTGTCATTACTTTAATACCATGCTGTTGAAAACACTTATGAGGATGCATTCATCATGTCATATCATCCTATATGTGTCATTGTATATGCATTCGTGATATCTTATTTCATGCTTATGCATATAGAATCGTCCGAAGAGATAACGCTGTTGGACTTCAATGAAGAAGAGGAGGAGGATCAGCAGGAACGCCACAAGCCATAGCTCTAGGAGAAGAGGAGAAGACTCCCGAAGATCTCCCTAAGTGCCCGGATCACCAGCCAACCTCTTTCCTCAAAGGCAAGCCCCGGAGCATTCTAAGTCTCCCATGTTTTACAAAATATTACTTAAGTCCTTTATGTTTGATGCATTAGGTTATAAGACTTGATTGGAAACACTTGATGCATAGAACTACCTTGTCTAGTTACATATACCTTTAACCATGTGTAGGTCTAGGATCGAATCTATGCTTAGCCATGCTTAGACCGGTAGAAGTCGGGTGATTTCCTATCACCTGCGAGATATAGGTGGATACTGAAGCACAATTGGCTATATTTGCTATCGTGGAAAAGAACCATGGGGTAATGTAAATGGAGACCAGGTGGAGTATATGTGTAGGTTGACTCATGTGATTCCGTCTATGCTGATTAAGAACTGTACCATTGTTGGCACTTCTGACAAGATTGAACGCATGCCTATCACTTAGCTGGCCAGATAACTCATTTCAACCATGAAGCCGAGTAGCTCAACTCAGCCCGGGCCCCATTCTATAAAAGTGCGCACTCTAGATGGTAGTAAGGATGCGTGGGGAGCCAGACGTGATCCCAAGGGTAGGCTAGGCCTGAACGTCCTAGCAGCTGGTGGTCCCTGATTGTGCGGTGCTGGGCAAACCCACAAAATGTGGACTTGAGTTGTACCAAAGGTGACCATTGATCTGGTCTGCCTAGGTTTGTGTTAGGAATAAATTCCCAACTGGTTGAAATTGATTCGAATCGCTGTCTCTCCCAGACAGTGAGAAACTTGGCTAGCCCCAACATCATAGTAATTGTGTTATGGAATGTGATGGTTCGAATGAACATGGAATTACTACACCAGCTATGGTTACTATTGTATGCTATTAAATGATATACCATATGTTTGGCACACGTTAGTTACTAATCTAGAGATAAATAGCTATGATTAATTTGATGACCGAATTATAATTGTACAACTAAATTAGTTGCTTTTTATGCAAAATATTGTCGAGCTACCTCCACTTATAAACCCTTGCATAATCCTTGGAGTCATCTTATTTTTGGTTTATGATGGGTAAGTCTAGCTGAGTACCTTCTCGTACTCAGGGTTTTATTCCCATTGTTGTAGATGGTACAGTTTATCATGGCTATTGCAAGAACTGCTTCTATCCCACCATGGATGAAGAGTGAGCCCTAGGCAGGCATCTATTATTAATCCTCCTTATGTGCTTTTGTGGGAGTGTGATCATGAGTTGGCACTGTATCTAAACTATGATGGCAAAAAGTTAGCTTCAAACTTTAATTTGCTTCCGCTACTATTTAGCAAACTTTGTTTGTAATAACCTTATTTCATACTCTGATGAATAAACTGTATTTGTGAACTTTATGTAACATGTGACATGTATGTTGAATCATGTACAATCATGGTTGTATGTTGATGGTTAATCGAGACCCGTTGTGGTACTCGACAGACTACCAGGTTTATATGGGCTCAAGTATGATAGTGCGACCGCTTGCGGGCTACCATTATACTTGTGCTCTTGTAAATTGGTTGGCTCTGTGACACCGATAGTCAATGTTGGAGATAATGGATTCGAGCTCAAGCCAGCCCTCATCAACATGGTGCAAGCAAGCTAGTTTTGTGGAAAGGCACATGAAGATGCGAGTACACATGTCCAACACTTCCTGGAGATCTATAGCACTTTCACCATCAAAGGAGTGACCCTAGATGCCATATTACTTTGCCTCTTCCCATTCTCACTCTTGAGGAAGGCAAAGCAATAGTTCTATGCCAACAAAGATAGAAATACTACATGGGATAACTGCTCCACTGCCTTCCTAGCCAAGTTCTTTCCCATAGCCAAGACCAATGCTCTGCATGGGAGAATCTCAAGCTTTCAGCAACAACATGATGAATCTGTCCCTAAGGCATGGGAATGCTTTCAAGATTACATTGTGGAATGTCCTCATCATGGGATGGAGAATTGGCTACTCATGCAGACTTTCTACCATGGGTTGACCAATAGTACCTATGAGACTATGGATGCTGCTGCTGGAGGTGCATTTTTGTCACTCACCGTACTAGCTGCAACAACTCTTATGGAGAAGATGGTCTACAACCAAGATTAGAATGAAGAACGTCGTCAGACCCATAAGAGAGGTGGAGGTATGCATCAACTCAAGGAGGTAGACATATTGTCTGCTATGATGGACTTGCTAATGAAGAAGCTTGAAGATAGCGCGAATGAGAAGCAAGAAGTCATGCACATTCATGATTCTTGCATGACATGTGAAGTGTGTGGAAACACTGGGCATTCAGGGAGCAACTATCCTGAAACCCATGAGGATGTGAACTTTGTCAACAACAACAACTACTTTCGTCCTTACTAGAATCAAGGATGGAATCAGCAACAGAGACTGAACTACCAAGGTAACTATCAAGGTAATAATTTTAATAATTTCAATCAACCACCCTTGAGAGAATTAATTGCTGGCCAATCCAAACTTATGAAGGGATTATCTAGAAAGGCAGCTACCAATGATAAAATTCTAGAGAACATAAATAATAGAATGGATAGCTTTGCTTCTTCCATTAAGAACCAACATAGCTTTAATAAAATGATAGAATCACAAATAGCTCAGCTAGCAGCTATTGTTACTCCATCCGACAAAGGTAAGATTCTGGGCAACCAAAAGATCTAGAAACTATAAATCTTGTCAATATTCATAACACAACATATTACTATATACAACCATCGATGGGAAGGTGTACAGATTATACCCTGCCAAAAAAGAAGAGCGATCCAGGGAGACTTGTCATCCCCATCGCCATTGGACCTCACATTTTTCAAGAAGTTGTCAGTGACTTCAGAGCAAGTGTCAACATCATGCCTAAGGTAATTTATGATCAAATTAATGGAGATACTTTGTTGTACACAAATATGCATTTGTAGCTTGTAGATCAGTCACTCTGTTACCCCAAGGGAGTTCTTGAAGATACTATTGTTCGAGTGGTACAATCATATGTTCCCGTAGACTTTGTGGTTTTGGAAATAGGTGGAGATGTAAGGGCACCCATTATTTTGGGCCGACCTTTCCTAAGCACCGCAAAAGCCATCATCTACATGGGTAGTGCCAAGATCTATTTCACAATCAAGGATAAAAAGGATAAGTTTTCTTTTAAGAACTACATCTTGTGATCTCCTAGACATCCACAAACACCATACCTGCCCAAAAAGACAACAGTGACCAAGAAGAAAAATAATAGGAGAAGTAGCAAGAACAAGGCGAATCACCCCCAAGAAGAATTAGTTAACATGATCAACACACTTTGATCAGAGTACGACCACCTCCTCGCTTCACCATTCCTTTCTAAGAAGGATGATCTAGGAGTACCCACGATCGAGTGTACTATTGGACAAAGAATATTCCAGAAGACCTTCTATGATATTGGATCGGGTGTCAACATAATGTCCAAGGTACCGTATGAATACTTATTTGGTGATGAACCTTTGTTCCCTACATATATGCAATTGCTGATTTCATGGACCAATCAATCTGATTTCTAGAAGGAATAGCAAAAGATGTCATGGTAAGAATACATGATCAGTTTGCCCTTGCTGATTTCATGGTTCTAGACATGGGAGAAGAAGAAGATGAAACTCCCATCATCCTTGGAAGACCGTTCCTCAACACAACCAACACAATCATCTACGTCGGATATGGACAAGTCCACTTTCAATTCCCTAGAGAGAGGGTACGCTATTATTTTAATAGTTATACCACTTATGAACAACTGAAGAATACCCACTCTAGGAGGAGACGTCGATCATCCCAAAACCAAAATAATCAATCCCTAGGGAAAAGTGGGGAGGAAGATGAGGAACCTGAAGAAGTTGTAAAAGATGAACCTACTCTGCCTAAGTCAAGTCCACAGAAAAAGCATGTATGGAAAGAGAAGGTGACATCACCATCAGAGACACCATCACAAGATGTGCAGCCATCTGGGTCTCCATCATTTAGACCGGATAATGCACCTGAAGAGTGAAGAACTTTTCTCCAGCCAAGTCCTATCTGGAGGACTCAAAATCCAAACCATGGCCATGAGGTAACATCGGTAGTTATCCATATTTATTTTCTAGCATTACATAAATCATTTTTCACTTTAGCATATTCATTTTTCTACATTAGCATTGCATTTAGAAAAGGAAGATAAAAAGTTTCATGACTGCATTACATCATTGCATCATAAAGCCTAAGCCCCATGTGAAAAATTTTCTTGGCGTGTCAAAGCCCAAGGGAGTATTCACTATGGTGGCATAAAAAAAATAATCATGCATGCATATTTTCTTTTTGCATTATATAAATAAGAAAATCTAAAAAATTAAATAGATGTCCTGCTAGAACTTTGTCAATTAGGAAATCTCTCTAAACCTCCAAGGACAACAAATCTTTGAATGGCTGACCGCTAACCCCTTATCCTAATCCATGCCATGAGTTTTGGTGTTCTTGTTATAGTATTTTGCAAGATGATCAAAAGTAAAGCCATCCATCGGAAGTACATTTTCCCGAACTGTCACTACACTCGTTGCACGAGGAACACAACTTCTAGATGGATGAGAAAGACTTTTGCTGGTAGACTAACTCTAAGAAAGACCACGACAACATCCAGCTTAGGGAGGAGCATCCCCCATGTATCTAGCTAAGTATTTCTTTCCATTTTGTTTTTACTATTTTTAAGTTTGCTTCATATTTGCTAAAGAAATAAAAAGATGCATAACAAACTAAAAGCAAAATAAAAAATTATCTTAGCAGTAATATATATATTAAGCTATGATCTTAAATTTTGAAAGCAAAATAAAAGGTGTGTTAAGTTTTCTTTAAGTTTGATTTTTAAGAGCTAAATAAAAGGACTCTGAGAATAATCTCTTGCAATGGAAATGATGAATAGTTGCTCTATCATAATTCCTTTCAAGTACCTAGTTTTAAGCCTTGAATTCTCCCAAGTTTTGGATACGACTATTTTGATATAAGAATTTACTCTAAACTTGAAACTCGTGGGTAGCATATGCTTGATCTAAGTCTAGGTAATTGACGGATATGATATGAGAAGGTCTGAGCTGTTGTTTATCTTGTTCCAAGTGACACTAAAGTTCTAGAGATTTATCTTTTCAAAAAGATAAAAATGTTACATGATGAGCTCATGTATGACAAAGCTTGAATTCCTACCAAAGCCAAATATGATATTTAGATGAGAAAAACTTCCACTTATATGTTGCTTCCATTGCATTGAGTTTAGTCAAGCTTTGTTGATCCTTATGAGAGGTTTGTCATGCTCTTAAAATCAAGATCACACCACTCACATATGCCATTCCATCTAGATCCACCCAAAAATGTTTCTCCTATACTGGGAGTAAACACCAAAAATACTCTTAATAGGATATCCATCAAATAAATGCTTCATGTTTTTGTTGCTATCTCTCAAAAGTTTTGTTGCAGAAAAGAAGCATGTGGCTATGCAAAAGTTATTCATAAAAAAAAGAGAAAAAAGAAAAAAAAAGATAGATAAGAAAAAATGGACAAGTGTCTGAGATATTTAAAACAATGGGTACTTAGATGTCCGACTGAAAAAAAAGAAAAAGAAGAAGAGATGAATAAGATAGCCCATGTTTTCTTGCAAAGTTGTTTCTAAGTTTCAGAAGAGAAATAAGTTTTCAAGGAGCATAGTAGAAATAGGTTAGCCACCATATATATCCACCACATACATCCTTACGCATGCACATCTTGATTTGATTGTATGACTCAACTCTCTTTGGATCTGAGGTTTGACTTTACAATATATGTATTGCAAGTATGCTCTTTTATGCTTTCTCCACTCCTATGAGCTCCACATAAGATTTAGATGTAGGAAGAAAGAAAGGCATAACATCACTTTTGCCTTGGTGAGGATCCATAAATACCACATATATTGAGATACTTGAGAGTGTCATACAATGAAAGCTCTGAGTTTTATTTTGGAAAATCTATAAAAACTCCAGAATAATGGTTGAACAAAGAACTTGAGACATAGTGCTTGGCTTGATGTTCTATCTTTCAATTGCTCAAGACCCAAGTGAATGCTGAGAAGCCCCATGGTTGAAGGTAATATGGGTAAGTTTGAAAGTCAAATCGATTCATTCTAATCCAGAGGAGAATTCTTGTTTGAACACATGTGTACTTTTGAGGAGTGAAAGCATCGACACAACTCCTGATCTATTTACTAAGTTTTGATTGCTTGGGGGAGTTTGTTGATGGTAGTTAACAACCATTATAAACCATCAGTATAACATGCATAAGGGCATAAATATAATCACCAACAAAGGTCTAGGGGTTTAAACTACCAAATTCCATGAGTTTTGGTGAATCTGTATTTTCTATAGGGTTTATCTAGAAAACTGTCATGGTGGACCTACATGTCAGATTTAATCACACTTAACCACAGAGAAACGGACACTAGAAGACTCTAGAAGACTCGAGAGGACTCCACACCAAGGTAGAGAGGCAGAGACTGCCAGGTGGGGCCGCTTGGCCCCACCTGCAGGCCGCCCGACCCCTTGGGCCCATATGTCAGCCCCTCCTTTGAATGTTGGTTCTCCACTGCCTCCTAGGTTGCATCGACGCCATCCTTTAAGTCGGTTTGATCCAAGGGCTGACGTTGGAGGCTCCGGCCTATATACATCAGCCCCTGCCACCCCCTCAGGCATAACTCTAGTCATTAAGTCATTTGAGAAGATAGAAATCCTAATCGTCCTTAGAGCTCCACCATATTCTAGGTCATAGCTAGTTAGGCTAGGTCTAGAGGGAGGCAAGCAGGCTTCGCATGGATTTCCGATCTTGTCAAGAGCATGGTTTGGTATAATCTTTGTACCCCCATCTCTTTTGTACCTCCATTATTTTTATATGCTAGATATAATTGTTAAGACAATATTAGTATTCATCTTATTCATGTTCTTCATTATAATGTTCATCGTCTACTTTGATTATATGGTTAGTATAGTTAGATTATCATCATGTTCATGCATAAGTTCATATAGCACACACTCTAAGGTACCATGGATGAGTGGTCTACATTGTGTAAGCGTGGTGCTTCCCATTGAGTCCATTGTAGTCCACTAGTAGGGTCCAGTGACGAAGGAAGAACAAGCTATGTTCTTAATCTTCCATAGTAATATCCCTTATGTGTAGATATGAAGATGATGTTAGCAATGATTACTAGGTATAATTGCACTAATCAATGTATGCTTTGACTTGTAATTAAGAATAACTTAGGAATTGTTTCTCTAATATTCTACCTGACCATGCTAATGCCATAGAAAGGAGTACTCTAAGTGATTTATCATTATTGATGATCAATACTTATCATATATCTTGTCCTATGACTTACTCCTGTTATGAGTAGAATATTGGTTATGGTTTATTTCTTCATCAATAGTACAAGTTATCAGTACATGTCCATGCTAGACCTTCCCTGTGGTAAAAATATAAATAACGATACCTAGAATACTCCCGGGTGAAGTGCTACAATGGTATAATTATCTGTGCGCTTGTAGATTTCTTTTATATATTCATATCTATTCTTCCTAGTCACATAAATTAATAAAGAACTGCTTAGTATTATTCTAGTAGTAATGCTATGTAGTACCAATAAGCATCTCTAGAATCATCACTAGGGATGACAACCTAGTAAAGTAATGTTAGGAGATGTAGGTAAGCAATAGCTGGCTACTAAAACAAGTGACAAGTTAATAAATACCAACAAGCATTTCTAGCGCTGACACTGGAGACTAGATTTAAAACTCTGTTCTTACTAGCAACGCTAAAAAATGTCAACACTTCGCTTGGATTCCCAATCTTGTCAAGAGCGTGGCTTTATAAAATCTTTGTACCCCACTCTTTTGTATGTCCATTATTTTTATATGATAGATACAATTGTTATGACAATATTAGTATTCATCTTATTCATGTTCTTCATTATAATGTTCATCGTCTACTTTGAATATATGCTTAGTATAGTTAGATTAATGTCATGTTCATGCATAAGTTCATATAGCGCTCACTCTAAGGTACCATGGGTGAATGGTTGACATTGTGTAAGCGTGGTGCTTATATGTTGTTTACCTACGGATACACCCTATATTCTAGGTCATGTGGTAGATCACGGATGTGACACTCCCGTCGAGTCCTTTGTAGTCCACTCCCCAAATATAGGCACACATAGGGTCCGATTACGAAGGAAGAACAAGCTCTATTCTTAATCTTCCTTAGTAATATCCCTTATGTGTAGATATGAATATGATGTTAGCAATGATTACTAGGTATAATTGCACTAATTTATGTATGCTTTGACTTGTAATTAAGAATAACTTACGAATTATTCCTCTAATATTCTACCTAACCATACTAAAGCCATAGAAAGTAGTACTCTAAGTGATTTATCATTATTGATGATCAATACTTATCATATATCTTGTCCTATGACTTACCCCTATTATGAGTAGAATATGGGTTATGGTTTATTTCTCTATCAATAGTATAAGTTATCAATACATGTCCATGCTAGACCTTCCCTGTGGTAAAAATATAAATAACGATACCTAGATGTCGAGGACCAATACTAGGGTACCCAAAGAGGAGGACCTAATGGTCATCAACATTGATTCATCCGAGCAGTCAAGAGCACGACTATAGCTCCAATCGACCCCCAGGTGCGCGGGCTCTACCTCGCCCAACCTTTGGGGGAGGGCTCCGCCTCGCCCGACCCCAAGGTCGTGCACTCTGCCTCACTAGACCTCTAGGAGATGGCTCTACCTTGCCCAATCCTAGGGCCATGGACTCCACCTCACCCAACCCTAAGGTCATGGGCTCTGCCTCGCAAGACCCTTGGGTTTGCGCTCCGCCTCACCGGACCTCTGGGAGAGGGCTCCGCCTTGCCCAACCCTAAGGCTGTGGACTCCACCTCTCTCGACCCTTGGGTTTGCGCTCTGCCTCGCCTAACCCCAGGGCCGCAGACTATGCCTCACCCAATCCTGAGGCTGCGGGCTTTGCCTCGCTCGACCCTTGGGTTTGCGCTCTGCCTCGCTTGGCCTCTAGGATAGGGCTCCGCCTCACCGACCCTGGGGCCTCGGATTGCGCCTCACCTGACAGGGTCCCATACCATCGCCAGCTACTCCAAGTCCAGGCATATGGGTTTGGGTCGAAACTCTGACACTAAGGAAGAGACTGGCATGCCCCAATGTAACCTGTGGCCATGACGGGTCATACTTGAGGATTCACATCAAGAATAGCGTCGGGCATACTAGTGCTATTCTACCTAACCCCCGTATGAACACTGATAGACGCGTCAGCTCACCATGACATCTGCTATGATAGAATGGAACGCCATGACCGACAGACGACGCATGCGCATGACGCCAGTGGTGGATAGGGTCATGACATGGAGTTGTCCCTATTGACATCTATAGGGTTAGCAGGATCCGCATGAAGGATAAGAAGGACCCAACGATCCTAAAGAACTTTATCTCTCTCTCTCGTTCTTCTTTTTCTCTCTGCTGTAACCCATGCTTTCCCTTGGCCTATAAAAGGGAAAACAGGGCATCCCGTAAGGGGCATCACATCACATCACATCGATTCAAGATAGACCCGATCAAACCATCATGAACCCATCGAACCACGAACCAATCAGAATACAACACAAGCACACGGCTGAGCAGCAACTGAGCTCTCGGCATCTGTTCACTCCTTCCATCAGATACTTGGGACTTGTCCCTCTCTCACCCGTTTGTAACCCCTACTACAAACTTTTAGTGCTAGTAACATGAGCAGTAGCGATGAACTAGATGTAGGGACATTCCACCCGAACCAGTATAAAACTCGTGTCCTCTAAGCACACCATCCGAGCTAGATGCGCAATATTAGAAATTTACTCATTGGTGGTTACTCGAAACACCGATAGTTGGCACGCTAGGTAGGGGTCTTTTGCATGTATCAACATTCACACTAGGCCTCAGATGGCTAGTCACAATGTCAGCTGGTCCTAGGCGCGCACATGCATTTCGGGGACCTAGACTTCATCGTCACGATGAAGGGAGAGTTGGCGTAGGCTCCCACTGCTGTCCAACCTCTCTACTCTACTAGCCTCAACATGATCACCAAGGCGCTTGAGAAGCTACAGCTACACACACTAGAGGCCTATGCCCCTAGGAGTAACCAGCTCCTCGGCTTCGACTACATGATGTTAGAGCGCTAGCTCGATGCCTTCCTAGGACCCCGACCATCCCAGAAGGACCCGCACCACCACACCTTCTCGTTCGGCAACATCATGGCATAGCTTGCTAGAGGAGAGCTCCTCTCTCTAGAATACCTCATCCAGAGCGCCCCACTAGCGCTCCCGTTCGGTCTCCGCAATGCCACAGAGACCATTGTCCACCTTATCGCACAACACCCGCCTCCATCCCCCACGAACGATGGGTTAGTGGGGATGACCAAATATATCATGGAGTCTTTCCACAACCTCCTCATAGGAGAAATGGAGTCATCCTCCACCTCTAACTCCAGCAGGGGGGGCCATTACCCTCTCATGAATGTTTCATGGCAGGTACACCTGAGGGACACGTCAATAGCATCTATGAGGAAGAGGCTACCCCAATGAATGACCTTGATGATGAGGTCGAGGGGGATGTAGGAGCCCCACCCCACCTATGGGTGGAACAGCTAAAGGCCTAGCACCAAGAGCTCAAGGAAGCGCAACTCTAGCTCGAGTAGGAATGCGCGAAGCTCGATCAAGAGATCGAGCACCATGAAGACGATGGGCGCGTGCATGCCATGTCCTGCGACATGAACTGGAGGATTATCGAGGGCAATGAAGCCCTCCCATACTTTGCCTAGGCGAGCCAGAACATCACTACTGCTGCGGCCTTGCTCCGGGGGCTTCTAGGGCCCATGAGGCCCAAGGATCAATAGGCCCACCATGAGATTCGCATGCTACTCAAGCGTGTGGCAGTGCAGCAGGCCGAGAGCTCATTGTCCCAATGATGTGAGCTTGATGCTAGCCAGCGCACGCCCTCAGAGTGCCTCGACAAGGACACATTAGTCCACCAGGTGCCACAAGGCAACAGGGTACGCACTGTGGCCCGGTGCATGAGCGTCTCAGCCGCAACCATGATGCGCATGACACCCTCAATGCCCATAGGTGTGCCTATGATGATCCAAGGGAGGGAGCTAGCCATGGCTACCACCCTTGTCATGGTGGACGCTATGATAGCCGTGAGGACTAGAGCCTGAGCCCTGACTTGCTGGGACCTCAAGCCTTCGAGCGACACACCCTCAATGCCATCTTCCCACCATGGTACCGACCATCAACCAACATCCCAAAATACTTTGGGGAAATGAACCCCGGACTATGGCTCGAGGTTTATTGGCTCACTTGCCAAGCTAGTGGAGCGGATAATGACAATTTCAATATCGGTAACCTTCCATTGTTCCTAGCTGATTCAGCGCGAACATGGTTTGAACACCTTCCGCCCAACATAATCTAAAGTTGGGCGGACCTAAAAGAGATCTTTGTGGGAAACTTATAGGGCACGTACAAGCATCCTAGGAACCTATGGGATCTCAAAAACTACTAATGCTTCTCTCGGTAATGCAACAAGCTGCCCAACATCACTGAAGCCGACATCATAGGGGCCTTACTATCTGGGACCACCTGTGAGTCCTTGGTTCACAAGCTAGGATGTAAGGGCCCACAAACCACCAAGGAACTCCTCAACATCACCACCAGCCATGTCTTGGGCGAGGAGGCAGTCAGAGCAATCTTTGACCACCTCAAGGGCAAGGTGAAGTGGGACGAGGACGTCAGTGAAGTCAGCTCCAACCGTCCCAGCAAGAAGAAGAACAGGCAGCGACATGAGAGCTCTCTCATGGCTACCACTGACCGCAAGGGGGTCAAAAGCCCATGGAGGGTACCCTGAACCACTTTGAGAAGCTACTCAAAGGGCCATGCTCAAACCATGCCTTCCCCATCAAGCATCTCTACAAGGACTATGGCCTCATGAAGCGGTTCTTGTTCGAATGCTCCAACAAGGGAAGCATAGGGGGGACCCCAACTTGGCCATAGATGACATTGAGGAGAAGGACAGTAGCTTTCCGATGCTAGATGGCTGCCTCATGATCTTTAGAGGGTCGGCGGCCTATGACTCCTTGTGCCGCTAGAAGCTCGCACGTCGTGAGATCTATACGGTCGAGCTGGCCATGCCTACCTTCCTTCGATGGTCGGAGTCCGCCATAACCTTTGATCGGACCGACCACCCGGAGAGTGTCCTGTAACTGAGGAGATATCTGCTTGTGGTCGACCTAATCATCGGCACAAAGTGGCTCACCAAGGTACTGATGGATGGAGGCAGTGGCCTTAACATCATGTATGTCAAGACGCTCGATGCCATGGGCATCAACTAATCGCGCATCTAACTGACTAGAGCGCCTTTCCATGGCATCATGCTAGGAAAGTAGGCCATGCCACTTGGGCAGATCAATCTGCCCATCTCCTTCAGGGATCCATCCAATTATAGGATGAAGACCCTCACCTTCGAGGTGGTTGGGTTCCATGGAACCTACCATGCCATCTTAGGACGTCCATGCTACATGAAGTTCATGGTCGTCCCCAACTACATCTATGTAAAGCTGAAGATGCTGGGCCTAAGCAGGATCATCACCATCGATGCCTCCTTCTAGCGCGCTTACGAGTGCGAGGTTGAGTGCTGTGAACACGCCACAGCAATTGTCACCTCCAAAGAGCTCATGGCCATTAGGAAGGAGGTCACCAAAGAAGCACCCGACCACAAGTGGTCAGCTAGATCTTTTGAGCCTGTAGAGGGCACCAAGGAGGTCCCCATAGACCCCAGTAGCTCCAGGGGCAAAGTGGTGTGCATTGGCACCGCACTTTCCTCTGAATAGGAAAGCGCACCCATCGGCTTCCTCCGCGCTGACAGAGACATCTTTGCATGGAAACCCTCAGACATGCCAGGCATTCCAAGAGATGTCACTGAGCATGCCTTGAAGGTTAGGCTAGGCTCCAAGTTGGTGAAGCAGCACCTGCATCGCTTCGATGAGGGGAAACATAGGGCCATCAGTGAGGAGATCGCAAAGCTTTTAGCGGCCGGGTTCATCAAGGAAGTGTACCACCCCGAATGGTTAGCCAATCCCATTCTTGTACAAAAGAAGAGTGGAAAATGGGGAATGTGTGTTGACTATACGAGTCTCAACAAAGCATGTCCAAAGGATCTGTTTCCTTTGCCACGCATAGACCAAGTAGTTGACTCTACCTCAGGGTGTGAAACCCTTTGCTTCCTTGATGCGTACTCCAGGTACCATCAAATCATGATAAAAGAGTCCAACCAGCTCACGACATCTTTTATCACCCCATTCGGATTGTTCTGCTATGTCACAATGCTGTTCAGTCTAAAGAATGCTAGGCTACATACCAGCATTGTATGCTCAAGTGTTTCAGGGACGTGATTGGGCGAACTATTAAGGCCTACATGGACGACACCGTGGTCAAGTCCAAATGGGTTGAACTAGTCATAGTCAACCTTGAGCAGACCTTTGCAAAACTCTGAACAAATGGTATTAAGCTCAACCCCGAGGAGTGCATTTTTGGGGTCCCGAGGGGTATGCTACTGGGTTTCATCGTCTCCAAGCATGGCATCGAAGCCAACCCAGAGAAGATCTCAGCCATCGCAAGGATGGGCCCAATTCAGAACATAAAGGGGGTATAGCGAGTTATAGGGTGCCTAGCCATGCTCTGCTGCTTCATCTCGCGCCTTGGCGAATGAGGTCTCCCCCTCTATCGGCTTCTAAAGAAGGCTGACTATTTTGAATGGACACCCAAGGCCTAAGAGGCGGTTGACATGGTCAAGCAGCTTTTGACAAAGGCCCCGATCCTGGTTTCTCTGACCGATAGAGAACCACTTCTACTCTACATTGTAGCCACCACGCAAGTGGTCAGCACCGCCCTGGTGGTGGAGTGAGAAGAAGAGGGGCACGCAATCAAAGTACATCACCCGATGTACTTCATTAGTGAGGTCCTATCCAATTCCAAGACCCGCTACCCCCAAATCCAAAAGCTCCTGTATGCCATCCTCATCGGCAAGAGGAAGCTGCACCACTACTTCGAGACACATCTGGTGATGGTCATGACATCCTTCCCCCTCGGCGAGGTCGTCCAAAACTAGGATGCCATAGGAAGAATCGTGAAGTGGGCACTCAAGCTAATGGGTCAAGGCATTTTGTATGCCTCTCAGATGGCCATCAAGTCCCAAGTGCTGGCTAATTTTGTTGCAGAATGGATCGAGGTCCAAATGCCACCAGTAGTCGTAGACCAGGAGTACTGGATGATGTACTTCAATGGATCGCTGATAAAGGAAGGCGCCGACATGGGGCTGGTCTTTGTTTCACCCCTTGGGGTACACATGAGGTACATGGTTCGCATCCATTTCCCCTCCTCCAACAATGTGGCCAAATATGAGGTGCTCATCAATGGCCTACGCATCGCCATCGAGTTGGATATCTGACGCCTCAATGTCTGGGATGACTCCTAGCTGGTCATCGACCAAGTCATGAAGGAGTCGAGCTGCCACAATGCCAAGATGGCTACATACTATCGAGAAGTCCACCAGTTGGAGGACAAGTTCAACGGTCTCAAAATCAATCACATCCCGAGGCGTCTCAACAAAGTGACCGACACACTGGTGAAAGCAACATCTAGCCAAGAGCCGGTGGACGTGTTCACCAGTGATCAGCATAAGCCCTCGGTCCACCATGAGGAGCTAAAATAATCTAGTGATGGGCCCCCTGCCTAAGGCTTGGGGGCTGACCAACCATCGGCTCCATCCAACACTGAGGTCATGGAGCTTGACGAGGATCCAGTGATAGAGATCGACCCTCTAGTCGACTGGAGAATGCCTTACCTCAACTACCACCACCATGAGGTGCTACCAATGGACAAGATGGAGGCTCAGCGGCTCGCTCATCATGCCAAGTCCTTTGTCGTTGTTGAGGGCAAACTCCACAAGCAAAGCCACACCAGGATCGTGCAGCACTGCATCCCTATCAAATAGGGGAAGCAGTTGCTGAGCAATATCCATGATGCGGTCGATGATCACCATGTCATGCTAAGGACCTTGGTTAGAAATGCATTCCAACAAGGCTTCTACTGGCCGACATCAGTAGCCGACACTGAACAGATTGTGCGCACCTGCGAAGGGTGCCAATACTACGCTCAGCAGACACACCTACCAGACCAAGCACTCTAGATGATCCCCATTATGTGGTCATTCATGATCTAGTGGCTTGATCTAGTCAGACCTCTCAAAAGCACTCCAAATGATCCCCATCATGTGGTCGTTCATGATCTAGTGGCTTGATCTACAAGAGTGAGCTCCAACTTAAACTTGGACAACTCACCCTTACTTATATGTGGACCCTTGTTAAGATTATGCAAGAGTAATGTTAAACATGCTTATTTCATGTACATTACATCAACATGCATCCATATTGACCAGTGGAAAAGTTTCATGAAATTTGGAATCAAGAAGTCACATGAAATGATAAGTTATAATATTTCTTAGATTGCTTTATTAAGTAAATGGGAATATGAGATGTTGACCAACCTTGCTACCTTGCCCAAATGACTCTAATTAAACTTTACAACAAAAGTCATGAAGGGTTCGTGTTGAGCAGAAGTCAAGAAAATGCCTCATTCGGTCTAAAACTCTAATTTAAGCTTTATCGTGATGCTATTTTGACCGGTGTTGACCAATTGCTTACATTGCTTGCATGGAGTTGCACCTTAAATAAAAGTTGAAGTTTGAGTGCAGTATAACAAACTTTGTTTTTGGACCAAGAGCCAGATCAGCTTGGAACTAAGTCAAACAGAGGCTTGAAAATTGAATCAGTTGCTGTCTTAGGCTCCTAGAATTTTTTCTGAGTCCCTGAAGTGACAGCAGTAAGTTAACTTCTTTGCAACATTTTATCATCCAAATTTATGTGGTATCTCAATTGGATTCCTTAAGATGAGTTGAAGTACTTTTCATGGTGAAAACAATAGATCAAGTCTCATCAAATTTGGAGTTCATTTGGATCTTCAAAAATAGTTTCCAAAATAGCAAAAGTTTACTTTGTCACTTAACTAACATCAACATCGGCATTCCGTGTTCTCCAAATTTTGTTAAGCAACTTGATTTGGTACCAAAATAAAAGTTGGAGTATACATGATGGAGAAGAGCATGTATAAAGATGGCACTCGTTTGACTTCGTTTTGACCATCAATTTGTATTTTTGTTTGTCACTGTCAATACGTTGACACTATCACTTTGGAGCTTAATTACCTACTAATCCATAGCTCTAATGGTCTTGCTCCCTAAATACAAGTCGAAGAGCATCTAGAGGAGAGCAACTTTTCTACAGGCGCCATGGTCTGAACCTGCATGGAATATGCCGAAAATGGTCTCCAAGTCGGGCACCGCGACGCACACCTCGTGTTCAAGTTTATGCCTCGTGGCGACCATGCGCTGATCGCACCCCCACCATGGCTGACACGCGTCCCCCTCCTCTGCCAGCACTGCTGCTAATGGGAAGAGCCTAAGTGCACTCCTCCCCATCCCTCACTCGCCTCTCCACTCTCCCTTGGCCTCGCTTCGCTTTCCCTCTCTCTCTAGCCGCTCCAGAGCAGAGCCACCATGGACGCCACCACCGAGCTCCATGGCCACTGCCCCTCACTCATCCTTTGAGCCCCCTCTGTCTCTCCCATGCACTATGGTGTCTTCGCCAGAGTGCGCCACTCCTTGCCTAAGGAAGCCAGATGCTACCGCCCTCGGGCCGTCGCCGGCACGTTGTACCGCTGCGGCCGCTCGCTCGCAGGTGGCCAAGCCACCTAGGGCCATCTTGGGCCAAGCCAAGCGGTCCCATGGATGTTAGTGGACCCGCTAGTGCTCGCGATGTCCTTCTCCATCACCGCCGGCCCTCCTCCGGCCGGATTCCGGCTTCCCACCGGCCCTCCCCTGCTCTCTGTTAATTAGAAGAAGAGAGGGACCTCACGCTCAAATAAGGGAAAAATAAGAGGCCTAAGTGTAGAAATCCTGACTCAGTTGAAGAGTGCAGCTGACTGCAGGTTGATTTAGGAAAAACTCAGGGGCCTTGATGCAATTGTGTTTTTCCTTTATGCATTTAATTTGGATAAAATTTTGGAAAATCATAGTAAATTGTAGAAAAATCCAAAAATAGCAAATGAGGACTTTTTAAAATCATTGTAAAATTATATATGCATTAGATCTATAATATGGCATGATTTAGTTTAAACTTTTTGCTATAAAAATCAATTTATGCAGTTAGGTTCTAAATACTAGTTATGTCTTGTCTTTTTCATAACTGTAGTTGTTTTGCCCACATAAATGAAATTTTTATTGTAGGCTAATTATTCTATGTGTATGCTTTGGTAAAAATTTCAGGATTTTAGGCTTGATAATTTAAGATCTATAAAAATAACAAATGCCCTGTGTTGCTTTGCTCCTATTCTGAATAGGCCTGGATGTTTGTATTAATTGGCTATTTTAAGTTATGAATCAAGCCTTGATGACAATAAATGAGTTGTAGTAATTTTCTTAAGCTTTTCAAAAAGCTAAAAATCATAATTTTTGGTTGAGTAGATTTTTAGTTATAGTTGCTTAAATTTTTGTGGCTGTTTTTTCCCAAACCCAGATAGGGTTGCCTTGTTGGTATTGCGGGGCCTTTTTAATAGTATAATTAGCTCTAGGTGTTTATAACAAAGTTCTTTAGAATTTGCTAATATTTCTAAAAAGTCTAGAACCACATTTATTGGACATGTAGAACTCTAGTTATAGCTATTTAAATTGTCATGTCGAATTCTATCCATGTTTTGGACGGAGATGCATTCATTGGATTAATTGACCTTGTTAGCTGTAGAATCATCATAAGATGATAATAAAAAAGTTGTAGGTAACTTAATAAGATTTTCAAAAAGTTAGGATTCATATTTGTTGGAGGTCTAGACTCCAGTTATGCTTCTCTAAAGTTCCTATCAGTTTTCTGTACCACTGCTATTTGGGCTGCATGTGCAGTTTTGCTTGTGCAATTATTTTAGTGGTGTAAATGATGTTTGCTGTGGTTGTAGTGGATACCAAAGTTGTATATAATTTCATAGTATTGCTTGTGTTAAAATTACATGACCATAGTCCTGATAGTTTAGGAGTTATGAATTTGACAAATGATCTGTCATGTTTGGTCTATGCTCTGTGTAGATTTGAAAGATTTCATTGTTTGACCTAGTTAAATATGAAATTATGCCTTAGTCATAACATAAGAGTTATAGTGCTTTCCTTAAGATTTCCAAATTATCCTAGATCACCCCTTTTGGTGTTGTAGAGCTCCAGTTATAAGCTTGAGAAGTTGCATGGCAGAATCTATCCAAGTCTGGACAGAGGTGCTCAATTATGCTTGATTGACCTTGTTAATTGTGGAATCACCTTGTAATGATAATAAACAAGTTTTGGATAATTTAATAAGCTTTCTAGAAAGTTAGGTTCATGCTTGTTTGATGTCCATAACTCCAGTTATGCATTGTTGAAATTACTACTACTTTTCTGCCCTAGTTCTGTGCACATCTAAAACATTGGCATGTTTTACCTAGTTAGCTTTGGAATAAGCTTTTGGTGATAATAACAATGTTGTAGAAAATTTCATTATCTTTCCAGAAAGTCTAGTATCACCTTCTTTGGATGCCTGTATCTCCAGTTATGGATAAAACAAGTGACAGTTGTGCTGCTGTCCAGATTTCTATACATGTGCTAGTGATTACTTTAGCTTGCTCTTGTTTTGGCTAAATATGTTGGTTAGTTCTTGATCAATGCACGTGTGCAATATCTGAACTTAAGTTCACTTGTGTGCCATGCCTAATATGCTTGCTATCCCTCTATAATAGGTTGTGTGATGTTTAGTTAAATAACTCTAGGTGCCTATGTCTTGCATGATCTTATGTTTGCCTTGAATGCTATTATGTGATGCATTTCATATTACCATTCTTCATATTCATGCACTTGCATCTTGCATCTCATCTAGGTAGCTAGATGAACCACGTGAAGGACGTGATGTTGGAGACAAACCCAAAGACGGTGTATGGTGGACCTATCCCAAAGATGGAAGGATTGGACAAGTGCTAGGATGGGAGATACTCGCCAAGCGAGTGTCATCTAACAAACACTGACCTAGTGTTGGATCATAGGGAAGCCTCGAAGCATTCTAAGTCTCCCATGTTTACAAAAATACTACTTGAGTCCTTTATATTTGATGCATTAGTTTATAAGAGTGATTGGAAACACTTGATGCATAGAACTACCTTGTCCAGTTACATATATCTTTAACCCTATGTAGGTCTAGGATCGAATATATGCTTAGACATGCATAGACCAGTAGAAGTCGGGTGATTTTCTGTCACCTGCGAGATATAGGTGGATACCAAAGCACGGTTAGCTATATTTGCTATCGTAGAAAAGAACCATGGGGTAATGTAAATGGAGGCCGGGAGGAGTCTATGTGTAGGTTGACTCATGTGATTTTGCCTTTGCTGGTTAAGGACCATACTATTGTTGATGCTTCTGACAAGATTGAACGCATGCCTATCACTTAGCTGGCCGAATAACTCATTCCAACCATAAAGCCGAGTAGCTCAACTCAGGCCGAGCCCCATTCTATAAAAGTGTGCACTCTGGATGGTAGTAAGGATGTGCAAGGAGCTAGATGTGAGCCCAAGGGTTGGGTTGTGGCAGAACCTCCTAAATTATAGGACCTACATGCACTTGTCACTATCCAACGACCTTTGACAACTATGCATATGTTCCTGGTAACTTAAGAAGTCTGTCAGGTGTCCTCGGGGAACCTGGAATCATCCACAATTTCCGAGCAGGATCACATTACAAAGTCATTGTAGTATTACAACATTTGTTCAAATATCAATACCAGAGTAAAAACAGCGGAAGTCTTATGATAACTTAGTTTACAAATCAGTTGTTTCAAACCTAACAAATTAAGTTCGATAATTATTACAAACCGTAGTAGTAGTGGAGTGGCATTATAATATAATACAAAACACACATTGAAACTACCCTGCCCAAGGGCCACACATTTACTTCTCATCATCATCACAAGGAACAACTGTCATGCAGCACGATCCAAAACAGATCGGCTCACGAGGCTCACCTGCAACAAGGGTCAATGAACCCTGAGTACAAAAGTACTCAACAAGACTTAACCGAAATATTAACTGATAAACTTAGGAATGCAGGCTCAGGGATTCAAGGTATAGCTTTAACAATAATCAAAGTTCTTTTGCGTAAAAGTTCTTTGACAAAATTCTTTATATAGAAAACTTCATAAAATCATATACAAAGCTAACACGATCCGTGTTGAGATCATGAAACTTCATATCCAACACCTTCACAAGCCTTATTCGAGTTCTAGTTATTACTACTACAATGATGAACAGAGAAGTGAGTCTCCATAACCGAGGAGCAATGACGATTCGAACCAATTAAACCCAGCTGGGAATTCCAGACCACACGACATATGCAGATCCCCGACCTACATATATCAACCTACTCTCGAATCCTCTAAAACAAGAATGGGTCCGCGCCACCCGAGAATACAATACTCCACCAATCTAGCCCATTGCCACGTGGGTACACGCTATTCCCGCCATCTCTCCACTCCCAGTGCACGAGTAGCCATTCTCGTAATAGAATCGCCAAGTTAAGGCTTACCAGAGTATGTGGTTAGTACTACAAAGTCTCACCGCACATAGTTCAACAACGGACGTGCCTTAATCGACACAAGCGGAAAGAACCTGCTCACAAGACCTCCATGTCTTGTGGCTCACACACACCGAGTCCACCCAGTCTAGATTTATTACTCCACATCCCCATATCACATGATAACATAAGTAACCAAGGTTCCAAATAAAATGTGCAGGTGGTAGGTAATCACCCGACTTTCATCGTTCTACGCCTAGCTAAGCAAAACTAGGCATATACGAATTTAAAACTGGTAATATGGTAAATATGGAATAACAAGGGTGGTAATGCACCAATTAGGTTCTTACTTAACTCCTAATTACTTAATGCAGTAACAGAAAGCAAAAGCAAAATTGATTTGTAAAATACAAGGTAGGGTTGTATGCATCCGGGGCTTGCCTTCGTTGACAGAAAAGTCTGGTTCCTGCGACGTTTCACAAGTATTCGATCCGACCTCAATAGATGGATTAACTTCCTCAACAACTTGATTAATTACCACGTGTTCACCTTCGTTCACTACACGTAGTAACAATGCCATATTTAACATGATGCGGAATACAAAACATGATGCTCGATGATGGATGCAAAAATTAAGAATTTGAATACAACTTTCCTTCGTGGTACAGTTGCAAGTCAAACTAACCAAATCTTTTTCATATTACTCACATCAATTGCCAAGGATCATTACCAACTAATGACCCAAGGTCATCACTCAATCCAAAATTTCAAACAAAACCTAAATCATTAAAGGTTACTATTTGCTTTTATGAATTAATTATTTAATTCAAAATTATGAAATAAACCAACTTATCCTAATTGAGCTCAAAATTTTAGTATATGTTTATTACATGATAAGTAAATGGCAAAACAAATTTCATAATTTTTGGACAATTAAATAAGCCTAGAAAAATCATGGAAATCCATTTATTAATAAATTGAGCAATTTTTATCACATTAAAAATACTGAAAAATATTATTTCATATTTTTCTTAAATATTATACATCATAGAAAAGTCACACAAAAATTTTCATAATTTTTGCAGCTCTAAATAAATCTACACAAAAATAACAAATTACATCACTATTCATTCAAATCTGAAAATAGAATTATTCCATTTGAACGTTGAGTCACTGACAACCCGACCCCACCTGTCATCCCTACCCTCCGTCGTTGACCACGGCGGCACGCGTGCTGATCGGTGAATTCTTGCCGCCGGTGGGACCAACAGCGACGACGAGGGTACTAACACGATCACTACGTCACCGCGCATCGATTTATGGCACTAATGTGACCAATTATGGACTGAACCGAGCACTACGCCGACCATGGCGGCCACGACGGCGCTGCTACACTACGATGGCGATGTGAGACCTGTAAAGCTTAAACAGATGGCTCAGGAAGCACCAGCAGCTCACCCCAAACGAGTTGGAGCCAAGAGCCGAGCTGGATGATCAACGGAGGCGCTGGTCGACGTTCACAGCAACCACGGCGGAGCACGCAACGACGACGACGATGTTCCGGCGACTATGGTGGACAAAATGGTCAATTAGCCAGGCACAAAGCACCACAGCATCATGGAGAAGCTGAAACAATGCTTCCTGAGGTCAGAAGCTCACCGTAGAGTGCTGGCCACGATGGAGCAGCCACGATGGAGATGTTGCCGGCCGCGAGGAAGAAGAGCGCGCACAGCAAGTTCTCGGCGAATACAGGCGACCAAGGTTGGTTGGCTGGGTGCACAAGGAATAGGCAAAGCTAGGACGGGCTTTGCTGAGATGGCAATGGTGCTAGGTCGACGATGAGAGCTCGACGGAGCTACGGTGGTGGTGACGGGAAAAACAGAGGAGGAAGAAAAAACGACGACGACGACGTCTCGGTTCTTATAACACGACTCCGAAGCTCAAGGAAGCCACGACGGAGCCGTTTTCATGCCAGCGCGACACCAAGGACGGCCACGACGTGCCTGGAACGCCGAAGAAGGTCGCCGACGGTGTAGTTTGAGCGGCGAGTACTGTTCCACTTAATTACAAAATTGCCATCCAGTTAGAAACTCAAATTACTCCCAAATTTTCATAACAACTCAAAAATATCCAAAAACAAAAGTTATTCAAAATCAAAAGTTCTACAACTTTCCTTTTATAACCATCTCCTAATTCGGTCTAGATTTTGAAATGAACTTTTGAATTTGAATAGGGAAATTTAACGAATTACGCCTTTTTGAATTACTCAAAATTTTTCTAAACAACTTGAAAAACTCCAAAAACAAACTTTGTATAACTTGTCAAGCTCTACACTTTTTCTTTTGGGCTCAACCCCAAAATATGCTTAGATTTCGAAATGGAATTTCAGGGTAGGATTTAAATGCTGAAAATCGGGGTTTTCTCAAAAAATTCAAAATCCAAGCAAACTTTGAACTTGAGTCAAACAATACAATTCAACACATACCACATGAATATAAACTTATTTTAGTGTATGCATCTCAAAGTTTTTAATATGACCAATTGCCTTGCAATGCATATGATGATATGGCAGTTTTAGTATTTAAACACCCGGGGTGTTACAATCCTTCCCCCTAAAAGAAATCTCGCCCCGAGATTCAAAGCCATAGAATAAGTAATGGAAAAGGAAATGTGTCAGTCCAAAAACATCCAGAACTTGTCCATAAAACAGCTGAGGTTCCTTTACAAAACACAATTTGTAGCAACCAAGCTCAACTAACATTACTCTATTCTATATTGACGCTAGAAAGTCTAGAAACTTTTCTAACAAGTAATCTTCTGATTTCCAGGTAGCTTCCTCTTCTGAATGTTGATTCCATTGTATTTTATAGAACTTGATTGTCCGTCTTTGAGTAACATGATCTTTCTGATCTAACACTCGGATAGGATATTCGGAATAAGTTAAATCCAGTTCTAGTTCCACTCCTTCAACTTCAACATTCTGTTCAGGCACTCGGAGACACTTTTTCAATTGAGAAATATGGAACACATCATGCACAGCTATGAGATGTTCAGGTAATCTCAAGCGATATGCCACTTTTCCATACCTTTCCAAAATTTGATATGGTCCAATATATCAGGGTGCCAACTTTCCTTTAACACCAAAACGGGTAACTCCCTTCATTGGTGATACTTTCAGATATACAAAATCTCCTTTGTTAAATACCAATGGTCTCCGTCTTCTATCCGCATAACTCTTTTGGCGGGACTGAGCTATCTTCAAATTACTCTGTATTTGCCTAACCTTGTCTTCTGTTTCTTTCACAAGGTCAACTCCAAAGAATCTTCTTTCTCCAGGCTCAGACCAACTCAACGATGTTCTGCATCTACGACCATAGAGTGCTTCAAATGGAGCCATTCTAATGCTTTCTTGATAACTATTGTTGTATGAGAACTTGGCTAAAGGTAAGCATTCATCCCACTTATTGGAATAGTTAAGGACACAACACCTTAACATATCTTCAAGTACTTGATTGACTCTTTTAGTCTATCCATCAGTCTA
Source organism: Miscanthus floridulus (assembly GCF_019320115.1). NCBI lineage: Eukaryota > Viridiplantae > Streptophyta > Magnoliopsida > Poales > Poaceae > Miscanthus > Miscanthus floridulus. The sequence goes on along the minus strand of NC_089586.1, from coordinate 66,960,944 downwards.
TGGATGATAAGCAGTACTATACAGAAGTTTGGTACCCAATGAAGAATGCAATTATTTCCAAAAGTTGGAGACAAACTGTGTACCCCTATCTAACACAATAGTCTTGGGTACTCCATGGAGACTCACAATTTGCTCTAAATACATCTTGGCATACCGTATAGTGGGATATGTATTCTAGACGGGAAGAAAATGTGCTGATTTGGTTAGTCGATCTACAATAACCCATACTGAATCAAATCCCTTTGATGTCTTGGGTAGACCAACAATAAAATCCATACTTATGTCCTCCCATTTCCAAGATGGAATAGGTGATGGTTGTAATTCACCAGCAAACCTCAAATGTACAGCTTTCACCTTTTGACAAGTATCACACTTTGCTATATATCTAGCAATCTCTATTTTCATTTTAGTCCACCAGAATCTTTGCTTCAAATCATGGTACATCTTGTTACTTCCCGGATGGATAGATAACCTAGTAGCATGTGCCTCTTCTAGAATTGACTGCCGCAACTCAGGAACTTTTGGTACCACCAGGCGATCCTTGAACCATAACACACCTTCATCATCTATGCTGAAGCATTCTGCTTTTCCATTCTTGACTCTTTCCTTGATATGGGCTATACCCTTGTTTTCCTTCTAAGCAACAATAACTTGATCTTGAATAGTGGCTTCAACCATTATGTTGGTCAAACTACCTTGTTGAATTACTTCTACATTCAACTTCTCCATTTCTTGACATAGCGTCAAACCCATTGTTCTCACTACTAGACAATTGCAATAACTTTTGCGACTAAGGGCATCTACAACGATGTTTGCTTTACCGGGGTGATAATGTACTTCCAAGTCATAATCCTTAATCAGTTCTAACCATCTTCTCTATCGCATGTTCAACTCTGACTAAGTAAAGATATACTTTAAGCTTTTGTGGTCTATATACATATGGCACATATTACCTAGCAGGTAATGCCACCAAATCTTTAGAGCATGAACCACAGCTGCTAACTCCAGGTCATGAGTCAGATAGTATTCTTCATGCTGCTTAAGTTGCCTGGATGCATAAGCAATGACTCGGCCTTCTTGCATCAACACACATCCAATACCAATACCTGAAGCATCACAATACACATCAAATGGCTTTTCGATATTAGGTTGGGCTAGCACTGGTGCAGTAGTCAACAATCTTTTCAAAGTCTGGAAAGCCTCTTCACAATCAGATGACCACACAAACTTGACTTCGTTTTTTCAACAATTCAGTTATGGACTTTGATATTTTAGAGAAATCTGGAATAAACCGACAGTAATACCCTGCCAAACCCAAAAAAACTCTAAACTTGATGAACTATGGTTGGCGGTTTCCAATCAAGCACATCCTTCACTTTGCTGGCATCAACTGCAACTCCTTCGGCTGACAAGATATGTCCAAGAAATTACACTTCCTTAAGCCAAAAATCACACTTGCTGAACTTTGGCATATAGTTGATGTTCTCTCAAGCGGGTCAGAACAATTCTGAGATGTTCCGCATGTTCTTTCTTATTCTTAGAATACACTAAAATATCATCAATAAACACCACTACAAACTTGTCTAGCTTAGGCATGAATACTGAGTTCATTAGGTACATGAAATGAGCTAGAGCATTTGTTAATCCAAAAGACATTACCAAGTATTCATATAATCCATATCTTGTGGTAAATGCCATTTTGGAAATATCTTCTGGCTTTATCTGATTTGATGATATCCTGACCTCAAATCTATCTTGGAGAAAACTTTTGCTCTGGCAAATTGATCAAAAAGCAAATCTATCCAAGGTAAGGGATACTTATTCTTGATGGTCACTTCATTCAACGGACGATAGTCAACACATAACCTTAGGGTCTCATCTTTCTTTTTCACAAAAATTGCCGAACATCCCCAAGGTGATGAACTAGGTTGAATAAATCATTTCTCAATCAATTCTTGTAACTGAGTCTTCAACTCAGCCAATTCCTTAGGTGGTATCCTATAAGCTCTCTGAGAAATTGGAGCTGTTCTAGGTTGCAACTCTATGTTAAACTAGACATCCCTATTAGGTGGTAGACCAGGTAGATCTTCTGGAAACACATCCGGAAATTCACACACTATTGGAATATCTCTAATCTCTTTGACAGCAGTTGCACAAACCTTGCCCACTGATCTTCTTAGGGTTGGAAGTTGGATGAGAAGTTGAGAATTACTGTCAGGCAAACTTACTCTTAAAGTCCTATTCAAAGCATCTATAACAGCCTTATGCTGATACATCTAATTCATTCCCAAGATTACATCTATATCCTGATCCTTAAGGATAATCATGGTAGTGGGAAAAATATGCCCACCCAGGTTTACGAGTACCTGGTATACCATTTCCTTAGTACACAGACGTCCCCTGAGCGACTGTATAAAGAAACTTTCCTTTGTTGCCCCAATTGAAATTTCATACTTCACGACAAATGTTCTATTGATGAATGAATGCGATGCGCTAGAATCAAAAAGTATAACTGCAGGGTGATTGGCAACAGGAAACATACCCATCATTACTGGCTCCCCTTCTGAAATTTCTCCAGCTTGAATATAGAACACCCGTCCTGTCTTCCTCTCATCTTTGCCCTTCTGAGCATTTTGATTGGGGTTCTTGTTTGGTGCCTGACCCTGTTGTTGATTGGCAGGAGCCTTCTGATAATTTTGATCAAAAAAACTCTAAACTTGATGAACTGTGGTTGGCGGTTTCCAATCAAGCACATCCTTCACTTTGCTGGCATCAACTGCAACTCCTTCGGCTGACAAGACATGTCCAAGAAATTACACTTCCTTAAGCCAAAAATCACACTTGCTGAACTTTGGCATATAGTTGATGTTCTCTCAAGCGGGTCAGAACAATTCTGAGATGTTCCGCATGTTCTTTCTTATTCTTAGAATACACTAAAATATCATCAATAAACACCACTACAAACTTGTCTAGCTCAGGCATGAATACTGAGTTCATTAGGTACATGAAATGAGCTAGAGCATTTGTTAATCCAAAAGATATTACCAAGTATTCATATAATCCATATCTTGTGGTAAATGCCATTTTGGAAATATCTTCTGGCTTTATCTGATTTGATGATATCCTGACCTCAAATCTATCTTGGAGAAAACTTTTGCTCTGGCAAATTGATCAAAAAGCAAATCTATCCAAGGTAAGGGATACTTATTCTTGATGGTCACTTCATTCAACGGACGATAGTCAACACATAACCTTAGGGTCTCATCTTTCTTTTTCACAAAAATTGCCGAACATCCCCAAGGTGATGAACTAGGTTAAATAAATCCTTTCTCAATCAATTCTTGTAACTGAGTCTTCAACTCAGCCAATTCCTTAGGTGGTATCCTATAAGCTCTCTGAGAAATTGGAGCTATTCTAGGTTGCAACTCTATGTTAAACTAGACATCCCTATTAGGTGGTAGACCAGGTAGATCTTCTGGAAACACATCCGGAAATTCACACACTATTGGAATATCTCTAATCTCTTTGACAGCAGTTGCACAAACCTTGCCCACTGATCTTCTTAGGGTTGGAAGTTGGATGAGAAGTTGAGAATTACTATCAGGCAAACTTACTCTTAAAGTCCTATTCAAAGCATCTATAACAGCCTTATGCTGATACATCTAATTCATTCCCAAGATTACATCTATATCCTGATCCTTAAGGATAATCATGGTAGTGGGAAAAATATGCCCACCCAGGTTTACGAGTACCTGGTATACCATTTCCTTAGTACACAGACGTCCCCTGAGCGACTGTATAAAGAAACTTTCCTTTGTTGCCCCAATTGAAATTTCATACTTCACGACAAATGTTCTATTGATGAATGAATGCGATGCGCCAGAATCAAAAAGTATAACTGTAGGGTGATTGGCAACAGGAAACATACCCATCATTACTGGCTCCCCTTCTGAAATTTCTCTAGCTTGAATATAGAACACCTGTCCTGTCTTCCTCTCATCTTTGCCCTTCTGAGCATTCTGATTGGGGTTCTTGTTTGGTGCCTGACCCTGTTGTTGATTGGCAGGAGCCTTCTGATAATTTTGATCAAAAAAACTCTAAACTTGATGAACTGTGGTTGGCGGTTTCCAATCAAGCACATCCTTCACTTTGCTGGCATCAACTGCAACTCCTTCGGCTGACAAGACATGTCCAAGAAATTACACTTCCACATACTGCATCACGGTTTGATCTCCTTTCTTCAAAGCAAGGAATTCATCTAGCTTCATGGCCATCACTCCTTCAGGGATATAATGGGCTCAGAAGGCAGTACGGAACTCAGCCCAAGTTATTAGAATACCAGCTGGTTGCATAGCCACTAAGTTCGCCCACCAAGCACTTGCTGCTCCTCTAAGTTGCTGGGTGGCAAACGCAGGTTTCTGATACTCCATGCATGGAATAAGGTCAAATTTCTATTCCATGGTTCGAAGCCAGTCATCAGCCTCCAATGGTTCATCTGCCTTGGTGAACACCGGTGGTCTTGTGTCTGTAAAGTCAACATATGCAGCCTCCTGTCTGTTGTGGTGGCGACCACGATTTCCTTGCATCTGATTCTGATTACTTAGGGCAATCTCATGAAGCAAACGGGAATTTTTAGCCATCACATTGACAAGTGCGGTTATAGCATCAGCTAGATTTGTTGGAACTGGTGGCGGATCTGGAATACCATCCTCATCTTGTGAAGTTCTAGGAATATTCGAACCCCGCGTATGACGCATCTGCTCATAACAAACCAAACTTTATTCACAAACCTTTATTGAATTGCACAAAAGCTTACTCCAGACACATTTACATAGGGTTTACTAATATAAACACCAGAACCTGTAAGTACCAAAACAAAACTACATAACTTAACTATAACTAACTATTATACAACTCTACTCCTTTCCATGATTACTTCAAACTTCAGGCTCGGTATCCATTCCAGAATTATTACCGCCTTCATCATCACTTTCATTGATCATTACTAATTCTTCAGGATCTTCTTCTTCTTCCTCTTCCGATTCGTTATCATCGGCAAGGATGACACCGGGGTCCATGGCATCAGCTTGGGGCTCATGATTAGGATTTAGTAGATTGCTTAGCCTATGAACTTCCTCATGTAGATAAGTATTATGTTCTTCTAAATCTTCTACATAGAATTCTAACTCATGAGTTCTAGCTCTAGCTACATTTTCCCTATGCCAAGCTTCATTCCTTCCTTCCACCGTACGAACTAACATACATTCATAGTTCCTATGCGCGGTGGTGAGACGCCTCAATTGATCCTGTAATTCTCCTACCTGTATAGCATCCAAAGCCCTATCTCTAGTAGCTTGTGCTAACTCTACAGAAATCCTCTGTATCTCTGCCTGGGGATTAGGCCTAGAGCTGCTACTGCTAGCACCGTCATTCCTAGGGGCAAGTTGGTGACGAGGAACTCCTTTGGGTCCAGTGGACTTACGGGGCATCATCTTGGCATGAGCCATACTGTAGGAAGCCAATTTAATCTAAGTAAGACCATTTGATCAAAGTCTAAAGAGCAACTAAGATGGATTACATTACTCAAACCAGACTCACTACTCAACTCCAGACTAAGAGGTGAAGGAAGTAATGAGTGAATTAATCATGATGCATGAATCATTTTTACGAACAAAAACATCAAAGCTTATAATGCACATAAACAACATTTGTTTTTATATAGGGCATAGTAAGATTACTACTCCACCACACAAATTTTTTTATCAAATAAGGAATGGCGAGAAAGAAATAAGATAAGTCAGAAGCAATTTGGACCAAATTATCAAGTTAAATTTAGTCATCCCAAATCATTTTGAAGTTTTTGTAAAACAATACAACAAAAACCTTGTAATGATCACTCTGATACCATTCTATGGCAGAACCTCCTAAATTATAGGACCCACATGCACTTGTCACTGTCCAACAACCTTTGACAACTATGCATATGTTCCTGGTAACTTAAGAAGTCTGTCGGGTGTCCTCGGGGAACCCCGAATCATCCACGATTTCCGAGCAGGATCACATTACAAAGTCATTGCAGTATTACAATATTTGTTCAAATATCAATACCATAGTCAAAATAGCAGAAGTCTTACGATAACTTAGTTTACAAACTAGTTGTTTCAAACCTAACAAATTAAGTTCGATAATTATTACAAACCATAGTAGTAGTGGAGTGACATTATAATATAATACAAAACACATAATGAAACTACCCTGCCTAAGGGCCACACATTTACTTCTCATCATCATCACAAGGAACAACTGTCATGCAGCACGATCCAAAATAGATCTACTCACGAGGCTCACCTGCAACAAGGGTCAACAAACCCTGAGTACAAAAGTACTCAATAAGACTTAACCGAAATATTAACTGATAAACTTAGGAATGCAGGCTCAGGAATTCAAGGTATAACTTTAACAATAATCAAAGTTCTTTTGCGTAAAAGCTCTTTGACAAAATTCTTTATATAGAAAACTTCATAAAATCATATACACAGCTGACACGATCCATGTTGAGATCATGAAACTTCATATCCAACACCTTCACAAGCCTTATTCGAGTTCTAGTTATTAGTACTATGATGATGAATAGAGAAGTGAGTCTCTATAACCGAGGAGCAACGACGATTCAAACCGATTAAACCCAGCTGGGAATTCCAGACCACACGACATATGCAGGTCCCTAACCTACATATATCAACCAACTCTCGGATCCTCTAAAACAAGAACGGGTCTACGCCACCTGAGAATACAGTACTCCACCAATCCAGCCCATTGCCACATGGGTACACGCTATTCCCGCCATCTCTCCACTCCTAGTGTGCGAGTAGCCATTCTCGTAATAGAATCGCCAAGTTAAGGCTTACCAGAGTATGTGGTTAGTACTACAAAGTCTCACCGCACACAGTTCAACAACGAACGTGCCTTAATCGACACAGGCGGAAAGAACCTGTTCATAAGACCTCCATGTCTTATGGCTCACACACACCGAGTCCACTCGGTCTAGATTTATTACTCCACATCCCCATATCACATGATAACATAAGTAACCAAGGTTCCATTAAAAATGTGCAGGTGGTAGGTAATCACCCGACTTTCATCGTTCTACGCCTAGCTAAGCAAAACTAGGCATATACGAATTTAAAACTGGTAATATGGTAAATATGGAATAACAAGGGTGGTAATGCACCAATTAGGTTCTTACTTAACTGCTAATTACTTAATGCAGTAACAGAAAGCAAAAGCAAAATTGATTTGTAAAATACAAGGTAGGGTTGTATGCATCCGGGGCTTGCCTTCGTTGACGAAAAAGTCTGGTTCCTGCGACGTTTCATAAGTATTCGATCTGACCTCAATAGACGGATTAACTTCCTCAACAACTTGATTAATTACCATGTGTTCACCTTCATTCACTACACATAGTAACAATGCCATGTTTAACATGATGCAGAATACGAAACATGATGCTCGATGATGGATGCAAAAATTAAGAATTTGAATACAACTTTCCTTCGTGGTACAGTTGCAAGTCAAACTAACCAAATCTTTTTCGTATTACTTACATCAATTGCCAAGGATCATTACCAACTAATGACCCAAGGTCATCACTCAATCCAAAATTTCAAACAAAACCTAAATCATTAAAGGTTACTATTTGCTTTTATGAATTAATTATTTAATTCAAAATTATGAAATAAACCAACTTATCCTGATTGAGCTCAAAATTTTAGTATATGTTTATTACATGATATGTAAATGGCAAAACAAATTTCATAATTTTTGGACAATTAAATAAGCCTAGAAAAATCATAGAAATCTATTTATTAATAAATTGAGCAATTTTTATCACATTAACAAGTATTGAAAAACATTATTTCATATTTTTCTTAAATACTATACATCATAGAAAAGTCACACAAAAATTTTCATAATTTTTGGAGCTCTAAATAAATCTACACAAAAATAACAAATTACATCACTATTCATTCAAATCTGAAAATAGAAAAATTCTATTTGAACGTTGAGTCACTGACAACCCGACCCCACCTGTCATCCCTACACTTCGCCGTTGACCACGGTGGCACGCGTGCTGACCGGTGAATTCTCACCGCCGGTGAGACCAACAGCGACGACGAGGGTACTAACACGATCACTACGTCACCGCGCATCGATTTATGGCACTAACGCGACCAATTACGGACTGAACCGAGCACTACGCCGACCATGGCAGCCACGACGGTGCTGCTACACTATGTCGGCGATGTGAGACCTATAAAGCTTAAACAGATGGCTTAGGAAGCACCAGCAGCTCACCCCGAACGAGTTGGAGCCAAGAGCCGAGCTAGATGATCAACGGAGGCGCTGGTTGACGTTCACAGCAACCACGGCGGAGCACGCAACGATGACGGCGATGTTCTAGCGACTGTGGTGGACAAAATGGTCAATCAGTCGGGCACAAAGCACCATGGCATCATGGAGAAGCTAAAACAATGCTTCCCGAGGTCAGAAGCTCACCGTAGAGTGCTGGCCACGACGGAGCAGCCACGACGGAGATGTTGCCGGCCGCGAGGAAGAAGAGCGCGCACAGCAAGTTCTCGGTGAATACAAGCGACCAAGGTTGGTTGGCTGGGTGCGCAAGGAATAGGCGAAGCTGGGATGGGATTTGCTGAGACGGCAACGGCGCTAGGTCAACGGCGAGAGCTCGACGGAGCTGTGGTGGTGGTGACGTGAAAAACAGAGGAAGAAAAAACGACGACGACGACGTCTCGGTTCTTATAACATGACTCCGAAGCTCAAGGAAGCCATGACGGAGCCATTTCCGTGCCAGCGCGATGCCAAGGATGGCCACGACGCACCTGGAACGCCGAAGAAGGTCGCCGGCGGTGTAGTTTGAGCGGCGAGTACTGTTCCACTTAATTACAGAATTGCCATCTAGTTAGAAACTCAAATTACTCCCAAATTTTCATAACAACTCAAAAATCTCCAAAAACAAAAGTTGTTCAAAATCAAAAGTTCTACAACTTTGCTTTTATAACCATCTCCTAATTCGGTCTAGATTTTGAAATGAACTTTTGAATTTGAATAGGGAAATTTAACGAATTACGCCTTTTTGAATTACTCAAAATTTTTCTAAACAACTTGAAAAACTCCAAAAACAAACTTTGTATAACTTGTCAAGCTCTACACTTTTTCTTTTGGGCTCAACCCCAAAATATGCTTAGATTTCAAAATGGATTTTTAGGGTAGGATTTAAATGCTGAAAATCGGGGTTTTCTCGAAAAATTCAAAATCCAAGCAAACTTTGAACTTGAGTCAAACAATACAATTCAACACATACCACATGAATATAAACTTGTTTTAGTGTATGCATCTCAAAGTTTTTAATATGACCAATTGCCTTGCAATGCATATGATGATATGTCAGTTTTAGTATTTAAACACCCGGGGTGTTACATGGGTAGTCCTAATCGTCCTAGCAGCTGGTCGTCCCTTATTATGCGGCGCTGGGCGAACCCACGAAATGTGGACCCGAGTTGTACGAAAGGTGACCTAAGGCTACCATGGCTGGTAGACCTAGGTTTGTGTTAGGAATAAATTCCCAGCTGGTTGAAATTGATTCGAACCACCGTCTCTCTCGGACAGTGAGAAACTTGGCTAGTCCCAACATCGTGGTAACTGTATTATGGAATATGATAGTTATGATGAATATGGAATTATTACACCGGCTATGGTTACTATTGTTATGATACTAAATGTTATACCACATGTTTGGCATAGCTTAGTTGCTAATCTAGAGATGAATAGCTATAATTAACTAGATGATCGAGTTATAAAAATATATAGCTGAATTAGTGGCTTTTTATGCAAAATGTTGTCAAGCTAGCTCCACTTATAAACCCTTGCATAATCCTTAGAGTCACTTTATTTCTGGTTTATGATAGATAAGTCTAGCTGAGTATATTCGAGTACTCAGGGTTTATCCCACCATGTTGCAAGTGAAGTTCTTGGCCTACTGAAGATGGTGGCTAACCACCGGTGGGCTCGATGACTCTATATTTATTTCTCATCTATATGCTTTTATCTGAGGATGTCACTTATGCTAGCAATGTATTTGGAACTTATATTAATGTAATCATTTGAAAGCTATGCTGTTTTCACTTATCAGTTTTGAAACCCAAACTTGTACTATTATTTGTGAACCCATTTGTAATAATATTTTCACTGCAACTCTGCGTATGTGATGCGCATTTGCTTAATTACGTGATCTTGGTTGTGATGTTGATTTACCGAGGTCCTTCGTGACACTCGGTGGACTATCAGGTTTATATAAGTGAAGTATGCATGTGTCAACGTGTTAGCGGGGACAGTCATACTTGATCTTGAATAAATTGGGCGGTTCTATCATAGCTAGCATTAGAGCAAGATTAAGCATAATACTAGCATGTACATAGTTTTAAAAGCCAAGTTTTGGTTTTAAAAAGCATATTTCAACTAAAACTTTAGCTACAGGCAAATTTGTCAAAACTAATTTGCAACACTATTCTAGCGACATCCTCCTTTATGCTCAATTAAGGACTACTAGGTGGCAATAAGTAAAGTAACACTAACTATAGGGGGTTTACTTCTTGTAATTTTTATTTCATCGTCCATACGACATGTTGTTGTATGGATGCCATTCGCTTGAATGGTAATGTATGGATCACTATACCTCTACGCCTAGGTAAGAAGGTAAGTTGATGAGTGGCATGACTGTAAGATGTGAGTGTGCGATCAAAGGGGAGAGATAGTTTTGATACTTAAGTATATATATCTCATATATATACGGAAGTATTTAATTATGGGTTAGCTTTGGTACGGCTATATATGCATATTTTATATGTACGTATAGACGTATTTACTTTTGGGTAGCTTTGATATGGAAGTATATATATATTGTTATATATATGGAAGTATTTAGCTTGCAACCTAGAGCGTAGACTTTCATTTCTGCATATATAATTGTGAGGTTGGGCTGAAATGAAATCCTTCTGTAGGTACGTTAACCAGGAATGTGTAGATTGAATGTAGCTGATGACTAGCTATATATCGAGAGAGTACGTGTTATGCCACCAACATAGAACATGATTGCCACCTTAGGCCGACAATTTTGTGAGGATGAATAGGACGGTCATGCATCATGATTGTGCTTGTGCACAAATATGCTTCCCTCACTTTGTTCTAATACTAAGTAACTTGTGATCCACATGAGGTTACTATCTTCCCTGTGTGAAGCCAGACAAAATGCCTTATTCCATGTTGCTTGAATAGCTATGCTTGAAGATAGTGTGTGATTAGCTTCGCCTTGTATGTTTGCTTCCAAAGGAAATAGTTGATAAGTTAATAGTTAGCAAAAAGTTCACCCCTTTGGAAACTAAATTGCTAAATGTAAGTAAAACTTGTTTTGTAGAGATATCCATGTACTCAGTTAAAAGGAAATAAAAGATAACAAGACCTTACCACCATGTTTTGCATGATATGTGTAGTGGTGTTGTTGTAGGTGACTGCTTGTTATGTGCGAGCTTTGTGCTTAGTAATAGTCGCTTTAGCTAATTGGATTGAGTGTTTCGAAATGCTTGCTTAAGACCATGATGTATGAGTGAATGCTCATTATCTAGGTAGTGTCGTAGCTATCACCCCTTTTGTCCATGGTGAGCATACAAGTGTTGAAGGGCCTACTCCTAGAACAGTGTAAGTTTTGATAATCTCATCATTGTCGTCTCTAATTAAGTTCTCTCCTAGGAGCCTGAGCCTATACACATGATTGCTAGCCATTGAACATTGCGCTATGAAGACCTTTATCCATGCCTTTGCTTGACCTTGGGCCCAAGCTTAGTTCCCTTGAATGCTTGCATGTGTCGTGGTTGTTCCGCTCCTATGTGGGAGGACCTTGCTCAAAAATCCTTGTTGGACTTCATTGCTCCTTCTCCTATAGACAATTTGGTGCAACGCTAATCGCTATCTACCCTAGTTTTGGAACATTTTCATCGCAGATCATGTCGTTGCTTTATCAACTAAATACCTAGTCAGTGCATTGGCTCTATCCCTCGAATATCATTTGTTTAATCTCCAACTCTTTTAGATCTCTAAAGGCTTATTAGTCTTGATCTCATGTGCTGCTCGGCAAGACCAAATCTCATGTTAATCTTTATCTGGTAATCACTTTGGTGAACACAAGGCGTATATGGAAATTAGCAAGAGTCCCCTGCTTAGTTGTCTTTGGCAATTAAGCTATGTTCTCTTGCGCTATGTTTTGATTTTTGAATCACCTCCTTGTTGACTCCTAACCTTGTGACTACCTTTGCTTGCTATTCCTCCGCATGGTGCTTGCTCCTATTCAACCAAATTTGTGCCATATGAGAATTCTTGTGGGTTGTATGTTCAGTAATGGTGCCACGATTGGCGATCTATGGTGCCACAACGAAACCAAGAGCCCCTATGGGTGCACACACAAGGTTGTGCTGCTCAGCATGCACTGGTATCAAGGTTCCTAGTCATGATCCATTGTAGAACTGCACCAATGTGTTATTTTCATGTGAACTCTTCCTTGGTTATCTCTCCTTATCTTGTCATAAGATCTATATGTCGAACCAGATACAATAGGACTTCCTTCTAGAGTCATCCAAAGGATAACCTTTGAAGAATAGGTCACCAATATGAACTTAATAGACTGCAAGAGATGGTAGACAAGTGACTCTACTTGACTATCCCTATAATGATGTTGGTCATCTAGTGAGCAACTTATGTCGTCCCCGTTGGATCAGAAGGCTACACAATATTTAAAAGTTGGACAAGTTATTAGTTGAATGATAAATGGACTAGGATATTATGTCCTATGATAGGTCACCTGGTGCTTATGAGCTTTCTATCTTAGCCTTGATCTTTAGGTGCAAGATGATCAACCGACCTTCTTCAGTATGACCCTTTTCTACTGACTTCCATGGCGACTGTTAGTTTACACATCAACTACAATTGTTGCCATAAAAAGAAGCTTTGAAGCTTTTATATGTTGAGAGACAACTACTTAGTTACCAATAGGAAAGTTAGTCTCTAGCTAGGTAACGACTCTTTGGTAACTCCGAAGGCTATGTCTCATAGGACAATACTAAGCAAAGAAACAACAAAGCCGGTCAGCGATGCTAGTACTGCTTTCTTCTCTAGGCCCTGTGTCGTCAAGTCAATTCCATCTTGGATGATCACATGGGTAGTGCAAGATGTTGTACTAGCTAAGTAAAGAGCTAGAGAAAGCACGTCCCTAGTCTTAGTCAACATCATTATGTATATGGTGCTATCAAAGGATTTGTTCAGGACTCTATTGGATAAAGCACAGAAGGGTAATCAGAGACATTTCCTTATCTAGTAGGACTGCCCTCCACATGAAGTATGCATTGTGCCCTACAAAAATGGCCCACCAATCCAATGATTGTGCATCATGAGCTGGTGTCTACATTAACAGTTGAAGTTGTTCCCTGGGAAGCATATGAGGAAAACCCTAGCCTCCATCCTCAGCGAGAAAGCTACCGCTATCATAAAAAGAGTTAAAGACGGCAAACACACTTCCCAATGTGTAAATCAAAGGAAAAGAAGAGCGAGAAATCTATCTAGGTTTCATGGCACTCAACTGGTTATCTTTAAGCCAGTGATTAGAGGATCAAACATGGTTGGATCGTCCCAAAACTTGACAAGCTCATTCCTTGCTTAGGATACCTTGATGTCTTCAGTTGGTTTGAGGATTATTTGAGTAAAGCATCGGATTAGAGAGATGTTTTGATAGTTTGGTCCTAAAATTTTAGAACAAAGCAGTTTTGGTAGATGATTTGTTTGGATAGTCAAACGGTGTTCGTTGAGCTAAATTTTGGTCAGTCGTTAAAGGATTCTTGGATCTAAATGCCTACCAAAATTTGTGCACAATGGAGTAGTAGTTTGCAGGATATGAACTGATTACCAAGAGGTATAGAATCTATGACATCTCTGCTGACTACTATCATCCCTCATATTAGAAGGTTGTGTTGTAGCTTAGGTCATGTTGGCAATGTGATGATTGTTAATGCTTTAGATGCCCTAGAGAAGACTCATGGCACCCCTTTGTGCCTTGCTTTTGCCCTCTCATATCAACAATGCTTGAGTAGTCAAGGTGTTCTACAAGTCAATTTGTGCCATTATGATTCAAAAACAATTTGAAAAGTATCAAACAACAGATTTTAGACTTTGATTTTGAGTTGTTGATTGACATTGGAAAGGAAGCCTCAATGTCAAAAGTAGTCTAACCAGGCTAATTGTGCGATAGTGCAAGTCAACCCAACTTACTGCACCACAACACCATGAAGGCAAATTGTGCTCAACCTACGTAGTAGTGTACTATTTTTCCAGTCGGTGTATACTTGCAACTTTCATTGATCTCTAGGCCTCGCTAACATCCTTCTTCAGCAAGGATTTCCAAGGCAGACTTGTCCTTTGGTACCTTCCATGTGTTTTTAACCAAGAGGTTACATCAGATTCAACCCAGATAACTGTTGTCGCTTGGATACAACGATTCCCTCAAATAATGACCATAAAAAATGCTAAGTCAATAGAGTGAGCTATCACCTTCACCACTCACTCAATGGACTCCGATAATAAAGTGTTATCATTAGAGAAGGAGAACTACACCCATGGAACATTATGTAGTTTTCCATCGGTTGGCATCTGAGTGATTGAATGGTTATGACTGGCATAGATATTGTCTATTGGTTACTCAGGTTTCTTACAGCCTTAGAGGATGATTACCCCATCTATGATCTTATCCCTTATGAAAGGTTGTACTCAAGCTACTATTGGTAGAGAACTGCTTTTTGAACTTTGTGAATGAACATGGAACCATTGTAATGAGTAGCTTTTAGAAGCTTGCAATCTAATGCAAAGTTCACATGGTCCATGCTATATTCACTAGGGAAATATATATTATGGGTAGTTAGTTTATGCTTCGTAATACTCTCCATATCCTGAGAACGAAGTGTTGTGCTGTCTTGGATTCCTCCCCAAAGTAACAATGCTTCATGGATGCTAACGAAGGAAATTCTTCAGATAAAACTTACTACGAAGGACAAGTATCAGAAAGTGGCTTGACCAAATTAGCTTCTCTAATACTCCAAAGTTAAGTAGCCTAATGCTATCATTGATGTTGGAAAATGGATGACATGCTTCTCTTCCCTTAAAAGTCTTTTGCACTGAATCTCAGGGCGAGATTCTCGTAAGGGGGGAGGGTTGTAACACCCCAAGTGTTTGTCATCAGTGAAGCAAAGGGTTTGAGCTCAAACATGACCTGTTAAGTGGTGATGAAGGTGTCAAGATCAAATCTACAAGAGTGAGCTCCAACTTAAACTTGGACAACACACCCTTACTTATATGTGGACCCTTGTTAAGATTATGCAAGAGTAATGTTAAACATGCTTATTTCATGGACATTACATCAACATGCATCCATATTGACCAGTGGAAAAGTTTCATGAATCAAGAAGTCACTTAAAATGATAAGTTATAATCTTTCTTGGATTGCTTTATTAAGTAAATGGGAATATGAGATGTCGACCAAATCTTGATACCTTGCCTAAGTGACTCTAATTGAACTCTACAACAAAAGTCATGAAGGGTTCATGTTGAGCAAAAGTCAAGAAAATGCCTCAATCGGTCTAAAACTCTAATTTAAGCTTTACCGTGATGCTATTTTGACCGGTGTTGACCAATCGCTTACATTGCTTGCATGGAGTTGCACCTTAAATAAAAGTTGAAGCTTGAGTGGAGTAGAACAAACTTTGTTTTTGGACCAAGAGCTAGATCAGCTTGGAACTAAGTCAAACAGAGGCTTGAAGATTAAATCAGCTGTTGTCTTAGGCTCCTAGAAAATTTTCTAAGTCCCTGAAGTGACAGCAGTAAGTTAACTTCTTTGTGACATTTTCTCGTCCAAATTCATGTGGTAGCTCAATTGGATTCCTTAATATGAGTTGAAGTACTTTTTATGGTGAAAACAATAGATCAAGTCTCATCAAATTTGGAGTTCATTTGGATCTTCAAAAATAGTTTCCAAAACACCAAAAGTTTATTTTGTCACTTAACTAACATCGACATCGGCATTCCGCATTCTCCAAATTTTGTTAAGCAAATTGATTTGGTACCAAAATAAAATTTGGAGTATACATGATGGAGAAGAGCATGTATAAAGACGGCACTCGTTTGACTTCGTTTTGACCATCAATTTGGATTTTTGTTTGTCGCTGTCAATACGTTGACACTATCACTTTGGAGCTTAATTACCTACTAATCCATAGCTCTAATGGTCTTGCTCCCTAAATACAAGTCGAAGAGCATCTAGAGAAGAGCAACTTTTCTACAGGCGCCAAGGTCTGAA
Organism: Miscanthus floridulus; assembly: GCF_019320115.1. Lineage (NCBI taxonomy): Eukaryota > Viridiplantae > Streptophyta > Magnoliopsida > Poales > Poaceae > Miscanthus > Miscanthus floridulus. The sequence goes on along the minus strand of NC_089586.1, from coordinate 66,944,482 downwards.
TTTGCATGGAATATGCCGAAACGGTCTCCAAGTTGGGCACCACGACGCACACCACATGTTCGAGTTTATGCCTCATGGCGACCATGCGTTGTCCACACCCCCACCATGGCCAACGTGTGTCCCCCTCCTCTACCACTGCCGCTACTGATGGGAAGAGCCCAAGCGCACTCCTCCCCATCCCTCACTCGCCTCTCCACTCTCCCTTGGTCTCGCTTCGCTTTCCCTCGCTCTCTGGCCGCTCCAGAGCAGAGCCACCATGGACGCCACTGCCGAGCTTCGCGGCCACTGCCCCTCACTCATCCTTTGAGCCCCTCTATCTCTCCTATGCACTATGGTACCTTTGCCAGCGTGCAACGCTCCTTCTCGCCTGAGGAAGCCAGCTGCTGCCACCCTCGGGCCACCGCCGACGTGTTGTGCCACTGTGGCCGCTCTCTCAAAGGTGGCCAAGCCACCTAGGGCCGCCTTGATCCAAGCCGAGTGGTCCCATGGATGCTAGTGGACCCGCTGGTGCCCGTGTTGTCCTTCTCCATCGCCGTCGGCCCTCCTTCGGCTGGATTTCGGCCTCCCCGCTGACCCTCCCCTGCTCTCTGTTAATAGGAAGAAGAGAGGGATCTAGCGCTCAAATGAGGGAAAAGGAAGGGGCCTAAGTGTAGAAATCATGAATCAGTTGAATAGTGCAGGCAACTGCGGGTTGATTCATGAAAAACTCAGGGGCCTCGATGCAATTGTGTTTTTCTTTTATGCATTTAATTTGGCTAAAACTTTGGAAAATTGTAGTAAATTGTAGAAAAATCCAAAAATAGCAAATGAGGACTTTTAGAATCCTTGTGAAATTATCTATGCATTAGATCTATAATATGACATGATTTAGTTTAAAGTTTTTGCTTTAAAAATCAATTTATGCAGTTAGGTTTTTAATACTAGTTATGTCTTGTCTTTTTCATAACTGTAGTTGTTTTGCTCAAATAAATGTGACATTTTTTGGTAGCTAAGTATGCTATGTGTATGCTGTGCTAAAAATTTCAGGAGTTTAGGCCATGTGTTGCTTTGCTCCTATTCTGAATAGGCCTGCTCGTCTATATTAATTGGCTCAGTTAAGTTATGAATCATGCCTTTATGACAATAAATGAGTTGTAGTACTTTTATTAAGATTTTCAAAAAGCTAAAAATCATAATTTTTGGTTAAGTAGATTTTTAGTAATAGTTGCTTAAATTTCTGTGGCTGTTTCTGCCCAAACCCATACAGGGTTGCCTTGTTGGTACTGTGGGGACTTTTTAATAGTATAATTAGCTATAGGTGTTTATAACAAAGTTGTTTAGAATTTTCTAAGCTTTCTAAAAAGTCTAGAACCACATTTATTGGACGTGTAGAACTCTAGTTATAGCTGTTTAAAGTGGCATATCAGATTCTGTCCATGTTTTGGACAGAGATGCATTCATTGGATTAATTGACCTTGTTCACTGTAGAATCATCTTAAGATGATAATAAAAATGTTGTAGGAAACTTCATAAGATTTTCAAAAAGTTAGGATTCATGTTTGTTGGAGGTCTAGAACTCTAGTTATGTGTCTCTGAAGTTCTTATCAGTTTTCTGTAACACTCCTGTTTGGGCTGAATGTGCAGTTTTGCTTGTGCAATTATTTTTGTGGTGTAAATGATGTTTTCTGTGGTTGTAGTGAATACCAAAGTTGTAGACAATTTCATAATCTTGCTTATGTTCAAATGGCATGACCATAGGCCTGATAGTTTAGGAGTTATGAATTTGACAAATGATCTATCATGTTTGGTCTATGCTCTATGTAGATTTGAAAGCTTTCATTGTTTGACCTAGTTAAGTATGAAATCATGTCTTACTGATGACATAAGACTTATAGTGCTTTCCTTAAGCTTTCTAAATTATCCTAGATCACCCATTTTGGTGTTGTAGAGCTCAAGTTATAAGCTTAAGAAGTTGCATGGCAGAATCTATCCAAGTCTAGATAGAGGTGCTCAAATATGCTTGATTGACCTTGTTAATTGTGGAATCACCTTATGATAATAATAAACATGTTTTAGATAATTTAATAAGCTTTCTAGAAAGTTAAGGTTCATGATTGTTTGATGTCCATAACTCTAGTTATGCATTGTTGAAATTACTACTACTTTTCTATTCTAGTTCTGTGCACATCTGAAACATTGTCACTCGGGGGCTAATAAGGGTATATATACACCCTCTCTAAAACAATCACCTCGCATGACCCCTTCCTCACGTTAAAAACCTAGTGGCAAGGTTTGTGGAAATGAACAACTTAGTAAGGCTAGTCAGACTACAAGAAACCTACGCCCTAGCAGCTATGGCACTCTTGCTCACCAGCATGATCAAAGTTTGTTCACCCATGCCCCGAGCTCTACGGTCTTAACAAACAGAAGGGTCGGAACGCATTAACCCCTTTTCACACATAAAAAGGGAGAAAAACAAATTCATTCACACTAGAATGAAATAACATATTTGATCAAACGAAACAAAATGGCAAGTTTGTTTAAACGATATAGAAGGGTCTGAAATTGTTCGCTTATTACAAAGATGATCATCCAACCTATCTAACTAACTAGCCCCTCTAGGGGAGAACTACGTCTTCTATCCTGTTTGCCAAGTCCTACGAAAGGGGAGCCACCGCCACTTCCATCTCCTCCAGCTCATGGACCTCATAGCCGAGCACATAGCAGTGGCTCATTGTCTCTAGATCGATGTTGTCCCCATAATGAGAATAAGCAATTGTGAAGGATTGATTGACCTCAAAGCGAAGGGCACTTCTTTCAAGCTAGCACACCCGAGCCATGATCTCGATAGCATGAGCCACGAGCGAGCTGGTCCCCTCTAATCACACCACCTGAAGGTCATCGCAGACCACTCCAAGGGCGGTGCTCAGGATACCAAGCTCATCACTCTCCACCTACAGATTCCTCCTCACCTCGGTGAGGTCCATGGCTAGCCTAGCAGAAATGCTCTCAGCCTCCAGCTTCTAGGTCATTGCATTTTCGAGCTCGGCCTGGAGGGAACCAACCTTCTGCTATGTGTTGTCGTGCTCTTGGCAGGCCTGGTCATGCTATCGGAAGGCTTGGTCGCGCTCCTCATGAGCCACCCCACGTTATGAGCGGAGCCTCTCCATGGTTTGGAGCAACTCATCCCGCTCCTTGTGTAGCCGAGCAACCGCCATGGCATCTAGGCTCACCCTCTTCTCTAGGGCCACAAGCTTCTCCTCGGCCCCTAGCTTTAGCTCCCTTTCCTTCTCCACCTTGGCCAAAAGGTCAACGATCCACTAATGGTTCTCGACATCCTTCTGGAGTAGCTCATCCTGCTCCTTCCTAACCCTGGTGGCTTCCTCATCGTCCTTCTACGATCTCGCTAACAAGGCCTCAAACACCTTCTCGGCCTTGTCAGCGTCCCGACCGGCCTTGGCCACTCACAACTAAAGATTGTTCGCCTACTCAGTGAGGGGAGTTAGCTCAGCCACCCTCTGCTTGGTGGCAACAAGCTAAGCCATTACCTCCCCACATAGTCATGCGTCCTCGACGAGGTGGCCCTAGGGCTCCTTCTGCTGATGAAGGAATCGAGACTTCTCCTGACTATGAGGTATAAGGGACTATAAGGACGATGGTTAGGATACAAAAAATAGAAAAAGGAAGGTGATAGCATGAAGTAGGATTAAGCAATACCTAGCCAGATAGAACAAATATGTCGCACAATGCACTCGTAGCACAGTTTAGGGCTTCAAGTACGGATGTGATCCCCACGTCGAAGCTCTCCCGCTCCATGCTCTCGGCGGCATCGTCAAGGGTGAAGAGCGCCGAAGCCGCATCCCATAGATCCATCCACTAGAGCAGGGGCTTGCCCCATGTCAGGGCTAGGGATGACTCCCTGCCGGCTCCAAACATCGCCGACCCCTCTCGCCATGACGTCCTCGCTGGGACGCCCCCTCCGGCAATGGAATGGGTCAGTGGTGCAGGCGCCAACCTCTCGCCCAGCACCATGACTCCCGAGGACCCCTTAGTCACATCCCCCTCTGTCCGACCCATGCTAGGCTCCATTGCTTGGGCCACCAATGGCATGGGTCACGCTAGTGCCTCAGGCGCTGCTGCAGTCATGTTCGGCTATGACCCATCTATCATGATGGCGAGGTCATGACCAGCTACGTCGTGCCCACCATGGTTAGCACCATGAGCATGGTCGGAAGTCTCGTCTGCTCCGCTGATAGCAGTGGTATCGCGGCCATCACTGGCTACTCTGCAACCTCCAAAGGTGCCCTTGGAGCCCCCACATCCGCCTGTCCCACCGAGGGCACAGGCCCCACCATGGGCAGCGTCTAACCAACCAATGATGCAGTCACACTAGCATTGCTCCTGCCCAAAATGGGCATGACACCAGCCGATGGCTACCACCTCGATTAGAGGGCGATGCTCTTCTACGGTGCCAGCGCCAAAGGATTCCTCTACCTGCCGACGCTGTAAGGGACGAAAAACATAACTCATGATGAAATCTGATCAAAACAGGAAAAATAGAGGAACTGATAACTTACCTCAGTGTCGTCAAGTGGTAGATGCATTTGGGGGTGAACCCCCTGACCCTTGCTCTGCCTCATTGGAGCGAGGCCGCTTCGAGCCCATCCCTGCTCCTAGGTAGAGGGGCTCGCTCCCCATGATTCTTGGGGTGCGACAACGGAGCCGCCTGCCTCCACTGGCACCTCGGGCATGATGGTAGAGCCACCCACCCCTATTGGCTCCTAGGGTAGGCCGATGGTACAGCCTACCTCCGCTGGCTCCTCGAACGTGCCCTCCCCTCCGTGGAACGGGAAGGGTCCCGACGCCCACAAGGACGAATCGATACCTATCAACGCATCCTCATTCTCTAGGTCATCCCACTCTATATCATCGACTACCTCATCATCATCTCCATCATCATCATCATCGTTGTCAATGTCCTCCCCTTGTTCCCACGCCTGCAGCTTCTGCTGCTTCTTCTTCCTCTTATCCTCCTTTGCCTTCCTCAGCCGCTCACCCTTGATGTGATTCACCAACCACACAACTAAATCCCTTGGCCATGGTGACAGGTGATCCATGAGGATGAGGTCCCTCGGCTGGTCTCGCCTCTCTCAATGTTAGTATCAAGGGGTCAGGAAACCAATTAAAGAGAAGGCAAGAGAAGGGGAAACTTACAAAGATGATGTAGCCTAACTCCGGCTACATCAGAGGATGCCCCGGCAATGGGTAGATGAAATCAAGGGGGCACCCGCATTGTCCCACAAAGGCTCCATTGCCTCCTTGATGCGTTGTGTGATCTTGGAGTTGGGGATCGCACCCTCAGTGAGCGTCGTTCCATCGAACAATGCCTTAGGTGCCATCGCGTATAGTGGGAGCACGCGCGTCATCAACGGCACCACACTCCTTGCGTGGTAGGCCCTAATGACGCCTGACCCCTTCAGGCTATTCTCCTTTAGGATGTGGATGGCAGCGAAGTGGTCTCAGATCTTCTTCTTGTCCTTCTCCAGGACACCCCACTTCCTCCATGACTCCGAGGCCTCTTTGATCAGGCGCCCGATGAACTCCGGTAGAGGGGCAGCGGCATCATTCTTTAGGTAGAACCACTATGAATGCCACCCCTTGTTGGACGTCAAGAGACGCATGGATGGGTACTCACCAATCGATTATCTGGAGTTAGATGCCGGTGCACCCCATCGGCATATGCAGCTCCTGCCTGCTGCTTTTCTCTCTCTTCTTCAAGAGGGTGATGGCAAAGAAGTACCTCCATAGATCAAAGTGGAGACTAATCCCTAGGAATCCCTCGCATAGGATGACAAACGCCACCATGTGCTAGATTTTGTTGGGGTTGAGATGTTGTAGCTCGATCTTGTAGTAATGCAGCAACCGCCAAAGAAATTTGTGGGTGGGGGTCATGAACCCATGCTCATGGAAGTAGGCAAATGATGCCACATAGCTGTTAGGCAGTGATAGTAGATCCTCCATGTTGGGCAGCAGCCACTCCTCAGCTGAGGTCCATGTGCGGAGAAGACCATGATGGATGAGGCCTTCCATGCGCTGGAAGGTGATGTCAAAATGGCACCATGGATCCATTAGAGGTGGGGCCAGATGGATGCAGGCTCAATGGCAGCGAAGATGTGGAGGTAGGAAACCTAAGTGATTGGCGGTGATGGTCATGGTTGTAGAGGCAAGGATGCAAGGTATGGAACCCAGGGGGCTAACCTTTTGGTTTTATAGGGGCGGCGGGTGCAAGGAAACCAATCACCTGCCTAGTTCTCTATGCCTGCCATGATCTGCCACCATGTCTCACCGTAGGGTGCACACATGCAACATCTATCCATTCCCTTGGAAAACTCACTAGATGTTTCGCCTCTCTAGATGGGCCATGACCCATTGCAGGTAAGAGGAATACAGAGCTAAAAACGCTACTATGGCCCGTTTAGACCCAGGAGTTCGAAGGTTGGCCCACCGATGGATTCGACAACCGCTCTGAGCGCCTTTTAAAGTGAGGGGTGGAATAGGATGGGTCCCTTAGTGGCTAGTACCCAGGCACATGAGCATCGTGGGCATCCTGGCCTATGTTCGAGTCTCGGCTAGATACGATCCATGGTTTTTTCTCGAAGAAAGGTAGAGAGCCCTCGAGACTAGTCAAACAGACCTGAGAACTATATGGATTGACCGCTGACAATCTATAGTTGGTTACCAAGCTGACCCAAACTAGATCCCCATGAACAGGATGCTAGGGCCCCACTCGAACTAGCCCATTAATAGCTCACCGAGCACCATGGCTTGTCCATAGATGAAAATCATGGCATGGCTCAACCCCTCTGGTTGCGGAAACTATGGATGGGGTGACTATCACAAAGATGAGCCGACCCTCGATCAAACCCCCGCTATGTGCAGGGGCTTAAGGAAAGTTGGACTCATAAGGAGACCAAATGCACGATTGCAGAACGATAGACCCCCGTAGGGGTCAAAATCAGCGAAAGACCTTTTCTGACCCACCAAATCTCACGGCTATACCCCCGAGGAGTCCGATCACAACGAAAGGGAATCGATGTCCCTAGGACATACTGTGGGCAACAAGAAAAGGCCAAGGCCAATAGAGTCCTCCCATTTGGAAAAGCCTCCATAGGAGTATTCTACTCCTCTGCAGGCTCGGGGGCTACTATCGGGGACCAATACTAGGGTAGCCAAAGAGGAGGAGCTAATGGTCATCAACATTGATTCGTCCGAGTAGTCAAGAGTGCGACTATAGCTCCAACCGACCCCTAGCTGCATGGGCTCTACCTTGCTCAACCTCTAGGGGAGGGCTCCACCTCGCCTGACCCCAAGGTCATGCACTCTGCCTTGCCCGACCTCTAGGAGAGGGCTTCGCCTCGCTTGATCCTGGAGCCATAGACTTTGCCTTGCCTGACCCCAAGGCCACAGGCTCCGCCTCGCCTGACCCTTGGGTTTGCACTCTGCCTCGCCTAACCTCTAGGAGAGGGCTCCGCCTCACTCGACCCTAGGGCCACAGACTCTGCCTCGCCTAACTCTGAGGCCACAAGCTCTGCCTCGCTTGACCCTTGGGTTTGTGCTCTACCTCGCCCGACCTCTGGGAGAGGGCTCTACCTCAGCCGACCCTAGGGCCATGAACTACGCCTTGCCTGACCCCGAGGCTGTGGGCTCCGCCTAGCCCGACGAGGTCCCATACCATCACCAACCACTCTAGGTCTAGGCATATGGGCATGGGTCAAAACTCTAACACTAAGGAAGAGACCGGCATGCCCCGATGTAACCCATAGACATGATGGGCCATACCTAAGGATTCACATCAAGAATAGCGTTGGGCATATCGGTGCTGTTCTACCTAACCCCCGTGCATGGTGCTAGTGGCGGATAGGGTCACGATGTGGAGTTGTCCCTATTGACATCTATAGGGTCGGTGGGACCCGCATGAAGGATAAGAAGTACCCAGCAATCCTGATGAACTTTCTCTCTCTCTCGTTCTTCTTTTTCCCTTCGCTATAACCCATGCTTTCCCTTGGCCTATAAAAGGGAAAGTAGGGTGTCCCATAAGGAGCATCGCACTACATCGCATCAATTCAGGCTAGACCTGATTGAACCATCATGAACCCATCAAACCTCGAACCGATTAGACTACAACACAAGCACACGGCTTAGCAGCAACTGAGCTCTCGGCATCTGTTCACTCCTTCCATCAGAGACTTGGGACCTATCCCTCTCTCCCCCATTTGTAACCCCTATTGGAAACTTTTAGTGCTAGTAACATGAGGAGCAGCGTCGAACTAGACGTAGGGACATTCCACCCAAACTAGTATAAACCTTGTGTCCTCTAAGCACACCATCTGAACCAAACGTGCAATATTAGAAATTTACTCATTGGTGGTTACTCAAAACACCGACACTAGAATACTCCCAGGAGAAGTGCTACAATGGTATAATTATCTATGCGCTTGTAGATTCCTTTTAAATATTCATATCTATTCTTTCTAGTCACATAAATTAATAAAGAACTGCTTAGAATTATTCAAGTAGTAACGCTATGTAGTACCAACAAGCATCTCTGACATCATCACTAGGGATGACAACCTAGTAAAGTAATGTTAGGAGATGTAGGTAAGCAATAGGTGGCTACTGAAACAAGTGACAAGTTAATAAATACCAACATGTTTTTCTGGCGCTGTCGCTGGGGACTTCATTTAAAACTCTATTCTTAGAAGCAACACTAAGAAACATCAACACTTCGCTTGGATTCCTGATCTTATCAAGAGTGTGGTTTGATATAATCTTTGTACCCCCTCTCTTTTGTACCTCCATTATTTTTATATGCTAGATACAATTGTTATGATAATATTAGTATTCGTCTTATTCATGTTCTTCGTTATAATGTTCATTGTCGACTTTGATTATATGCTTAGTATAGTCAGATTATCATCATGTGCATGCATAAGTTCATATAGCGCTCACTCTAAGGTACCATGGGTGAGTGGTTGACATTGTGTAAGCATGGTGCTTATATGTTATTTACCTACGGGTACACCCTATATTTTGGGTCATGTGGTAGATCATGGATGTGACACTCCCATTGAGTCCTTTGTAGTCCACTCCCCGAATATAGGCGCATGTAGGGTCTGGTTACGAAGGAAGAACAAGCTCTATTCTTAATCTTCCTTAGTAATATCCCTTATGTGTAGATATGCTGATGATCTTAGCAATGATTACTAGGTATAATTTCACTAATCAATGTATGCTTTGACTTGTAATTAAGAATAACTTAGGAATTATTCCTCTAATATTATACCTGAACATGCTAATGCCATAGAAAGGAGTACTCTAAGTGATTTATCATTATTGATGATCAATACTTATCATATATCTTGTCCTATGACTTACACCTGTTATGAGTAGAATATTGGTTATGGTTTCTTTCTTCATCAATAGTACAAGTTATCAATACATGTTCACGCTAGGCCTCCCCTGTGGTAAAAATATAAATAACGATACCTAAAATACTCTCGGATGATGTGCTACAATGGTATAATTATTTGTGCGCTTGTAGATTCCTTTTATATATTCATATCTATTCTTCCTAGTCACATAAATTAATAAAGAACTGCTTAGTATTGTTCTAGTAGTAATGCTATGTAGTACCAACAAGCATCTCTAGCATCATCACTAGGGATGACAACCTAGTAAAGTAATGTTAGGAGATGTAGGTAAGCAATAGGTGGCTACTAAAACAAGTGACAAGTTAATAAATACTAACAAGCTTTTCTTGTGTAGTCGCTGGGAACTAGATTTAAAACTCTCTTCGTAGTAGCAACACTAAGAAATGTCAACACTTCGCTGGGATTCTCGATCTTGTCAAGAGCGTGGTTTGATATAATCTTTGTAGCTCCCTCTCTTTTGTACCTCCATTATTTTTATATGCTAGATACAATTGTTATGACAATATTAGTATTCATCTTATTCATGTTCTTTGTTATAACGTTCATCGTCTACTTTGATTATATGCTTAGTATAGTTAGATTATCATCATGTTCATGCATAAGTTTGTATAGCGCTCAATCTAAGGTACCATGGGTGAGTGGTTGACATTGTGTAAGCGTGGTGCTTATACATTTTTTACCTACGAATACACCCTATATTCTGGGTCATGTGGTAGATCACAGATGTGACACTCCCGTCGTTTCCTTTGTAGCCCACTCCCCGATTATAGGCGCATGTAGGGTCTGGTTATGAAGGAAGAACAAGCTCTGTTCTTAATCTTCCTTAGTAATATCCCTTATGTGTAGATATGAAGATGATCTTAGCAATGATTACTAGGTATAATTGCACTAGTCAATGTATGCTTTGATTTGTAATTAAGAATAACTTATGAATTATTCCTCTAATATTCTACCTGACCATACTCAAGCCATAGAAAGAAGTACTCTGAGTGATTTATCATTATTGATGATCAATACTTATCATATATCTTGTCCTATGACTTACCCCTATTATGAGTAGAATATTAGTTATGGTTTATTTCTCCATCAATATTATAAGTTATCAATACATGTCCTTACTAGACCTTTCCTATGGTAAAAATATAAATAATGATACCTAGAATACTCTCGGGTGACGTGCTACAATGGTATAATTATCTGTGCGCTTGCAGATTCCTTTTATATATTCATATCTATTCTTTCTGGTCACATAAATTAATAAAGAACTATTTAGTATTATTCTAGTAGTAATGCTATGTAGTACCAACAACATCTCTGGCATCATCACTAGGGATGACAACCTAGTAAAGTAATATTAGGAGATATAGGTAAGCAATAGGTGGCTACTAAAATAAGTGACAAGTTAATAAATACCAACATGTTTCTCTAGCGCTGTCCTTGGGGACTACATTTAAAACTCTGTTCTTAGTAGCAACGCTAAGAAACATCAACACTTCGTTTGGATTCCTGATCTTGTCAAGAGCGTGGTTTGATATAATCTTTGTACCCCCTCTCTTTTGTACCTCCATTATTTTTATATGCTAGATACAATTATTATGACAATATTAGTATTCATCTTATTCATGTTCTTTGTTATAATGTTCATCGTCTACTTTGATTATATGCTTTGTATAGTTAGATTATCATCATGTTCATGCATAAGTTCATATAGCGCTCACTCTAAGGTGCCATGGGTGAGTGGTCAACATTGTGTAAGCATGGTGCTTATACGTTGTTTACCTGCAGATACACCCAATATTCTGGGTCATGTGGTAGATTGCGGATGTGACACTTCTGTCGAGTCCTTTGTAGTCCACTCACTGAATATAGGTGCATGTAGGGTCCAGTTACGAAGGAAGAACAAGCTCTGTTCTTAATCTTCCTTAGTAATATCACTTATATGTAGATATGATGATGATCTTAGCAATGATTACTAGGTATAATTGCACTAATCAATGTATGCTTTGACCTATAATTAAGAATAATTTAGGAATTATTCCTCTAATATTCTATATGACCATGCTAATGCCATAGAAAGGAGTACTCTGAATGATTTATCATTATTGATGATCAATACTTATCATATATCTTGTCCTATGACTTACACCTGTTGTGAGTAGAATATTAGTTATGGTTTATTTCTTCATCAATAGTATAAGTTATCAATACATGTCCATGCTAGACCTTCCCTATGGTAAAAATATAAATAACAATTCCTAGAATACTCCCGGGTGAAGTACTACAATGGTATAATTATTTGTTGGCTTGCAGATTCCTTTATATATTCAGATCTATTTTTCCTAGTCACATAAATTAATAAAGAACTGCTTAGTATTATTCTAGTAGTAATGCTATATAGTACAAACAAGCATCTTTTCAAGAGCGTGGTGACAACCTAGTAAAGTAATGTTAGGAGATGTACGTAAGCAATAGGTGGCTACTAAAACAAGTGACAAGTTAATAAATACTAACATGTTTTTCTTGCGTTGTCGCTGGGGACTACATTTAAAACTCTGTTCTTAGTAGCAGCGCTAAGAAACGTCAACACTTCGCTTGGATTCCTGATCTTTTCAAGAGCGTGGTTTGATATAATCTTTGTACCCCCTCTTTTTTGTACCTCCATTATTTTTATATGCTAGATACAATTGTTATGACAATATTAGTATTCATCTTATTCATGTTCTTCGTTATAATGTTCATCGCCTACTTTGATTATATGCTTAGTATAGTTAGATTATCATCATGTTCATGCATAAGTTCGTATAGCGCTCACTCTAAGGTGCCATGGGTGAGTGGTCGACATTGTGTAAGCGTGGTGCTTATATGTTATTTACCTACGGATACACCCTATATTCTGGGTCATGTGGTAGATCATGGATGTGACACTTCCATCGAGTAATTTGTAGTCCACTCCCTGAATATAGGCGCCTGTAGGGTCCGGTTACAAAGGAAGAACAAGCTATATTCTTAATCTTCCTTAGTAATATCCCTTATGTGTAGATATGATGATGATCCTAGCAATGATTATTAGGTATAATTGCACTAATCAACGTATGCTTTGACCTATAAATAAGAATAACTTAGGAATTATTCCTCTAATATTCTACCTGACCATGCTAATGCCATAGAAATGAGTACTTTGAGTGATTTATCATTATTGATGATCAATACTTATCATATATCTTGCCCTATGTCTTACACCTGTTATGAGTAGAATATTGGTTATGGTTTTTTCTTCATCAATAGTATAAGTTATCAGTACATGTCAATGCTAGACCTTCCCTGTGGTAAAAATATAAATAACGATACCTGTAATACTCCCGGGTGAAGTGCTACAATGGTATAATTATCTGTGCGCTTGCAGATTCCTTTATATATTCATATCTATTCTTCATAGTCACATAAATTAATAAAGAACTGCTTAGTATTATTCTAGTAGTAATGCTATGTAGTACCAACAAGCATCTCTGTCATCATCACTAGGGATGACAACCTAGTAAAGTAATGTTAGGAGATGTAGGTAAGCAATAAGTGGCTACTAAAACAAGTGACAAGTTAATAAATACCGACAAGCATTTCTAGCACTGTCACTAGGGACTAGATTTAAAACTTTGTTCTTAGTTGCAACGCTAAAAAATGTCAACAAGCATTTCTGGCGCCATTGCCGGGGAAGGTAGCTAGGCAAAGAAAGTATTGATAAACTCATACTTATTGATGTGATCGAGGAAAACCATTGACCGTTGCTCAAATAGAGTTACCCTTGTTTTGTCTACTTGTGTATCTTATGTAGGGTAATGTGTGACCGGTTTTGACCTTCCAACAAACTACATTGATGATCCAGAAGCATTAATTAGGAGGACTAGAGCTAAATTCAAGAAAGTTCTAGCTTTAAAGTCAAAAGGCAGCCATATAAGGCGAAGCTTAACACCTAAATTTGAAGCCATGGCTAACAGGACTCTCCATGAATTCTTTGTTCCAACTACGGCCAGCATTCGTACTGGATCAATAGTCAATGTCGGAGATAATGGATTCAAGCTCAAGCCAGCCCTCATCAACATGGTGCAAGCAAGCTAGTTTTGTGGAAAGGCACATGAAGATGCAAGTACACATCTCCAACACTTCCTAGAGATCTATAGTACTTTCACCATCAAAGGAGTGACCTAAGATGCCATATTACTTTGCCTCTTCCCATTCTCACTCTTGGGGAAGGCAAAGCAATAGTTCTACACCAACAAAGATAGAAATACTACATGGGATAACTGCTCCACTACCTTCCTAGCCAAGTTCTTTCCTATGGGCAAGACCAATGCTCCACGTGGGAGAACTCAAGCTTTCAGCAACAACATGATGAATCTGTCCCTAAGGCATGGGAACGCTTTCAAGATTACATTACGGAATGTCCTCATCATGGGATGGAGAATTGGCTACTCATGCAGACTTTCTACCATGGGTTGACCAACAGTACCCATGAGACTATGGATGCTACTGCTAGAGGTGCATTCCTGTTACTCACCATACTAGCTGCAACAACTCTTGTGGAGAAGATGCTCTCCAACCAAGGTTAGGATGAAGAACGTCTTTAGACCCATAAGAGAGGTGGAGGTATGCATCAACTCAAGGAGGTAGACATGTTGTCTGCTACGATGGACTTGCTAATGAAGAAGCTTGAAGATCGAGCCAATGAGAAGCAAGAAGTCATGCACATTCATGATTCTCGCATGACATGTGAAGTGTGTGGAAACACTGGGCATTTAGGGAGCAACTGTCCTAAAATCCATGAGGATGTGAACTTTGTCAACAACAACTACTTTTGTCCTTGGTATAATCAAGTTTGGAATTAGCAACAAAGACTAAACTACCAAGGTAACTATCAAGGTAATAATTTTAATAATTTCAATCAACCACCCTTAAAAGAATTAATTGCTGGCCAATCCAAACTTATGGAGGGATTATCTAGAAAGGTAGCTACCAATGATAAAATTCTAGAGAACATAAATAATAGAATGAATAGCTTTGCTTCTTCCATTAAGAACCAGCATAGCTTTAATAAAATGATAGAATCACAAATAGCTCAGCTGGCAGCTGTTGTTCCTCTGTCCGACAAAGGTAAGATTCTGGGGCAACCAAAAGATCTAGAAACTACAAATCTTGTCGATATTCACAACCATTGATGGGAAGGTGGATAGATTATACCCTACCGGAAAAGAAGAGCGATCCAGGGAGACTTGTCATCCCCATCGCCATTAGACCTTACATTTTTCAAGAAGTTGTCTATGACTTCAGAGCAAGTGTCAACATCATGTCTAAGGTCATTTATGATCAAATTAATGGAGATACTTTGTTGTACACAAATATGCATTTGCAGCTTGTAGATTAGTCAATCTGTTACCCCAAGGGAGTTCTTGAAGATACTATTGTTTTAGTGGTACAATCATATGTTCCCATAGACTTTGTGGTTTTGGAAATAGGGTGGAGATGTAAGGGCACCCATTATTTTGGGCCGACCTTTCCTAAGCACCGCAAAATCCATCATCTACGCGGATAGTGCCAAGATCTGTTTCACAATCAAGGATAAAAAGGACAAGTTTTCTTTCAAGAACTACATCTTGCGATCTCCTGCACATCCACAAACTGCATACCTACCCAAAAAGATAATAGTGACCAAGAAGAAGAACAATAGGAGAAGGAGCAAGAACAAGAACAAGGCATAGCACCCTCAAGAAGAATCAGTTAACATGATCAACACACTTCGATCAGAGTATGACCACCTCCTCACTTCACCATTCCTTGCTAAGAAGGATGATCTAGGAGTACCCATGATCGAGTGTACTGTTGGACAAAGAATATTCCAGAAGACCTTCTATGACATTGGATCGGGTGTCAACATAATGTCCAAGGTAATATATGAATATTTATTTGGTGACAAACCTTTGTTCCCTACATATATGCAATTGCAAATGGCGGACCAATCAATCCAATTTCTAGAAGGAATAGCAAAAGATGTCATGGTAAGAATACATGATCAGTTTGCCCTTGCCAATTTCATGGTTCTAGACATGGGAGAAGAAGAAGATGATATGCCCATCATCCTTGGAAGACCATTCCTCAACACTACCAACACAATCATCTACGTCGGATCTAGACAAGTCCACTTTCAATTCCCTAGAGAGAAGGTACGTTAATATTTTAATAGTTATACCACTTATGAACAGCCAAAGAAGACCCACTCTAGGAGGAGACATCGATCATCCTAAAACCAAAAGAATCAATCCCTAAGGAAAAGTGGGGAGGAAGATGAGGAACCTAAAGAAGTTGTAAAAGATGAACCTACTCTGCCTAAGTCACGTCCATAGACCAAGAAAGTATGGAAAGAGAAGGTGACATCACCATCAGAGACACCGTCACAAGATGTGCAGCCATCTGGGTCTCCATCATTGAGACTGGATAATGCACCTGAAGAGTGAAGAACTTTTCTCTAGCCAAGTCTGGGTATGTGTTAGCAAGGATACGTAACAGATCATTGAAAGGTCCTAATGGCTAGAGGGGGTGAATAGCCTATAAAAATTTCTACAACAACACTTAAGCCAAGTGGTTAGACAATTATGAAGCGAATCGAGTGTTGTGCTAGCCTACTCAAAATGCAAGCCTCCTATTTAGAATTCTAGTTATCTATGATCTCTAAATCACACAAGAGGCTAAGTCACAACCACTAAGTTAGTGAGCTCTAAAAGACTAACTAAAGAGCCTCACTAACCCCTAGACAAGACACAAACTAGCTCTCAAAACTAATTACACTAAAGAGCTTAGCTACACTAAGAAAGTAAATACACAAGAGAGGTAGTGAGTTATACCACTGTGGCAAGAGATGATCAATCAATTACAATGAACACCAATCAAATCCTCGGAGACAAGATGACATAATGATTTTTCACCGAGGTTCACTTGCTTGCCGGCAAACTAGTTCTTGTTGTGGTGATTCACTCACTTGAAGGTTCATGCGCTAATAGGCATTACACGCCAACCCGCAATTGGGTGCCGCACAACCAACACAAGATGAGGATCCACAAGCCATGAGCAATCCACTAGAGTACCTTTTGGCTCTCCACCGAGGAAAGATCAAGAACCCCTCACAATCACCATGATCAAAGCTGGAGACAAACACCACCCTCTGCTCAACGATACTCGCTGCACCAAGCCATCTAGGTGGTGGCAACCACCAAGAGTAACAAGCAAAATCTACAGCAAAATACAATCACCAAGTGCCTCTAGATGAAATCACTCAAGCAATGCACTTGGATTCACTCCTAATCTCACAAAGATGAAGAATCAATGATGGAGATGAGTGAGAGGGCTTTGGCTTAGCTCACTAGGGTGCTATGTCAATGAAAATGGCAAGAGAGTGAGCAAGAGCTATCCATGAGGCTTAAATAGGAGCCTCCTTGAAATGGAGCCATTGGGTCACATAAGTGACCGTTGGACTTGCTGGCATGGGCTATCGGACAGTCCGACGCTCGGTCCGACACCCTGCCATGTCCACTCATGAGCTGCCACGTGTCCCATTCAAATGAAAATGACCATTGCCGCCAATGGTCGCCTACCACATGTTGATCACCATCGTCGGTCCCACTCCTCGGACGCACCATCGGACTCCACATAGGGATGCTCCGATGTAGTCTAGAGAGCACTAGAGAGGGTAAAAATCCTTGGACCCGAGTCCGACGCCCACTGTCGAACTCCATCGAGAGTCCAACATTGCCACGCGTCGCGTCCTTGCTCACTCACACTTGTGACACTGACTAAACAATGCGCACGACCAGTCCGACACTCCTGTGAGCCCCAGACTAACGCGACCTTCTCTCTATGCATGCGCTAGGGTTAGCCATCGGACCCAGCTAGATGTAACACCCTGAGTGTTAGCCACTTGCTAGGCAGTGGGTTTTAGCTCAAACATGATAGATCAAGAGGTAATCAGGAGCTTTAGTTCCTTATCTCTAAAATGGTGGTTCCTTATCTCTAAAATGGTGATGAAGGTGTTTGTAATAGAACCGCCCAATTTATACAAGATCAAGTACGGCTGTCCCCGCTAACACGTTGACACGCGCATACTTTCACTCATATAAACCCGGTAGTCCGCCGAGTGTCCCGAAAGACCTCGGTAAATCAACATCACAACCAAGATCGCGGGATTAAGCAAATACACATCACATACCCAGGGTTGCAGCGGAAAATAATATTACAAATGGATTCACAAATAATAGCACAAGTTTGGGTTTCAAAACCGCTTAGTGAAAACAACATAGCTTTCAAATGATTACATTAATATAAGTTCCAAATATATTGCTAGCATAAGTGACATCCTCAGACAAAAGCATATAGATGAGAAGTAAATATAGAATCACCGAGCCCACCGGCGGATTATCCACCATCTTCAACAGGCCGAGAACTTCACCTGCAACATGGTGGGATAAACCCTGAGTACGAGAATGTACTCAGCCAGACTTACCCGTCGTAAACCAGAAATAAAGTGACACCAAGGATTATGCAAGGCTTTATTTGATGGAGCAGAGCTGACAACCTTTTTGCATAAAAGCTTGAGTAATCATTAGCATTATCCGTCTAAACTAGCAGCGACTTTTAGCCATTACCTACCATCTATATTAGCACCTATACTAATCAATCACTTAATTAAGTTGCAAACAATAATAACCATATCAGGTAATTCATGGCTCATTATCATAGTCATCATCATCATCATTTAACCATATCATTAAATTTAGTGAATCTACGTTGCCGCTGCTCAAGTCAAGTTCTCACTATCCGGGAGAGACGGCGATTCGAATCGATTCCTATCCAGCTGGAGGGGTATTCCTAACACAAACCTTGCTTCCCCCGTCAGGGTCGCAAACAAGTCACCTTTGGCACAATTCAGGAGTCGCGAGTCCGAACAGATCGGCATTCTCAGAGAACCACTCTGCCAAGGTTGTTCGGGACTCTAACCTGCCTTGGGCTTATGCCAATGGCTCTCCACACATCCTTACTACCTCCAGAATGCCGCCACTGCTCGCGTTCCCGGCCTGAGTTGAGCTACTCGGCTTCGCGATCGGAACGACTTATCCGGCCAGCTAAGTGTTAGGCTGCGTTCAACATGACCTGAGGACGTACAGCGAATCGGTCCTTAAATGACACAGACGGGGATAGATTCACACCCAAGACCTCCATGCCTTGTTGCTGCACTACCATCATCCCATCTGGTCTCTTTTCATTATTAACACATGGTTCTTTTCCATGATAGCAATTATAGCCAACCGTGACCGGAGCTCATCCTACATCTCGCAGGTGACAGGAAATCACCCGACTTCTACCGGTCTAAGCATAGCTAAGCATCATTCGATCCTACACTTAATTAGGGTTCATAGGATTTTATCTGGACAAGGTAAGGATATAATGCATCAATTGGTTCCAACCAGTTCCTATACTTAATGCATCATCAACAATAAAAGAGACTCAAGATATTTGTAAAAACATGGGAGGCTTAGAATGCTCCGGGGCTTGCCTGGGATCCGACACGAATCAGTCAAGTTAGCTTGCTCCGTCTTGACGACGTCTCCACTCTAGGCAAGCACTCCAGGGTCCTTCCATTCACGAGATGGATCCACCAACACCATCTTCAGGTTTGGCTCCAACATCTTGTCCTTCACGTGGTGCATCTAGCGTACCTAGATGAGATGCAAGATGCAAGTGCATGAATATGAAGAATAGTACCATGAGACGCATCACAAAATAGCAAGTAAGACAAGCATAGTTTACACTAACACACTTAAGTACTTCGCGATGCTTAACTTAACATCACACAATCTATCATGCTAAGATAACAAAGAATATTATACATGGCACATAAGTCTCACAAGATCTCAGGTGTATTTAACTTAATTACTAAGGACATGAACCACACCTAGCAACATGCAAAGCAAGTCAAGGTGAAGCAACAACTATAACCGGAATATGCCAATTTCTAGACTTGCAAACAGCGGCTTCATAAATCAATCATATCTGGAGTTTTATAAATCCAAATGATATGAAACAAGACATTCTGGAAAGCTTAGGAAATTATCCACATTTCATCTTTAATCATCTCAGCATGATTCCCAAGTTATCATGACCAAACATGCTAATATTTTAAGTCTGCGCAGAATGTAATCAAAATCTGATAGTAGACTTATTAAGCATGCAACTCCTAACTATCAGACCTAGGATCATGAAAATTTAACACAAGCAAGATAAGATAATCATCTACAACTTTTGTATTTACCAAAACTACAGTAAACATCATTTACACCATGAAACTAGTTGCACAAGTAACACTTGCACCAGCAGCCTAAACAGCAGAGGCACAACTATGGACAGAAAACTTATAGGAACTTTAGAGAAGCATAAATGGAGTTCTAGACCTCCGACAAACATGATTCTTAACTTTATGGAAAGCTTATAAAGTTACCTACAACTTTCTTATTATCATCTTAAGATGATTTCATAGTTAACAAGGTCAATTAAACCAAGGAAGACATCTATATCCAAAACATGAACAGAAACTGATATGCTACTTTAAACAGCTATAATTTGAGTTCCACATGTCCAATAAATATGGTTCTGGAATTTTTGGAAAGCTTAACAAATTTTGAACAACTTTGCTATAAACATCTAGAACTAATTCTGCTACTAACAAGGTCACACATGGCACACAAAGCAACCCTGTCTGGGTTTGGGCAGAAACTGCCACAGTACTTTAAACAACTATAGCTAAACACATACTTAACCAAAAATTGTGCTCTTTAGCTTTTTGAAAAGCTTATGAAAATTACTACAACTCATTTATTATCAACAAGGCATGATTCATAACTTAACTGAGCCAAACAATGCATACATGCAGAACTGTCCAGAATAGAAGCAAAGCAGCATATGCCATTTGTTATTTTTCATATCTCTAAATTGATCAAGCCTAAAATCCTGAAATTTTTACCACACATCAAACATCACATGAGTAGCATGCCACAAAAATTTCACTTCATTTGGAGCCCTACAACTGCAGTTATGAAAAAGACAAATACAACTAGAATTAAAAACCCAGAGGCATAAATCTATTTTTACAGCTAAAACTTTAACTGAAACATGACATATTATAGATCTACTACATAGACAATTTCACAAGGATTCCAAAAAGTCCTCATTTGCTATTTTATGAATTTTCTATGAATTACTATGAATTTCCAAAGATTCAGCAAATTTACTACAATTAAGTCCTTATCGGCACTATTCCTCTGAGTCACTGACTTCGCAGTTAGAACCCTGACTTTCGTCGAATTGTTGTAGGAGGTCCCTGACGGGATTTTGAACAGGGAGGTCATCGGGGATTCGCTGCTCCGGCCGGAGGAGGCCATGCCGTCGGCGGCTGAGGGGCGGGGGAGCACCAGGGGGCCCTTGCGCACTTGTAGGTGGCCGCCGCTTGCTTCGCGGACGCCCGACGCGGCCTGGCCACGTGAGCCAGCGACGGCCGCGGCAGCCTCTCCGGCGGCAGCGGCTGCGGGGTCGGCCGGCGAGGGATTCGGCCGGCTGGGGAGTGGCTTCAGCGGCCAAGGGGAAGGGCCACGGTGGCCAGCTTGGCGCAGCCAGCGGTAGGGGCCGGAGGTGGCTGGGCGCGGTGCCTGCTGGGCGGCCAGCCATGGCAGCCTCGCCGCGAGCAGCAAGGAGCGGAGGTAGAGAGCGAGAGGGGTGCTGGGAAGGCGAGAGAGGAGACGAGGGCCGCTCGGGCGCGCGGTTATGGAGGAGCAGGAGCGCGACAGTGGCAGGACACGCGGCAATGGCACGCGGCCATGGTGGCGCGCGCTCTGTGCATGGCGGCCACGCCCTGGACACGCGCCCATTATGTCGAGCACGTGGCGGGTGACGAACGGGGCATGGTGGGCGACGTTTTTGGGCTTGTTCCTGGCTGATTTAGCGAATGGGCCAAAAACAAAGTTTGACCTACTCCTCATGCTCTCCAACTTTGATTAAGGGTGCTCAGCCATTAGGCTGTTGGATTAGAAGATAATTAGTACTAAACTTGATAGTGTCAGTGATTTGACAGCGACAAGAAAAATCCAAAATTGATGGTCGAAATGAAATGCAACTGGTGCCATCTTCTTGTATGTTCTTCCCCATCATGTAAGCTCCAACTTTTACATTTCGATCAACTAAAGTTGCTTAGCAAAATTTGGAGAACGCGGAATGTCATCGTCGAGGCCCAAGATTTCAGACTTAGGTCTACAAACAGCAGTAGTTTCGATCTTGTAACCTCTGTTTGCATCATCTACAAACTGAACTAGGGCATACTCCAAAAACAAACTATGTTGTACTCAAAGCAAAGAACAACTTTTATTAAAGGATCAAGGTCTGGATCAGCTCGGTTTGCAAGATATAAAGCTCCAAAGTAGGGTAACCAAAACTGAAACACCATTTTGACTTAGCCAAAATCTGAGGCTCCAGAACAGCACTTCATTGAATATTGGGAGCTCTATTTGACTAAGTTAGATACCAAACTAGCTCTTGACCATTTAACAAAGTTTGTTCTACATAAGATGAGCCACAACTTTTATTAAAGGTCCAACTCCAAAACATGCATAGAACCTATAGTTCTATTTTGACCAATGTAGGATCATGATAAAGCTTAAATTATCCTTTTTGATCCATTGGAGCATTTTCTTGGCATTTGCTCAATACGAACCTTTCATGACTTTTGTTGTAGAGTTCAATTAGAGTCGTTTGGGCATAGTACCAAGGTTTGTTTAATGACCAATGTTTCCATTCATTTAACAGTGCAATTCCAACAAAGATATAACTTATCATTTCATGTGACTTCTTGATTCCAAACTTCACGAAACTTTTCCATGGGTCAATATAGATGGGTATTGATGTGAGACACATGAAGATATTCCAATAACACTAGTCAAGCATATATCTTGAAAAGGGCCTATATGTAAACAAATGTGCGTGGCCCAAGTTTAAGTTAGAGCTCCATCATGTGGATTTGATCTTGACACCTACATTACCACTCGACATGTCATGTTTGAGTTTAAACCCATTGCTTAACTAGTGATAAACACTTGGGGTGTTACAGTGTTGAGGTCAAATCTATGAAAATGAGCCCAATTTAAATTTGGACAACACACCATTGCTTACATGTTGATCCTTTTCAAATGTATGCTTGATTAGTGTTAAACATGGCTCTTTCATGAGCATCACCTTAACATCTATCTATCTCCACCATTGGAAAAGTTTCATAAAGTTTGGAGCCAAGAAGTCACATGAAATGATAAGTTATAACCTTGCTTGAATTGCTTTATTAAGTGAATGGAAACATGGGATGTCGAACAAACCTTGCAACCTTGCTCAAATAGCTCCAATTCAACTCATGAACAAAAGTTATGAAGGGCTTCATGTTGAGCAAATGTCAAGAAAATGCCTCAATCGGTCGAAAACCCTAATTCCAAGGATTATCGTGATATCGCTTTGACCTAGGTCAAATAATAGTTTGGAAACAAGATATGAAGTTGGACCTTAAATTAAAGTGGTAGTTTGGTTTGTGTTCTACAAACTTTGTTCTTGGACCAAGCCCTAACTCAACTTCTAAATGTCTCCAAAAGTGGCCTCAAGTTTGGATACAGTGTTGTTTTGGTCCCTCTAGGATTTTTCTAAGTCCTTGATCGACAGCAGCGAGTTGACATGTTTGTGAATTTTTATCTTCTAAATTTGTGTGATAGCTTGATTGGACTTCTTACTATGAGTTGGAGTAACATTTGTGAAGGAAACAACAAAACAAGTCTTGTCAAGTTTAGAGTTCATTTAGATCTTCAAAGTCAGTTTCAAAAACAGCTAATGGCACTAAATTCCTTTGACAATGCTTGAATGTTCTAAGTCCGAACTCAGTTTCGTGTACTCATCTTTGGAGGTTTGTATCTTGCAAACCAAGTTGAACCAATCCTAGATCCTTTAAGCAAAGTTGTAGTTTAAATTAAGTAGAACAACTTTTGTTTAAGTACCAAGACCTGGTTCAGCCTCTAACCTAGACAATTAGGGACCCCAAGATCGAATCCAGTGCTATTTTCAAGGGTCCAAGAATCGACAAAGTCTGGAATTTTAGTGGCAATGATGAGTGGCATCCTGCATTCTCCAAAATTTGTTAAGCAACTTGAGTTGAGCCAAAAACAAAAGTTGGAGTTAAGTCTATGAAGAAGGTCTGAGAAGAAGTTGGAATCCGTTTGACCTTGTTTTGGCCATCAAGTTTGGGGCTTTTGTAATTGTTGTCAATGAATTGACAATGCCATCTTGGAGCTTAATTAGCTGCTAAACCAGAACTCTAATGGCTAGTTGCCCTTAAGGAAAGTTGGAGAGCATTTAGAGAGCAACAACTTTGTTTTAGGCACCAGGATCCGAATCAACACGGAATATACCAAAAAATGGTGTCCAAGTCAGGCTAAGCCATGCATGCCAGGTGTCCAACAAAATGCCTTCATGGTGACCTCCACACCCCACCTCCATTGTTGCATGCCATTGTCGCCCTGTGTCGATGGGGAGATGCCTAGGCTCACTCTCTGCCTCTCCCACTCGCTCTCGCCCTCCCTTGCGCTCTCCCTCTCGCGCTACTGCTGCTTGTAGACATGATTGCCATGGCCGTCATGGCCGGCAAGCAGAGCCCTATCACCATGGTTCCCTACCACCTCCCAATCCTATAGCGCCTACCATCTCTGACTAGTCCTCCTCTATCCCTAGCGCGAGCTCGCCGTCGATGTCCACCTCCTCCTACCGCCGGGGTGCCTCGCCACCAAAGCCGCGCCCCTACTCATTGCATGCGCACGTGGGTGAGAACCCATGACCCGCCTTGGGCCATGATGCTAGCACTGGCGGATGTGCCGGCACAAGGGGAAGCCTCAGCACCGCCTCCCCCATCAGAATCGACCACGCCGGTCAGAAATTAGCCTCTTCCTCGACGTCCTCTGCTCCAAACCGCAACTAGGGGCTTCATGTTCAAATAGAAGCTTTTCCAAGGGGCCTAACTACAAAGCTATAAACTCGTATGAATAATGCCTAGAAGGACATGTTCGCTGGAATCTTTTTTCATGAAAGTTCGGGGTCCTCGGTGCAAATTTGTTTTTCTTTTATGCCTGAAACTTTGGAAAATCATCGAAAAATCATAAAATAGCAAATGAAGATGTTTTAGAATCCTTGTGAGTAGATATACGCAGTAGAGTCATAATATGATATGTGTTAGTAGAAGTTTTTGCTGTTTTTATTTATTCTTGTAAAGTGCTTTTAGAAATCCTTTTAAGTTTGTCAGATGCATATCTCGAGGTAGGAATGTCCTAAAAATGTGATTCTAGTTTTGGGAGTCTTGTTTTAGCATGTGCTCACTAAGAAAAATATTAAACATATTGTTTGTACTGCTGTTTTTATGATGTTATGACTTAGTCATGATTAATGGTTAATTCTAGCTTGCTCTGCTTGCTATCATCATATCTACTGTTGTACTACTCCAAATGACCTAGAAATTTTATGCTAGTATACTTATGGCATGTGTGAGCTTTGGTTAAAATTCCTATAATTTTTGTGCTTTTATGACTAAGTTAGGAATTTAACTTGATTAATGCTTAAAAATGGTTTTAAATGGTTTATAAATAATTTATATATGCAAAAATGTGAAATGTGTTACCTTTGCCTTTGCATGGTGATATTGTGGCCTGAGAAACCCTAACATGGCTAGGTGTTTATAGAAAATGATGATCTTTAGATTTATCTTGCTCTTGCATGTTTTCTTGCAATGGCAATTTGTCTGCAATTTGTCTTTTTATAGTAATTAAATTATAAACTTGAGCATGCAATATTTCAACAGTAATCATGTTTTGTCATCACCTATTACCTATAAAAATATTAGCCTCAAACTAAGTGATTGCAACATCACCTATAATTAATATATAGGTTTTTATATATAGAAAAGCTAATGAAAGTTTGTTAGTAGATGCTTGTGTTTATGCCATGAAATACTTCTAACACTAGGTGCTAAGTAATGTGATTGCTTGGCTATGACTAGGATCTATATATATAGCAACAAAAATGTTAGTTGTTAACAACATTAATGATAAATGCATATAGTTATATCTCTGTTGTTGTGGCTGCTAGAGAAGTTAGCAGTGTGGTGATGATTTTGTGGCTTAATGATATTTTTTGTAGATATGTTGAATGCGAAAGTTGTAGATAATTTCCTTATCTTGCTTGCACTAAAATTTCATGATTTTAGACCCGATGGTTTAGGAGTTATAGATTTTACAAGTTTCCTGTTAGCTTTTGCATGTGCTCTGAACAAATCTGAATGAGTGTATTGTTTGGATTGTTTAATCATGGAATCATGTATTGGTTATAATAGAAGATTTATAGTTCTTTTATTAAGCTTTCCAAAATGTCTAAGAGAAACCCTTTTGCTAGCCTAGAACTCCGGTTATAGCTGTTCAAAGTGGAATGGCAGGTTTTGTCCCAATCCAGATAGAGATGCCTTCTTGGTGTTGATTGACCTTGATAGCTATAGAACCATCTTAAGATGATAATAAGAAAGTTATAGATAACCTAATAAGATTTCTAGAAAGTTAAGAATCATATTTACTGGATGTCTATAACTTTAGATATACATTTATGAAATTACTGTCAGATTTCTGTCCTAGTTTGTGTAGATCTTCTTGTTAGTATTTTTCAACCTTGTTGACCTCTAAATAAGCTCTAGGTGTAAATAACAAAGTTGTAGAAAAATTCTTTAGCTTTCTAGAAAGTCTAGGATCACCTAGGTAGGAGGCATATAACTCTAGTTATGGTTAAATTGATTGGCTAGTTATGTTACTGTTCAGATTTTGTGCATATACCTAGAGTTGATTGCTTATGCTTGATCTTGATTGTATGATTGCTAGGATTAGCTTGTGCTAGATGATTGCTTAAAGTAGCTTAGTTTGAGTTCCTCATTAGTGAATGCTTGGTGTTATTTTCTTGCTACCTTACCATGATAGGCCTATGCAATAATTAGTTAAATGACTTGCTCTCTAGTGCTTAAGTCAATATGATGTTACCTTGTCCTTGCCTTGTATGCCTGTTGCAATGCATCATGAGGTGTTTTCTATGTATTCATACATCTACATTTTTCATCTCATCTAGGTATGCTAGATGAACCATGTGAAGGACATGATGTTGGAGCCGAACCAGAAGATGGTGTATGGTGGACCTATCCCAAAGATGGAAGGACCCCGAGAGTTCACGCCTGAACTTGGAGATGCTCACCAAGCGAGTGTCATCTAACAAACACTGACCTAGTGTTGGATTTTAGGCAAACCCTAGAGCATTCTAAGCCTCCTATGTTTTTACAAATATCACTTGCATCCTTTATGTTTGATGCATTAGGTTATAGGAGTTGATTGGAAACACTTAATGCATATAACTTCCTTGTCCAAAAATATACCTTAAACCCTATGTAGGTCTAGGATCGAGTATATGCTTAGCTCGATAGAAGTCGGGTGATTTCCTATCACCTGTGAGATATAGGTGGATACCAGAGCACGATTGGCTATATTTGCTATCGTGGAAAAGAACCATGGGATAATGTAACTGGAGTCCGAGTGGAGTCTATGTGTAGGTTGACTCATGTGATTTCGTCTGTGCTAATTAAGGACCACATCATTGGAGGCCCTCTTGTTATTTTGAACATATGCATCTCACTTAGCTGGCTAGACAACTCGTTCCAACCATGAAGCCGAGTAGCTCAACTCAGGCTGGGACCCTGTTAAGTGAAAGTGCACACTCTAGGAGGTAGTAAGGATGTGCAGGGGAGCTGGTGTGAGGCCAAGGGCAGCTTGAAGTCCTGATTGACCTGGCATCCGGTAGTGTATCTAAGGGTGTGCGACACTGATTGGACCCATGAAATGTGTACCTGAGTTGTACCAAAGGTGACCTAAGACTACCTTGGAGTAGGTACAGTTTGGGTTTATGTTAGGAATAACTATCCAGCTGGATGCAATCGATTCAAATCGTCATCTTCCCGGATAGTGAGAAACTTGATTGAGCTTCTCCATCGTAGTAACTTCATGGAATATGATGGTTATGAGGAACATGCAAATATTATATCGGATATGGTTACTATAGTTTGCTTCATCTTAAATCAAGAGATTGCTCTAGTACAGGTGCCAACCTAGACATGCTTAGTTTTAATAGGTATAACTTGTTGCTAGAATAACTGGTCAGATCAAAATATATATTACTTCCGCTTTTACGCAAAATGTTGTCAAGCCTACTCCACTTATAAAGCCTTACATGATCCTTGGTGTCATTTTATTTTTGGTTTATGATAGGTAAGTCTAGCTGAGTATATTCGAGTACTCAGGGTTTATCCCACCATGTTGCAGGTGAAGTTCTCGGCCTTGCTGAAGATGGTGGTTAACCGTCAGGTGGGCTCGGATGACTCTATATTTATTTCTTGTCTATATGCTATTGTTGGAGGATGTTACTTATGCTAGCAGTGTATTGAAACTTATGTTATTGTAATCATTTTAGAGCTATGTTGTTTTAGCCATCGTATTTGTAAACCTTGGCAACATATTATTACTTGTGAACTCAATTGTAATATTATTCTACTGCAACTCCTATGTATGTGATGTGTATTGGCTAAATAGTGTGATCTTGGTTGTGATGTTGATTTACCGAGGTCCTTCATGACACATCGGTGGACTACCGGGTTTATATAAGTGCAAGTGTGTGCATGCCAATGTGTTAAGTGGGGGCAACCGTGCTTGAGCTTATATAAATTGAGCGGTTCTAGTCACACCTAGAGGTCAGTCCGATGCTCCATGAAATAGGGTCCAACGCCCCTGTTTCAACTCCTTTTCAAGTGTGAACACTTTGCCCTTGCTCAAATGTGCCAACCACCAAGTGTAACTCCTTTTCACAAATATTTTCAAGGGTGTTAGCACTCACTAGAATCTAAACACATATGCAATGAATTAGAACATCTAGTGGCACTTTGATAACCGCATTTTGATATGAGTTTCACCCCTCTTAATAGCACGTCTATCTATCCTAAATGTGGTGTCTTGATCACCAAAACAAAGAGCTCCTATGGATATCACCTTTACCTTGAGCTTTTGTTTTTCTCTTTCTTCTTTTCCAAGCCCAAGCAGTTGATCATCATCATGGCCATCACCACCATCATGATCTTCACCATTTGCTCCACCACTTGGAATATGCTACCCTATCTCATGATCACTTAGAGCAATGGGTTAGCACTTAGGGTTTCATCAATTCACCAAAACCAAACTAGAGCTTTTAATCTCCCCCTTTTTGGTAATTAATGACAACCCATTGACAAAGATATGAATTGAAATTCAATTGAATCTATGTTTCTTGCCAAGCATATTTATCATGTGTAATGGATTTGGACAAGTTTCATGAACCTAAATTGGTAACATTGGCTCCCCCTACATATGTGCTAAGAGTTTGGAAAGAAGCATTGTACATATGCATGTATTTGAGTTGTGGGAGAGTAATGTCTACCAAATGATGCTAAGGTATAAGAGATGAACCTTTGAAGCATGATACCAATTGGAGTGCACCAAATATACCATCCTTAGCACCATGGTTAGTTAGATACCACTTGGAATTACTTGCAAAACACAAACACTAGATACCTTCGTGAGATCAATATTATATGCAAGGCTCTAGTATCACTTGTGAAAATAAAGCAAGACATATCTAACAACCACCTCTGCATGCTAGTTTTTCATTTCATCAATCAAACCAATAACTAGCATACACCACACAAGCATGAGATTTTGAATTTAAAACTTATGCCATGCAAGCAAACATATGAAATGCACATTCAAATGCATTAATCAAGTTTATGAGCTTACTCCCCCTACTTGTGTGCTTAAAATTTTAAGTGATCCCCTTACTTTCATATTTCTCCCCTTTTGTCATCTTATCCTTATCTTTGTTTCTCTCCCCCTATATTTGTGAATTACTTCTCCCCCTTTGTCATCAATGACCACAAAGGTTCAATTTAAGATAGGTTAAGATTATCAATGTCAATCAATGGGGTGAGGATCATTTTCTCAAATTTGGTTTAATCTAGAACACTTGTCAAAGATATTTAACTCGGTTTGATCTAAGGACAAGCTTCTTCACACCTCATTTCAAGGGTTATCTTGACCATGTTGAGTTAAACACTTATAGTTTGTTTTCTAGATTAAACACTAGGTTCACAAGCCCACAAACATGTCATATGCTACCACTAGATCAAGTCAAGCATAGAAGCAATAGTGGTACCATACAATCATCAAATTTATTTGATTTTCATGAATGAGCCTATAAAACATGAGGAATGACTAGATGCACTAAACAAGTCCTTAGCAAAGGATGTATGCATGCCAATCAACTTTTACATTAGGATTGCTTGAAGGAGAAGCATGTCATATAAGTGGGGGGTGCATCAACACATATTTGAGAAATCTAATATGTTCAACTCATTCCTTAGCTTAGCAAAACCTCTTTTCATCAAGTGGTTTGGTGAATATGTTGGCAAGTTGATCTTCGGTGCCCACACTCTCAATTGAAATGACCCCTTTTTGTTGATGATCTCTTATGAAATGGTGGCGGACATCAATGTGCTTTGTTCTTGCATGTTGAACTAGATTGTTGGTTAGCTTGATTGCACCTTCATTGTCATATAGCAATGGCACTTTCTTGAACTTGATTCCAAAGTCATTCAAGGTGGCCTTCATCCAAAGAATTTATGCACAACGACTATGTATTTGGCTTTGGCGGTTGATAATGTAACACTATTTTGCTTCTTCTGATGACCATGAAACAAGTGATCTTCCCAATAGTTGACATGTGTCCTAAGGTGCTCTTCCTTTCAACCTTGCATCCCGCATAATTAGGAGTCTAAATATCCAACTAATTCAAACTTTACTCCTTTGGGATACCACAAACTAACATTTTGTGTATGCTACAATGTACCTCAATATTCTCTTTATAGCCTTCAAATGACTTTCTCTTGGTGAGGCTTAGAATCTTACACACATACATACACTAAACATGACATCCGATCTTGATGCGGTCACATAGAGTAGGCTTCCAATCATAGAGCGATACAACTTTTGATCCACCATGTTGCCACCTGCATCAGTATCCAAATTGCCATTTGTTCCCATTGGTGTACTAATGGATTTGCTCTCATTCATACCAAACTTCTTGAGCATGTCGTTGATGTACTTGCCTTGACTCACAAATGTACCATTCTTCAATTGTTTGATTTGAAGACCAAGGAAGTAACTCAACTCTCCAATCATGGACATCTCAAACTCATTAGCCATCATTCTTCTAAATTCTTCACAAAAGTCTTGATTGGTTGATCCAAATATGATATCATTCACATATATTTGCAACACAAACAAGTCCTTGCCAATCTTCTTCATGAAAAGAGTGGTGCCAACCTTGCCCATAATGAACCCTTTAGAGAGTAGGAAGTCCCTCAACCTCTCATACCATGCTCTAGGTGCTTGCTTCAAACCATACAATGCTTTCTTCAACTTGTACACATGGTTGGGCTTCTTGTCATCTTCAAAACTGAGAGGTTGCTCAACATAAACTTCTTCATTGATGTAGCCATTGAGAAATGCACTCTTGACATCCATTTGATAGAGCTTGATGTTGTGGGCACAAGCATAGGCTAGCAAGATTCTAATTGCTTCCAATCTAGCAACCGGGGCATATGTTTCTCTAAAGTCAAGACCTTCAACTTGTGTATAGCCTTGTGCTACCAATCTTGCCTTGTTCCTTACTACAATCCCATCTTGATCTTGTTTGTTTCTAAAGACCCATTTGGTTCCAATCACATTGTGGTTCTTTGGTCTTTCAACTAACTCCCATACTTGATTTCTTGTGAAGTTGTTCAATTCTTCATGCATAGCATTTACCCAATCAACATCCTTCAATGCTTCTTCTATCTTCCTTGGCTCAATGAATGACACAAATGAGAAGTGCTCATAAAATGATGCTAATCTTGATCTTGTTTGTACACCTCTTGAGATATCTCCAATTATAGTGTCCAATGGATGATCTCTTGCAATATTGGTTGGTTGGAGTATTGGAACAATGCTTGCACTTGCTTGCTCATTGGATTGAGATGATGTACTAGCCACTTGATTTTCTTCATTGTCATGAGAACCACTTGTACTTTCTTGATTTGTATCATCTTACACATTTGAATTAGAGAGCACTTGCACTTGATCATCTTCATTCATCATTCACTTGCCTAGGTCTCAATTCACCAACATCCATGTTCTTCATAGCATTTGAAAGTTGAATGCCTCTAACATCTTAAAGATTCTCATTTTCATCTTGGGAACCCTTGGTTTTATCAAATTCAACATCATGAACTTCTTTAAGAGTACCACTTGCCAAATTCCAAACTCTATATGCTTTGCTTGTAGTGGAGTAACCAAGCAAAAATCCCTCATCACACTTCTTGTCAATCTTGCTAAATCTAGTGCCTTTCTTCAATATGTAGCATTTGCAACCAAAAATCCAAAAATATGCAATGTTGGGTTTTCTACCATTCAAGAGCTCATAAGGTGTCTTCTCCTTCAAGGGTGACAATAGAGGCGGTTGCTATAATAGCAAGTCATGTTGATTGCTTTGGACCAAAAGGATTGACTCACATTGTACTCACTAAGCATGGACCTTGCCATGTCAATAAGTGTTCTATTCTTCCTCTCAACAAGGCCATTTGATTATGGAGTGTACTTGACCGAGAATTGATCTCTAATTCCAAAATCATCACACAACTCATCAATTTTAGTGTTCTTGAACTCACTACCATTGTCACTTCTAACTCTGTTGATGGATTGTTTCAAACTCATTGTGTATACCCTTGATAAATGATTTGAATGTTGCAAACATATCACTTTTGTCCACTAGAAAGAATGCCCAAGTGTATCTAGTGTAGTTATCCACTATCACAAAGCCATATTTGTTTCCACCAATACTAGTATATTGTGTTGGCCCAAACAAGTCCATGTGCAATAACTCAAATGCTTTGCTAGTGCTCATTATGCTCTTCTTAGGATGAGTGTTTCCAACTTGTTTTCTAGCTTGACAAGAGCTACAAAGTTTCTCCTTCTCAAATACCACATCTTTCAAGCCTCTAACTAGATCATGCTTAATCAATCTATTCAATTGTTTCATTCCAACATGACCAAGCCTTCTATGTCATAACCAACCCATGCTAGACTTAGTGAACAAGCATGTTGACAATTTAGCTTCACTAGCATTGAAATCAACCAAGTATACATTCTCATATCTAAAGCCATTGAAGATCAAATTAGAACCATCTACACTTATGATCTCTATATCATCTACTCCAAATATGCATTTGAATCTAAGATCACACAATTAAGCCACGGATAGCAAATTGAAGTTAAAGCTCTCTACTAGCAACACATTAGATATGCTC
Source organism: Miscanthus floridulus (assembly GCF_019320115.1). Lineage (NCBI taxonomy): Eukaryota > Viridiplantae > Streptophyta > Magnoliopsida > Poales > Poaceae > Miscanthus > Miscanthus floridulus. Next base: position 66,911,404 of record NC_089586.1, on the reverse strand, counting down.
AAGTCATTGGATATGCTCAAGTCATTGGATATTGCAATCTTACCAAGCCCTTTGACCTTGCCTTTGCCATTGTCACCAAATGTGATACTATCATAACCATTGCTATCATTGGTATTGATTGAGTTGAACATTCTTACATCACCAGTCATGTGTTGAGCACACCCACTATCAAGAACCCAATGCCTTCCTCTAGCTTTGTAATTGACCTAAAAAAGAACATCAAATCTTTTTAGGTACCCAAACTTGCTTGGGTCCTTGAAGGTTAGTGACTAAGCTCTTTGGCACCCAAATGGCTTTCTTCTTTGAGCCCACAATTGGAGTACCAACAAACTTAGCATGCACCCCATTAACACCCTTGGTGAGCAAATAACAAGAATCAAACTTAACTTGAGGATACATTTGGTTGCTTGAATCTTGTTCTTGCAATATTGCTCTACATGCCCAACTTGCTTGCATCAATTGCAAAATCGACCATTGCCTTCATAAAACTAGTCTTGTGAGTTATCAAAGGCCTGCCTTGCCTTTCTTAGGGGTATAGCCCAATCCCTCTTTATTGAGAGAAAATATTTGGCTATCTAAGCACTTTAGCAAGCAGGGCCTCACCACCATAGGCATTGCCTAAGGCGCGAGTGAGCTCATTGACCTCCTTCTTTAAGGTCTCATTCTCAACCATAAGTGAGGCATCACAAGTGAAACCATCACTCATAGGTGAGATGGAAGTGGATGATGAGCTACATGAGGGGTTAGCCGGGAGCAACAAAAATAGGCTTATAGAATGATTCATCAATTATGTCACATGTTAAGCCTTTGTCACATGTTACAACATGCTCCTTCTCATTTTGCTCAACAAGAGTGGAATGAGCCTTTTCAAGCTTCTTGTGAGCCTTGCCAAGCTTCTCATGGTATTCCTCTAGCCTCTCATGAGATGCATTGAGCTCATCAAAGGCTTGCTTAAGGGCTTTTAGTTTCTTACGTAAGTCTTTGCATTCCCTTCTCTTGATATCAAAATGTTCTTTAGCATCTTCCAACATATCAATTAGTTCATCTTTAGTGGGTTCATCATCATCATCATCATCACTTTCACTTTCATTATCATGTTCCTCATCACATCCATCGGTACAAGTTTATACCTTAGTGGCTTTAGCCATGAAGCAAGTTGAATGAGTGTCAAAGAGAGAATGCTTCTCATTAATGGCAATGCTTGAAAGAGCCTTCTTCTTGGTGGTCTTGCCATCATCACTATCATCATAATCACTTGAGGAAGCATCACTATCCCAAGTGACCACATATAAACCACCCTTCTTCTTGTTCATGAAGGTCATCTTGTCCTTCTTCTCCTTCTTGTCCTTCTTCTTACCTTTCTTAGTCATCATCTTCATTCTCACTATTGTATGGGCATTGGGCAATAAGATGATCCTTGCTACCACACTTGAAGCACCTCCTTGCTTCATCCTTGTTCCTTGATGATGACTTCTTCCTTTTTGCACGATAGCCCTTCTTCACCATGAATTTGTCAAATCTCTTCACAAAGAGAGCCATCGTCTCATCATCAAACTCATCAAAACTTGAGTCTTCATCTTCACTTGATGATTCTTGCTTTGTCTTGCCCTTGGATGATGTGGCCTTGAATGCCACACTCTTATTCTTCTCATCCTTCTTTTCATCTTTCTTCTCCTTCTTCTCTTCCTTCTCATCATCATCTCTATATGTGTCATCGGTCATCACATCTTCCAACACTTGGTTTGGTGTCATGGTGTCCAAACCACTCCTCACTAGAATAGTAACCAATGTGCCAAATCTTGATGGTAAGCATCTCAAAAACTTGTGGGAGAAGTCCTTGTCCTTCACCTCTTCTCCAAGTGCTTTGAGATCATTGAGAAGCACTTGAAGCCTATGAAATATCTCCGGCACACTTTCATCTTCCTTCATCTTGAAGCTAGCAAACTTCTCCTTGAGGATATAAGCTTTGGCACCCTTCACCGCTTGTGTGCCCTCAAATGATTCCTTCAACTTCCTCCATGCCTCATGAGCCATCTCAATATTCTTGATTTGCTCAAATGTCCTCTCATCCGATACATCATGAATGGCACTAAGAGCAATATCATTGTTTTGGAGAAGCACTTCTTCAGCGGTGGTGAGATTCTACAGATTAGCTATCTCAATCTTGGTCTCCACCACCTTCCACACCTTCCTATTGATTGACTTGATGTAGGTGGTTACCTTTGCCTTCCAATAAGGATAATTGGAGCCATCAAATTGGGGTGGCTTCTTGGTGTTGTTGATTTGAGCCATTTTGACACCTAAAGGTTGTTAAGCCTCAAATCACGGTGACCATGGCTCTAATACCACTTGAAATGTCCTAATGGCTAGAGGGGGGTGAATAGCCTATAAAAATTTCTACAACAACACTTAAGTCAAGTGATTAGACAATTATGAAGCGAAGCGAGTGTTGTGCTAGCCTACTCAAAATGCAAGCCTACTATCCACAATTCTAGTTATCTATGATCTCTAAATTACATAAGAGGCTAAGTCACTACCACTAAGTTAGTGAGCTCTCAAATACTAACTAGAGAGCCTCACTAACCACTAGACAAGACACAAGCTAGCTATCAAAACTAATTACACTAAAGAGCTTAGCTACACCAAGAAAGTAAATACACAAGAGAGGTAGTGAGTTATACAGCCGTGGCAAGAGATGATCAATCAATTATAATGAACACCAATGAAATCCTCGGAGACAAGATGACACAATGATTTTTCACCAAGGTTCACTTGCTTGCCGACAACCTAGTCCCCATTGGGGCGATTCACTGACTTAGAGGTTCATGCGCTAATAGGCACTACACGCCTAACCCGCAATCGGATGCCACACAACCAACACAAGATGAGGATCCACAAGCCATGAGCAATCCACTAGAGTACCTTTTGGCTCTCCACCAGGAAAAGGTTAAGAATCCCCTCACAATCACCACAATCAGAGCTAGAGACAAACACCACCCTCCACTCGATGATCCTCAGCTGCACCAAGCCATCTAGGTGGCTGGCAACCACCAAGAGTAACAAGCAAAATCCACAGCGAAATACAATCACCAAGTGCCTCTAGATGTAATCACTCAAGCAATACACTTGGATTCACTCCCAATCTCACATAGATGAAGAATCAATGATGGAGGTGAGTTGGAGGGCTTTGGATTTGGCTTAGCTCACTAGGTTGTTATGTCAATGAAAATGGTCCAAAAGAGTGAGCAAGAGCCGGCCATGAGGCTTAAATAGGAACCCCCTCAAAATAGAGCCATTGGGTCACATAAGTGACCGTCGAACTCACTAGCCATGGTCCGTCAGACCAGTCCGACGCTTGGTCCGATGCCCTACCATGCGTCCACTCAAGAGCTGCCACGTGTCCCATTTAAATAAAAACAACAGTTGCCACTAACGGTCGCCTGCCACTCACTGATCACCACCGTCAGTCCTGCGCCTCGAACGCACCATCGGACTCCACATAGGGAGGGTCCAACGTAGTCTAGAGAGCACTAGAGAGGGTAAAAACCCTCAGACCTGAGTCTAACGCCCACCGTCGGACTCCACCGAGATTCTGATGCTACCACGCATCACATCCTCGCTCACTCGCACACATGACAATGACTGAATAGTGCACACAACCAGTCTAACACTCCCATGAGCCTTTGTCTGACGCTACCTCCTCTCTACATGCCCTAGGGTTAGCTGTTAGACCCAGAAAAAGGTTGGTCCGACGCTCTGTGAAGCCAGGTCTGACGCCCCTGTTTCAACTCCTTTTCAAATGTGAACACTTCACCCTTGCTTAAATGTGCCAACCACCAAGTGTAACACCTTATGCACATGTGTTAGCATATTTTCATAAATATTTTCAAGGGTGTTAGCACTCATTAGAATCTAAATGCATATGCAATGAATTAGAACATCTAGTGGCACTATGATAACTGCATTTCAACATGAGTTTCAACCCTCTTAATAGTATGGCTCTCTATCATAAATGTGATCACACCCACTAGGTGTCTTGATCACCAAAACAAAGAGCTCCTATGGATATCACCTTTGCCTTGAGCTTTTTCTTTCTCTTTCTTCTTTTCCAAGCCCAAGCACTTGATCGTCATCATGGCCATCACCACCATCATGATCTTCACCATTTGCTCCACCACTTGGAATGTGCTACCCTATCTCATGATCACTTAGAGCAATGGGTTAGCACTTAGGATTTCATCAATTCACCAAAACCAAACTAGAGCTTTCAGTTGTCGAAGCTAGTGTCGGACCAACCATGGCGAGCATTCAGCATCAACATCTGGAGGTTAAAACACAACACCGTCCACTACTTCAGACAATCCTTATAGAGGGGATCAATTGCCGCCTGCTTCATCTCTCTGAACTTCTCTAGCCACCTCGGGCTACCAAATAGAATGTCGTCGTGGTCAAGACGGTTAGCAAGTTCCTCAAAAAGCTTTGCATCCTCAGGCTCCATCACAGTAGTCGGCTCACCATCATCACCATCGCTACACCCACCACTGTCATCGTCGATCATGTCTTGGAGCAGATCATCCAACATGATGTAGTCATGATCTGCATTGTAACTAGTAGCATTACCGTGCCCACCGGCTGCTGATGATGATGATGAGGGTTGTTGTCCTCTATCAGGTTCTACATTCACTACCACCGTTGTTGTCGTCTACGAGTTTCCTCTAGATGCATCGACACTCAGATGCTACACTGTGAAACTTCCAAACAATGTAATCCTTGATGAAATCATACCGAATCAAGTGAGATTGCACCACATTATCTTACTGGGTAAGCTTGTTCTTGTAGCTATTGCATAGACAAATTATGTGTGGTCCATTTAGACTCAGACGATGCCTTTTCATAGTGGCAACAAACTTTCTCACATGATCCAGGTAAGAAAGATCTAGCCTCAATGTCTTGTACATCATTCCCTGTCCATGACCGTGAACCTTGCACACACAGCGCAAAAAACGCATATAGCAGAGTAATATGGACAAAATGCAGTTGGGCAGCTCTAGATCTGATTTCTCTCTCCTCCATATAGATCTAGATCTAGAGAAAAAGCACCCAAATCATGGAAAAGAGAGAAGAATGAGAGTTGGAGAGCGAGAATAAACCTCGGTAACCCCCTTCAATAAATCTAAGGGCAAAACTTCTCCCCCTAGGAAATGCCAAATTTTTAGGGTTTTGGAGCTCAAAACCCACAAAAATGGAGAAACCATGGGGAAGAAGCATGGGTGCGGTTGCATTTATAGCCCAGGTTTAATCAAGGCGGGCACTATAAGGCAACTGCCTCAATTAATCGCTTGTTAACCGAGGCGGTTGCATTGTACCAAACACCTTATTTAATTGATTAACTGAGGTGGTCCACCTAAGGCAACCACCTCAGTTATTAAGTATTAACCAAGGCAGTTGCTTTGAACCAATCGTCTTAGTTAATATATTAATCAAGGCTGTATTGTTAGGGCAACCACCTTGGTTAATAGACATTAACCGAGGTAGTTTGATTACATTGCCCACCTTAGTTAAGCATTAACTAAGATGGTTGCTAGGCCGGCTGCCCTACCACAAATAACCAAGGCGGGCAGCTGGCCCAACCATCTCGAAGGCTTGAAACCAAACTCCTTGCAAAAGATTTTGTGTAGTAGTGACTTAGAGTAGTTTAAGACTTTGTTTTTCCTTTGGCCATACTATTAAGGGGGTATGAACTAGTAGATTGACCTAGGTGAGTCTAATGTGTTAGGTGTGGTGCACACTTATCAAAGTTAGCACTAGGTAGCTTAGGGATAGCCCAAAAATCAATTGGAGTCAACTTCATTCACAAAGAAATTGAAATTGGAAGTGAATGGAAGTGTGAGAAGTGGACCAGACTCTATTGTTGTAGTGACTAGACGCTTAGGCACTAAGTCTGATTAGACTTAGGGCAGCACGGTGAGGAGTGGTGAAATGAACCTGATTTCCTTGAAGGGAAATCCACATATTCAAAGTATAATGTGATAGTCCCATGCGTTCATCCCATCAGATTATCAAATATCAGTCAATATCACAATCATACAGTGAATACCTATCTTAAGGAGAGTACAAATAGCAAGGTTTACTTATTATTACATCACCACTTGGTAGAATCACTCAGAGCATGCAGCAACTAGAACAGCATCAAGTAGAACGATAGCGGGCATCGACTCCATCTTCTCAAACCAAACTTGAGCGCAGGAACAAGACCTCTAATCCTCCCAATTGTCTCCCTAGTAGTCATACTCAGGCTCAGAACCTGCCAAACAATTATTAGTATGATTTGTACTGGCCATTAGCTCCCACCCTATGCTTTGCATTTGCTTTGTGGTAGTGGAATGCAAGGGTAGAGCAAAAGACCTATTTGTGGTTGTAGTTTCCTATGCGAGTATGTCAAGTTTTAATAATAATTCATCAAGTTTTAACCCATCTCATCCACACGTTCTCCCATCCCATCACACACATCTTACCACTCTTGCACTCTCTAGGTGACAAGGATGACTCCCTCTCATACCTTGCCTCATCGGCCAAAGCTGGAAACCAACACCAAAACCCAGGGGAGAGAAGAAAGGACTCCACTAACTAATCAAGGGAAGCATAGGTCATAGGAATGTCCATATCCGAGGATGCAGCTATACATATGGATCAATCAACTCTCTAGAGTGTGTACACCTAGAACCACAAGATCACCATCATCAGTGGTGCCATGCCTAGGCTGATACTAGGCTACCTTCCAACCAATGGGATGCCACCCTACTGTAATAACCCAAAAATCCACACACCAAAAATCACAACTACAAAATTTTTGTTGTTACCCTATGCAATGTTGAGTGACATCTGTAGGAGCCAACCCTAGGTGTTGCATTAGTTGTAACCCAACTAAACAATTTCATGAGCATGGCATGTCATTTGTTAATTATGTTTATTTAAATACTGACAAATAAAATGTAGCATACATTGTTAATTCAAATGGTGATTTGGATTTCCATTTGTTTTATGTAATGCCTAACAACTCCTTTAAAGAAATAAACCATAAAGTAATTATTAATCAAACCAAAGAATAAATGCTTAAAGAGAAAACTACACCTATTTTTGTTATACAAAATAGCTAAATAAAGTTCCTAAAACTCCAATGAATAAGGTAAACCAATTTTGAATTCAAATTCCAAACCAAATTTGAATTCAAACAAAGGAGAAGAAAAATAAAACAGAAAAAGGAAAGAAAAGAGGACCGAGCGCGTAGGCCGGCCCAACTCGTGCGACCGAGAGACCGGCCTAGCAAGCCAGCCCAGCGTGCTACTCACGCCCGCGCGCCTTTCTGCTTCGCCTGCTGTCGCTGCCAACCTAGCCCCAAGCGTCAGCCAGTCCTGGCCATAGTATCTTCTTCCTCCCCATGCCGGCACCTCCTCCGACCAAGTCCCAACCAAAATGACAGGAGCGGGCCCGGGGTCACGCGAATCACCTGGCCCTGTCCCCTTGGCACCGCGCCCACGCAACCCTTGTGCCAACCACCCACGCCCGCAATACCATCCGATACCACCGGTGCATCGTCAGCCATCCGCCCCGTCCGCCATGGGTGGAGCTCAGACCTTGGGGCTATAAAGCGATGCCCAGAGCGCCCTAGGGATTCCTCAGCCCACGACACCACCGCTCGGTGGCCCAACTGCCCGCACCGCACCAAGAGAAGAGGGCCGAGAAGGAAATTCGGAAGAGGGGAGGCGAGCAGGGGGCTTGCAAATGATGATCATCGGAGCCCTGGCGCCGCCCTGAGCGCCTACCCCGACGACGCGCCTCGCCACCGCACCACCACCGAACGCCGCCAGCACCACTCGGTGAGTCCTTTTGCTGAGACCTCCTCCTAGCCCTTAGACGCCATAGCAGTGCACGTGCATGCCGCGCTCACGACGCCGCCGTCATGGCACGGCCACCACTTGCGCACCCGGCCGCCTCATCGGACTAGGAAGTAGCCGTCGCACCACCGTGATGCCCAGAGGATAGTCGCGTAGACCTAGACACCAATAGCCGGCCGCAGCACCTTGGCCACGAGCACCGGACCTCGGTCGGAGCTCTGCCATGCACCACCACCATGCGCAGACTCCACCACGCCCTATGGTCATCGTCGATGCTATACCTGTCTCTCGCTAGCCGTCTAAAAGGAAATGAGGCACCAGGACCCCTAGAACAGCCTCGAGATGCCCCGCCGGTGACCCCCGCCATGCCAAGCCACCAACCACCATGGCCAAAGCCCTAGGATGCCCTGGCCACCACCTTGACCCAACCACCGCACTCGCCAAGGCCTGGTGAAGCTTTTCCCCACCTCAATTGAATGCCAGCACCATTGTGGGAGCTCACCGATGAACACACCACCGGTGGGAGCACGCTAGGGAAGGAAGCAGAGGAATCCTTCCTCATTGGCCACACACGCCTGCACCCGGTGCACATGGACCAGGCTAAAGGGAAGAAGGATAGACTTGGTCCACTGAAGACCAGCCTATGGTCCATGGACCGTGAACACCAGTTCACCGTGAGCCATGCGGTGTGGGCCGAACTATGGACGAAGCCTAGTGGAGGCCCTTGGCTATGACGTGGTAGCGCCACAGCATGCCACGTGGTGGGCCAAAGCCCAGCCCATATCCAGCCCAACCAGCCCAGTTTGGACTCGGTCCGTGTTGACCGTTGACCGGTCAATGTTGACCGATTGACCGAACCCACATGTCAGCGACACAGAGACTCTAGACCCACATGTCAGTAAGTGACATCATGCTGATGTCATGACAACGTCACGCGGGTCCCCACCTGTCAATAACAACACAGCCGAGGTGACATCATGATGATGTCACGGTGATGTTAGCTGTTGACGTCAGCAGCTCTGGCCCCACACGTCAGTGACTATGACCCGTTGACCGTTGACTCGCCCGTTGACTTTGTGGCAGAACCTCTTGAGAAATCGGGCCCACATGCACCTATTGTTGTCTTAACAGACCTCGAATAGCGTACACGAGTTCCCAACAACTCAATAGGTCTGTCGGGTGTCCTCGGGAAACCTAAATCATCCACGAATCTTTTTGAATAGGATCCCAATCACAGTCATTGCAGATTACAATAGTTTATTCAAATATATACATTAGAGTAAAAGATAGCGAAAGTCTTAAGATAACATAGTTTACAAACCAGTTGTTTTTCAAACTTACAATACCATAGGTGTCATACAACCATAGTAGCAGGATAATATTACATTAACTTTATTTATCATACAAACTAGTGCCTTGTCCAAAGGCCATTCATCATTCCTCATCGTCATTGACTTCAAACACAGACATGCAGCAGGGACCAAAACAAGCCTGCGCATGCGACTCACCTGCAACAAGGGTTAACAAACCCTGAGTACAAAAGTACTCAACAAGACTAACCTGATGTAACATGGGGTGAAAGACTTTAAAGATGCAGGTGTTGGGACAAGGTAAGGATATAGCAAGATTCAAAAGTTCTTTGCCAAAAGTTTACTATTCTTGATTCTATTTTTCCAGTTTTACCCCTAAGTACGTTAGTTCATTATCTCAACTAAATGTACATTTCCCATATTCCATTCCTTCTCATTCCATTCTTTTCTCATATTTTAGTAATTCACCAGTCCTGCATTGCTTCTGTAATGAATCGAGTCTCCATATCCACGGAGCACCGGCAATTCGAATTGATTCAAGTCCTAGCTAGGGATTCCTTATCACACGACATATGTAGAACTTAATCTTGCATATATCAACCTTGCTACCAGATCCTCCAATACTAAGCCGTCTCCACGCCAACCGAGAGCACAGCACACCTCAAATCCGGCCACATTCTAGCCACGAGGGTACACACTACTCCCGCCATCTCTCCACTCCTAGTGCGTGGGCATTCGTTTTAGTATCGGATTAGCCAAAGTAGGCTTACTGGAGTATGTGACCAGTACTACAAAGTGTCTCATTCAGGAGATCCACAATGAGTGGCCTTTAAGCGACATAGTCGGCAACATTACCCAACATTCAAGATAAGTCACCCGACTAGTCTCTAGTTCATTCAACCTTCTTTCTTTCTTTGGCCAGTATGCCATCTTTGATTGTATCGAAACTTTTACTTTGAAAGCCTATCATAAAGCATACTAGGCATTCTACGCCTTTGTAAAAGAAAACATCTTCAAGGATGGTAAACAATTAACAAGGTAGGCAATGCATCAAGTAGGTAACATTTGAATTAATCAACTTAATGCAATAAATAACATAGGTGATAAACTTTTCAAAGTAACAAGGTAACGGTTTAATGCATAAACTAGGGCTTGCCTTCGTTGATGATCTCAGGTTCCGGATCAGTACCACAAATATCAAATCCCGTGACAACCGGGGATTCTTCCAGAACTTGCTCAACTAGAATCATTTCACTCTCGGGTTCTACATGAAATGATAACATATGCTTTAACATGATGATAATGTAAACATGATGCTTTCACGGTACATGAAATGTAAAAACACCCCGAATACGATTTTCCTTCACGGTACAGTTGCAAGCCAACAAAACCAACTTGCAATCCTACCGTCAAGAATCACACATGTGACTTGACCAAATGAATCTTGAAACCCTACTAGTCACAAAACATGACCAAAACAAGATTCAACACTAATCAAACACTTAGGGTTTGCTTTTATTTATTTTTGAATTAATTTGGAAATAAGCCCAAAAATAAACTTATTCCAAATGACCTAAAAATTTTATGTAAGCTTCCTCATGTCAAATTAGTGTACCAAAACAAATTTCATAATTTTTCGAATTATACAGTGGCCTACAAAAATCCTGGAAATTGCATTTATCAATTAATGGACTGAATTTTTAAACATTACAAATTTATTCAAATTTCAAGTTTCAAATTTTTGAACCATACTAGAACATGTACAGAAGCTACAAACAAATTTTCAAAATTTTTGGAGCTATGTTTATTTTCCTACAAATTTCCAAAGATTCAGCACTATTCAAAATCAGAAAAAAGCAAAACCTTACTATTCTTCTCTTTCCTTCTCACTGACAACCCGACCCCACTCGTCAGTGACACATACAGATCATGGTGGCGCTGCCATCACTGGCCGGCCCAAAACGCGCCGATGGTGATGCTCTGGCGAGGCAGACCGCACCCAAATGATCTACACCATCCTACGAACCCATCCCAGCCCTCAGAACGGCAGAAGGCGCACCGGAGAAAGCTCCACACCGGCCATGGCGGCTCGGGCACGACGACGCACGGTGTAACCCCAGCAACAAAGTAGTAGAGTCAAAAGTGAAGTGAACATCACAAAGCAGTTTCATGATTGGCTTGTGACTTGATAGAGACTGATAGGCAGGACCAGGTCAATGGTCAATGATCAAGGTTAATTGTCAATGGTTGACCGAGCTCAGGCTAGGCCTGGAAGGTCAGACATTAGGCCGGGTTGGGCCAGGCCTGGACATGTGTCGTGTAGGCAGGTGGCCATGTGGTGCAAGTGTGTTGTACTAGGCTCAAGTCCACGGGGCTGGTCCACGGTGGACAGCGCGATGCAGGTCCATGGACCGTAGGCACGGTCTGCAGTGGACTGCGTCCACTTCTCCCTCTCCTCTCTCTGGCTCAGGGTGCGCTGGGTGCACCGAATGACTTAGGCGTGGTGGCTCCCTCCTCCCCTGTCTCACGGTGGCACTCCTTACTAGTGGCAAGCTTGCATGTTCTCACATCGTGGTGGCTCGGTGAGGATGCTAGGGGGCTCTACGGCATCACGGGGCCATGGGGAGTTCATCGATGGGCTACAAATGATGGCTTGGAGCTCTAGGCGGCCAAACTAGGTGGCATGGTGGCTTGTAACTATGTAGGTCGATGACGAGGGTACTCAGGACATCAGCACAGCCCCAACGGGTCTCCCACGGCTTCTCAGTGCTCCGGCGAATGCAGCTAAGGGGCTAGGTAAAGCTCTAAGGGCTCCGGTGAGGTTGGCCGTGGCGGTAGTGGCTCGGTGGCAGCGGCGGGCTACGGCGAGGTGGCTACGCCCATGATTAGAGCCAAAAGTGCCTCTTTTCCTTAAATTGGGGTCATGGGGAGGCTAGACGACATGTCGGCATTGACCAAAAGGCGCGGCAGAGTCCACACCATGGCGAGGTACGCAGCGGAGCTACGGTGAAACAATGCAAGGTAGGGGCTTTTCGTTCAAATAGCTATGCAGCGAGGTGTGCGGGGTCTCGGTGAAGCTCAATAGACAAATCTCGTCACGTGAGGTGGCTGGAGTTGGTCTGATTGTCCCCGACACAGCGACGGCATGGGCACACGGCGGTCCATCGAGGTGGACACAACCAGCAGCCCTTAGGGCTTCTATTCTCCTCCCATCTAGCATAGGACATGTACCTTGGCGAGGCGAAGCTTGCCGAGGCACCTCTCTTACCGGCACGAGGTGGACAGAATGAGGCGGTGATGCAGCGAACGCTGGCCATGGTGACCGCGGCGGGTGCGCTGTGTTGGCACCGGTGTTCCTGAGCACCAATGGCTCGATAAGGCCTGGCCTTAGCTCATGTGCATGTGTGTGTGTCTGCAGAGCATCACAACAGCAAAAAAGGCTAGCCTTTGGCCCTCCCAAGGGGAAGAACACGGTGGCATGGTAGGGCATCTCCATGGTGGTGGGCAGAGGCGGTGTTAGGGCTCAACAGTGGTGGCAGTGGTGCTAGGCTAGCGGCACGGTGATGTGGTGGTGCAGTGCTGTGCCGAGCTGCTATGTCGGTGTAGATGATCGGGGCATCGTCTCCGGCTCCGGCAGTGGCTTCCCGACGGTGGCAACTTGGCTTCCTCCTTCTCCTTCCTTCCTCCCTTCTCCTTCCTCTCTCTCAATCTCAGCATGTGGTTGGTGAAGCCACCAGTGGTGGCAGGGTGGATAAGGGAAGGCTAGGGCACTGGTTCAGGGCTTTTATAGCTCGACCTTGGCCATGGCGGATGGCGGACGGTGGATGGAGGGGAAGGGGTATGTGGAGGGTGAATACGGCCTCTACGCTAGGGTTTGGGCCTCGGTGCGGGATCGCGGGTGGTTGGGTGCTCCCAATTTTGAATCCCCGATGGTCAAGGCGAGGACAGGCGGTGTCATGCACGTCGTGATGCTAGCTAGGGAGGCGAGGCATGCTGGGGCTACGGACACGGCATGTATCCACATGTTGAAGCGCAACAGCCAAGGACACAGATAGCCAGGGTGTATGGGGGACCACGGGATTCCCCCGATAGCCGATGCTCTGCTTTTGGAAAAAGCAGAGGAAGGATGGGGGTTGGGGATGATAGGTGGGGCTAGGCTATCAGCGGCAGAGGAGAAGATGACGATAGCGCATCATGATGAGGGTGAGCATGGTGTGGGCCACTGCTAGGCTGGCTTGGCCATGCGTGGGCATGGGCGCGCATAGGGGAGGGAGCTGGGCCTCGTTGCTGGGCCGGTGGCGGTGCACGTGGGAGCAAAGCTGGGCTACGCTGGCAACATGGGCTGGCAGGGCTAGGTAGCTAAAAGGTCCTAATTTCTAGAGGGGGGATGGATAGCCTATTAAAAAATTCTACAACAACACTTAACAAATCAGTTAGACAAATATGAGGTGAAGCAAGTGTTGCGCTAGCCTACTAAAAATGCAAGCCACCTACCACAATTCTAGTTTATATAGTACCTATCCACACAATAGCTATGTCACTACACTAATTTAGTGTGCTCTCAAAGGCTAACTAAAGAGCCACACTAACCAAACTAACAAGCTCTCACAACTAGTTACACTAAAGACCTTGACAACTAGTTTGCGGTAATGTAAAGAGAGTGAGCAATTTGTTTATACCGCCATGTCGAGGAGTGAACCAATCAATTACAAGAATGAATACCAATGAAGACCAATCACCTCGGAATCAAATGACGAACACAATGATTTTTACCGAGGTTCACTTGCTTGTCGGCAAGCTAGTCCTCGTTGTGGCGATTCACTCACTTAGAGGTTCATGTGCTAATTGGCATCACACGCCAAGCCCTCAATAGGGTGCCGCACAACCAATACAAGATGAGGATCACACAAGCCACGAGCAATCCACTAGAGTTCCTTTTGGCTCTCCACTGGGGAAAGGTCAAGAACCCCTCACAATCTCCACGATTAGAGCCGGAGACAATCACCAACCTCCGCTCGATGATCCTCACTGCTCCAAGCCATCTAGGTGGCAGCAACCACCAAGAGTAACAAGCAAATCCTATAGCAAAACATGAACAACAAGTGCCTCTAGATGCAAACACTCAAGCAATGCACTTGGATTCTCTACTAATCTCACAAAGATGTTGAATCTATGATGGAGATGAGTGGGAGGGCTTTGGCTAAGCTCACAAGGTTGCTATGTCAATGCAAATGGCCAAGAGAGTGAGCTAGAGCCGGTAATGGGGCTTAAATAGAGAGCCCCCACGAATAGAGCCATTGGGCTCCTCACTGCACTGAACACGGGGAAACCGGACGCACCGGTCAGATCGATCAGACACCTGGTCGCGCGATGCACGCCACGTGTCCCCTATCTTCGAATACTGAGCGCCCGATTGCAACGGTCAAGTGATGACCGGATGCGCTGCTATGAAGTGACCAGACACAGGACCTCAGCGTTCAGTCATTTCCAGTAAGCATTTAGAAGCGAAAAATCATGACCGGACGTGTCCGGTCATGCCCGACCGGACTCACCCGGCGTCCGATCACTCCGCATCTCCTCTGTGCGCTGCCACGTTAGTAGGATCAGACACACCCCTCTTGCGTCCAATCACTAAATGACCCCAGCGTTCGGTCAGAGACCGATGCCAGCGTCTTCACTGCTTCTACTGACTGGACGTGTCGGTCCTATTGAGACCAGCGTCCGGTCACTTACAGTGACCTCCGTCTTTTTAGTATAGAGCACCGGTGCCACCGTCAGACTATCCGCACTCTATGAGCAAACACTCCGCCAGTGAAGTTTCTAACCCTTGCTCAAATATGCCAACCACCAAGTGTATCACCTTGTGCACATGTGTGTTAGCATATTTTACAAACATTTTCAAGGGTGTTAGCAATCCACTAGATCCTAAATGCATATGCAATGAGTTAGAGCATCTAGTGGCACTTTGATAACCGCATTTTGATATGAGTTTTACCCCTCTTAATAGTACAGCTATCGATCCTAAATGTGATCACACTCACTAAGTGTCTCGATAAACAAAACAAAAGGGCTCCTACCATTTATATCTTTGCCTTGAGCCTTTTGTTTTTCTCTTTCTTCTTTTCAAGTGCAAGCACTTGATCATCACCATGGCATCACCATCTTCATGTCATCATCTTCATTTGCTTCAACACTTGGAGTAGTGCTACCTATCTCATGATCACTTTGATAAACTAGGTTAGCACTTAAGGTTTCATCAATTCACCAAAACCAAACTAGAGCTTTTAATCTCCCCCTTTTTGGTAATTGATGACAACCCTTACACAAAGATATGAATTGAAATTCAATTGAATCCATGTTGCTTGCCCAAGCATTTTTACCATATGTAAAAGGATATGTACAAATTTCATAAACCCCAAATGGTAGCAATTGCTCCCCCTACATATGTGCTAAGAGTTTGAATTGTAGCTTGCACATATGCTTAGATACGAAATATAGGAGACAATGTCTACCAAATGATGCTAAGGTATAAAAGATGGACCTTTGAAGCGTGATACCAATTGGAGTGCACTAATATACAATCCTTAGCACCATGTTAGCTCAATACCACTTGGAAATGAAATTGCTAGATAACCTATGCATGCTAGTTTTTCATTTCATCATTCAAACCTACAACTAGCATACACCACACAAGCATGGATATTGAAATTTAAAACTTGCGCCATGCAAGCAAACATATGAAATGCACATTCAAATGCACCATACAAGTTCATGAGCTTGCTCCCCCTACTTGTGTGCTTAAAATTTTAATTGATCCCTTTCCTTTGTCATATCTCTCCCCCTATGTCAAATTCTCCCCCTATCACTTATGTCTTTATTTCTTTCCCCCTTTGTTGTCTTTTCGCTATCTTAGTACACTAATATCTTTGTTTTTCTCCTCCTTTGTCATCAATGACCACAAAGGTTCAAAAGGTAGATAGGTTGAGATTATCAATGTCAATCAATGGGGTGATGATCATTTTCCCAAATATGGTCTAATCTAGAATACTTGCCAAAAACATTTAACTCGGTTTGATCCAAGGACAAGCTTCTTCACACCTCCAAATAAGGGTTATCTTGTACCATGTTGAGTTAAACACTTAGAGCTCATTTTCTAGATTAAACACTAGGTTTACAAGCCCATAAACATGTCATATGCTACCACTAGACCAAATTAAGCATAGAAGCAATAGTGGTACCATACAATCATCAAATTCATTTGATTTTCATGAATGCGCCTATTAAATATGAAAGATATCTAGATGCACTAACCAAGTCCTTAGCAAGGATGTATGCCATGCCAATCAACTTTTACCTTGGATTGCTCGAAGGAGAGGCATGTCATATAAGTGGGGGGTGCATCAACACATATTTGAGAAATCCAATATGTTCAACTTATTCCTTAGCTTGCAAAACCTTTTCTCATCCAATGGCTTGGTGAATATATTGGCAAGTTGATCTTCGGTGCCTACACTCTCAATGCAAATGTCCCCTTTTTGTTGGTGATCTCTTATGAAATGATGGCGGACATCAATGTGCTTCGTTCTTGCATGTTGAACTAGATTGTTGGTCAACTTGACTGCACTCTCATTGTCACATAACAATGGCACTTCCTTGAACTTGATTCCAAAGTCACTCAAAGTGGCCTTCGTCCAAAGTATTTGTGCAGAACAACTATCGGCGGATATGTATTCGGCTTCGACGGGTGATAATGTAATACTATTTTGCTTCTTTGATGACCATGAAACAAGTGATCTTCCCAACAATTGACATGTGCCCGAGGTGCTCTTCCTTTCAACCTTGCATCCTGCATAATCCGAGTCGGAGTAACCAACTAGCTCAAACTTTGCTCCTTTGGGATACCACAAACCAACATTTGGTGTATGCTTTAAGTACCTCAATATTCTCTTTGTAGCCTTCAAATGACTTTCTCTTGGTGAGGCTTAAAATCTTGCACACATGATACACTAAACATGACATCCGGCCTTGATGCGGTCACATAGAGTAGGCTTCCAATCATAGACTGATACAATTTTTAATCCACCATATTTCCACTTGCATCACTATCCAAGTTGCCATTTGTTCCCATTAGTGTACTAATGGCTTTGCTATCACTCATGCCAAACTTCTTGATCATGTCCTTGATGTACTTGCCTTGACTCACAAATGTACCATTCTTCAATTTCTTGATTTTAATATCAAGGAAGTAACTTAACTCTCCAATCATGGACATCTCAAACTCATTAGCCATCATCTTTCCAAATTCTTCGCAAAAATCTTGATTGGTTGATCCAAATATGATGTCATCAATATAGATTTGCAACACAAATAAATCTTTCCCAATCTTCTTGATGAAAAGAGTGGTGTCAACCTTGCCCATCGTGAACCCTTTAGAGAGTAGGAAGTCCCTCAATCTCTCATATCATGCTCTAGGTGCTTGCTTCAAGCCATACAATGCCTCCTTCAACTTGTACACATGGTCGGGCATCTTGTCATTTTCAAAACCGGGAGGTTGCTCCACATATACTTCTTCATTGATGTAACCATTGAGAAATGCACTCTTAACATCCATTTGGTAGAGCTTGATGTTGTGGGCACAAGCATAGGCTAGCAAGATTCTAATTGCTTCCAATCTAGCAACCGGGGCATATGTTTCTCCAAAGTCAAGACCTTCAACTTGTGTATAGCCTTGTGCTACCAATCTTGCTTTGTTCCTTACTACTATCCCATCTTGATCTTGCTTGTTTCTAAAGACCCATTTGGTTCCAATCACATTGTGTCCCTTTGCTCTTTCTACCAATTCCCATACTTGATTTCTTGTGAAGTTATTCAATTCTTCATGCATAGCATTCATCCAATCAACATTATTCAATGCTTCATCTATCTTCTTTAGTTCAATGGATGACACAAATGAGAAATGCTCACAAAATGATGCCAATCTTGATCTTGTTTGTACACCTTTAGAAATATCACCAATGATAGTGTCCAATGGATGATCCCTTGCAGTATTGGTTGGTTGGAGGATTAGAACTTGATTGCTTGCACTTGCTTGATCATTAGGTTGAGATGATGTACTAGCCACTTGATCTTGTTTATTATTATGAGAGCCACTTATACTAGCTTGAGTTGTATCATCTTGCACATTTGAGTTAGAGAGCACTTGCACTTGATCATCTTCATCATCATTCACTTGCCTAGGCCTTAATTCACCAACATCCATGTTCTTCATGGCATTTGAAAGTTGAATGCCACTAATATCTTCCAAGTTCTCATTCTCTTCTTGTGAACCCTTGGTTTCATCAAATTCAACATCATGAACTTCCTCAAGAGTACCACTATCCAAATTCCAAAGTCTATATGCCTTGCTTGTAGTGGAATGACCAAGTAGGAATCCTTCATCACATTTCTTGTCAAACTTACCCAATCTAGTGTCTTTCTTCAAGATATAGCATTTGCAACCAAAGACACAAAAATATGCAATGTTGGGCTTTCTACCATTCAAGAGCTCATATGGTGTCTTCTCTTTCAATGGGTGACAATAGAGGCGGTTGCTACAATAGCAAGCCATGTTGATAGCTTTGGCCCAAAAAGATTGACTCACATTGTACTCACTAAGCATAGACCTTGCTATATCAATGAGTGTCCTATTCTTCCTCTCAACAAGGCAATTTGATTGTGGAGTGTACTTGGCCGAGAATTGATGTCTAATTCCAAATTCATCACACAACTCATCAATTCTAGTGTTCTTGAACTCACTACCATTATCACTTCTAACTCTCTTGATGGTTGTTTCAAACTCATTGTGAATGCCTTTGACAAATGAATTGAATATTGCAAACACATCACTTTTGTCCACTAGAAAGAATACCCATGTGTATCTGGTGTAATCATCCACTATCACAAAGCCATATTTATTACCACCGACGCTAGTGTATTGTGTTGGCCCAAACAAGTCCATGTTCAATAACTCAAATGCTTTACTAGTGCTCATCATGCTTTTCTTGGGATGGGTGTTTCCAACTTGTTTTTCAGCTTGACAAGAGCTACAAAACTTATCCTTTTCAAACACAACATCTTTCAAGCCTCTAACCAAGTCATGCTTAACCAATCTATTCAATTATTTCATTCCAACATGACCAAGCCTTCTATGCCATAACCAACCAATGCTAGACTTAGTGAACAAATATATAGATAATCTAGCTTCACTAGCATTGAAATCAACTAAGTATAGATTCTCATATCTAAAGCCTTTGAAGATCAAGTTAGATCCATATACACTTATGATCTCTACATCATATACCCCAAATATGCATTTGAATCTAAGATCACACAATTGAGCCACAGATAGCAAATTGAAGTTCAAGCTCTCTACTAGCAACACATTGGAAATGCTCATGTCATTGGATATTGCAATCTTACCAAGCCCTTTGACCTTGCCTTTGACATTATCACCAAATGTAATACTATCATAACCATCATTGCCATTGGTGTTGATTGAGTTGAACATTCTTGCATCACCGGTCATGTGTTGAGTGCACCCACTATCAAGAACCCAATGTCTTCCTCCGGCTTTGTAATTGACCTACAAAAGAAGATCAATTCTTTTTAGGTACCCAAACTTGCTTGGGTCCTTGAAGGTTAGTTACTAAGCTCTTTGGTACCCAAATGGCTTTCTTCTTTGAGCCCATCCATGGTTTACCAATGAACTTAGCATTCACACCATTTGTATCCTTAGTAATCACATAGAAAGAACTAATCTTAATTGAGGATACATTAGCATTTTTGCTCTTGTTCTTGCATTCATGCTCTTTATGACCAACTTGCTTGCAACTAGTGCAAAACCGATCATTGTTCTTCACAAAATTAGTCTTGTGATGAGCAAAGGCCGCCTTGCCTTTCTTGGGGATATAGCCCAATCCCTCTTTCTACAGAGAAGCTCTTTGGCTACCCAAGCACATAAGCAAGCGGTCCTCACCACCATAGGCCTTAGCCAAGGTGTGAGTGAGCTTATTGACCTCCTTCTTGAGGTTCTCATTCTCAACCATTAGTGAGGCATCACAAGTGAAATCATCACTACTAGATGAGGTGGAAGTAGAAGTACTACAAGAAGGGTTAGTGGGAGCAATAATCATAGGCATAGATAATGATTCATCAATTATATCATAAGTCAAGTCTACATTGCAAGTTTCAACATGCTTCTTTTTATTTTGCTCATCAAGAAAAGAGGAATGAACCTTTTCAAGCTTTTTGTGAGCCTTGCCAAGCTTCTCATGGGCTTCCTCTAGCCTCTTATGAGATGCATTGAGCTCATCAAAGGCTTGCTTAAGGGCTTTTAGTTCCTTACACAAGCTTTTGCATTCCCTTCTCTTAATGCCAAAGTGTTCTTTAGCATCTTCTAGCATGTCAAATAGTTCATCCTTAGTGGGTTCATCATCATCACTATCACTATCATTTTCATTTTCATTTTCATTATCATGTTCTTCATCACTTCCATCATCACAAATTTGTACCTTAGTGGCCTTAGCCATGAAGCATGATGGAGTATCAAAGAGAGAAGGCTTCTCATTGATAGCAATGCTTGCAAGTGCCTTCTTCTTGGTGGTCTTGTCATCATCACTCTCATCATCATCACTTGAGGAAGCATCGCTATCCCAAGTGACCACATATGAACCACCCTTCTTCTTCTTGGAGGTCATCTTGTCCTTCTTCTCTTTCTTTTCCTTCTTCCTTCTTCTTGTTCTTCTTGTCATCATCTTTGTCACTATTGTATGGACATTGAGCAACTAGATGATCTTTGCTTCCATAATTGAAGCACCTTCTTGACTCTTCCTTGTTCTTGGATGAAGATTTCTTCCTTCTAGCATGATATCCTTTCTTCATCATAAACTTCCCAAATCTCTTGACAAAGAGAGCCATCTTCTCATCATCATCACCATCCCATGAGTCATCATCTTCACTTGATGTATCTTGCTTTGCCTTGCCCTTGGATGATGTGGCCTTGAATGCCACGCTCTTCTTCTTTTCATCCTTCTTCTCATCTTTCTTCTCCTTCTTTTCCTCCTTCTCATCATCATCTCTATATGTATCATCGGTCATTATATCTCCCAACACTTGGTTTGGTGTCATGGTGTCCAAACCACTCCTCACTAGAATAGTGACCAATATGCCAAATCTTGAAGGTAAGCATCTTAAGAACTGTGGGGGAAGTCCTTGTCCTTCACCTCTTCTCCAAGTGTTTTGAGATCATTGACAAGCACTTGAAGCCTATGGAACATCTCTAGCACACTCTCATCCTCCTTTATCTTGAAGCTTGTAAACTTCTCTTTGAGAATGTATGCCTTTACACCCTTCATGGCTTGAGTGCCCTCAAATGATTCTTCCAACTTCTACCAAGCCTCATGAGCCATCTCAATATTCTTGATTTGCTCAAATGTTCTCTCATCAATTGTATCACGAATGGCACTTAGAGCAATGTCATTATTTTGGAGAAGCACTTCTTTGGCCGTGGTGCGATTCTCTGGATTATCAATCTCAATTTTGGTTTCAACCACCTTCCACACTCTTCTATTAATTGACTTGATATGTGTGGTCATCTTTCATTTTCAATATGGATAATTTGTGCCATCAAATTGGGGTGGCTTCTTGGTGTTGTTGATTTGAGCCATTTTTACAATGAAGGTTGTTAAGCCTCAAATTACAGTGACCTCAGCTCCGATACCACTTGAAAGGTCCTAATGCCTAGAGGGGGGTGAATACCCTATTAAAAAATTCTACAACAACACTTAAGAAATCAGTTAAACAAATATGAGGCGAAGCAAGTGTTGCGCTAGCCTACTAAAAGTGCAAGCCACCTACCACAATTCTAGTTTATATAGTATCTATCCACACAATAGCTATGTCACTACACTAAGTTAGTGTGCTCTCAAAGGCTAACTAAAGAGCCATACTAACCAAACTAATAAGCTCTCACAACTAATTACCCCAAATAGCTTGACAACTAGTTTGCGGTAATGTAAAGAGAGTGAGCAATTTGTTTATACCGCCATGTCGAGGAGTGAACCAATCAATCACAAGAATGAATACCAATGAAGACCAATCACTTCAGAATCAAATGACGAACACAATGATTTTTACCGAGGTTCACTTGCTTGCTGGCAAGCTAGTCCTCGTTGTGGTGATTCACTCACTTGGAGGTTCACGCGCTAATTGGCATCATACGTCAAACCCTCAATAGGGTGCCACACAACCAACATAAGATGAGGATCACACAAGCCACGAGCAATCCACTAGAGTACCTTTTGGCTCTCCACCGGGAAAGGTCAAGAACCCCTCACAATTACCACGATCAGAGCCGAAGACGATCACCAACCTCCGCTCGACGATCCTCGATGCTTCAAGCCATCTAGGTGGAGGCAACCACCAAGAGTAACAAAGCGAATCCTGCAGCGAAACATGAACACCAAGTGCCTCTAGATGCAAACACTCAAGCAATGCACTTGGATTCTCTCCCAATCTCACAAAGATGTTGAATCTATGATGGAGATGGGTGGGAGGGCTTTGGCTAAGCTCACAAGGTTGCTATATCAATGCAAATGGCCAAGAGAGTGAGCTAGAGCCGGTAATGGGGCTTAAATAGAGAGCCCCTATGAATAGAGCCATTGGGCTCCTCACTGCACTGAACACGGGGCAACCAGACGCGCCAGTCAGATTGATCGGACGCTGGACCCCAGCGTCCGGTCGCACGATGCACACCACGTGTCCCCTCTCTTCAAATACTGAGCGCTCGATCCCAACGGTCAAGTGATGACCGGACGCGCTGCTGCGAAGTGACTGGACACAAGACCTCAGCGTCCGGTCATTTCCAGTAAGCATCCAGAAGCGAAAAATCACGACCAGACGCGTCTGGTCATGCCCGACCGGACTCACCCAGCGTCCAGTCACTCAACATCTCCTCTTTGCGCTACCACGTCAGTAGGACCGGACACACCCCTCCAGCGTTCGATCACTAAGTGACCCCAGCGTCCGGTTAGAGACCGACGCCTGCGTCTTCGCTACTTCTACTGACTGGACACGTCGGTCCTACCAAGACTAGCGTCCGGTCACTTACAATGACCTCCGTCTTTTTAGTATAGAGCGCCGGTGGCACCGTCGGACTGTCCGCACTCTACGGGCGGACACTTCGCCAGTGAAGTTTCTAACCCTTGCTCAAATGTGCCAACCACCAAATATATCACCTTGTGCACATGTGTGTAAGCATATTTTCACAAATATTTTCAAGGGTGTTAGCAATCCACTAGATTCTAAATGCATATGCAATGAGTTAGAGCATCTAGTGGCACTTTGATAACTGCATTTCGATACTAGTTTTATCCCTCTTAATAGTACGGCTATCGATCCTAAATATGATCACAATCACTAAGTGTCTCGATCAACAAAACAAAATGGTTCCTACCATTTATACCTTTGCCTTGAGCCTTTTGTTTTTCTCTTTCTTCTTTTCAAGTCCAAGCACTTGATCATCACCATAGCATCACCATCTTCATGTCATGATCTTCATTTGCTTCACCACTTGGAGTAGTGCTACCTATCTCATGATCACTTTGATAAACTAGGTTAGCACTTAGGGTTTCATCAATTCACCAAAACCGAACTAGAGCTTTCAGTAGCCTGCTGCTACTGGGCCGCTTTCCCTTTTCCTTTTCCCCCCTTTTCTAATTCCTTTTCTATTTTCTATTTCCAATTCTATGTTATACCTTGGGTTCCTATGCATGTATACATGTGTTGCCAAGCATGTACACATCCTTATGGGGTCCACTAGGGATCAACTAGGGTATTATGGTCAATGCCAAGGGTTGGCAACACACACAACAAGTTATTTATAAAGGTTGGGTTGATTTTATTTCATCACATAAAATCATAAAGAAGCAACTCGCAAGTTGAATTAAATATGCATAATGCTCAAGCATGCTAGTTTGGGATATACTTGTGCAGCTACATGGGTGGTTTTCTAGTATGCACACTCACCATATATGGGTTTTGTTAGAAAAAAATTTTAAGTTTAGATTTTTTGTTATTGAAAAACCTGGGTTGTTACAAGTGGGTGCTTGACCGGACGCAGGCACAAGTACCTAACCGGACGCGACTCTACACTGTAGCTGGTAGGGCTCTACGTCTACGCTCGGCCTGGACCGGACGCGGGCAAGGTTCTGATCGGACTCTGACGCGCCCGAGTTTAGTCGGGAACAGAGAAGTTGAAGCTCTGGGGAAATTGAGATTGGCAAAAACGGTTGGAGAATTGTTGCGGAGGAGAGCTATGGCTAGAATATTCTAAGAAGTTTGGGGAGTCTTGATTTATGAGGTTTGGAAATTTTTTTGATTAGGGATGTATGAGTTGCTAGAATTTAGATGTGCGATATACAATCTCACGTGCCTTCTCTTTGTTTTGTAGGAGCTGGTGTCTGCACGTGAGATGGGATGCTGCGCATGCACACAGGCAACGGCCTAGGTGCGTGAGCTGGGAGCTATCAATAGACAACGGCATAGGCGCGTGAGCTGGGATGCTGAATGCAGGAAACGGCCACCTCCCAACGGCTCCCTACAACTTCTCAACCGTTGCCTATTTTCTATTCCTCTATGTATAGTGTCTTCAAAAATACTGTTGCTTATTTCTGGTAGCCAGTCCATATAAATACGGAGTACTTTTATCATTATTGCTGTAAATCAGCCTGTTTGTTTTGGCTAGTTTGGCTTATAAATTGTGGCTAAAAGTATTGTCGGTTAGTTTGGTGTGAGAAAAAAAATATATTGTTCATCGACTGATAAGTCATGACTTATAAGTCAAATACGACTAAGCGAACAGGCTGAATATTACTTGCACATATATAATGTGAGGCTATAGGGCTGCATTAAAGGTATAGACGGTCTATCGCTGTTTCTTTCTTCCCTCTACTCCGTAGCCATTCAGTCCTCTACTTCGTAGCCGTTCAGTCCTTGCTCCATGATGCAATAGACATCCCCTACTCCGTAGTCATTCAGTCCTTGAGCAATTGTATGGTAAGTACAGGTCAAGAGTTCCAAATTATAAGATGTCTTGGCATTTCTAAACACATAACTTTTGTAATGCATTTAGAGATAAACTATGTCTATATGCGTAGTAAAAATGTATATAGAAAAGCCAAAACATCTTATAATTTAGAATAGAGGGAGAGCAGTTGATGTGTTTTTTTTCTTCTGATTTTTATCCTGCCAGAAGAAACGGGGAAAAAACTATTAAAAATACTAGCAATAGCATCGTCTGTCCAATTTATCCACAAATTGACTGACTTTGGAAAGTACGACTTTTAATAGACTAGCAGTATCCTAAAATAGGATTTTTCAAACCACCGAAATTGGCATATGCAGTGACCCCTAAATAAAGTAGGAACGCCTCGCTACACCTCTCATCTCATCATCCAGAAACGAACCATTTAGGCAACACCAACAGGCAACAGCATGTCGAGGGCTCTCCTGATGGTAGTAGCCCTGGCCGCCGTCCATGGTCTCACCGGCGTCGACGCGACCATGGTAGCGACATGCATGGCGGCGGCCAACAGCGACCGGCGCGTGAACTACAACTTCTGCGTGTCGGAGCTGAACAAGCACCGCGACAGCCCGGGCGCGGACACCCCGGGCCTGGCCAAGGTGGCGGCCAACGTCGGCGTCAACAGCGCCGGCGGCGCGGTCAACGACATAGAGGCCCTGCTCGCCGCCAAGCAGCCGCCGCCGGACGCCAGGACCAGCGCCGCGCTGCGCCTGTGCGAGCAGCTCTACTACGACATGGAGCTCGCCTTCGCGGGGGCCTACGACGAGATCAACGCGCTCAACTACACGGCGGGGAAGCAGATGGCCGCCGACGCCGACTCGCTGGTGCGCCGGTGCACCGGCGGCTTTGCCGAGGCCGGGCTCGTGCCGCCGGAGCCCGTGGCGCGGCGCAGCGCGTACGCCGTGCAGATCGCAATCGTGTGCACGGCCATCACCAACCTCATCATCAGTCCATGATTCAAGCGATTCGTCATGCATGCGTCCAGAATATAATGATCCCCCCCATTTCTCTCCGAGTAATCTCGTAGTACCAAATTAATTGGAAGGTTCTTCCACCAGTAACTACAGAGGTCGTAGATTTTGATTGATTATTTTTTCATCTTTGCTTTCTCTTGTACTAGCACAAATCCCAAAATAGCGAGGCCCCCTTTGGAACGCCAGATTCTTTCCCGTTCTTGTGTTTTTCATGTGAAAAAATGAAATGACCTGTGAAATGCCTATACAATTCCTGTGAAATTCCTATATAATTCTTGTGAAATTCATGCGTTCCAAAAAGGCCCTGAAAGTACATGCGATGGTAAATAAATCCAGCATTACACAATAAAACATAATATTGGAGTAACCAAGAATTTATTTTTTTCCCTTTCCAAACATGACAAACAGGGAGGAATATAAACAAGTAAAAGTAGGAGTGTCGGGTACCGTAGAATGGGGTACCCCGAGCGTAAATCAAAAGGGTCACTTAAGTCACATAAAAAAACAAAGCTAGAAGGTAAGCCATGGGCTCATCATCGGCCACGTCCGAGCCCACCAGGCTCTCCGCCTCGCCTCAAGCCTCGCACAGGAGGTCTCGGCGTCCTGACGCAATCTCCGCCTCGCGCGAGTCATTTCACGGAAGGCCTCGGCAAGGAGTGCAATCTCCGCCTCGCGCGAGGCCTCTCACGGAAGGCCTCGGCAAGGAGTCCGATCTCCGTCTTGCGCGAGGCCTCATTCTCCGTATCGCTCGAGGCTGTTGCCCCCTGCCTCGACCGATCTTCCCGACAGCCCGTCATGTCCCATTAATATGTCAATCACTCCCGCAATCTTAGCCAGACGATGGCTCGACACCGCAGAATGGCCGACGGGACATGAGGTCGCATCAGCACCATACCAGCCGAGACAGGGCATGGCGGGGATTACCGGTCACTGTATCCTAACGCTGTGCCCACGATCAGCGCTCGCACTACACTGTGCCCCGCGATCCCCGCCTCGAAAAACAACACGACACGGACGGCCTGGCCCGAGTCATCACTGTCTCCAAGCCAGCACACCGAATCAACCGCTCTCTCCGAGCCTCAGCACTCTGCACCAGGGTCTCGGCTATCTCGGGATTCGTGTCTGCCAAGACCCCCCACTATGGTGCAGCCACGGCCTCGCGCACAGTCAGTCCACAGCGACTCGCACGCTGACCGCCGCACCCACTCCGAGGCAGCCCGAGAGCTCCCATGCCGCACAGGATCGGATGTGAGCAGCACGCCGCCCCAGTGCCCCAAGGACGGACCACTCCGACGACTACACCGCCACAGGAACAGGTCACAGGGCTCGGACACGCCGCCCCTATTTGCACGATGCCGTATAGTTAGCTCATGTACTACCCTTGTTCTCCCTTCAAACTATAAAAGAAAAGGACTTGGGCTATTTCTAGGGGGGACTCACGGAGAAGAACGCTCGGTAACACACACTTCCCAGCCGCCTGAGAGCAACATCTCAAGCAGCCCACACCTCGCCGAGACCTGGGACTAACTCCCTCTCTCACCTAGCTTGTAACCCCCTACAACAAGCATTTCGGTGCAAGGAATACAAGATCGATCTCCCAGACTGGACGTAGGGCCCGAATTGCCCGAACCAGTATAAACCTTGTGTCTCTTTGTATCACCATCTGGAATTGGGAACACGCAGGATAAATTCACTAGTTGGTTGAGGACCCCCCGGTCCGAAACACCGACAGTTGGCACGCTAGGTAGGGGCCTCTGCGTGTCAGTTTCGTCATCCCAGCAAGTTCCAAATGGCAGACCCCGTACGACCATTGCGTCTCGGCACGGTGGTTTGGTTTGGGAGCCTAGAGTTCATGTCTCTAGGGCATGAGTACGACATGATACTCCTCACTCCTCGAGCCCCACCAACCGACGATGAAGTCACGCACTGGTAGCCCAGGCGCAGGCGGCGCCCGGGCGGCCGCTCTCGCCGCGCTCGCCAAGCACGACGCAAGCAAGATCACCCCAACGCTACGCGAATCCAGGGCGGCACGCCGCTCCCCACCGATATCCTACGACTAGTTGTTGGCGCAGGGTCCCTGGCTGGGGACCTGTCTAGCCTGAGCTTGGACAAAGGAAAAACGCCGGTGGCACACGGTGATGCCCAGTCATCAAGCTCCGCTCCATCACTCCCTGAGGAGCCAATTCCGGCGGAGCAAAGTCCGACGACGGCACCATCCCCATACCCCTTTGGGTTGAGAAATGCCGCCGCCTCTTATGCTTATGCTTACGCTGCTGCTCACGCGGATCCCTCAGCATGCCGCCAACGCTTCGCCCTCGACTTCGATGCCACCGTGTCGACCCACGCCTACGCCAATTCCTCGGAGGAGGACGAGGCGTGGGCCAGAGCGGATTTCACCGAACTACACAACCCTGGAGCCATGCGCCGCTTCTTGGCCGCAAGCGACTACTACTTCGGCTACTCCAACTCCGACGACGAGGGCACCTACGACCCCACTCGCGAGTGTTTCCACGTCGGGCTCAGGATGCCGAGGGCGGGCAAGGAGGACGAGGGGGCAGGTAGCCGTTCCCCACTTCGCCCGGGTACGGGCGCCGCCACACCTTCGCGCATTGTCCTGCCGGCAGCGTAGAACAAGAACCTCGCTCCTGCGCGACCTCAACGCCTAGACCTGGAACAACTCCGCGAGCTCTAGGCCAAGGTCGAACAAGACTGACTTCTTCTATAGCAGCTTCGAGACTCTCTCGAATAGGAGCAGCGAGGTCGCACCAAAGGTGGAGGAACCCGATGGAGGGCCCACGATGTGTATCACCGCATCCACGACAACGAAGGGAGTGAGCAACCCCCAGTCTTCAATCGTGCTAGCCAGAACGTCGCGGCTGCGGCAATGCTGGTCCACGCAATGCCCAAGCCTTCTACCACGGAGGGTCGGCAGGTCCGTGGCGAGCTCTGAGATCTCCTAAAGACCGCCGCGGTACAGTAGGCCAAAAGTTCCACCTCCCGACGGCATGGGGGAGCCTTGAACTTGCCCGTAGCACTGCCTCGGTAGGATAGGGAAGCCTCGGTTCATCCTGAGCCCGCTCGAGCACCAATAGCCCATAGGGTCCCCCTGCTGCTTGACCCCCTTAGCAATCGACGCGAGGCATAGGGAGACCATGAGGTAGTTAGCAGGCCATGACGCCACGACAACGAGGGGCCTGCCCAGGGCTACCACCCACACCGAGGCGGCCGCTATGACAGCGAGGAGGACCGTAGTCCTTCTCCTGAACCGCCAGGCCCTCGGGTCTTTAGCAGGGCCATCCACGCTTGTAACAGAACCAACCAAATCATAAGAACGTAAGTACAAAACAATCACCGAAGCGATCAAATTCCTGTACTTAAGCTCCCATAATCCCGGTAGTCCGGAAATCACGAAGGATTTCAACCAACTCTCGACATACAAACCAAGATCATAGTGATTCAACACAACACATCATCCGTTACAACATTTCATAATAAGCATTCGGATACATCCATCAGAGTTTAAATAGAATATTACAAACTAAGTTTGAGTGTGCGGAAGCAACATAGTTTAGTACAAAACATCATAGTTTTCAATTACATTGCCAAGTCTGAGTCATGTCCCACAAAAGCATTATCAGGTACGAGAACTAGTAGAGACCATGCCCAATAGTCTAGTCTTCATCCCCAGCTGGGAGAAAGCAGTACTTGTAGCAACCAAAGTAGAACTGGTCATCTACAACAGGTGGGAGATAAACCCTGAGTACGAGAAGGTACTCAGCTAGACTTACCCATCAAAACCAGAAATAAAAGACACCAAGGATCATGCAAGGCTTTTTGGGTGGGCTAGCTTGACACAGTTGCATAAAAAGAGCTTATGAATATAGTAACCAATTTAAACTTAGCATCAAGCTTATCATTATTTACCTGTCCACTAGATTAGCACCTGTACTAGAACACTCACTTATTAGGAGCAAACAATATTAACCATAGCAGGTATAATAAGGCTGTCATCATCATATCATCATTTCTGAACCATTAAGTTATTTAGTGTATCTACATTGGAGATAAGCCCGTCAAGTTCTCACTAACCGGGAGAGACGGCGACTCGAATCGAATTACAACTCAGCTAAGGGGGTATTCCTAACTCTCACCCTGGCATACTTAGCAAGGGCAGCCGTGGGTTACCTTTGGTACAACTCAGGAACCAAATTCACGTGTTTGATCAGCGCCAGCGCTCTCAGGGATTACCCTTCTGCCAGGACGATCAGGACTTTTAAATCACCTACCCTTGGACTCATGCCTACGGCTCCCTTTTGAGGCATACTTTATACTTATCGACTCCTGGCCTGAGTTGAGCTACTCAGCTTTGCAGTCGGTCTCCAGACCCAGCCAACTAAAAGAGAGGCATGCGTTCAACATGAACAGGAAAGGCTCCAAGAATCAGTCCTTAAGCGACATAGATGGAGTCACTGCAAACCGATAAGCCTCCGTCCGGTCTTCATTTCAAATTAAGACTGGTTCTTTTCCACGATAGCAAATATAGCCAACCGTGCCACATGTATCTTCCTATATCTCATAGGTGACAGGAAATCACCTGACTTCTACCGTGTTTAAGCAGGGCTAAGCACTACATGAGCCTGAGCTACATAGGATTCAGGGTACAATATCTAGACAAGGAATGGGTAACCAATGCAGCAAGTGTTTGCATCCAACACCTAAACTTAATGCAACAATATATGTAATAATAATACTGTAACTGCATTTTAGAAATTAGGAGGCTTAATATGCTCCGGGGCTTGCCTTTCATAAAGTTGCAAGGATGGTGATCCGGGCACTCAACGGCGACCTCGTCTGGCACTTCTCCTGAAGGCGGCACCTCCTGAACTTCCGGTGTCGGCTGCTGCTGCTCGCTCGGTTCCTCGAATTCCAGCAGTGTTACTCCCTCCGGTACACCTATTGCATGCCGACGCACGAGATAAATATCATGGATGCATAAGGAATGACATGATGCTCATGATGAATGAATCACAGTAAGTGTTTACGAAAACATCACTGGACACTTGTTTACCGAGTAAATAGCTCTATTCAAATCACTTTAAGCATGTATCTAACTTAACTTAAAGAACAAGATCAACTTACCTAACTTGCATAACCTAAGATAAAGATGCTCATCTTTAGTTAAAGGCCTAACAACTTAGAAATAGTAAAGGTATACATAATTTAACATTTAAAGTTTCATATG
Organism: Miscanthus floridulus; assembly: GCF_019320115.1. Lineage (NCBI taxonomy): Eukaryota > Viridiplantae > Streptophyta > Magnoliopsida > Poales > Poaceae > Miscanthus > Miscanthus floridulus. The sequence continues at coordinate 66,879,863 of NC_089586.1, read as the reverse complement.
TATACAAGTAGTCCCTTAATTCAACCACAGCCAGAGCTCTACAATTCCAAATGATTTGCATGAGGGCATTCTGGAAAGCTTACGAAATTCTCTACAATCAATTGTAAACAGCAAAGCACGATTCTTATGTTAACCAAATCAATTTCCAGTAAACCTAGAATCTATTCTAGAAATAACAGGGTTACTAGCTTAATTATTTAATGATGATGCAAAAGCATAATTTGACCAAGCCAAGTTAACCAACATGTTTTGCATACTAGAGAAACACTAGAAAGTATAGTGCCAACTTCTAAATAAATTATTTAATATCCTTTTCTAATTTATTTAGTTAATTAAGTAATTAAAGCAATATATAGCAAAATTGTTCATAAAAATCTACAAAAATTACAGTAGCTATCTCATGCTTCACATAGACTACCATAAAAATTTCAAAGCCATTGAGTAAGCAGAACTTGTTGTATCCCAAAATAACAAGTGGCATGTCCATTTTTAGCATAATTAGGAAACCCTAATGAAAAGTGTCAAGCAACAGATTTTCACATTTTTCCTAGCATCATTCTAGCATAAGAACCTTACTCACCAAATTTTACCTATACTAGATCTATAGAAAAATTATGAAAATTCACACAAGATCCATCCGTTGATAAAAAGAAATTCTATAACTCAAAAACTATACATGCACTAGCTCTGAAATTTTAACCAGAGATTCTACTAAGCAATAATAGATTACCCACAAAATTTCATCATTTTTGGACCACAGAAACTCAAGATAAAATTAAAACAAGTTTGCATGTATCCAAAAACACATTTCAAAGTCCTATTTAATTCATCTAGAATTTCTAAAACATGTGCTCATATAATATTTTTATTAAATACTAGACATTACTAGGAACTCAACAAAATTGGAACCATAACATTTGGATCTATATACTAGGAAATACATATTTTTGAATATCAATACAAATCTGTGAAATAATAAAGCAAAACAAAATAAGAAAATAAAACTCAGCCACTGTTGGGCTGGCCCGAAGGAAACGACGGCCCATGAGCATGCGCTGGCGTGGCCCAAATAATGGCGTGGCCCACGCTGGGCTCCCGCCTCAGCCGCGGCGACTGACGAGAGGGGCCCGCGCGTCAGCGAGAGAAACAGGGGAGAAGAACAGGGCGGCGACAAAGGTCATCGCTGGTGACCTCTCCGGCGAAACCATCGACGCTACTGTGTCGCCTTGCTCATGCGCACCTAGCGGAACCATCTATTGAAGCTATCGTCGCCGGTAAGGGTAATGGCGACAGCCATGGCGGCGCACGGCCGCAGCTTGAACGTGAGGCTCTACGACGCTACGTCTTGAACATGAGGCTCTACGAGCTTCAGCAGTGCACCTAGGATCTAGCGCGAGGCAGAGGAGGGATGGCAATGGCACGAGGAGAGCTGGCCGCATGGAGCGCTAACTCCGGCGAGGTCTAACAAGGCGGTGGTGGGGAAAAACGGCGATTTCATCCTTACCAAGGTGAAATTGGCTCAACGGTGGGGTGGAGGAGGTAGAGAAGACTACGGCGAGGCTCTAAGTGAGCTAGGCGATGCGTTTTTGCCAAGACGTGGGAGCTAGGCGAGGGTGAAGGTCCGGCTGGCAATGGCGGGCGGCTTCGGTGCTGCGCGCTGTAGGAGGCGAGAGATGAGAAATGGAGCGGGCGACTCGGTCGGGTAGGCGCTGGGGTGCTTCATGACACGGCTGGCCGTGCCAGGGCGCCCATGGCACGTGGCCTACGTGCTTAGGTGAGCGATGACGGGTGGCGCCATGTGGCATTGGCTTTCTGAACCAGTCGGCCATGTTCACTGAACGTTTTCTGAAAACGCGATTCAGTGTTGATGACCATGACTGACAGCGCCATTTCATCGTGTCAACACGGCTCAACCAATGATCCTTTGCAAAAATGGTGTTCATGAAAAATGTAGAGGTACCATCCAGCTACATTTTCTTTTCAAGGACCCAGATCTAATTCACCATGGATAAGCAGTTACATCAAGCCAAAGATTGCTCAATCACACTGGAATTGCAGTCATGACTTAGAATATTTTTCATTGTTGAAACCAGCATGTAATTGTGACTTGTGGGCCATGTTTGACCATGTTCCACACATTTTCATGAGTTGGCCATAAAACAACTTTTGTTCCTTAATAAATTAGCTACAACTTTTGTAAAGAGTGCAAAGTCATGCAAGGTTTCTAAGTTGGTCTTTTGAATTAGTCAAACAGTGACACTCCAAGGGTCAATTCTAGTCAAACCTTCACTTGAGGGCATTTTGGTCATTTTGATCTTCATGAACAATGTTCCAACAAGTAACCTAAGTGTAGTTAAGGTGTAGTAGACCATGATCAACCACTTTACAAAATTGTTATACCACTTCTAAAGATCACATGTGATAAAGCAATTAAAACAAGCAATTCATTCATATGTTTCAATTCCATGTTTCACATGTTTCATGACCTTGTGGTTATTTTATACTTGTCATATTACTACCATGTTGCCATGTTTCAAGGTATGAGAAACTCAGGTTGCATTCACATGTTACACCATTACTATTCACAACACTCAAGTATGAAACATACACAATTGGAAAATGTTGCATATGCATGTTTCAGTAACAAAGGCATGATGAGATAGATGATGCACATGTTTATGAAATGGAATGCAATTAGTAGAAGCCAAACACCTCAGGTGTTACAGCCCTCCCCCCTTAGAAAAATCTCGTCCTGAGATTTGGAAAGCATACCATTTAGTATAGAAAGTTGGATGATTTTCTTTTAAATAATCTTCCCGCTCCCAAGTTGCATCCCGTTCGCTATGATTACTCCAAACTACCTTGTATAACTTAACCACTTGTGTACGAGTCACTCTTTCTTGAGTATCTAGAACTTGCACGGGCTTTTCCTCATAAGAAAGATCGGATTTCAAGTTGACTTTTCTTATCGTTATTCTTTCCTCGGGAATACGAAGATACTTCTTCAGCTAGGACACATGGAATATCGGGAATATAGCTCCCATCTCATGTGGTAGATCGAGCTTATATGCTACTCTTCCACTTTTCTCGATAATGCGGTAGGGTCCAACATATTGAGGCTCAAGCTTCCTTTTAATTCCAAAACGCTTGACTCCTTTCATAGGGGATACCTTCAGATAAACATGATCACCTACTTCAAACTCAATAGGTTTTCTTCTCTTGTCAGCATAGCTCTTTTGTTGAGCCTGAGCGGCAGTCATATTCTTCTGTATAGTTCGGACTTGCTCTTTGGCTTCTTTTACAAAATCAATACCATAGAATCTTCTTTCCCTGGGTTCCACCCAGCTCAAAGGAGTTCTACACTTGCAGCCATAAAAGAGCTTCAAAAGGAGCCATTTTGATACTCTCTTAATAACTGTTGTTATAAGAGAATTCAGCGAGAGGTAACCAGTCCTCCCAAGAGCCTTTGCAAGAGATAAGACAAGCTCTAAGCATGTCTTCAAGAATTTGATTAACACGCTTAGTCTATCCTGATGTTTGCGGATGATAGGCAGAACTGCAGATTAGATGAGTGCCAAGATTCTGATGTAAGCACTCCCAAAAGCGAGCCGTGAATTGCAGTCCTCTATCTGAAACAATGGATTTTGGTACACCATGGAGACGTACCACTTGTTGGAAGTAAATCTTAGCATAATTGTGCGGGTGATAGGTAGACTTGACCGGAATAAAGTGAGCGGATTTAGTTAGATGATCTACGATAACCCAGATGGAATCACGACCCTTTTTGGTAGTGGGTAGTCCAACAATGAAATCCATGCTAATTTCTTCCCACTTCTAGCCAGGAATAGAGAGCGACTGCAATAATCTGAGCCTTATGTGAATAGCCTTGACTCTGCAACAGTTATCACACCTTGCCACGTAAGCTGCGATTTCTTTCTTCATCTTGGTCCACCAATAATACAGCTTGAGATCTTGATACATTTTACTGCTACCAGGATGGATGGACAATTTAGAAGAATGGGCTTTAGCCATAATTTGATTTCTAGGTTCTTTGTCTTTGGGTACCACAAGCCTATCATTAAACCAGAGAATTCCCTTGTCATCGACCCTAAAGTGCTTGGTTTCTTTCTCTTTCATCTTTCGCTTGATGTGAAACACACCCACATTAGTCTTTTGGAGTTTGATAATTCGACTTCTAAGAGAGCAATCCACAGTGATGTTGTGGAGCACTATAGGATGAAGGAGGTTTGCCAGATGAAAGTCTTCACTAACTAAGGAATTGCAATGGGCCTTTCTGCTTAAGGCATCAGCAACCACATTTGCCTTACCAGGATGGTAGTGAACTTGAAGGTTGTAGTCTTTGATTAATTCTAACCATCATCATTGATGCATGTTCAACTCGGGTTGAGTAAAGATATACTTGAGGCTTTTATGGTAAGTATAGATGTTGCACACATTACCCAGCAAGTAATGTCTCCAAATTTTCAGGGCATGAACAACCGCGGCTAGCTCTAAGTCATGGGTAGGATAGTTGACTTCATGCTTTTGAAGCTGGCGCGAAGCATAAGCAATTACCCGGCCCTCCTGCATAAGAACACACCCCAAACCAGTGCCATATGCATCATAGTAGACATCAAAGGGCTTTTCGATGTCAGGTTGTGCCAATACAGGAGCAGAGGTTAGTAAGGTCCGCAAAGTGTGGAAAGCCTCTTCACACTTCAGAGTCCACACAAACTTCTCATCCTTTTGTAGTAGTTGAGTCATGGGCTTGGCGATTTTTGAGAAATTCGGGATAAATCGACGATAATAGCCAGCCAATCCTAGGAAACTTCGGACTTCTGTGACCGTAGTAGGTGCCTTCCACTCAAGGACTTCTTGCACCTTAGTAGGGTCAACCGAAATTCCATCACCAGATAATACATGACCTAGAAAAGGTATCTTGTTCAACCAGAATTCGCACTTGCTGAACTTAGCATAAAGCTGGTTGTCACGCAACCGAGTTAAAACAATTCTTAGATGTTCAGCATGCTCTTCTACATTCTAAGAATATACCAGGATATCATCAATGAACACGACGACAAACTTGTCCAATTCCGGCATGAATACAGAATTCATCAGGTACATAAAGTGTGCCAGAGCATTTGTCAACCCAAATGACATGACGAGGTATTCGAACAAGCCATAATGAGTAGAGAAAGCTGTCTTTGGTATATCTTCAGGACGAATTTTGATCTGATGGTAGCCAGACCTCAAATCGATCTTGGAGAATACCTTAGCTTTGGAGAGCTGATCAAACAGAATATCGATGCGAGGAAGAGGGTATTTGTTCTTGATTGTCACAGCATTAAGGGGGCGATAATCCACGCACATGCATAGAGACTCGTCCTTCTTCTTCACAAATATAGCTGGACAATCCCAAGGAGAAGAACTAGGCCGAATCAAACCTTTCTTCAATAGCTCATTCAACTGACTCTTCAGCTCAGCCAACTCATTGGGCGGCATTCTATATGGCCTTCGAGAAATAGGAGCCATACCCAGAATGAGTTCTATCTTGAATTCTACATCACGGTCTAGAGGTAATCTAGGCAAGTCATCAGGGAAGACATCTGGAAACTCACAGACAACCTGTAGATCCTTAATGGCTTTGGCTTGGGTAGCATTGGCCGTATTGTGGATAGAGATATCACGAGGTAACTGCACTAGAAAACCCTTCTTATCCATAGGATCCTTCAACATTACCACATGGGTTGAGGTATCGATCAACACTCCATTCCCGCTCATCCACTTCATTCCTAGGATTATATCAATTTCTACCCCTGGTAGAACTACAAGATCCGTATGGAACTCTCAATCCCCAATCTCAATCTTTACATCTTTAACTACTTGGTTAGTCAGGATATTATTTCTAGCAGCACTAATACAATAACCACCCTTGACAATTGTAATCACATTCATATTATGCTTAGATGCAAAAGTAGAACTCATAAAGGAGTGCAAAGCACCCGAATCAAAGAGCACAACTATAGAGTGATCATTAACAAGGAACTTACCAGCGGTGACCACTTCACCAACAGGAATTTCCTCCACTGTAGTGTAGTGAACACACTCCTGACAGATGTTTCCTTGAGCATTCTTGGGAGGATAGGGACACTTATTGGCCCAGTGACCAGGCTAGTTACAGTTCCAGCACGGCCGGTTAGCTGGTGGGGCATTGGAGCTGCCTTGCCCAGAGGTATTCTTTAGTAAGGAAATTGTGTACCCCTTGTGGAAACCAGTTTTAGCTTGATTCTTTTTCTGAGGTGGGCGGTACCAGACATTAGCATTGGGTGGACGGTACTGGGTCTTGGATACCATTGGAGCCTTAGACTGAGAAGCACCAGCCTCAAAGTTTCTTTTATGGTTCTTGGAAGCAGCATAAATCTTGTCATTGTTCTCCTGAGTCAGGGTGTCACTGATAAACTCATTGAAGGTGACACACTTGCAGTTGCCCATAAACTTCATCAGTTTAGGGGAAAGTCCCCTTCTTGAAGCTAGCTATTCTCTTGGCGTTAGTATCGACGAACTTGGGAGCATACCTCGCTAGGTTGTTGAATGCCTGGAGGTATTTATTAAGACTCTTGTTGCCTTGGGTTAGCTTCATAAACTCGGTATGCTTAATGGCCATGAGACCAGGAGGGATAAAGTGTCCCCTAAAAGCTGTCTGGAACTGGTCCCAAACTATCTCAACGTTAGCAAGGAAGGTGGTCCTATGATGGGTCCACCAGATGCCTGCTGGGCCTTGGAGCTGGTGTCCTACATATGAAGCCTTCATTTCTTCGGTCAAACGGAGCAATCCAAACCTTTGCTCTATTGTGCTCAACCATTCATCAGCTTGTAATGGTTCTTCTGCCTCATGAAAGATAGGAGGCTTTGTGTCCATGAAGTCCTTAAAGCTGTTGTACTGGTTCGGTTTGGGTCCCTGGCAGACATGCCGATCCTCATGGTTAGCCATCTGGCGCATAGCCTCAGCTAGCATGCGCTGACTTTCCACGACCGTCTACATTAGCTCAGCTGGTGTGGGCGGTGGAGGAGGTGGTTGTTCCTCATGTCCCATGCTACGACCACGACGAAGGTTATAAGCCATCTGCAAAAGGTATAGCTAATGAGCACTAACGATGTGGAAACTTTTGTAGATGAATTGTATAATTATGCCAAACTGATTCCATTGGAGAGAATGCATTTATATTATCAATAGAGGCACAATCATTCATCACAATCACACAACTCATCAAGCGCATCAATTGACACATAAATGAGATGAACTTAACCAACAATCGAGATCCATAGACCACAAAGACGAATTTCATCAAAAGCTCACATACGTGGAGCATAATACATTCGATAGGTTACGTCCTAGCCATAGTGGTTCCAAACTTACATCAAGGGTAACATAGGGTTTGATATTACATCCCAATGATTAACTTGATACAAAGCTACTCATTCATGCATGAGGATCAACAAAAGACTAGCTCTAGCGCATTAGCTAAGTAGTAAGCTAAACTACGCATCATCCTCGGAGTCAGTGTCGAAGATCTCTCCTCCATCTTCATCACTAGCAGGCTCTAACTCCTCATCTTCCTCCTCATCAGGTGGGACGTCCTCGGGTCCATTGACCTCCATGTCATCATCACCTTCAGCCATGATGACACCAGAACCCATCTCATCCTCATCATTAGGTGGCAGGAGAGGGTGAAGTTGATTGTGTAACAGGTGAACCTCCTCATGGAGATGGTCATTGTACTCTTCAGCAACTGCCACTTGCTGCTCTAACTCCACCTGTCGCGCTCGCAACACATTCTCTTCGTGCCAGGCTTCATTTCATTGGTTCATCACGTGAATCAACATGCGTTCACAGTTGTGGTGAGCAACTGTCAACCTCTAAACCTCAAGGGTCTCTTGGTCCCTTTCTTGTGTTACTTGCTCTAAATGGTGCTGAGCCGCATTCCTCTCAGCGGTCACCCGAGCCAGCTCTGTCCTCAGCCTTTCCACCTCAGTAGGCTCAGGACGGGGCTCATGAGGAGCTAAATGGTGACGAGGTGCCCTGCCTCCAGCAGACTTGCGAGCAGTGAGTTTCGTGCATGCCATCTGTAGCAAAAAGTTGCAATGTAAGGGAAGAATCATTTAAGGGATACGAAATTTAATTCGTCGGGACAATCAAATTTTAAGGGTGGGAATAATGCAAGAAATGCCATGTATGCTTGAACATGATGCATGCACGATCCGTACGTCCTCACAAACCTAGAAAAATTTAAAGGCTAGCAAAATATACGGTGGCATACATACATTCTCTCGTATATGGTAGCTAGTCGATCTACAACGATATGTTGTTAGTGTACCTGCAGAAAATCTTATTTCAGCCCAATAATTTCCCAAAAAGCATAAAAAGCAAGCAGTACTAAATACTTTCATACATGCATCCCCTGATGCATATACTTTAGTATCACAGCTACCCGTCAGAGATACCCACTTTTAAGTACTCTCATAGATACATGATTGAGCATCTAAGTATGCAAGCAACCACAACTACTCTCCCCTAGACCGATAGTTGGACGGTCGTGCTCTCACAACTCCCACTTACCAGAGCATAGAGGTATTTTGAACCATACATTACCACCCAAGCGGATGGCATCCATACAATAGCACGCCGTATGGACGATGAAACAGAAACAAGCAGGAACCCCCAAGTTAGTACTTTAATAAGCCACCTAAGAGTCCTTATTTGGGCATAAGGGATATGACCACTGGCAATACTTAGTGTTTAATTTAGAATTTTCACAAATACTTTTGTTTTAAATACATAAATGACATGTTTAGTGTCGAATCTTGCTCTGATGCCAGCTGTAACAGAACTGACCAAATCATAAGAACGTAAGTACAAAAATAATCACCGAAGCGATCAAATTCCTGTACTTAAGCTCCCATAATCCCGGTAGTCCGGAAATCATGAAGGATTTCAACCAACTCTCGACATACAAACCAAGATCATAGTGATTCAACACAACACATCATCCGTTACAACATTTCATAATAAGCATTCGGATACATCCATCAGAGTTTAAATAGAATATTACAAACCAAGTTTGAGTGTGCGGAAGCAACATAGTTTAGTACAAAACATCATAGTTTTCAATTACATTGCCAAGTCTGAGTCATGTCTCACAAAAGCATTATTAGGTACGAGAACTAGTAGAGACTGTGCCCAACGGTCTAGTCTTCATCCCCAGCTGGGAGAAGGTAGTACTTGCAGCAACCAAAGTAGAACTGGTCATCTGCAACAGGTGGGAGATAAACCCTGAGTACGAGAAGGTACTCAGCTAGACTTACCCGTCAAAACCAGAAATAAAAGACACCAAGGATCATGCAAGGCTTTTTGGGTGGGCTAGCTTGACACAGTTGCATAAAAGAGCTTATGAATATAGTAACCAATTTAAACTTAGCATCAAGCTTATCATTATTTACCTGTCCACTAGATTAGCACCTGTACTAGAGCACTCACTTATTAGGAGCAAACAATATTAACCATAGCAGGTATAATAAGGCTGTCATCATCGTATCATCATTTTCGAACCATTAAGTTATTTAGTGTATCTACATTGGAGATAAGCCCATCAAGTTCTCACTAACTGGGAGAGACGGCGACTCGAATCGAATTACAACTCAGCTGAGGGGGTATTCCTAACTCTCACCCTGGCATACTTAGCAAGGGTAGCCATGGGTTACCTTTGGTACAACTCAGGAACCAAATTTGTGGGTTCGATCAGCGCCAGCACTCTCAGGGATTACCCTTCTGCCAGGACGATCAGGACTTTTAAATCACCTGCCCTTGGACTCACGCCTATGGCTCCCTTTCGAGGCGTACTTTATACTTATTGACTCCCGGCCTGAGTTGAGCTACTCGGCTTCGCGGTCGGTCTCCAAACCCGGCCAACTAAGAGAGAGGCATGCGTTCAACATGAATAGGAAAGGCTCCAAGAATCAGTCCTTAAGTGACACAGACGGAGTCACTGCAAACCGACAAGCCTCTGTCCGGTCTTCATTTCAAATTAAGTCTGGTTCTTTTCCACGATAGCAAATATAGCCAACCGTGCGACATGTATCTTCCTATATCTTGTAGGTGACAGGAAATCACCTAACTTCTACCGTGTTTAAGCAGGGCTAAGCACTACATGAGCCTAAGCTACATAGGATTCAGGGTACACTATCTGGACAAGGAATGGGTAACCAATGCAGCAAGTGTTTGCATCCAACACCTAAACTTAATGCAACAATATATGTAATAATAATACTGTAACTGCATTTCGGAAATTAGGAGGCTTAATATGCTCTGGGGCTTGCCTTTCACAAAGTTGCAAGGACGGTGATTCGGGCACTCAATGGTGACCTCGTCTAGCACTTCTCCAGAAGGTGGCACCTCCTGAACTTCCGGTGTCGGCTGCTGCTGCTCGCTCGGTTCCTCAAATTCCAGCAGTGTTACTCCCTCTGGTACACCTATTGCATGCCGATGCATGAGATAAATATCATGGATTCATAAGGAATGACATGATGCTCATGATGAATGAATCACAGTAAGTGTTTACGAAAACATCACTGGACACTCGTTTACCGAGTAAATAGCTCTATTCAAATCACTTTAAGCATGTATCTAACTTAACTTAAAGAACAAGATCAACTTACCTAACTTGCATAACCTAAGATAAAGATGCTCATCTTCAGTTAAAGGCCTAACACCTAGGAACATTACCACAACTTAGAAATAGTAAAGGTATACATAATTTAACATTTAAAGTTTCATATGTATACAAGTAGTCCCTTAATTCAACCACAGCCAGAGCTCTACAATTCCAAATGATTTGCATGAGGGCATTCTAGAAAGCTTATGAAATTCTCTACAATCAATTGTAAACAGCAAAGCACGATTCTTATGTTAACCAAATCAATTTCCAGTAAACCTAGAATCTGTTCCAGAAATAACAAGGTTACTAGCTTAATTATTTAATGATGACGCAAAAGCATAATTTGACCAAGCCAAGTTAACCAACATGTTTTTGCATACTAGAGAAACACTAGAAAGTATAGTGTCAACTTCTAAATAAATTATTTAATATCCTTTTCTAATTTATTTAGTTAATTAAGTGATTAAAGCAATATATAGCAAAACTATTCATAAAAATCTACAAAAATTACAGTAGCTATCTCATGCTTCACATAGACTACCATAAAAATTTCAAAGCCATTGAGTAAGCAGAACTTGCTGTATCCCAAAATAACAAGTGGCATGTCCATTTTTAGCATAATTAGGAAACCCTAATGAAAAGTATCAAGCAATAGATTTTCACATTTTTCCTAGCATCATTCTAGCATAAGAACCTTACTCACCAAATTTTACCTATACTGGATCTATAGAAAAATTATGAAAATTCACACAAGATCCATCCATTAATAAAAAGAAATTCTATAACTCAAGAACTATACATGCACTAGCTCTGAAATTTTAACCAAAGATTCTACTAAGCAATAATAGATTACCCACAAAATTTCATCATTTTTGGACCACAGAAACTCAAGATAAAATTCAAACAAGTTTGCATGTATCCAAAAACACATTTCAAAGTCCTATTTAATTCATCTAGAATTTCTAAAACATGTGCTCATATAATATTTTTATTAAATACTAGACATTACTAGGAACTCAACAAAATTGGAACCATAACATTTGGATCTATATACTAGGAAATACATATTTTTGAATATCAATACAAATCTATGAAATAATAAAGCAAAACAAAATAAGAAAATAAAACTCAGCCACTGTTGGGCCGGCCCGAAGGAAACGGCGGCCCATGAGCACGTGCTGGTGCGGCCCAAACAATGGCGCGGCCCACGCTAGGCTCCCGCCTTAGCCACAGCGACTGACGAGAGGGGGCCACGCCTCAGCGAGAGAAATAGGGGAGAAGAACAGGGCGGCGGCGAAGGTCATCGCCGGTGACCTCTCCGGTGAAACCATCGATGCTACTATGTTTGCCTTACTCGTGCACACCTAGTGGAACCATCTATTGAAGCTATCGTCGCCGGTAAGGGTAATGGCGACAGCCATGGCGGCGCATGGCCGCGGCTTGACTGGCTCCAACGAAACTACGGCGCTACGTCTCGAACGTGAGGCTCTACGAGCTTCAGCAGTGCACCTAGGATCTAGAATGAGGCAGAGGAGGGATGGCAATGGCGCAAGGAGAGCTGGCCATGTGGAGCGCTAACTCTGGCGAGGTCTGACAAGGCGGTGGTGGGGAAAAATGGCGATTTCATCCTTACCAAGGCAAAATTGGCTCGACGGTGGGGTGGAGGAGGTAGAGAAGACTACGGCGAGGCTCTGAGTGAGCTGGGCGACGCGTTTTTGCCAGGACACTGGAGCTAGGCAAGGGCAAAGGTCTGGCTGGCAATGGCGGGTGGCTTCGGTGCTGCGCGCTGTAGGAGGCGAGAGATGAGAAATGGAGTGGGCGACTCGGTCGGGCAGGCGCTGGGGTGCTTCATGACGCGGCTGGCCGTGCCAGGGCGCCCGCGGCACGTGGCCTGCGTGCTCAGGTGAGCGGTGATGGGTGGCGCCATGTGGCATCAGCTTTCTAAACTGGTCGGCCATGTTCACTGAACGTTTTCTGAAAACGCGATTCAGTGTTGATGACCATGACTGACAACGCCATTTCATCATGTCAACACAGCTCAACCAATGATCCTTTACAAAAACGGTGTTCATGAAAAATGTAGAGGTACCATCCAGCTACATTTTCTTTTCAAGGACCCAGATCTAATTCGCCATGGATAAGCAGTTACATCAAGCCAAAGATTGCTCAATCACACTGGAATTGCAGTCATGACTTAGAATATTTTTCATTGTAGAAACCAGCATGTAATTCTGATTTGTGGGCCATGTTTGACCATGTTCCACACATTTTCATGAGTTGGCCATAAAACAACTTTTGTTCCTTAATAAATTAGCTACAACTTTTGTAAAGAGTGCAAAGCCATGCAAGGTTTCTAAGTTGGTCTTTTGAATTAGTCAAACAGTGACACTCCAAGGGTCAATTCTAGTCAAACCTTCACTTGAGGGCATTTTGGTCATTTTGATCTTCATGAACAATGTTCCAACAAGTAACCTAAGTGTAGTTAAGGTGTAGTAGACCATGATCAACCACTTTACAAAATTGTTATACCACTTCTAAAGATCACATGTGATAAAGCAATTAAAACAAGCAATTCATTCATATGTTTCAATTCCATGTTTCACATGTTTCATGACCTTGTGGTTATTTTATACTTGTCATATTACTACCATGTTGCCATGTTTCAAGGTATGAGAAACTCAGGTTGCATTCACATGTTACACCATTACTATTCACAACACTCAAGTATGAAACATACACAATTGGAAAATGTTGCATATGCATGTTTCAGTAACAAAGGCATGATGAGATAGATGATGCACATGTTTATGAAATGAAATGCAATTAGTAGAAGCCAAACACCTTGGGTGTTACAGCGCTGCTCTTTTCTCGGCCTGGTTTCGGCAACCAGCCAATCTCGCGAAGTACAGCGGTGAGACCAACCCCGAACTCTGTCTTGCCGATTACCGCCTGGCCTGCCAGCTAGGTGGCGTGGACGATGACCAGCTCATCATCCGCAACCTCCCCTTGCTCTTGTCAGACTCGGTGCGAGCCTGGCTCGAACACCTTCCTCCCTCACAAATCCACGACTGGCGCGACTTGGTTAGGATCTTCGTCGGGAACTTCCTGGGCACATACGTGCGCCTTGGGAACTCCTGGGATCTTAAGAGCTGTTGCTAGAAACCAGACGAGTCTCTCCAAGACTTCATCTAGCGCTTCTCCAAATAGTGCACCGAGTTGCCTAGCGTCGGTGACTCAGAGATCGTCTTGGCTTTCCTCTCCGGCACCACCTGCCAAGACTTGGTTCGAGAGTTAGGTCAGAACGTGCCACGCTCAGCTGCCGCGCTCCTCGACATTGCCACCAACTTCGCCTCTAGTGAGGAGGCTATTGGAGCCATTTTCCCCGACAGCGACACTAAGGGTAAGCGGAGGGACAAGGCCCCCGAGGCCTCAGCCTCCCACCTCCCCAAGAGAAAGAAAAAGGGGCGCCTGGGGAAGCAGGAGGTCCTAGAGGCCGATCTGGTCACGGCCGCAAAACACAAGAATCCCCGTGGCTTCAAAGGCCCTAGGCCTTTCGACGACATGCTTAAGAAACCCTGCCCTTACCACCAAGGCCCAGTCAAGCACGCCCTCGAGGATTCCTCCATGCTATGATGTTACTATGCTAGGCTCGAGCTCCCCGACGACGATGCCAAGCAAAAGGGCGCTGGCGACCGGGACGATGACAAGGATGATGGGTTCCCTGAGGTACACAATGCCTTCATGATCTTCGGCGGACCCTCGGCGTGCCTTACAGCGCGGCAACGGAAGAGGGAACGTCGAGAGGTCTTCTCGATCAAGGTGGCCACCCCTTAGTACCTTGACTGGTCTCGGGAGGTGATCACCTTTGATCGAGACGACCACCCCAACCATGTTCCGAATCCCGGGTAGTACCCACTAGTTGTCGACCCGATCATCAGCAACACCCGACTCTCCAAGGTGTTGATGGACAGAGGCAGCGGCCTCAATATCCTATACGTCAACACCCTAGAGCTCTTAGAGATTGACCGATCAAGGCTCTGAGGTGACATCGCACCCTTCCACGGCATCGTGCTAGGGAAGCGTATGTGACCCCTCGGGCGCATCGACCTTCCCATCTGCTTTGGCACCCCCTCCAACTACCACAAGGAAGTCCTTACCTTCGAGGTGGTTGGGTTTAGGGGAACCTACCACACCATCCTGGGACGGCCGTGCTACACCAAGTTCATGGCAGTCCCCAACTATACTTACCTCAAGCTCAAGATGCCAGGCCCCAGTGGTATCATCATGATTGAGTCCACATACGAACATGCATACGACTGCGATGTCGAGTGCATCGAGTACGCTGAGGCTCTTGCGGAGGCCAAGACCCTCATCGCCCACCTCGACCAACTCAGCAGTGAGGCATCTGACTCCAAGCATCGCGCAGGGGCGTTCGAGCCTGCGGAGGCCATCAAGCTTGTCCCGGTCGACCCCGCCTGCCCCGACGACCGGGCGCTGAGGATCAGCGCCACCCTCGACATCAAATAGGAAGCCATGCTCATCGACTTCCTCCGTGCGAATGCCGACATATTCGCATGGAGTCCCTCAGACATGCCAGGCATACCGAGGGAGGTCACCGAGCATGCCCTGGACATCCAGGCCGACTCTAGACCAGCGAAGCAACACCTGCGCTGCTTCGATGAGGAAAAGCATAGGGCCATCGGTGAGGAGGTGCAGAAACTCTTGGCGGCCGGGTTCATCAAGGAAGTGTCCCACCCAAAGTGGTTGGCTAACCCTGTGTTAGTCAAGAAGAAAAATGGGAAATGGAGGATGTGTGTAGACTACACCGATTTGAACAAAGCCTATCCAAAAGTCCCCTTCCCATTACCCCAAATCAATCAAATTGTTGATTCCACTGCAGGGTGCGAGACCCTATCTTTCCTTGATGCATATTCTGGTTACCATCAAATCAAGATGAAGGAATCTGACTAGCTTGCAACTTCTTTCATCACACCATTCGGCATGTACTGCTACGTGACTATGCCTTTTGGCCTTAGAAACGCAGGGGCCACGTACCAATGGTGCATGACCCAGGTCTTTGGCGACCACATTGGGTGAACCATCGAGGCCTATGTGGATGACATCGTGGTCAAGACCAGGAAGGCTAGGAACCTCATCGATGACTTGAGGATACCCTTCAGATGCCTTAGAGAGAAGGGCATCAAGCTCAATCCCAAGAAATGTGTATTTGGGGTCCCCCGAGGCATGCTCTTGGGATTCATAGTCTCGGAACGCGGCATCGAAGCCAACCCAGAGAAGGTCTCGGCCATAACTAGCATGGGACCAATCAGAGACCTCAAGGGAGTACAGAGGGTCATGGGATGCCTTGTGGCCCTAAGCCGCTTCATCTCGTGCCTCGGTGAAAAAGGTCTGCCTCTGTACCGACTCTTGAGAAAATCCAAGCGTTTCTCTTGGACCCCCAAGGCCGAAGAAGCCCTTGATAGACTCAAAGCGCTACTCATGAATCCTCCCATCCTGGTACCCCCGACCAGGGACGAGGCCTTCTTACTCTACATCGCCACAACGACCCAAGTAGTCAGTGCTGCCATAGTAGCAGAGAGGCAGGAAGAGGGGCATGCTCTGCCCACCCAACAACCTGTTTATTTCATCAGCGAGGTGCTCTCCAAGACCAAAGCACGCTACCCCCACATCCAAAAGCTGGTCTACGCCGTGGTCCTGGCCCGGCGTAAACTGCGTCACTACTTTGAGTCTCACCCAGTGACTGTGGTATCATCTTTCCCCCTGGGGGAGATAGTTCATAACTGGGAGGCCTCAGGCAGGATAGCCAAGTGGGCCGTTGAGCTTATGGGGGAAACCTTGACTTTTGCGCCTCGAAAAGCGATCAAGTCTCAGGTCTTGGCCGATTTCATGGCTGAGTGGACAGACACCCAACTACCACCTGCTCAAATTTAGACGGAGTGCTAGACCATGTACTTCGATGGATCCTTGATGAAGACCGGGGTAGGCGCGGGTCTGCTCTTCATCTCGCCCCTCAGAATACACATGCGCTACATGGTGCGGCTCTAGTTTACCACCTCCAACAACACGGCCGAGTACGAGGCCCTCATCAATGGCTTACAAGTCGCCATCAAACTTGGGGCATGGCGTCTCGATGTCCGGGGCGACTCGCAGCTCATCGTCGATCAAGTGATGAAGGACTCAAATTGCCTCGACCCAAAAATGGAGGCTTACTGCAAGTTGGTACATCGCCTAGAAGACAAGTTCGACGGTCTCAAACTAAACCATGTTGCGTGGAAGTACAATGAGGCCGCCGATGAGCTAGCAAAGATGGCCTCGGCATGAGCCTCGGTCCCCCCGAACGTCTTTGCCAGAGACCTCCACAAACCTTCCATTGACTACACCTTGGTAACAGAGGAGGGCCCACCTATGGAAACCACGGTGAAGCTCGACGCCCCCTCTACTGCCGAGACCCCCTCGACCGAGCCTGAGGTCATGGAAGTTAACACCAAGCCTCCGCAGAACGACCAGGACATGGATTGGCGAATCCTGTTCCTCGATTGGCTTGATCGGGGGGAGCTTCCTAGCGACAGGACTGAAGCCCAATGGCTCGCACGCCAAGCCAAGACTTACGTCCTCTACAATGATGAATTGTACAGGCGAAGTCCCTCAGGTGTCCTCCAATGATGTATCACTACCGAGGCGGGCCGAGCCCTACTTTGGGACTTGCACACAAGCGCCTGCGGGCACCATGCGACGCCTCGGACGCTCGTAGGAAATGCTTTCCGCTAAGGATTTTACTGGCCGACGACGGTCACCGATGCCACCAAGCTAGTACGCTCCTACGAAGGATGTCAGTACTATGCTCGACAAACACATCTCCTGGCCCTGGCCCTCCAAACCATCCCCATCACGTGGCCGTTTGCCGTATGGGGGCTCGACATGGTCGGGCCTCTACAAAGGGCCCTCGGAGGCTACACCCATCTACTGGTATCAATCGACAAGTTCTCCAAATGGATCGAAGCTCGTCCGATCAATCGAATCAAATCCAAGCAGGCAGTGTTGTTCTTCACTGACATTATCCACAGTTTTGGGGTTCCCAACACCATCATCACGGACAACGGGACACAGTTCATCAGCAAAAAGTTCCTGACATTTTGCGACAACCACCACATCCGTGTGGCCTGGTTAGCCGTAGGACACCCAAGGACCAATGGCCAAGTAGAGCGTGCCAACGGCATGATCCTACAAGGCCTCAAGCCAAGAATTCACAATCGGTTGAAAAAGTTTGGCAAGAAATGGCTCGCTGAACTCCCATCAGTCATCTGGAGCCTGAGGAACACTCCAAGCCGAGCGACGGGGTTCACGCCTTTCTTCCTGGTCTATGGGGCCGAGGCTATCCTCCCCACTGACTTGGAATATGGTTCCCCAAGGCTACAAGCCTATAACAAACAAAGTAACCGCACCACCCGAGAGGACGCCCTCGATCAACTGGAGGAAGCCCGAGACGTCGCGCTACTACACTCAGCTAAATACCAGCAGACCCTACGGCGCTACCAGGCCCGGTGCGTCCGAGGTCGAGACTTGAAGGTAGGTGACCTGGTGTTGAGGCTAGCACAGAGCAACAAGGGCTACCACAAGCTGACCCCACCATGGGAAGGACCATACATCATCGCCCAAGTACTGAAGCCTGGGACCTACAAGCTGGCCAACAAGAAGGGCGAAATCTTCACCAACGCTTGGAACATAGAATAGCTACGTCGCTTTTATCCTTAAATTTCCAAGCATTGTATATGTTGTTTCTCGAAATACAATTAAAAAGCATTCTTTAGTTGGTATAATTTTTCGAGAAATCTCCTGAGCCCATCGTGGGTCTCGGCAATACAATAACACGGTAAGGGAGACTCGGCTCTACCTCAGCAGAACCAAGCCTCCCTCGGGGGCTAGATGGGGGACTCCCCCTAAGTCCCACGCACATTCTTCAGTCGTTTTTCGAAAAATTTCCTACGCCGAGTCTCTAACACGCTCTGACGAATTGGTTGTAAAAACCCCTTGGACCAAAGTCTGTTTCCTAAGCAAGAGGCTGGTAGAGTCGTGAGACAGCCTATGCCTTCGGGCTATGGCACTCCCTCACTACCTCTCACCCAAGGGACGGCTTAAGATCCAAGGAGGCATTTTGCAAAAGAAATCTGATCAGATGCAACAGAGGGCAGAGGCTCGGAAACACGAGAAAAACAACTAAGAAACACAAATACTTCAAAAAGAAAGGCCTCAACGGCCACAAGCGTTACGATACAAAGATAATTCCTACTCTACTCTATTTTTACATGGCCCCTTGGGCCTAGGTCAAGCCTCAGGGCCTCCAGCATCGGCAGACGGTAGGGGAGGGACCACCTCCTCTTCGAAGAGCGTTGCCAGCGCCGTGCCAGGGCCTTCCGCCGCCTCCATCAGCTTTGTGACCGCTGCGTCGGCCTCCTCATCATCATCAGGCAAGACATAGCCATCATTGATGGCTGGGAGGTCGACGCCAACATAGTGAGAGGAGATGACGGCCAATGCCCGCTTGACACCCATGTGAAGCGCTCCTCGGAGCCGCTCGCGCATCTGGCTGCTCAGCGCAACCAAACGGCTCCCAAGGGAGCTACCTGACCGAACCCCTTCAACCTCCAAGGCCTCATAGGCGGAAAGGGCAACACACTTTAGTGCCTTGTGCTCCTCGATCTCGGTCTTGAGCACCGTCTGCACCACGCTGGAAGCCTCGGCTGCCCGAATAACCTCCGCCTCTGACTCTACACCACAGAAAACGAAATAAGGTTGAGCGAGGAAAAAAAACAACCTAAATTAGGAGCGGAAGCCCATGGAACTCACCCTTGGCCTTCAGCTCCCAGCGTCGGGTCTCGACCTGACAGGCCTCGGCTTTCTCCTTCCAGCGCAGGGCCTTGGCCCGGGAAGCCTCGGTCTCCTCCTTCAAGCGCTGGGCCTCAACCCGAGAAGCCTCAGCCGCCCTGGAAGCTTCACTCCCTAGCTCTACGTCACACAAGGAAGTTAGGGAGTGGACATAAGGAAAAGAAAACAAAATGAGGGGACTAAAACTCACCCTCGACCATCCCCCTCCAAACCACAGCCTCGGTTCATGAGGCCTCAGCTACAGTAAGGGCCTCATCCAAGGCACCTTTCGTCAGCTGGTGTGCATTCTGTTATGCCCCTAGCTGCCCCACAAGAACGGTGGCCAAGGCCGTGGCTTCAATGGCCCGAGCCCTGAAAGCATCCCGATCACTGGCCACGCGGGCGAGCTCCTCCTCCAACTCCTTGACCCGCGTTGCCAGAGGGGCAAGCTGCTCCTGCGCTGTGGCCGCCTTGACCTTCATGTCAGCACAACGAAGGTGGAGGTCCTCCACCTTTGCGCTCCATGCCGCTAGGAGCTCGTTGGCACCCGCAAGCAGGCCCTTTTGCCGCTGGAGCTGGTCCTAGACATCCCTCTCCTGCTGGAGAAAGACCGACTTCCCAAGGGATCGGGTCTCGAGCTCCTAGGGAAGCAAAATAGGGGTCATTGATTACAACAAAACTCAAAAAAAGGCAACGTCACACGAGAAAAGAAAACGCAAACCTAGGCGACTCCGGGCAGTTCGTCGGCCACCACGGACAGCGCCGTCCGAAGCGACCACTCTGCCAGCTAGCGGTATTGCTCGAAGGTGTCCCAGCGCCCACTCTCGGGGGCTCCAGCCTCTGTAGTCATTGCCTTGACGGTCTCGGGGGCTCCGGCCTCCACCATCGTGGCCTCGGTGGTCGCAGAAACACCAACCCCCGTCGCTGCAGTCTCAGCGGTCTTGGGCGCCTCGGCCTCCGTCGCCTCAGCCTCGGAGATCCTAGGGGCCTCGGCAACCAAGGGCACGCCGACCCCATCCGACTCGTGAGCCTCGCCCTTGCGGGGCGGAAGCACTCCCTCCCCCGTCTGTGTCGGGGTCGCCTCGGCAGCCCCTCCTTGGGCGGCCGGCTCCTTCGGGTTAGCCCTCACCGATGCCGTGCCGCGTTGTATAGCGGCTTGTGCCTCCGCCACCCAGTGGGCGGAGGAGCCAGGGCTCGCCTTGAGCGCCTTAAGGGGCACCAAGGGAAACTCATCCGTAGGCCACTTCCGACTAAGGAAAAGTCACCTACAGGGTCAGTACGAGGCCAAAGAGCGAACGAAAGGCACTGCGACCCCACCAAAAATACACCTACCTCGAACGGGGAGGCAACCGCTTTGCCACGGCGACCCTCGTCCACAAAGGCGATGGCAACGGTAGAGGCAGCACCTCTATGTCCATGGGCACCGGACGGTCCACAAAGGACCTCGGTGCCCCGTCGGTCCTCTGTGGGGGTGGTTGCGTCGCCTCCGCTGCCACAAGTACCACCACCGCCATCAAGCCCACCGGGTTGACGACGCGTTTGCCCAACGTCCGCGCCCCGGGCGTGTCGGCCTCGGCCTCGGGGTGGGTAATCGCCAACCTCGGGTCCACTTCTCCTCCTCCTCCTAGGAGCGCCGGGCTGCTTGCCAATGCCCCGGGCACCACCTCCACCACGACAGGGAGATGGTCCAGGGGACCTCGCCCCACCTTGCCCTCATCATCCCCATCTGAGGCCTCCATCGATAGCGACGGCGATGGGGATTCCTCCAACGGGAGACCATCCTTCTTTTATTGACGACGGCGCTTATCCAGCTCCTCGCGTGCGAGGATTTGCTTTGTGCGCTTTGCCGCCTTGGCGTCTTTTCGTTTTTTCTGCGTGTCGACGTGCGCCCAGTTGATCGCCCGCCGCCTCGCATCCTCGGGAATGGGCGGTGGAGAGGAACGCACGTCCCTCATCACCTGTAGGAATGACGAACGCGCATAAGGGAACAAGGGGTAAGGGGAGACTGAGGAGGCTCGGAGGCTACAGTGGCACACGACTTACCAGCGAGAGGAACCCCGCGACGGTCGCATCACGATAGGGGTCAAGTTGCCGCCCCTCAGCTTCGCCTCTACCATCTCCCCCACCCGACGAAGAATTTCCTCATCGGAAAGGGCGGAGGAGGACATCCGGATGCCCTCAATGGGCTCACCCGGCTTCATCTCGAACAGCCGCCGCCGCTGAGCCATCAGCGGTAGCACCCTCTGGTGGTGGAAGGCGGCCACGACCACAGCCACAGTAAGACCATGGCCCCGTAGCCTTGCTAGCCCCTCTAGAAGCGGCTACAGCTTGGGCTGGTCGTCCTTCGGGACGCCGTACTTCCATCTCTCTAGGCAGCTCCCCATAATCCGCCCAGTGTAGGGGGGAAGTCCTCCATCGTCGTTACAAAGGTAGAACCAGCTCGTGTACCACCGGCAGTTGGAGGATGCAAGCTGGGCCAGGATGTAGAGGTGCTGGCGGTCCTGGTGCACTTGGAGAGTGCAGCCGCCGACCCTCGTCGCCTTCCTCGTACCCAACATGCCCGTCGGCTTGGTGGTGTGCCCCGCCTAGAATAGATGGAGCCACAACTCCCAATGGGGAGCAATCCCTAGGTACCCCTCATAGATGGCAACAAAGATAGCCACCTGAGCGATGGAGTTGGGATTGAAGTTGTGGAGCTCCACGCCGTAGTAGTATGGGAGCGCCCGCATGAACTGATCCGCCGGGACGCCAAGGTCGTGCTCATGAAAGGAGACGAAGCTCACGACGTAGCCGTCGCGAGGCCTCGACTCTGGCTCACCGTATGGAGCAATCCACTCTGGCCTGGTGGGGTCCGTCACCAGGCGAAGGAGTCCACCGTCGACGAGCGACTAGAGTGTCTCCATGGTAACATCGGAAGGATCCCAGGGGTCCGCCTCAACAACAATGATGTTGTTGGCCATGAGGGCGATGGAGGGATCGGATGCAGCGGTGAGTTTTTCTCTCTCTCCCAAGCTCTCGCTTTCTCCCTAGGCTCGCTCTTCTCCCTTCTTCTTCCTAGCACCCGCTGCTCTAGCGATGGCTCGATGGAGGCAGAGCTAATGCAGGCAAGGTAAGGTGAGGAGGAGCGAGACTCCTCGAGTATTTATGCAGGGGGAAGGCGAAACGAACAGCGATGAAATCGGGGAAGTTTCCCCCTGATCCGGCGCGGTTAACCATGAGCCGATTTTGCCACCCACGCGCCCACTTCTTTCTCATTAATTGCGGGAACAGTTACGTCCCATCCACCAAGTCACGCTTGGCCACTATGGCAGCAGGCATCGTTTTGCCTCCCTAGGAAACCGCCTCAAAAGGCGCACCACCCGTTGCTGAGCCAATGGAGAAGGTATTCCCCCCGGCCTATTCCTTTCAGATGAAGGAACCAGGCTCTGAGCCTATTACGGTCTAAGGGTTTGAAGGTTGGGCCCCAAGGGGTTTCGACAACCGCCCTAGGACAACAGAGTTAGGGACGACCGTGGATGAGCCTATACGGGGCTAAGGCCCAAACAAGCGAAATGTTTGGGACGCCCTAAGTCGTGTCCAAGACCGGTAGGGGAGTCTCCGAATGGGATCCCACCATAGGGAGGCACCGAGCCACTGAGGCCTAGCGAACGGCCTCGGCACCCACTAGAGAAACCCTCTGGTACTCTTGGAGTACGTCTCCGGACCGCTAGCCGACCCTTAGCGAATGGGGTTCGGGCCTCCACTCGGACTACCCGATAATAGCTCACCGGAAGTTCCACCGCTCGTGCCCACCGAGGGTAGCGAGGCACATTCCACCCCTCCTTCTGAGAGAAAAGGAAGCATGAGGGTCATACAAAAGTCAGGGGAACCCCCGACGACCTTCTCGCTCTATGCAGAGGCTAAGGGGCTCTTCCTGCAACCTTGCCAAGACCTAGTGACCCCGGCTCGCACTCGAAGGGGCTCGGCAAAACAAACCCTCCTTCTGAGCGAAAAGGAAGCGTGAGGGTCATACAAAAAGACAGGGGAGCTCCTGACGGCCCTCTCGCAGAGGCTAGGGGGCTCTTTCTACAAATATGCCGAGACCCCGCGACCTAGGCTCACACCCAAAGGGACCTCGGCAAACAAACCCTCACGCGCGAGGGGCGTATAAAAAGCCAGGGAAGCTCCCGATGGCCCTCTCGCTCCGTGCAGAGGCTAGGAGCTCTTCCTGCAACCATGCCGAGACCCAGTGGCTCTGGCTCGCATCCGAATGGGCTCGGCAAACAAACCCTCCGTCCGAACGAAAAGGACATGTGAGGGTCAAATAAAAAAGGCAGGGGACCCCTGATCGCCCTCTTGCTCCGAGCGGAGGCTCGGGGGCTCTTCCTACACCCAAGACAAAGACAAACGGTCTAAGTCTGCGCTAGAAGTTTCGTTACAAATATGATAAAGGGCACCGAGCCCGTTACGGTCTAGGGGTTCGACGGTTGGGCCCCAAGAGGTTTCGACAGCCGCCCCAGGGCAACGGAGTCAGGGATGACTTTGGGGCGAGCCTACGAATGGCCGAGGCCCGAGCGAACAATCGCTCGGGGCATCCTAAGTCGTGTTCGAGACCGGCAAGGAAGTCTCTAAATGGGATCCCACTGTAGGGAGGCATCGAGCCACCGAGGCCCAGTGAACGGCCTCGGCACCCACTAGAGAAACCCTCCGGTACTCTTGGAGTGTGTCTCTGGACCGCTAGCCGTCCCCTAGCGAATGGGGCACGGCCTCCATTCGGACTCACCCAATAACAGCTCACTGGAAGTGTCCACGCTCGTGCCCATCGAGGGTAGCCTGGCACATTCCACCCCTCCTTCCAAGCGAAAAGGAAGCGTGAGGGTCGTACCAAAAGCTAGGGGGACCCCTGACGGACCTCTCGCTCTGTGCAGAGGCTAGAGGGCTTTTCCTGCAACCTCGTCGAGACCCCCGCGACCCGAACTTGCACTCGTGGGCTCGGCAGATACGATAAAAACTCCTCACTCGAACACGAAAACGAAAAAAACCCCTGTAGGAGTAACTCCACTCCTCTAGGGCCTCGGGGGCTACACCCGGCGGGTGCGCTCGCGCGCACCCACCAAAACCTCAAGAAACAAAACCCAATTCCTAAGGGAGCAGCTATAAACCAAGCCTCGGCAAACCCTCAGGGAGAGTGCACGCACTCCCCCGGAGGCTCGGGGGCTACTGTCGGGTACCGTAGAACGGGGTACCCCGAGCGTAAATCCAAAGGGTCACTTAAGTTCTATCAAAAAACAAAGCTAGAAGGTAAGCCATGGGCTCATCACCGGCCATGTCCGAGCCCACCAGGCTCTCTGCCTCGCCTCAAGCCTCGCACAGGAGGTCTTGGCGTCCTGACGCAATCTCCGCCTCGCGCGAGGCCTTTCACGGAAGGCCTCGGCAAGGAGTGCAATCTCCGCCTCGCGCGAGGCCTCTCACGGAAGGCCTCGGCAAGGAGTCCGATCTTCATCTCGCGCGAGGCCTCATTCTCCGTATCGCTCGAGGCCGTCGCCCCCCGCCTCGACCGATCTTCCCGACAGCCCGTCATGTCCCATTAATACGTCAATCACTCCCGCAATCTCAGTCGGACGATGGCTCGACACCGCAGAATGGCCGACGGGACATGAGGTCGCATCAACACCATATCAGCCGAGACAGGGCATGGCGGGGATTACTGGTCACTGTATCCTGACGCTGTGCCCACGATCAGCGCCCGCACTACACTGTGCCCCGCGATCCCCGCCTCGAAAAACAAAACCACACAGACAGCCTAGCCCGGGTCATCACTGTCTCCAAGCCAGCACACCGGATCAACTGCTCTCTCCGGGCCTCAGCACTATGCACCAGGGTCTCGGCTATCTCGGGATTCGTGTCTGCCGAGACCCCCCACTGTGGTGCAGCCTCGGCACCGACCGAGCCTCGGCCTCGCGCACAGTCAGTCCACAGCGACTCGCACGCTGACCGCCGCACCCACTCCGAGGCAGCCCGGGAGCTCCCATGCCGCACAGGATCGGATGTGACCAGCACGCCACCCCAGTGCCCCAAGGACGGACCACTCCGACGACTACGCCACCACAGGAACAGGCCACAGGGCTCGGACACGCCGCCCCTGTTTGCACGACGCCGTATAGTTAGCTCATGTACTACCCTTGTCCTCCCTTCAAACTATAAAAGGAAAGGACTTGGGCTATTTCTAGGGGGGGGACTCACGGAGAAGAACGCTCGGTAACACACACTTCCCAGCCACCTGAGAGCAACGTCTCAAGCAGCCCACACCTCGCCGAGACCTGGGACTAACTCCCTCTCTCACCTAGCTTATAACCCCCTACAACAAGCATTTCGGTGCAAGGAATACAAGATCGATCTCCCAGACTGGACGTAGGGCCCGAATTGCCCAAACCAGTATAAACCTTGTGTCTCTTTGCATCACCATCTGGAATTGGGAACACGCAGGATAAATTCACTAGTTGGTTGAGGACCCCCGGTCCGAAACACCGACAAGGAGTAAAAGAACAATCTCATTTAGTCATTTGTTCTGTTCATCACATTCAAGGAAATGCTTTTCACAGGTATATATATTCTAATATTCTCGGTCAGTCATCATTGTCTTCTTGAAGCAAATTCTTCATTACAGAATGTCAACAAGGCAGTAATCAAGATTATTTGCGTGTCAACAAACTTCACTTGATTGTTCATATGATTCACCAAACTTCCATCACAGTCAAAAATTCAAACTTGCACAGAAAATCGAGTGAAGCAACAGTAAATCTCTGACTGTTTGGGAGGCCACACCGGGAAGGGCAGTTATAGGATTCAGTCTATTCATGACTGGAGACAGCTTCCACTGGATTGCTTTTTTTGCGTTTGCATCACGGATTTACAGGAGCAGGAAACTCCTTGGACAGACAGTTGATTATCGTGTCCAGCTTTAACATTGTCTGCATCGGTAATGTACCTGATGACAGCTCCCTCAGCCGCTCCTTAAAGTCCTCCAGGTTCTTCACCTGCTCCATCTTATGTACGTCTCTCTGCACAATAGCATGAACCAAGGAAATCGCAGAGTAAGTGGCCTCAGGAGTAACCGGCCGAGTTCCCTCTTCAGCCATGATGATATTCACCAGTTCCATAGCTTTATCGCACATCTTATCCACCATGTGCAGATTTTTTCGCAGACAATCAAAGCAGAAGCAGCACCTCGTCACTGACCATGAGGTATTCCAGCAGGGCATCAGGCACGTTATAAGATTGAGCATTTATCTTTCCTTCCTCATCTGCACAGAGTCCACGGATTGCAGTGACAGCCTCCTTCCTTACAAAAACATCCTCAATCCTGAGCAGATCCCGGAGCATTTCCATCCCACCAATATCGAGTACCCTTTTCCTAAACATGTCAAACTCTGACAGGATGGCAACTATCGAAGCTACCTTTGCCAAATGTGATGCTGGACTTCCATGTTTACGTAGCTTATGGATGATCTTCTTTAGAAGAACAGGGAGTTGGTTCGCTCCAGCTAGGATCTCCCTGTTTGGCCTGTGAACAGACAAATCAAGGATTACTCCGGGCCTCTGTTCCTCCAGCTCCTGTGACCATGTCGACTTCCAATTCTTCTGAAGATCTATCAGCCCTGGAAGCAGCCCTGCACACTTGTGAAGGCAAGGTTGCTCTCCCTTGGTTGTTTTGGAGAGTAGCTGAATCTCGTGCAAAGCCTGCTCCTGCATCACTGAATGCCCTGAGAATTTTTGTAAGATAGCTTGGATTTGCTCCTCTGAAGGTTCCACAGGGATGGAGAGTGTATCAGCATTGTTAGATGAGGAACGGGCCATGTGATCAAGACGCCATGCAGCAATCATATCACGGAGGAGGTGGTTTGGAGCAGTCAAAGTGTGGGATAAAGTCTCCTTAGTGCTTGGACAGACGTTCGGTGAACAGAACAGATGGTACAATTGATCAACAGACTGCAAGTAATCAGGCAAAAAAATTGGTTTACTTGGTGAAATTAATCAGTGGGAAAACTCAGAAGATAGCTAACCAGTTGTTCCAGAAATTAACATAGAATACTACAGCAAAGAGTTTGGAACAAAAGATACCACCTTTTCCTTGATGTAATGTAACTTATAGTGGAACCCTAAAGATATCCAATCTTTTCCTCGAAAGTAACAAAATTACTAATTGCATATGGAAATAAAAGACATAAGACCACAACTTTCTTTAGCTCTCGTGACATATTTTTCATTTTAGTTTGTTAGAAATAAGTGTTAGAATAAACTACTGTTTTTCCTTGTACGAACACAGTAAGGGAAGGCGGCGCCGAAAGGCCCCCTATTGTGATACTGTAGCCGCTGCAGGTGCAGGCGTCGCACGGCTCACCTACAGCACTGTAGCCATGTAGTGGCCGACGCAGAGTCAGCCCTGTATGTCATCTAGTTACTGTTACAGCATGTGGGCTATACTAAGACTAGATAGATAGAGTTGTATAAATATACTACCACAGCAACTCAATAAAGAGAGTTCAGATTTGCCATCTCACAGACAGGGCTTCGGCCAACGCTGGTGTCTTGTATTGTGCGTGCATGCTCTGTTCTCCCATCTTCTTATAGCTCCAGCCATAGTGTGTGGGACGGACAACGCTTGTCGTAGTCGGCACGGCTAGTGGGTGCTCAGCAATACTAGCGGGTGCTCGGCAAGACTGCTGAGTGGTTCACTCAGCTGAGCCGGTGATCCTGTGGGCCAACAAGCGGTATCGGAGCCGTACAAGTGCCGTCGCCAGTCTAACCGATGGCGATGACGGGCGGTTCGGAGATGGGCGATAGCAGTGACACTGCTATGGCTGCCCAGCCACGAGGCGGGGTTGTTGTTCGCACGGTGCGGGAGGTCAGCGGCACTAGTTGGCCGACGCTGACTCGCACCAACTATGGAGAGTGGTCGGTGACCATGAAGGTCAAGCTCAGAGCCCGACGGCTCTGGAATACTGTTGACAAGGGCACCGACAATGAGAAGGATGACATGTCAGTGTTGGAGGCTATCCTCGCTGCTGTACCGGTGGAGTATAGAGAGCCGTTGGGGACGAAGAGCTCGGCTAAGGAGGCATGGGAGGCTATTGCAGCGATGCGTGTTGGTTCCGACCACGCAAAGAAGGCGACGGCCCAGCTTCTAAAGCAGGAGTACGCTATCCTCAAGTTCAAGGATGGTGAAATGGTGGAGGACTTCTCCCTCCGCCTACAGACGCTCATCAGCAGGCTGAAGAGCCACGGCGTCACCATCGACGAAGAGGAGGCGGTCTCCAAGTACCTCCACTCCATTCTGGCAAAGTACATCCAGATCGCTCTCTCCATAGAGACGATGCTGGACTTGTCCACCCTCACCATTGAGGATGTGACAGGTCGTCTGTGGGCGGTGGACGAGCACCTAGAGCAAGCGATAGCAACGAAGGACAGCGGGAAACTCCTGCTAATGAAAGAGGAGTGGGCTGCTCGGAGGAACTCTGGGAAGGCAGCCTCCTCCAGTCACGGTGGCAAGGGCAAGCACCACGGCAGGGCTTATTTGGAGAAGAAGCAGGTCGACCCCAACGCCTATCGGTGTTGCAGGAAGATGGGCCATTGGGCACGGGAGTGCCCAAATCGCAAGTAGGAGAAGAAGGTTCAGGCTCACCTGGTGCAAGCCGATGATGAGGATGAGGCCACTATCCTGATGGCGATGTTCTGTGCACTACACGACGTCGAGGCCAAGGAGAAGGAAGAGGCGACGACGGTGGAAGGACCTAGGAGGGCACTGAAGACCATCAACCTTGACGAACCATGCACCCAAGTTCACCTCGGGCGTCTGGGTGCCGACCAGGAGCAGCACTGGTATCTGGACTCTGGTGCCAGCAACCACATGACGGCCTCCAAGGAATCCTTCTCTGAGCTCGACGGCGATGTTACCGGTACGGTGAAGTTTGGTGATGGCTCAAGGGTGGCTATCCAAGGGCGCGGCACCATCATCTTCAGATGCCAGAACGGGGAGCACCACGCACTAACGGATGTATACTACATCCCGCAGCTGCATTCCAGCATCATCAGCATTGGTCAGCTGGATGAGCGCGGTAGCGAAGTACTGATCAAGGACGGCGTCCTTAGGATCAGGGACTGGGAGCAGCGACTTCTTGCCAAGGTGAAGAGGTCCCTGAACTGGTTGTACCTGCTCGACCTGAAGGTAGAGCAGCCGATGTGCCTGGCGGCAAGGCACTCCGAGGAACCGTGGATGTGGCATGGCCGGTTCAAACATCTTAGCTTTGACATGCTTGGTCGGCTAGGAAAGATGGACCGAGGGCTACCCCACATCAAGCACAGAGGTGAGCTATGTGATAGTTGCCTGGCCGAGAAGCAGAGGAGGCTACCTTTCCCAAAGGCGACCAAGTATCTAAAAGGTCCTTGTGTGGTTTTGGTAATTGAGTGACAACCTAGGTGGACTAATTGTGTTTATGTGAGATACACAGGTGATTAGTCCACAGGTACATATGTGTGAGCAACATATGCCATGAAGGTGAAAATGGCTTGGAGATGTTGCAAAACTCACACATGTGATGATGAAGGAGCTCATTGCACATGAGACATGACATTGAGTCATGTGATCAAGGTGGAGAAGATCAAGACAAGACATGGCTTGATGGACCGATTGCAAGCGTGAAGGGCAAGTCGGAGGCTTTGGAGCGATGGACCGCGTGGCGGTGAAGCTTGAGCAAGACTTGGCACCGATGGACGAAGGCAACGGTGAAAAGCAAGTGAAGTCAAGATCGATGAACCAATATGATCATGTGATGATATGAAGTGGATCATATCATTATTGATCATGTTGGTGCATGTGTTGCATCGACATTAGAGGAGATGGAATGGAATGCGCAAGGCAAAGGTATAACCTAGGGCATTTTATTTCATAGGTCATAGATGTGTAGAGAAGTTGATGACCGGATTTAGGATAGATGGCTGTACTATCAAGAGGGGCAAACTTGTTTGCATATTGGTCATCTAGTGCCACTTGAGTGATCTAACTTTGCATCATCGCTAGGATTGAGTGGCGTGGCAAGTTGAGTGGCTAATCCTTTGGAAAATGATTGTGAAAATGCTAACACTCGTACACATGGTGGTGTACACTTGGTGGTGTTGGCACATTTGCAAAGGAGATGAAGTTGGAGTTGATATGGATCAACTCGATGATGAAATGGAGGTGAGAAAGGTCCCACAGAGTGGACCGGACTCTGGTCACGAAGTGATCGGACGCTAGGTTGTAGCGTCCGATCAGTGGTGGCAGACAGCATGCAGGTGTCGGTCATCAATCGGACGCTGGTGCTGGAAGTGACCGGACGCTGGCTGTGTGCGTCCGATCAGGGTGACATGTGATGACGTAGGCAGAGCAGAAAAGCCAGAGGTGACCGGACACTAGTGCTACGTCCGATCGCGATCGACCGGACATGTCCGGTCATGTCTGGTACCTTACTGGAAACGACCGGACGCTGGGGTTGCTACGTCCGGTCAGTTCAATCTACTGTGTCTGGTCAACAGATGACCGTTGAGATCAGGCGAACAATGTTTGAAGAAGGGGACATGTGGCGTGCATCGTACGACCGGACGTTGAGGTCCAGCGTCCGGTCGATCGGACCAGAGCGTCCGGTCATCCCGCCATTTGCCCAATGAAGGGGTAACGGCTAGTTTAGCCCATGGGGCTATAAATAGAAGGTGGCCTCAGCCATGGCTGGTGCTGAGCACATTGGGGGACTTTGTGTCCATGCTTGTGAGTGCTTGGGAGCCCTCCATCACACAAATGCTTGATAGTGATCATTCGATTATGTGAGAGAGCGATTCTAGTGTGATTGCATCGTGAGGTTGCATCGGGTGGCACTAGGTGATCGAGTTGCAAGCCGGTGGTGCTTGTTACTCTTGGAGGTTGCCACGTCCTAGACTGCTTGGTGGTGGTCTCCGTTGAAGCCCACAAGAAGCTTGTGCGGTGCTCCAGAGAAGAGCTTTGTGAGGGGCATTGTGCTTGCCCCATGGGAGCCACAAAGAGCAACTCTAGTTGAGCGTGTCATTGAGCTACCCTCACTTTTGGGGTAGGTTCTTGCAGTGCCCGACGTGCGGGCTTGGCGGGTGATGCCAATTAGCCGCCGAACCACCAAGTGAGCGGTCGACACAACGTGGACGTAGTGTGTTGGCAAGCACGTGAACCTCGAGAGAAAAATCATCGTGTCAACCTTGTTCTTCCCGTTGGTTTGCATCCTCGTTACACAAGCTTGTAATTACTTTCATATACATTGTGCTTGTGTAGTTGCTCCTATAATTAGTTAGCTTGTGTAGCTTACTAGTTACCTTCTTGCTTGTGTAGCATAGAAGTAGCTCCCTTGCGTGGCTAATTTGGTTTGTGTAACCTTGTTAGTCGCATTGCTTAGTTTGTGTAGCTAAGTATTTGCGCTCTCTAATTTGGCATTGGTTGCCTTGTTATTGAGCATTGCTAGTAAGCTTAGATAGCTTTGTGCTTTTGCTTACTAGTTTGTATAGGAGCTCCCTTGTTGCTTAAAGTACTAGTGGCATAGGTTTGTGTAACCTTGCTTCTAGAATTGGTTAGGCGAGCTCTAGCTAGCCTAGCACCTTTGTTGCTTAATTAGTATCTTTGGAAGGTGCTAGAGAACATAGATAGAGGGGTGTAGTTTTGGCTAGACCGATAGTTTTAATTCCGCACTTGTTTCGGTTAGCTGACGCGATTAATTTTAGAAAGGACTATTCACCCCCCCCCCCTCTAGTCCGCCATCTCGACCCTACAATTGGTATCGGAGTGAGGTCTCTCCTTTGTGGTCTTTACTGACCCGAGATAATGGCAAACTTTGGGCTAGAAGTTGTTTGTGACACACACATTTTTTATGGCACACACTATACATGGTGGAAACGTCATATGCTTGATCATTTCCGTGATTTGGGTCCCAAGGCATGGTGGATCATTGTTGTTGGTTTCTCTCATAATGCTTTGGATAAGGACAACCTAACCCAAGCATAAGAGGATTGGTTACAACTTGATCATCGTGCTCTTTATTATTTAACATGTGCTTTATATGATGATGTTTTTAGACATGTGTGGGACTTGGAGAATGCTCATGATATGTGGATGGCACTTCAAGCCTTCTATGGTGATTCCTCCACATGGGATGATGGCAAATTCAAGAAGGAGGATGAGCCTAAGAAAGAGGCACATGAGTGTGTTGAGCATAACCACAATTTAGTGATTGTGGAAGATTGCTCCACCTCATGGCCATGTGATGATGATGATAGATCTACCACAAGTTCACTTGACAAGGTTGATGATGACGCCACAAGTGTTGCACATGAAGATTCTACCTCAACCACACTTGATGGTGATCTTGATGATGGTTCATGCTCGGGCCATGATTGTGAAGCTACTACAAGCTCTTCTCCATCACCACATTCCTTCATGTCACAAGGTGACACTAAGGTATCAAATAATAATGTGGTTGATCATGTTGATCCATATGATGAGCTTGTTAGTAGACTTGCTAGCATAACCATGTCTTTAGAAAATGAGAAAGCTAAAACAATGAAATTAGAAAATGAAAACTCATTTCTAAAGAACTCTTGTGAAGAACATAAGAAATTACTTGATGCTTATAAATCTTCACATGATGAGCTAAAATTGAATCATGAGACACTACTTGCATCTCATGATGAATTATTAGAACAACATGCTTCTCTCATTAAAGTGTTTACAAAGAAACTTAAAAATAATGAGAGCTCATCACATGGATCAAATGATAAATTGCAAAATGTTGCTAACCCTTGTGATGTAGGCAAGAAGCATGTATCCACCTCTTGTGATGATTTATTAGATATGCCATGCTCTTCACAAATAGATGCTTGTTTTACTTCTATGTCTTGTGAGACTAACATTTTGAAGGAGAACATTGAGCACATGTTGAAGACTCAAAGAAACTATGGTGACAAGTGTGGTCTTGGCTTCAAGAAGAAGATGACAAAGGGTGAAATAAAGAGAGAAAGAAAGATGAAGAAGATACAACAAAAAAAGCTCTCTCATACCATGTGCTACCGATGTCATGAAGCGGGACACCTTGCAAATGGTTGCCCTAACATTGAGAAGCTTAAGAAGATAAAAGAAGAAGAGAGGCTCAAGCATGTGAAGTGCTTCAAGTGCCGCACTTGGGGTCATCTTACCTCAACGTGCCCAACCAAGCAATTGGTGAAGCAACAAGTGAAGCCTCAACCAAAGCCACAAGTTGAGCAAGAGATGACACCCCAAGTTCAAATCAAGATCAACCATGAAGATGGTAGTGATTTGATGATAAAGAAGAAAAAAACAAGAAGGGGTGGAAAGGCAAGGCATCCAATACAAACTCAAGATACCAAGATGATGAGCAAGAATGAAGATGAGAAGAAAGATTATGCTCACATCAAGTGCTTCAAGTGTGGAAGTGTGGGACACTTTGTCTCTAAGTGTCCTACCAAGCTTGAGAAGAAGGCTTAAGCAATCCATGAGAGGCAAGGCAATGAGAAGCACCACATGAGCAAAGAAGAGAAGGCTCAAGCAAAGAGAAAGTGCTACTCATACCGGGAAAGGGGACACATGGCACATTCATGTCCCCTAGGTGACATTTCTAAGCCTATTTCAATTGTTGATAATAATATGCTTAGAAAGGATGGTAATGGTACCTCTATGGTTGCTATTGCAAAACATCCCACTATTCATACTAAGGCTATGCCTAAGTATGTTGCACCTAACTTGAGAGGACCCAAAGTTGTTTGGGTACCATCAAAAAGTGGATGATTGTTTGTAGGTACCATCAGTATTGGAGGCTTGGTTCAAATAATATTCATCTTGTTGATCATGTAGTTGTGCCAAGTATTGCTAAGTGATGATCATTATCCCAATGCCATGACAAATTGAGTGAAGTCCAAATGTGCTACAACATACAAGTGTCAAATTCATGTTGTTGGTGATTTATTGGAATATTTGATGGCTTGCAAAAATATTTGAGTTGAAACTTGCTAATTGGATGATCATGAGCCAACCAAGGTATATCTCTTGTTGATCATTTTATTTGGGTGCATATGAGTTGATTGAATTGGATAAATATGCAATGTTGCTTGCTATGAGATGATTGAATGGATAATTGATTAGTAATCAAGTTTGGATTGATTTGTGTTGGATAAATTCATAAGATAACATTTAGTAAGTGGATTGTATGGATTTATGTCTTGTGAAAGTATTCAAACGAGTTAGTTTCAAGTTTGATTCATATTTGATGAAGTATAGCTCAATTGTTGAAATCTGTCCTATATTCAAAATCTGAGTGAGCTGTGATCTTAGCCATATTTGAGTGATCAAAACCTATTGAATTGTCATAAAAATTGGTGTACATTCTCTATACTTATGGTATAAGATGCTGTAAAATTTTCATGAGAATTGGATAAGAAATACTTTGGTTTTGGAGTGGATCTTTTCAGCTATAGTGCAGCAGTTTTCAGCATATAGCAGTGGTGGAAGAATTGAAATCTGGTAGCAATCTAAAAGTCAAATGAAGCTCAAATTTTTACAGCTGCTAGATAACTTAGTAATGCACACCTTCACCAAATTTAGTAGTATTTTCATTTGTACTTTGGGAGATATGCTTATTTCTTTGAAGGGTACAGAATCTGCCAGAAAACTGACAAATGTTGGATTGATCTAGAGTCACTTTGATTGAAAGGTCCTCAAGTTGGAAACATGTTTATAAGTAATTGAGGCACCTAAGTTTGGTTTTGAGATGATCTAGAAGCATGACAAGCAAAGAGTACAAGGCTATCTGATTGTGGAGTGTACTTTGCACACTTTTGGTACTCAAGATGAAGATCAAGATCAAACTCAAGATGAAGTTGAAGTTTAAGTTCTAGTGACTATTAGAAATCATTTGGTAGAAAGAAAAGGACTTAAATAAGAAGAAAGAAAAGTACTTAAAGAAGGAATCAAGGTTACTCATCAAGTTAAGTCCATCACTTGGATCAATCAATCAAGTTATTTCAAGTGAGTGTCAAGCATGGTTCTTGGAGAGAGGTCACTTCTCCCTAGTGTAGGGGTTTGCCACCTATGTGTAGGTGAACCAAGTGTGGTACTTTGAAGGCTAACATGGAAGTGGTGATCCAAGGGATATTTGAGATGCTTAGTTGAAGCAATCAAAAGGATTGATCAAGAAAAGCAAGCAACACCCAAAAGAGAGCTAGTCATGATATTTCAAGTGGTATTCTCAAATTGATGCTCTCATGCAAGCATTGATCAAAAGATGAAGCAAGCCAACCACAACAAGAAAGTGCACTTGATCATAAATGGTATTCATTTCATATGGGTGAAGAATGGAATTTAAAATAGTATCTATTGGTCTTCACTAAGCTTATAATTGGATTTCACATTGCTATTGGAGTTATGAATTGGAATCTATGTGACTATCCTCTACTCCAATGTAGCAAAGGTATCATTGTAATGTGCATGATCATTTCATCCCTTACTAGTATGCGGTTAGTGCATATAGTACATGCTTCATAGGATCATACATAACAAATGAAATGTTTAAATTCATTGCCTACCACTATTATTTGAATGATTACTTGATCTAAGTGGTTAGTACATAAATTTGTTCATGAGCTAGTGAACCCAAGTACTTGACTCAATTTGAATTGCTAATAAGTGACAAGTACAACATTGGCAAGATAACCCTTGCAAGAGGCATGAAGAAGCTTGTCATTGGTTCAAACCGGACTTGGAAGCTTAGGCAAATCAATTTAGTTCAAGTTAACCATAGAAGCTCATGATAGTGATAAGAGTACAAGCACAAGACAATAATGCAAATGGATATCTAGTTTGTTTGTTTCAAGTGGTATCTAGACTCAAGTATTTCATCAAGAATCTACAAATGATGCCTAGATCAACTCACAAGTGATATCCTATAAGTGGTACTCATAAAGATAGCAAATGTTCAAGAAATAGTTTTATTGATAAATCCAACAAGTGGTTCCATACTAGAAAATTCTTTCAAGTGATATCATATCTACACATGGTATCAATCATGCAAGACGATAGTTCCACAAGTGATCCTCAACTTTAAGTGATCATCAAATGAAGAATGCATCCCTCACCTACAAGAGCTCAAGTGTATCAAATGGATGACCCATGCTATCACATAGGGGGAGGTGTCACACAAATTGGTATCAAGATCAAAGATTCTATGTGTGGTATCTCAAGAAGCCCTACACAAGATACAAGTAGTACAAGTTACAAGTGATATCTACTAGTGGTGTCATTCCAACAATCAAGTGATGTCCATAAAAATGCAAGATTCAAGCCTCAACCATCTACCCCTAATGTGTACCTTTGCATCAATGAGAAGTACACCTTTTATGGAAATTGATGACAAAGGGAGAGAGATTGTACAAAGATATGAAAGCGTTGAGATTGAGATTGTACAAGGGGGAGAGATAAGATATAAAAGCTCAAAGAAGTAGAGGTTGGACATGGAC
This sequence comes from Miscanthus floridulus, assembly GCF_019320115.1. Classification (NCBI taxonomy): domain Eukaryota; kingdom Viridiplantae; phylum Streptophyta; class Magnoliopsida; order Poales; family Poaceae; genus Miscanthus; species Miscanthus floridulus. The sequence goes on along the minus strand of NC_089586.1, from coordinate 66,842,715 downwards.
ATGGACAAAGAGGGAGCAACATTGAAGAAAAGAGATGGATCAAAATTTTTGGACAAGAGAAGCACACAAGTAGGGGGAGCAAGCTCATGAACTTTGATTGATTGCATTTGATATGTGCATATTCATGTGCTTGCTTGCATTGCATAAGCTTTCAAATTCAATATGCATGCTTGTGTGGTGTATGCTAGTTGTAGAACTTGAATGATGATTTGATAACTAGCATGCATAGGATGATAGCTAGACACTTGGTATGCTTTTCAAGTAATGCTAGTACCTTGCTTTTAATGTTGATCTCACAAGGTATCTAGTGCTTTTATTTCCATGTGATATCTAGCTAACCATGGTGCTAAGGATGAACTTAAAGGTGCAACTCCGATTGGTACACGCTTCAAAGGTTTATTCTATACACCTTAGCATCATTTAGTAGTAATTACTCTCCCACAATTTTAATCCATGCATATGTGCGAGCTTCAAATCAAACACTCTAGCACATATGTAGGGGGAGCTAATACTACCATTTCGGGTTTGTGGTACTTGTCCAAAATCATTTTCACATGGTAAAATTGCTTGGGCAAGCAACATAAATCCAAAAGAGCTTAATTTCCATATCTTTGTAGAGTTGTCATCAATTACCAAAAAGGGAGAGATTGAAAGGTCCTTGTGTGGTTTTGGTAATTGAGTGACAACCTAGGTGGACTAATTGTGTTTATGTGAGATACACAGGTGATTAGTCCATAGGTACATATGTGTGAGCAACATATGCCATGAAGGTGAAAATGGCTTGGAGATGTTGCAAAACTCACACATGTGATGATGAAGGAGCTCATTACACATGAGACATGACATTGAGTCATGTGATCAAGGTGGAGAAGATCAAGACAAGACTTGGCTTTATGGACCGGTTGCAAGCGTGAAAGGCAAGTCAGAGGCTTTGGAGCGATGGACCGCGTGGCGGTGAAGCTTGAGCAAGACTTGGCGCCGATGGACGAAGGCAATGGTGAAAAGCAAGTGAAGTCAAGATTGATGAACCAATATGATCACATGATGATATGAAGTGCATCATATCATTATTGATCATGTTGGTGCATGTGTTGCATCGACATTGGAGGAGATGGAATGGAATGCGCAAGGCAAAGGTATAACCTAGGGCATTTCATTTCATCGGTCATAGATGTGTAGAGAAGTTGATGACCGGATTTAGGATAGATGGCCGTACTATCAAGAGGGGCAAACTTGTTTGCATATCGGTCATCTAGTGCCACTTGAGTGATCTAACTTTGCATCGTCGCTAGGATTGAGTGGCGTGGCAAGTTGAGTGGCTAATCCTTTGGAAAATGATTGTGAAAATGCTAACACTCATACACATGGTGGTGTACACTTGGTGGTGTTGGCACATTTGCAAAGGAGATGATGTTGGAGTTGATATGGATCAACTCAATGATGAAACGGAGGTGAGAAAGGTCCCATAGAGTGGACCGGACTCTGGTCACGAAGTGACCGTACGCTGTGTTGCAGCGTCCGGTCAGTGGTGGCAGACAGCGTGCAGGCGTCGATTATCGACCGGACGCTGGCACTGGAAGTGACCGGACGCTGGCTGTGTGCGTCCGGTCAGGGTGATGTGTGATGACGCAGGCAGAGCAGAAAAGCCAGAGGTGACCAGACACTGGTGCTGCGTCCGATCGCGATTGACCGAACATGTCCAGTCATGTCTGGTACCTTACTGGAAACGACCGGACGCTGGGGTTGCTGCTTCCGGTCAGTTCAAGCTGTTGCGTCCGGTCGATAGATGACCGTTGAGATCGGGCAAACAATGTTTGAAGAAGGGGACATGTGGTGTGCATCGCACGACCGGACGCTGAGGTCCAGCGTCCGGTCGATCGGACCGGAGCGTTCGGTCGATCGGACCGGAGCGTCCGGTCGTCCCGACATTTGCCCATTGAAGGGGTAATGACTAGTTTAGCTCGTGGGGCTATAAATAGAAGGTGGCCTCAGCCATGGATGGTGCTGAGCACCTCGGGGGACTTTGTGTCCATGCTTGTGAGTGCTTGGGAGCCCTCCATCTCACATATGCTTTGATAGTGATCATTCGATTGTGTGAGAGAGTGATTCTAGTGCGATTGCATCGTGAGGTTGCATCGAGTGGCACTAGGTGATCGAGTTGCAAGCTAGTGGTGCTTGTTACTCTTGGAGCTTGCCACCTCCTAGATGGCTTGGTGGTGGTCTCCGTCGAACCCCGCAAGAAGCTTGTGCGGTGCTCCGGAGAAGAGCTTTGTGAGGGAAATTGTGCTTGCCCCGCGCGAGCCGCGAAGAGCCACTCTAGTTGAGCGTGTCATTGAGCTACCCTCAATTTTGGGGTAGGTTCTTGTGGTGCCCGACGTGCGGGCTTGGCGGGTGATGCCAATTAGCCACTGAACCACCAAGTGAGCGGTCAACACAACGAGGACGTAGCGTGTTGGCAAGCACGTGAACCTCGGGAGAAAAATCATCGTGTCAACCTTGTTCTTCCCGATGGTTTGCATCCTCATTACACAAGCTTGTAATTACTTTCATATACATTGTGCTTGTGTAGTTGCTCCTGTAATTAGTTAGCTTGTGTAGCTTATTAGTTACCTTCTTGCTTGTGTAGCATAGAAGTAGCTCCCTTGCGTGGCTAATTTGGTTTGTGTAACCTTGTTAGTCACATTGCTTAGTTTATGTAGCTAAGTATTTGCGCTCTCTAATTTAGCATTGGTTGCCTTGTTATTGAGCATTGCTAGTAAGCTTAGATAGCTTTGTGCTTTTGCTTACTAGTTTGTATAGGAGCTCCCTTGTTGCTTAAAGTAATAGTGGCATAGGTTTGTGTGACCTTGCTTCTAGAATTGGTTAGGCGAGCTCTAGCTAGCCTGGCACCTTTGTTGCTTAATTAGTATCTGTGGAAGGTGCTAGAGAACATAGATAGAGGGGTGTAGTCTTGGCTAGACCAATAGTTTTAATTCCGCACTTGTTTCGGTTAACCGACGTGATTAATTTTAGAAAGGACTATTCACCCCCCCCTCTAGTTCGCCATCTCGACCCTATAGTATCACACGGAGGAAGCTCTCGAGCTCGTTCATGGTGATCTCTACGGGCCGATCATGCTTGCTACATGCGGTGGTCGACGATACTTCCTCCTGCTCATGGATGATTGCAGTCACTACATGTGGCTGCAACTCCTGATGAGCAAGGACAAAGCGGCGGCGATCAAGAAGTTCAAGACGTGCGCAGAGGCCGTGAGCGACAAGATGCTCCGCGTGCTGAGGACTGATCGCGGTGGTGAATTCACTTCGGTGGAGTTCGCTGCGTACTACGCAGATCAGGGTGTGGGGCAACACCACACCACGCCATACTCGCCACAACAGAATGGCATGGTGGAGAGGCGGAACCAGACGGTGGTCGGCATGGTCTGATCCATGATGAAGGCCAAAGGCATGCCGGCAAAGTTCTAGGGAGAGGCGGTGACCACGGCGGTGTTCATCCTCAACCGCGCTCCGACCAAGGCCCTGACGGGCAAGACGTCGTTCGAAGCTTGGTATGGGTGCAAGCCGAACGTGTCATTCCTCCGGACATTCGGTTGCATCGGCCATGTCAGGAAGACGAAGCCGAACCTCACCAAGCTAGAGGACAGGAGCACGCCGATGGTGTTCCTAGGCTACGCGGAGGGTACCAAGGCGCACCGGCTCTACGACCCACGCGGAGACAAAGTGCTTGTCTCGCGCGACGTCGTGTTCGATGAGAAGGCAGCTTGGGACTAGAGCAGTCCGAGCACGGGGGAAGTTGGTGGCTTCACCAACACCTTTGTCGTCGAGCACTTGGTCATCAATGGTGGTGGAGACACTGGGGAAGAGGTGCCGAGCACTCCGGGAGGGGCGCCGAGCACTCCGGCGGTTGAGTCGAGCACTCTTGGGGCAGTGCCGAGCACTTTGAGAGGGATGCCGAGCACTCCGGGAGGAGTGTCGTGCACTTCTAGAGGGATGCCGAGCACGCCAGGAGTGGTGTCGGGAGGTTCTACAGTGGTGGTGACCACTCCAGGACGGGTGCCGAGCACTCCCGTGGCGGAGCCAAGACGTCTTGTAGTGGTGCCGACCACTCCAAGACTGAGGCTGGACACTCCTATAGTGTGGCCGAACACTGTAGGAGTTATGATGAGCAGTCCAGAAGTAGTGCCAAGCACTCAAGGTGTTGTACCAAGCACTCCGGTGGAACAGGGAACTCCATCGACGCCGATCGAGTTCGCCTCACCTCCAAGTGACATCACTAAGTTCGTGGATGCCTTCCACAAAGGTGAGGAGGTGCGGTTCCGCAGGCTGGACGACATCGGCGGCGGCATAGGTCCCTCAGGTCTGGCGGGCAGGCTGCTCAATGACACAAAGCTACTATTCGTCAGTGTAGAGGAACCACCCACGTTCACGCTAGCCAAACGCGATGGAAACTGGCGATGGGCGATGCTGGAGGAGATGAAGGCGATCGAGGAAAACGAGACTTGGCAGCTCATCGATCCACCTCCAGGATATCGTCCGATCAACCTGAAGTGGGTGTACAAGGTCAAAAGGGACAACCTTAGTGCCATTGTCAAGCACAAGGCGCGCCTCGTCGCCCGGGGCTTTGTTCAGCGCGAGGGCATAGACTTCGAGGAGGTCTTTGTGCCAGTAGCGCACATGGAGTCAATCCGTTGCCTTGACAGCAGCAAAGGACTGGCGCGTCCATCACTTGGACGTTAAATCGGCCTTCCTCAATGGTGAACTGGCGGAAACGGTCTTCGTCAGGCAACCCCCAGGTTTCGCCGTCAAGGGAGAGGAGTACAGGGTGCTCCGACTGCGCAAGGCGCTCTACGGGCTGCGGCAGGCCCCCCAAGCATGGAACGCCAAGCTTGACGCCACGCTGGGCGAGCTTGGGTTTCAATGGTGCGCAACCGAGCACGCGCTCTACACGCAGCGATGGGGGAAGGAGGAGCTCGTCGTCGGCGTGTATGTGGATGACTTGATTGTCACCAGCGCGCACACAGAGGACATCAACAGCTTCAAACACGAGATGGCGGCTCGTTTTCGAATGAGCGATCTCGGGCACTCTCCTACTACCTCGGCATCGAGGTGAGACAGGGGAAGAAGGAACTCACGCTCGGTCAGAGCGCGTATGCCTCCAAGCTGTTGGAGCGGAGCGGCATGGCTGAGTGCAAGCCATGCGTGACTCCAATGGAGGAGCGGCTGAAGCTGACGAAGGCCAGCACCACGGCGAAGGTGGATGCAACACTCTATCGGGAGCATCATCGGCGGTTTGCGCTACCTAGTCCACACGAGGCCGGACATTGCGTTCGCCGTGGGCTACGTCAGTCGCTTCATGGAGGATCCCAGGGAGGATCACTGGGCTGCGGTGAAGCGACTACTACGCTACGTTAAAGGGACGATGGATCAAGGGATCATCTTTCCCAAGACCGGCGAGAGTAGGTTGCAGCTCACTGTGTTCAGCGATGCAGACATGGTGGGGGACATCGATGGATGACGGAGCACCTCTGGCGTGCTCGTCTTCCTCGGGTCGGCCCCAATTTCATGGCTGTCACTGAAACAGAAGGTGGTGGCGCTATCTACGTGCGAGGCAGAGTATGTAGCGGCAGCCATAGCGGCGTGCCAAGTTGTATGGCTACGCCGGCTGCTGGGCGAGCTGACCGGCGTGGAAGCTCACCCACCAGCACTGATGGTGGACAACCAGCCCGCCATTGCCTTCGTGAAGAATCCGGTTCTGCACGACCGGAGCAAACACATCGACGTAAAGTTTCACTTCCTCAGGGACTGTGTCGATGGAGGGCAGATCGTCATCGAGTTCGTCGAAACTGGTCGGCAACTCGTGGACGTCCTCACCAAGCAGCTCGGATGTCTTCGACTCACGGAGCTGAAGGAGATGATCGGCATGCATGGAGGAGGTACAAGGGATAGCAGTAGGTTTAGGGGAAGAATAAGTGCCATGTTTTTTCTACTGTTAGAAACAAGATGCCTTAATAACAAGAACCACAAGTAACATCCCGATATGTGTTAAAGGGATAATCATTTTGAACAGTTCTTTAATCATAATATCATGAGACTGATCACGATACATCACGTTGAAAAACAAAAACAGTCACAAACAAGCAGTAAATTATAATCTGCATCAAACCGAGAATAGGAAGTGCATGATAGGTATTCCCTTGTTTTCGCTTCCCGAGAAACAACTTTGACAAAATATATATAAAAAATAATAATATTTATGGTACAAAATTAATATCATTATATAGATCATTGAATCTATTTTCATAATAGATTTATTTGGAGATACAAATGTTGCACGTATTTTCTATAAATCTAGTAAAACTTACGGCATGGAAACCAAAAGCGACAGTTATTTAAGGACGGAGGGAGTAGATGCCTACAAAGTGGTGAATAAGCAGGGTGCCCTGGTGCACTACCATACTAGAATGCAACAGGTTTTCCGTTTCAGTCAGTGAGGAAGCAGTGGAGATGCCTTGTTCTAAAAAAAAGTGTATGCATGGACTACACCAGAAAATTGAATTGCCATAGAACTCCTTAATCACTTCATTTTTTTCCAAATCTCCAACTAAAAGCAACACGTCTTGTATCAAAACAGATTGGTTTCTATGTTACTAACCAAGTCAAATAACAAGTTTGAAGTCTAATTCTAGTTTTGGTTATTAGATATTTACATCACAGACAGAGTTGGATAGTGCAATCAAGTTAAATAACAACATCTATCCCCACATCTAGTATCATTTATTTATCAGGATGTTTCCAGCTAAAATGAGTCATGAAAAGCGAAAATGATGAATCGCAATGCAATTATGTTTAGCCAACTAAATGTTCAGAGGTGGGCACTTACATATCCAGATGCCAATATGACCGGATCCTCCATTACTCCACTCAGTCCACTGTGCGAGCTATCAGCCTAGAACACAGTATAATTGTGGGATAAGTACTCATCAAGAGGTCGAGATGATTCAGTCAGTTTATTTGAGCCGTTGAGGCAACTCCTCACATGAGCCTATTTGAGATGAAGTAAACTTTTGATCGTGAAGAGTTTAACTATTTCCGAACTAGATATGTTGATCAAATGCTAACACTTTCTAAACAAGTGAAACGTAAATCCATAAATTGTCAGAAGAGGAAAAGAGATTTGTTCATGCAGTAAACAATGCCAATGTTATTCCGCGCCATGAAGAACAAGCAGCAGGAAGTGCTTGCACAAAATTAAACCAAAATTCACCCAGGGACCGATGCGTACAGAAATACGTCATCAAGAAGCAGAAAGAACCATGAAGGGGTAGATTAAACAAGGCATCCAAGGAATTCAAGAACTCGATCAGACACAGAGTTGGAAGGCTGGATAAAAATCCCAAGAAGTCAGATATGCGGTGGGACTTACATCATCGTACGGGAATCTGGTAGCGAACTCGCGAGGCAGCTCCGGTGGATTTTGTAGCTCTGCTGTCCCATACGTGAGCTCCATGAGGCCGGCGATCGCCTCCTCCATCTTGCCGAACGCGGCCTGCTCTTGGTCGTGGTCGTGGGTGCCCTCCTGCTCCTGGATCTTCGCCAATGCGCTTCGCATCGTCGCACCGTAAGCAGACCTCGTGTGGGCCGCTTGGTCCTGCTCCAGCCTGGCTTCTTCCTCGCTACCGCTTCTTGTTGGCACCTGGGGCACCGACCCTGACGTACCGGGAACGTCAGACGACGCCGCCTGCCCCTGATGTGGGCTTCTTGGCGGCGACCTCGGTGTCGGCAGGGTGCGGTCGGAGGGGCTCGCAGCGACAGCAAGAACCCTCCTGCCTGCCCCCTGGCGTCCCCGTTGTGGGCTTCTTGGCAGCAACCTCCGTGTCGGCAAGGTGTGGTCGGAGGGGCTCGTAGCGACAGCAAGAAGCCTCCTGGCTACGCCCCGCACCAAACTTGACGGTGATGACGGCCAACATCCTGACGGCGGCTGCTGGGCGGAGGAGGCCCGGGCGTTCTCTTGAATAATCTCCCCCTCGATGGCACGGCGTAGCTCGTTCTCCAAGGTCTCGTCCGCCGAGCTGGTGTGGCTGGAACGACGCAGCGACATTGTTGCTTCTTGGAACCGGTGGAGTTCTTGGCTTCTTGCGGGGTCGCGAGGTGGCTTTCTTGCTTTGAGTTTGGAGGGAACGCGTGATGCGTTGAGGGCTTGAGGCGCAGTTATAACAACTAACTGGGGTCTTCAGGACTATCCCTGGCCTTCCTCTTTTTATAATGACGAGGCCTGGGCTCGCGAGGGCGTTGCCACCAAGGTTCTGGGATTCATTTTGGAAAAAATTTCGGTCCCAACCGAAATGGACGAATTTCGGGAAATTTCGGTCCAATTTCGGACTCAATTCGGTGAAATTTCGAGATTTGAAGCACAAAATTCGTTTCGGACCTAACCGAAATGGACGAATTTCGCCGAAATTCGGACTGTCTCGGTCGAATCCCAGATCCTTGGTTGCCACTCCCAAATCACGATGAAGCCCAAGCAGAAGCAGATGATAGCCCCGGCGTTTTCTGACAGGCCCTGCTGATATCCAATTCAGCATCAGTGTCTCAGAAGAGAAATGCAGGTCTTACAAATTTTAATGTGCTACTAGTATCTTTATCTTTTCTTTTGCTAAAAAAATACCTAGGCCCTGTTCGTTTCGGTTAAATTTGGCTTATGCTGAGCCACTGGAATTTCAACTTCTCAAATAACAACCACTGTGATTCATGTCTGCGATACGGTAGAACCAGCTTGCTGATGAGTCAACCGTCAATGTGGTCATGTTTCAAGCTCCTAGATGCAGACCAGAGGAAGATGCCATGGAGAGCTAGGCACTAGCACTGCTGGCACGGGCCGCATGCCTGCATGACTGCGCTGTTACGGTCAATTGGGCTCTTGGATCAGCGCCCTGATCGGGGTGCCCAACCGCTCTATAGTTGGTGGGCCCCCGTCGCATAGCACCATAAAGAGAGGTGGGGGCCGGGCTACGAGGTTGACCTGAGCCGCCGTAACCCATCTACAGAGAAACCTTATCTGATCTAAAGAGAAGGGTGCTGCCAACGACGAGAAGCCTCACCGACTTCACCATCGCCTTTGCAGTCCACCGCCGTCACTGTACGACGCCACTGCAACTACTACTCCGAGGCGAGGAGACTCTGACAGGATCCACTCTAGGTAACGATGACCTAGGGCGAGGTACATCACCTAGTTTCCCTATCTAAGTTATGCATTTACCCATTGATCTACACCTAGAGGTTCTAGAATTCCTAGCAATGGTACCGGAGCCAGGTTTTTTCTAGGTTGTAGACCTAGTTTGGGGTAGAAAATAGAAAAGAAATCGAGAGAGAAGTGACCCTAACCCTAACCCACAAATAGTAGGCGGGGAAGACGAACAGTGGGTTTGGCCAAACCCTAACCGGCTGAATCTACGACCGGGGAAGAGGAAGAAGCAAAGAGACAGAAGGTTTGAACCCTAACTCAAACCCCAAGCACTAACCCGAACCCTAATCCATCGGGGAAGAAGAACAGTGAGCGAAACCCTAACCCTAATCCCTAAATCGGACAAATCCGAGAAGAATGAAGCAAGATCCAGGCGGAGAAGAAGGGGAAAAGGGGAAGAGGCCTACCTCGCCGTGCACCGCGCTGCCGCCTTGCCGGCATGAGAGAAGAAGGCCGAGAGGGGCGGCTACTCGTCGGTCTTGCACGGGCTCTAGCCAAGGGCGCCACAGCTAGGCCCCTCGATGGTGACGCGCTCACCCATTGGGGAGCGCGCATGCCAGCGAGGGGGCCAACGACAGCGCCATACTCCACTACGCTCTCGCTCTCGATCATTGCGCGCTGAAGTGAGAGAAGGGGAGGGAGGAGAGTGAGGCTAGGGTTAAAGGGGGTCGGCCACACGGGGGGAGCGAGGTCTCGCCGCCACGAACGACGGCGCCATCTCTCTCTCTCTCGACTCCGGTCTCTCACGCTGCACTCTACTCTTCGTCGTGGCGGTCAGGGAGGAAAGGGAGGGAGTGAGACTGAGCTAGGGTTTAGGGGAGCCGGCTGCAACTGCTGGTTTTGTTCGCGCGAAAAAGAAGTTGAGCCGTTGATCTTGATCGAGCGGCTGCGAACGGTCGGGCGGCTTTCGGCCCAGGCCCAGGTTGCGGCCTGGGTGCAGGGGAGCGCGCGGGAGAGAGTGCGCGTGGCCGTGGGTCGTGGGCCGCTTTGCCGGTTGGGCCGAAGACAGTAAGAGAAATGAGTCAGATTTTCTTTTTTTCTTTTTCCAGTAAATGTTTATTTTCTAGAAATTGATTAATGGCTCAAGAAAATTAGCAAAATAATTTTTCCTGTGGGTAAAGTTCACAAATTATGTTCTTAAGTTTTCGCTGCAAAGTTCAATGTTGATATCTTCCAATTAAATTCGAACCAATAGGAGAATTTAATTTGAAGAGCAGTTATATTTAGTGAATTATGATTATGTTTATCCTCAAATTAAATTAGAACCAATGGGAAATTTTAAATTAGAGGAGTAGTCCGTTTTATTTAAGTAAGATTATGGTATTGTCATTTTCTGACCAACGTTGATGATGATAATATTATAATGAATTTAAGTTTGAAGTTTAAATCTCTGATAAATCTTACACCAACGTGGTCAAATTTTCAGAGAGCAGATAAGGAACAAGAAATGCTCCTGAACTAATAGAATGTATTTTATTAACATGTTTTCGCTGCAATGAAGTTGATTATCTTCTAATTAAATTCGAACCAACGGAAGAATTTAATTTTGAAGAGTAGTTATATGGATTTCAAGTTAATTTATGAGATTTATGTATTAATTCTATTTTCTGCCCAATGGTGATGTAGAATTAATGCAGAAGCATATTGTATGTTTTATTTTGACCGACGAGATCACTCGGCTACATGTCAACGGGCTGCAATGCTAGGGTGTGTGAATAAAAAGGCTTGAGTCAAGCCAGTTCAGGATAGATTTTTGTTAGTTTACTAATTTTCTAATTAAATTGGAACCAACAAGAAGATTTAATTGGAAAATAAAGTATAAGTGAATATTTTAGTCGTCATGACTAAGTTTTCGTATAGATGTATCCCACATGGGGAGAAGTTTTGGTATAGTACTTATGCTAGTCCATCCTACATGGTGGGAGAAGTTTTGTGATGATTCATATGTTTTTGTATCCCGCATAGCGAGAGAAGTTTGGGTAGCTCTTATGCTATCCTAGTATTAGCCATGGCGCAATAGAAATGCACCGTCATGGTAAATACTAATCAAAGGATAAGGAAAAGATGCAAGTGTGACTTGCAAAAGTACCGCTAATGAAAGACCTCGTTGAGTTCTTAAAGTGAATTAAGGAAAGTGTACTCCTAAATGGATCAAGAAATAACTTTGTTTACATGACAATCATGTGAATGAAGTAAGTTATAAGTGTCTCCACGTTTACAGGCTTTCAGAATAGTTATCAAAATTATGGCAGTAAAGTTCATGCCATATTTCGAGGGAGAGAATATTAAGATCAATTAAGAAAAGATACTCTTCATTAAGAGTGGGATAAAGATTAATTAAGATGAAATCATTGGAGGAGTACAACGGTTACAACAACGATAACCCTAAGCAGAGAAATAGCTAAATTCCTGGACCTTTTAAAGTTCTGACAGGAAAATAGCGTAGTCAGTCTCAAAGATGTTAAGGTGGTGCTAAAAGCGTCATATGAGAGTTTAACGGATTAAACCCAAAAATAAGATATTTGAAGATACACTATCTTTAGAAAAGATGGGAAGATCTAGGGGAGCATGGTACGTAGAGGTATGTAGAGACCTAAGACTTGAAGAGAAGCGGAACTGCGTGCCCACTTCAGTGATTCAAACAACGAATTTCTTAATACCTGTTGATGTTGTATGACTTATACAACACCTATTGTTGGCTCTTCGTAGAAGATGAATAATGTAAACAAGGATCTTATGATACAGAAGCCTGTAGAACCAATTGCCTCTTGGCAATGAAGGGCAACAACAGCCCCATATGAAAGTGCCAGAAGCTAAGGCCCCAGAAGGTCTCAAAGAATTAGTAAACCAGTTTTTCTGATGACTATGAAGTCTATGTTAGTAAAGAAATTTAAATGAAGGGTGACCCCACCTCACTTGAAGAAACCATGAAAAACGTTTACTTGTTTAAATGGCAAGAAGCTATGAAAGTTGATATGAATTCGAAGAATACCAATGATGTTTTGGGACTTAGAAGTAATTACTAATGGAGCCAAAATAGTAGGTTGTGAAAAGGGTCTACAAGACAAAATTGGACTCCAAAGGGAATATGGAAATATATAAAGCATGACTTGTAGCAAAAGGCTTTACGCAAAGAGAATGAATAGATTACGATGAGAGTTTTCTCTTCAGTCTTATGCAAGAATTCTTTTAGAATCATAATGGTGTTATTGGCACATTACGATTTAGAGTTACATCAGATGGATGTAAAAACGGCATTCCTCAACAGGGATTTGTATGAAAATGTTTACATGGCACAACCCAAAGGTTTTGTCGTGGAAGAAAAAGAACGTATGAGATGCCGCCTGTAAAAATCCATTTATGGGTTAAAACATGTCTCTAGACAGTAGTATTTGAAGTTGATGAAACGATAAGAAAGTTTGGGTTTTAAAGAAAATGAGGAGGACAATAGTGTTTATACGAAGTTCAAGAATGGAAAATTCTTTTTCCACATCTTGTGAATAGATGATATTCTACTCACTAGTAGTGATGTTAATCTGCCATTGGAGAAGAAGAAGTTGTGTCCTCAAGTTTCAATGTGAATGATCTTGGTGAAGCGGCATTGGTTCTACAAATCGAAATTCACCGAGATAGAAGAAAATGGGGTATTAGGATTATCGCAAAGGCATACTTAGAAAAGATTTTAAAGAAATAAAGTATGCATGAGAATAAACCTATGCCTGCTTCTATAGTCAAGGGTAATAGTTATGGGAACTTTAAATGTTCCAGGAACCAATATGAGATCGATCAAATGAACATGGTTCCATATGCTTCGACTGTTGGAAGCTTGATGAGTGTACAAGTATGAAAGCATCTAGGCCACTAGTTGGGTTTCGGTGATTAATGACAATATGGAATTACTATGACTAACATGTGTTTTGCAGAGGCAATTAAGTTAGGTCATGGTAATGGAGATCGATTGGGCAATCAAGGTGGTCATGCCCCTACAATGGAAATCGTTTCGGTTTTCAAAGGATGGACGACAAGGGTAAGGATTGACTAGTTCTAAGTATCGTTTAGAGTTGAAGAGACACTTAGAGTCGTTTAGGACTTTGTTTTTCCTTTGGCCATACTATTAAGGGGGGTATGAATGGGTAGCTTGACCTAGGTGAGTCTAGTGGGTTAGGTGTGGTGCACACTTGCTATAACTAGCACTAGGTAGCTCCAGAATAGCCGTTAGATCCAATGGAGTAAACTTCATTCACGTATGATCGAGAGTTGGAAGTGAATGGAGAGTCAAATACTGATCGGATGCTGGCTCCGGTGTGACCGGATGCTGGCTCAGAGTCCAGTCAGTTCATTTGACCAAGGTGATTTCGTCTAGTGTGACCGGACGCTGAGAGGTGAAGTGACCGGACGCTGAGGGCCAGCATCTGGTCGACTCCAGTAAGGTTCCAGAGAGGGAAAATCACGACCGGACGCGTCCAGTCAATGCTGACCAGACGCCGACCAGTGTCTGGTCACACTTTAAATACTAGAGTTCGGAGTGAACTGGCCGGAGCGTCTAGTCAACATGACCGGAGCATCCGGTCACCCCGCAGAGGCACATAACGGTTCATTTTTCAGCCAGTGTTATAAATACCACCTCCATTCGTGTGCGGGGGTACTTTTGCTCATTCCAATAGCTTTGAAACACCTTTGAGAGTGCCAAGAAGAGCAAGGTCCTAATGTGGTGATTGAGATTTGAGAATCCCAAAGAGAGCCCTCATTAGTGAGATTAAGAGTAGCAAAGTGTGCATTCACCCTTCTCATTAGGCTTGTCATGGTCAAGTGAGAGTTCGTGCTTGTTACTCTTGGTGATTGCCATCACCTAGATGGCTTGGTGGTGATTGGGAGCTTGGTGATCATCCGGAGAGCTTGTGGATGACCCAACTCAAGTTGTGAGCGGTTGCGGGTGATTCACCATGACGGAGAGTCAAAGAATCAACCCGTAGAGAGCACTTGATCCTTGCACGGATCAAGGGGGAGCTACACCCTTGCGTGGGTGCTCCAACGAGGACTAGTGGGGAGTGGTGACTCTCCGATACCTCGGCAAAACATTGTCGTGTTCCTCCTTCTCTCTTTACTTTGAGCATTTACTTTGAGCAATTCAATTCTTGTCATTTACATTCCTAAAATTGCCATGCTAGAGTAGGATTAGAACTTAGGGTGCTAAACTTTTGTACGTTAGATCAATAGAAACACTTTCTAGATATAAGGGGTTAATTGGGCTAACCGTAGAGTTTAATTATTGCAAAGAAATTTAGAATTAGCCCAATTCACCCCCCCCCCTCTTGGGCATCTTGATCCTTTCAATTGGTATTAGAGCCTCGTGCTCACGTATTTAGGCTTAACCGCCTAGTGAAAGATGTCTCACAGGATGGACCTCCTCCTATCTTTGAGCGGGATGATTTTCCATATTGAAAAATCCACATAGAGGCGTATCTAGAAGCTCTAGATGTTGGAATACTTAGAGCCACCTCACAAGGTTTCCCAAAACCTCGAGATGCCGCACACCCACAAGGCGATGAGTTGAATTATGAAAAATGGAATGCAAAGGCTAGAAACACCATATTTAGAGGCCTTTGTAAAGATGTGTTCAATCGGGTGAGGAACCACAAAGACACCCATGCACTATGGTCAAATGTTTGTGCGCTCCATGAGGGAACAAAGAGTGAGCATGAGGAACGCTATCATCTTATCATAAAAAAGCTTAACTCTTTTGAAATGCTTCCTAAAGAATGTGCTAATGAAATGTATTCATGTTTGAATGTTCTTGTAGAGGAAGTCAATGGGCTTGGATTTACTCAAATGCAACCATCCGATGTTGTAAGAAAGATCTTGAGTGTCATCCCCATTGACAAATATGGGCATATTGTGACCATGCTTCATCAAGGTGATCTTTCCACCGCTACACCGATACAAATCTTGGGAAAGATCAATGCTCATGAGATGTACATGCACATCACACCACAAGATGGCTCATCCTCTACCAAAAAGAAAGACAAGGACTTAGCATTCAAAGCTAGACAAGAGAAGGGCAAAGCAAGACTTGAGTATGAGAGCTCAAGTGATGATGAAGTTGATGATGCAAGTCTTGCTCTCATGGTGAGAAAAACCACCAAGATGCTAAAGAAGCTCAACAAGAGTGGCATCAAGTTTGATGTCAAGAAGAAAAAGTTCTTCACTAGCTCTAGAAGGAAGCTAATCTCTGAGATGGATTGCTACAATTATGGAGAACTTGGTCATCTAGCACACCAATGCACCAAGCCCAAGAAAGACAAGCTCAAGAACAAGTACAAGGGCAAGAAAGATGACTCAAGTAATAAAGAAGAAGATGAGAAGAAAAAAAACAAGCCATACAAGAAGAGAGATGATAAGAAGTACTTCCACAACAAGAAGAAGAGTGGAAAGGCATACATCGTCGGTGATTGGCTCATAGACATTGATTCATCTAGTTCCTCATCCGATGATGATAGTGACAATGAGAAGGTGGCCGCCATTGTTATTGACTCTTCATCATCTTCACCGCCACCACCGCCATCATCCTCTACACACCTATGCCTTATGGCCAAGGGTGAATACAAGGTATCAAATGATGATGATAGTAGTTGTGATGAACATGCTAGTAATGATGATAGCGATAGTGATGATGATGATGAATATGAATCACCTTCTTATGATGATCTTGCTAGATTGCTAAAACAATACACTAAGATCATTATAAAGACTAGAGCTAAGAATGAAAAGCTAGAAGCTAAAAATGATTTTCTTTTAGCCAAATGTGATATAACAGAAAAGGCTAGTGTGGAGCTTAGAGAAGCAAATGATGCTATATCATCCAAACTCAAGGAGCTCAAATCTTCTAAGAAATAGCTTAAAGATAAACATGATAAACTTGAGAGGATACACAATGAGCTCATCACTAGCCATAACAAGCTAAAAGAAGAATATACAACTCTAAAGATCAATCATGATAATCTTGTTATTGCTCAAGAACTCTTGTCCAATGAGCCACAATATGCTACTAACGATGTTGTTAAGATTGATATAGCTACATCATGTGATGATTTGATCATTGAGAGCATTGAGCAAAGTTCTAGTAGCAAGGGCAAGCAAGTGATTGAGGCCGATGATTATGATGAGTTTGTCAAGCTCAAGAATGACAATGAAAAGCTCGAGAAAGATCTTGAAGAGATCAAAAGCCACAACACTATTGTGCTAGAAACTCTTGATCATGATGGTGATTTGATGCTTGAGAATGAGAAGCTAAAAGAAGAGAACAAGAAGCTCAAGGAAGAGAAAAATAATGATGCTCTCAAGGAAGAGAACAAGAAGCATAAGTTGGAGAAAGAGCATCTCAAGATTGGTTTGAGCAAGTTCACAAGAGGCAAGCATCTTCAAAGTGAGCTACTAATGAACACCGTCATGAAGATGGATAGAAGTGGCATTGGATACTTGGCAAACCAAGAGAAGAAGGCTCAAGCTCAACAACAACACAAGTCAAAGCCAAAGCCAAAGAGATGTTTTGAGTGTGGACAAGAAGGCCATTTTACCCATGAGTGCCAAACTTCACCACCACAACCCTTGCCCAAGCATGCTAGACCTTTTGCTTTCAATGCTCACTACATGCTTAGAAAGGATTCTAGTGGAAACATGAAAGTCATGTTCTTAGGACCTCCAAATAAGAATAGGCCTAAGAAAATTTGGGTTGCTAAGTCACTTGTTGAGAAGGTGAAGGATCCTCAACAAGTTTGGGTTCCTAAAGCTTGATCTCTTGTGTGTAGGTGAACTACAAGACCGGGGAAAGTCATTGGGTTATTGATAGTGGTTGCACACAACATATGATCGATGATCCTCGTATGTTCACCTCACTAGATGAAGAAGTAGATGGATAAGAAAGAATCACATTTGGAGATAACTCAAAGGGCAAGGTTAAAGGATTGAGCAAAGTGGCAATATTAAATGATCATTCTATCTCAAATGTGCTATATGTTGCTTTATTGAGCTTCAACTTGCTATCCATTGGACAATTGTGTGATCTTGGCTTCCAATGCTTGTTTACCGAGAAGAAAGTTGTTGTATCTAAGAAGGATGATGATCAAGTGATATTCAAAGGATTTAGATACAACAACCTATATCTAGTGGACTTCACCTCCGAAGATGTAGATTTGAAGACTTGCCTATTCACCAAAACAACACTTGGGTGGCTATGGCATAGAAGACTTGCTCATGTTGGGATGAGCTCACTCAAGAAGCTAATGAAGAATAATTTGATGAGAGGGTTGAAGGATGTGAAGTTTGAGAAGGACAAGCTTTGTAGTGCATGTCAAGCCAACAAGCAAGTTGCAAATACTCATCCAACCAAAGCTTTCATGTCAACCACAAGAGTGCTAGAACTCCTTCACATGGATTTATTTGGACCAACAACATACAAGAGTTTGGGAGGAAATCTTTATTGTCTTGTGATTGTTGATGACTATTCAAGGTATACATGGGTATTCTTCCTTTATGACAAATCCAAAGTTGCATCATGCTTCAAGAAGTTTGCCAAGAGAATACAAAATAAATTTGAAGTGAAGCTCAAAAAGATTAGAAGTGACAATGGGAAGGAATTTGACAACACAAACATAGAAGCCTATTATGATGAAGTTGGAATCAAACATGAGGTCTCCGCAACATATACTCCTCAACAAAATGGTATAGTTGAGAGGAAGAATCAGACATTGATCACTCTTGCAAGAACAATGCTTGATGAGTACAACATCCCCGAAGCTCTATGGGCGGAAGCTATCAACACCGCATGCTATGCATCTAACTGCCTATTTCTTCAAAAGTTCCTCAGCAAGACACCTTATGAGTTGCTCAATGGGAAGAAGTCAGGCGTCTCCTTCTTTAGGGTGTTTGGTTGCAAATGCTACATCTACAAGAAGTGGCAACACCTAAGGAAGTTTCAAATACATTGTGATATTGGTTTTCTTGTTGGTTACTCATCAAAGTCCAAAGCATATAGAGTATTTAATCATGCCACTGGCTTGGTTGACGAAACATATGATGTGGAATTTGATGAATGTAACGGCTCCCAAGGAGCACATGAGAATCTTGATGATGTAAGTGATGAACCATTGAGGGAGGTTATGAAGAACATTCCGGTTAGAGACATCATGCCTAAAGATGATGTACAAGTGATTGATCCACCCTCTTCATCAAATGTGCCACAAGATAGTGAAAAAGATGGGAAAGTAGAAAATGAAGACACTCATGTCTCCCATGATCAAATGGTGGTACAAGCACAAGATACTGATGCTCCACAATCTCCTCCTCAAGTGGTCAATAGAAGAAATACACCTCTACTATAAGATCATCCACAAGATCTCATCATAGGGAGTCCATCAAAGGGTGTAATGACTCGCTCATAAAAACTTACTTTATTTATTGCTCATCACTCTTTTGTCTCTTGCTTTGAGCCTACTAAGGTAGAAAAGCTCTTCAAGATCCGAATTGGATAAATGTTATGCATGAAGAGTTGAACAACTTCACCCGCAATGAAGTTTTGACTCTTGAAGAGCGACCAAAAGGTGCAAGAGTCATTGGAACAAAGTGGGTGTTCTGAAACAAGCAAGATGATCAAGGCGTTGTTGTGAGGAACAAGGCAAGACTAGTTGCAAAGGGGTTCTCTCAAGTTCAAGGTTTGGATTTTAGAGAGACCTTTGCACCAGTTGCAAGACTAGAAGCCATTCATATCCTCCTTGCATATGTTTCACATCATGAAATGAAATTATACCAAATGGATGTGAAAAGTGCATTTTTAAATGGCTTTATTAATGAACTAGTCTATGTTGATCAACCTCCTGGGTTTGAAGACCCTAGATATCCTAATCATGTTTATAGGTTGTCCAAGGCATTATATGGGCTTAAGCAAGCCCCAAGAGTTTGGTATGAGCACCTTCGGGACTTCCTTATTGAGAAGGGTTTCACCATTGGGAAGGTCGACACTACACTATTCACCAAGAAACTTGATGGACATATCTTTATTTGTCAAGTATATGTTGATGATATCATCTTTGGATCATCAAATGAAGATTCTTGCAAAGAGTTTGGTGAATTGATGTCGAAGGAGTTTGAGATGTCAATGATTGGAGAGCTTACATTCTTTCTTGATTTTCAAGTCAAGCAAATGAGAGAATGGATTTTCATCTCTCAATAGAAATATACAAAAGATCTTCTCAAAAGATTCAAGATGGATGAATGTAAGCCAATAAAGACACCAATGCCAACTAATGGATATCTCGACCTAGATGAGGGAGGTAACATGGTTGATTAAACTCTCTACCGCTCTATGATTGGTAGCTTGTTATATTTAACCGCATCTAGGTCCGACATCATGTTTAGTGTGTGTATGTGTGCTAGATTTCAAGCTAATCCTAAGAAAACTCATTTAATTGCTGTTAAAAGAATCCTTAGGTATCTTAAGCACACACCAAGCATTGGCCTTTGGTATCCCAAAGGAGCTAGATTTGAATTAATTGGCTATTTTGATTCAGATTATGCTGGGTGCAAAGTTGATAGAAAGAGCACCTCCGGAGGGTGCTATTTGCTTGGTAGCTCACTTGTGTCTTGGTCCTCCAAGAAACAAAATAGTGTGGCCTTGTCCACCGTCGAAGCGGAATACATTGCCACGGGTGCTTGTTGTGCACAAATTTTTTATATGAAACAAACTTTGCTAGACTATAGTGTAGTTCTAAAAAAAGTACCTCTTTTGTGTGATAATAAAAGTGCAGTAAAACTTGCAAATAATCCGGTTCAACACTCTCGCACCAAGCACATAGATATTCGTCATTACTTTCTTAGAGATCATGTTGCAAAGAATGATATTTCACTAGAAGGTGTAAGGATCGAGGATCAATTGGCGGATATCTTCACTAAACCGCTAGATGAGGTGACTTTTTATCAATTGCGGAATGAGCTCAATGTTCTTGATTTTAGCAACTTCACTAAAAGATGAGCTTGTGTTGTCCCTCGCATTATATTGTAATATACAACATGTTTAATATTTGGTAATGCATATAGGGCTTGTCTAACATGGTTAAGATAACCGCCATAAAGCATGTGAAGAAGCTTAACCTTGGATCAAACTTGACAAGCAACTAGATTTACTTTCAAGTATTACATTGCATACGCATGAATGTTGTTTGTTGTTTATCTTCAATTGCCCTCTTATTGCCTATTTTCCTAAAAAGAATTATAGCCTAAGGCAAAATATTTTTGAAAAATTTAAGAGTTTGAGAGAGGTCACTCACATCAGTCTCAATTGGTGTTTATTTGGATCTTATTTGAGTTGGGACTTGATTGGGAACAGGCAGCACGAAGGACTTTGAAGATTTGATGGAAAAAGAGTGACCGGACGCTACACCAAACTCTGAAGTCTAGCATCTGGTCAGTTCATAGGAGGTGAACTGCTGCTGAGAAGGAGTGACCGGAAGCTGAAACAGTGTTCTCCCAGCGTTCGATCAGAAGGCGATCAAGCGTCCGGTCAATTGAAGATGAAGGAGACAGCTTGCACCGGACTCTGGCTACGTTCGATCAGTAGAAAACGTGTAGGATTCCAACTCTTCTCTGTTTCCTTTCTTGTCACATTGGGGACCCCTTATAACCGTACGCCGCACGTTAACCTAAGCCTCATCCACCATGCATCTATCATTTCTGAGTCACTGACATCGCTGCATCTGCTCCCGTGCCTCCACACCACGCCAAAGCTCACCATGCCCTAACCCTAGCATCGCCGAGCTTGCCTTCATCGCCGTGCCTCTGTTCCTGAGCCACCGCTGCGCCCTAGCCACCGTCTCCATGCCGCCGCACAATGGCTCTTTGTGCAGCCGAGCCACCCTGCTCCCATGCCAGCACTGTCGTGCCCCTACTATGCCCTAGCACCACCGTGGCTCTGCCTTGCTCTAGTGTCGCCTCACTAGCGCCACTTCACTAGAGCCTCCAATGCCCACATTGAATCCCTATCATCGATTCACACCGACCAGCGCAACCCTAACCCTAGGTCTTCCGGTGGTTCCCCACGTGTCGTTTCTCTTCTCTTTGGATCACCGGTTCGTCAGGTAGTAAGCCCTCGATTTCAATTTCATTCCTAATTGCTTGCTTCCTAGGGTTTCGTATCTCTAGATGAATAATTAAAATTATTTGTATATCCTATCCATTCTATCGTGCAGTGAGTTGGTGCCGTTGAGGTCCCATTTGCAGTTGTCAGTCAACTCAGGGCCAAGCTCGCGAGTACGAATCGAGACCAAGCCTCGAAAGTGATAGTCGACAGTTGATCTATGTCAAAGGCAGCAGTTCTTGTCAGATGGCTCATGTCAAGAATGCCAGAGGTGGTCCAAGTGATGAGAATCCAAGGCGTCTGCCTCGCTTGCCTGTAGATCCAAAAGGCAAGGCGACAAAGAAGCTAGCAACAAGGAAGCGCAAGTATCCAGATGCAGATATAGCTAGAGCAGCTGCAGTTGCAGAGGCCGCAGAGCATGCTGAGAGAGGAGGTGCTCACAGTGGTGTTATTATTGCAGATCAGCTTCCACCAGCGACAAGAGATGCACTTGAGCAGGTTGAGTGCCGTCATGGTGGTCCAGCTGGGACTATCATGGTTGTGGGACGGTGAGTTGTCTTGGATGAGAGTTAGTCTTAGGGGGAGTCACAACAGGAGCCATAGCCAATAGAGCAGACTCAGGAGGGACAGCAGGCCGAGGAGACAGAGCAAGCACCTCAGCCATAGCTTTGCCGCTCTAGTCATACCCGTGCTCCAGTCACACCGAGGGTAGATACACAGTGGAGGGGTTCTCATCCATCGCCTAGACCATAGGGTCCGCCTCTAGTGACACATCTAGATCTGAGGGCCGCTGCGGCCAAGCAGGTGTAGCAGCTCAGGTTTGTGGATTTTGAGCAGTGGTTCCTGCCAAGGAGGGATGACAGAGCTTCAGAGGGCTTCTACACACCACTACAGGAAGACTTCTATAATGCATATCTTAACAGTGGTGCACTATTCAGGGCACAGAGGGTGTGCAACATTGAGTCCATAGTTGTAGCAGTTGGAGAGCATATTCGCCCCTACCTTGCATATCTACCAGAGCTAATAGATTTACTTGGATGGATAGGCTTATATGTTCCATCTTGGGTTCATCAGTTCTATGTTACTCTCTAGATTGACCCACGGCACAGATATATTTACTTTGCATTCAGAGGCAGAGACTATAGACTGATGAGCACTAGGGTCAAGGAGATTCTCAAGCTGTAGGAGCAGCCTGTCAGGCTAAATGAGGTTTGCTATGGATAGACAGCACCTCCCAGATGCCCTCATGGCGGTATGGTACCTCCTACAGATCTAGTCCGCCACTGCTTCAAGGAACCTTTTGGCAAGGGGTCGAGCAGGACTCCCAGTGATCTCACTCCTACAGCTAGAGTGTTGGATGCTATTATGAGGAGGACCTTGATTCCGAGGATGGGGTATTGCGAGGGCTTGACTCGCATTCAGTTATGGCTTCTAAACTCTCTGATGCAGCAGACTATGTTTGACATTTGGGATCTCGTTCTATCAGACATAGATGATACTATTGCTAACGAGTTCATAGGTCATCGACAGTTGCCCTATGCCCATTGGATCACATTCCTTATTCATAGGGCAGTTACAGTGAGGCCGCCTGAGATGCTAGCTGAGTACAGTGGTGCTACTACAGAGTTCCCTGCATACAACCTGACTCAGATGATCTGCCATAGTACACCGACTGCACCTAGTCAGCCACGCCATTGTCCAGAGGTGTCAGAGACTGCAGCCCAGCAGGATGATATTATCAGGGGCATAGTAGCTACTGAGGAGGAGGAGTTTGCTTAGCAGGAGGGGATGGTCGAGAGCGACCCTAGTGACAGCTCAGACGAGGACTACCAAGACATTTCTCAGATGCCTGCATGTCAACATGACCATGAGGCTAGTAGCTCCAATTCAGCTCCATCTAC
The DNA here is from genome assembly GCF_019320115.1 of Miscanthus floridulus. Classification (NCBI taxonomy): domain Eukaryota; kingdom Viridiplantae; phylum Streptophyta; class Magnoliopsida; order Poales; family Poaceae; genus Miscanthus; species Miscanthus floridulus. Next base: position 66,819,450 of record NC_089586.1, on the reverse strand, counting down.
ACCATAGACAGACCCTGCTCTACTTGCTATACTTAAGCGGATGAGGCAGGATCAGGTTCGTCAGGCTTAGGAGACCGCTGCCACTTTTGCATAGTTTCAGACTCGGTAGGATGAGTTCCAGCGACAGCAGCTGGCTATGTAGCAGCAAACACAGGCTCTACAACAGCAATAGCAGGCCATGCATCAGCAGTAGCTCCTCATGCAGCAGCAGCTACTTAGATTTATGCAGCATGTTGTGATAGCTATTGGGGCTCCACCGCCATAGCCTTCGCCCTAGCTTGGTCAGACTGCCACCACTTCTATGACTCTAGCATTATAGCCTAATGGGCTTCAGAGTTAGGGACAGCCACTAGCATAGTTTGCCTCATGTATAGAGCAGGTGTTCCAGTGGTTTGCTTCGCCAATGCTAGCCTCGTAGTTCACACCTCTTCAGATGGGCTTCACACCGGCTCAGACTTCCTCGCTGCTAGTGCTAGAGACTACAGTGTCCTGGAGCCTTGGAGCTTCCTTCAGTGAGTTGATAGGGCAGCCTATTCCTCCATATCTACATGTCCTAGGTCCTTCTACAGTTGCACCTATTATCAGGATTACAGAGATGCTCCCTTCCTTAGTGGCATCATCAGAGCAGGCTACTATAGTTATACATGCATAGTCTACAGTAGCTCTAGTCATTGATCCAAACCAGACCGCTTCAGTGTTGCTTCAAGCTACAGAGGGTCATATAGCTTAGAGTTTATGATCAGATGATGATGGCACATAGTTCTAGCTCGCTCCTCGTACCTCAGCGCCCGGGTCATCCGCTATAGCCCCGCGTACCGACCCTTAGGTTTTAGTGTTTGATGCCAAAGGAGGAGAGGGATCGAGTATGTTAGACTTAGGGGGAGCAACATATCTAGGGGGAGCTTAGTTTATCTATTATATTTGGAGTTTTTATGTGTGATACACTATTATACATTCATCGTGTGTTTACTTTTTATGCATCAAACTATATTTATGTGATAGTGATATCTACATGATCGTGATATATGACATGTGTGCTCTCTACTTTGAATTATTTATATGTCATATCACTTGTGCTATGCTCATTTGCTTTTGCTTCCATGTTTTACTCTGATGCAAATGAGCTTTATTACTTGTACTCATGCTTATTTCATATGTTTTGAGTACATCATGTTGGCTTGGGTCATATAAGCTTATCTAACACTTTTGTTCTTATTGCCAAAAGCTTATATGAACCAAGCATATTAAAAACCTCATCTCTTTCACATACTCGAGGTGGTATTGTCATCAATCACCAAAAAGGGGGAGATTGAAAGCATCTAGGCCCCTAGTTGGGTTTTGGTGATTAATGACAATACGGAATTACTATGACTAACGTGTGTTTTGTAGAGGCAATTAAGTTAGGTCATGGAAATGGAGATCGATTGGGCAATCAAGGTGGTCATTCCCCTACGATGGAAATCGTTTTGGTTTTCAAAGGATGGACGACAAGGGTAAGGATGGACTACTTCTAGGTGTCATTTGGAGTTGAAGAGACACTTAAAGTAGTTTATGACTTTGTTTTTCCTTTAGCCATACTATTAAGGGGGGTATGGACAGGTAGCTTGACCTAGGTGAATCTAGTGAGTTAGATGTGGTGCACACTTGCTATAACTAGCACTAGATAGCTCCAAAATAGCCCTTAGATCTAATGGAGCAAACTTTATTCACATATGATCGAGAGTGAGAAGTGAATGCAGGGTCAAATACTGACCGAACGCTGGCTCCGGTGTGACCGAACGCTGGCTCAGAGTCCAGTCAGTTCATTTGACCAAGGTGATTTCGTCTGGTGCGATCGGACGCTGAGAGGTGAAGTGACCGGACACTGAGGGCCAGCGTCTGGTCGACTCCAGTAAGGTTCCAGAGAGGGAAAATCATGACCGGACATGTCTAGTCAGTGCTGACCGGACGTCGGCCAACATCCGGTCACACTTTAAACACTAGAGTTCGGGGTGAACTGACCGGAGCGTCCGGTCAACATGACCAGAGCGTCCAGTCACACCGCAGAGGCACATAACGGTTTGTTTTTCAGCCGATGTTATAAATATCACCTCCATTCGTGTGTGGGGTGTAACACCTCGGTGTTAAGCATGCACTAACATTCCATCCCATGAACATAATCATCATCACCTCATGCATAAGCATCATTCACGCATTTCATTTCGAAAGAAATGAAGTATCATTTCATGTGATGCTTAAGTTGATTGAAAATTTATTCATGTTTCAAACAATGTGAAATGCCATGATTCTTGTTTTGATCACTAAGATAGCTTATAAATGTTTAGGACACAAATTGGAGCCAAGTTCATATTCAAAGTTTTGCCAAATTTTGCTTTTAAACGATTCTTCAAAAATAGGGTTTTTGAATTAATATTGATGTTTATTTTGTAATTCAAAATCTATTTGGAATTGGACTGTGGTCATAAAAGCAAAGTTGTAGATCTTGAAAAATGGAACAACTTTCATTTTTACACCAACTTTTAAAACTGCTTTGAAATTACTTAAAAATTGCATTGAATGAAATCAAAATAGAAAATAAATTGGAAAATCACATTTTTCACTTTACTGGGCCGCCGCCTCGCTTTGGGCCTAGCCGCACAGGCCGGCCCGGCCTGCCTCTGTGCTGGCCCGCTCACCCAGCCTGCCTTAGCATCGTGCCGTGCCTATTCCCGCACGTCACGCCCGACCGCGTCAGAGCGCGCTCGCCGTGTGGCCGCCATGCGCCAGCGACGCACGCCGCGCGGCAGCCTCGGCCTGCCCCAGGCCCTCCTGTCATGCCTTCACCTGCTCGACCATGCTGTGCTCCTTCTCACACCCCACTTCACTCTCTCGCTTGCTCAGTAGCAGCAACAGCCATAGCAGCGCTCGCTCCGCCGCGCGCCATCGCCGGCGTAGCCGTTCCGGCCACGCCTAGCTACCGAAGCCCGCTACATCTTCACTACGCCTTCGCCTCCACCTCGCGCAACCAGTGCTCGCGCCAGTTTGCTATGGTAGGTCTTCTCCGGCTAGGAATTCCTTGCTGGAGCTTGGCTCCGCGCGGACAGCCTCGCTCCATTTCCTCTCCCGCCTTCCTTCCTCGCGCACAAGCACCGCACTGCGTCGCCGAGTATCCCGAGCACCTCCTCTCACCGTGCCATGGCCGGGGACACCTCACCGACGATGACCCACGCTGCCGCTCCACCATGCACGGCAGCGGCCAGCTTCCCATGCTCTTTGGCCCATGCCACAAGCACCGTGGGGTTCGTGCGGGTGTGGGGAGCACGCCGGTCACCTTCACCGGACCAAAGACCTCACCGTCGGTGAGCTCTCGCCGTCGGTGATCTCCTCTGTTTTGGTTCGGCTGACAGGTGGGGTCCCGCTGAACCCCGGGCCCCTTGTCAGTCCCTATGTGTGTCCACACGTGTTCAGATCCAGGTGCACCCAGCATTTACATTGGCTGGTTTTAAAAAGGATTTAAGAAATGATTTTTTTAGATTTCTGTTAAATGCTTTGGAAATTTATAACTTGCTCAAATTTGCTCCAAATTTGTTGAAACAAATTTTGTTGTGTTCCTTGTCACCAGATCTACATGATAAAAATATTGCATGTCATTCTTGAGATACTTTTATGTGGAGTTTTATTTAATCGTTGAAATTGTTGTTTTCTTGAGAAAGTCATAATAAATCATAGAAAGATCAGAAAAATATGATTCCAAGTTTGTTACTCTTCTTGTGTGATGTACTTCCTATGAAAAATATATTCCATGCATGTCCTATAGAAAAATTGTGAGATGTAGTTCAAGTGCCTTTAATGGCTTATTTTTTGTTATTTTTGCTAGAGAGCAAAATTTGTATAAAACATGCATGTGATAATTGTTGTGCAATGATTATTTACTGTATAGAACATAGGAAAAATATTACATCTGTTGTTTGACACGTTTCATAATACAAAGTATTTTCATGTTCATAATTATGCCATAGCTTGTCATTTTTGTGTAGGCTATTCCACTTATCCAAATGCCATAAAAATCTGATGGTAGACTACTTAGGGTAGTACTGTACTATGGTAATTTTCTAAGATTTTTCTAAGCTATAAAAATAGATGTTGCTATTCAAACCTACTATTAATTAGGGTTTAATCAAATATTGCTTTGTGCATGATTAAGAAATTAGTGAAGCTTTGGTATATCTTTGAAGCATTTAATGAGGTGTGTTGACTTAGCATATTAGTAGTAGAAGAGAATGCAATAGATGACATATGCTTGTAGTACATGTACTTGGATGATGTTGACTACCTTGCATTTAAGCATATCCATTGTATTCATTTCATTCGATGCACCTTTTGCATAAGTACTTAAGCATCTGCATCATACAGGATCGCAAACCGAGAGCCCAGTCATCATACCCGAGGAGCCCGAGGAGCAGCTTGAGGTGCAGCCATAGGAAGTGACCGAAGCAGACGAGGAGGACGTTGAGGAACTTCCGGAGTGCCCCGATCACCGCCCGAGCTCCTTCGAGAGAGGCAAGCCCCGGAGCATTTTTCTCCCTGGTTTGCAATTATCAATTAAATGCTTTACTTTAATTGATGCATTACGTTCAGGAGTTATTTGCAACTGTTGCTGCATTATACCTTGTCTACCTTTGTTATACTATATCCTTGTTACCCTGGTATCCACAGTCAAGTCAATGCTTAGCGGGCTTAGACCGGTAGAAGTAGGGTGATTTCCTCTCACCTGTGAGCTATAGGTGGTTACCTAGATCTACTTGGATAACGATGTAGTCATGGTATAACTAAGTGTTAATTTGAAGTTGAGACCGGATGGAGACTTACAGAGTTTTGGACTATAGTGCTTTCTGTCTATGTCAATTAAGGACCAACCATTGTTGGGCCTCAGGTCATGTTGAACACATGCCTTACATTTAGCTGGCTGAATAAAGTACCTTTCGACCACGAAGTTGGGAGATTATTCGGGCCGAGTAGATTGCCGCAACGCACTGTGCCGGAGCAGGTGTGGTAGGACACGGGGGCGCGATGAAAAGACCAAAGGGCAGTCGGTCGGCCCTCGGGTACATGTGGTTCCTAGCAAACTCGAGATTTCCTGGATAGTTGACTCGGTGACTGATACCTCACTTTAGCGGGTGAGTGAGGTTTGTGTAAGGAATAAATCACCAGCTGGTTAGGAATCGATTCGAATCGCCATCGCTCCTGGATAGTGAGCACTTGACTTGAGTGACTTCATCGTAGTAATGTTGATGGAACACTTGGACAGTTATAATGAATATGACATAATGGAAGTTGTTAATGATCATTGGTTATCATTATTTGCTTAATCACATGCTTGCTCTAGTATAGGTGCAAATCTAGTCGACAGGTTAATAATAATTAACTTGACAATAATGCTTTTGGAAAGGTTCTTGAAATGCTAAAAATGCCTCTTTTTGCAATTGAGTCAGCTACCCTACTATAAAGCCCTTCATAATCCTTGGTGTCACTTTATTTTCGGTTATGTTGGGTAAGTCTAGCTGAGTACCTGCTCATACTCAGGGTTTTATTCCCACTTGTTGCAGATGGGTAGATGTATTACGGCTACTGTATCAACTGCCTTTATCCTGCGATGGGTGATGCTTAGGACCATGGGCATGGTCATTCCTTACGTCTCGTCTGATGCTTTTGTTGGAGATGATCATTAGCTGGCACTGTATTTGAACTTCGTGTGAGTGTGTGTGGTTTTGAACAAATGGCTTCCGCTACTTCTATTTGAACTCGTTTTGTAATAACTATGTTTAAACTTTGATGTATCTATGATGCGAACTTTTATGTAATATGTGATGGTGACCGCTAAACTTATTATGATCTTGGCTGGTATGTGAGTTGGTTTGAAATCCTTCGTGATTTCACGGACTATCGGGTTATACGGGCTTAAGTTTGCTAAATCGTCTGCTCTGGCGGATGATTTTCTTACTTAATTTCGTATAATTGGTCGGTTCTATTACAGCTGGCATCAGAGCATGGTTTAGCATGTCACTGTTCACAAGTGTATTTAAAACAAAAAGGCATTTGAAAAATGTGACTTCCAAACTAAAAAGTGTGCCAGTGGTCATATCCTTTATGCCTAGTTAAGGACTCTAGGTGGCTTAATTATGTACTGACTTGGGGTTCTTGCATCATATTTCTCTTTCGTCGCTCATACGGCGTGCTATTGTATGAGTGCCACTTGTTTGAGTGGTAATGTATGGATCATTTGCCTATATGCCTCAGTAAGTGTGAGTTGTGAGAGCATGATCGGATACACCGCTGATCTAGGGTGAATGCTTATATGATGCTGGAGTAATTACATGTTCTACGCATGTTTTACAAAGGTATCTCATGTGTGGGTATTCTGTCTGTTGAGGCGATGCCGTCAATAGGATGATGGTTCGGGTAGTTACTGCCGTTGTACATGTATCTAGGGATTTGTGTAGAGCGTGTAGATAAAAATTTACTGCTTTTATGCATTCATTGGGAATTGGGCTGAAATGAATCTTCTGTAGGTACATAACAACGTTATCATGCAGAACGTATTAGATACGTATTGAGAGATCGTTTGTATGCCACCGAATTCATCGCTAGAAATTATTTATTTCATAAGTTTGTGAGAACGTATGGCACGTACATACATCATATTACTTGTGCATTCCATTCATGTCATGCATTCCTCCCCTTATAAATTGATTATCTCATTTTGATAAAAGTTGCATCACTTAAAATATGTTCCCATGGGGTAATAAAAGAACTTTTGCTACAGATGGCCCACACGAAGCAGACCGCCCGTAAGTCCACCAGAGGAAGAGCACCTGACATCTGTTGGCCCTGAGGGAGCACCGCACCATGGACACCTTCTTGAGTGAGTTTGGCATGCCGACCTTGCTTTGGAGAGTGCTCCATGATGTGGGGTACCCAGAGGATCAAGAGCCGGTGTACTCTTGGAATGAGAGCCAGTTAGCAGAGGATGGACTTGTAGTGGTAGAGATCACCATTCCTGCTCTTGGTGATGCTCCAGAGTGGGATGGTTGGCACTTGGAGTTTGAGGGTCACACTCCTATTGAGGGTGCAGAGGGAGTAGCTTTCCATGTCATCAGCGATATCATGAGCAGATTTCCTAGTGAGCTTGCAGCAGCTCTAGCTGGCACCTTTCCTAGGGATGGTCCTCATGATGTTATTTGGGTTCAGCCTCAGGGAAGTACCTTGGTCAGAGGTCTAGCTGAGGGACAGGCTAGCGACAACCATGCTATGAGTGCTATGTTCACCGCCATCAGAGCATATGAGGGTCTTGAGAGTACCTACTGGACTATGACTGGCTTACGTGGTCATGATAAGCTCAAGGTGAGAAAGTAGAAGAAGAAGTAGGCACATGCTATAGCTAGTTTGTAGGAGCAGTTGGCTGATATGAGCTTACAGCGAAACCAGGCAGTAGACAGAGGTGATAGAGCTATGCAGCGGGTGCATACGTTGACTCAGGCCAACAATAATGCAGACCGCATGATTGGACAGTTGGTTCAAGAGAGGAATGAAGCCTGGGACAAGAGGGACCTTCTACTGCAGAGGGTCGACGAGCTAGAGGAGTACAACATCAACCTGCATGAGGAGTTTCACGCGCTCTACAATGGGGTTGTCCCATATGCTCCTCCAGACGCCGCTGGTATGGACATCGACGACGACGATGAGAACGAGCCTGTAGTTTCACCTAGGGGCGATGGTGACGTCTCCGACCCTGATGATAGACCCGAGGAGTAGGCTAGTTGCCTTGCGCTAACGTTTAGGTCCTGTCGCGATGACCTTTCTTTTGTTGGCATGTAACCTAATGTATCTTGCTTCGAACTTATGAGACTTGGCATGTGATTGGAACTTGGCTAGTAATGCGATATCTGAACACATAAAAGTCCAGTGTATGTATGCTGGCAATTTGGTTGTATGGACGTGATGTTTGCTTTTGAAGTAATTTAATTAGTGATGTTGTTTTAATTGGGATGCGATTATTGTGCCTCTGTTTTATTGTATGAATTTATTCTCTCCAGTAAATTTAGTTTGACATAATTTTTCATTCACTCACAATTATTACAGCTTTACTCAAGCATTACTTGTTGCTAAAATATGCAGATGACAAATGCTCGCCATACCACGTATGAGGCCGCTAAGACCGGTGCTAACGGTGCTGGGACCGGTGGTGGTGGTGGAAACCACGTCAACAACAATGAGCCTCCCCATGAACCGCATTTGCCACCTCCTCCTCTGTTTACCCCAGAGGTGTTCCTCGCACAGTTGCTCAGGAGTCAGCACAACATGGAACAATCCCAGAAGAACATGGAGGATTTTCTACGTACCATCGCCAACAATGTTCAGCGTGGTAACAATCAGGGTGGTGGCATTGGGGTGAATCAGTATAGTAGCTTCAAAGATTTTATGGACACTAGGCCGCCAATATTCAAGGAAGCAACAGAACCACTCGATGTTGAAGAATGGATCAACACTATGGAAGATAAATTCCGTGTGTTGAGGATGACTGAGGTATTGAAAAATGAGTATGCTACACATCAGTTGCAAGGACCAGTGGGAATGTGGTGGAAGCACCATCGCACAACCTTCCCTCCAAATGCTCAGATTACGTGGAGAGAGTTCGCTGAGGCCTTCCGTAGAGTTTATATTCCACCTGGGCTGACCGAGATGAAGTTGGGAGAGTTCTTGGTGTTGAATCAGGGCACCAAGACTGTGACGCAATATTTGCATGCTTTAAACAACTTGTGCCGTTATGCTCCCAACATGGTTGACACCGATGCTAAGAGAATCGCTAGTTTCAAGAGATGACTCAATCCAAAGATGATGAAGCATGTGGGTACCAACACTCGCGCTAGATTCAATGACTTTATCAGTGATTGTTTGAAGTAGGAAAAGAACAACAATGCCAGCACCGCAGCCAAGACTCGCAAGAGAGCCCTAGAAGGTGGTCCGTCCCAAGCAAGAGCACCTATAGGAGGTCATCCTCCCTATCGTCCATCGGCACCTGGCGCTAGGTTCAGGCCACCTCAGCAGAGGGGTTAGAATTTCCGAGGACCCCAGAAGCCTTACAAGATGGCAGTACAGTCTAATAAGGCAGCCGTAACTACGATATAGGGCAGTTCTAAGAGAGCTGTGGGATCTGCTGGTATAGTAAGGGGACCCTGCTACAATTGTGACCAACCCAGCCACTTCTCAAGGTTCTATCCCTATCCACCCAAGAAGAAGCAGCAGACCTATAATGCTCGGGTGCATAGTATGACTATGGATGAGATTCCTGAGGGAGAGCCCGTAACCGCTGGTAAGTTTCCTATCAACCAAAACGCCGCAGTTGTTCTATTTGATTCTGGATCATCGCATTCTTTTATGAGTCAAGCATTTGCATAGAAACATGAACAACTATGCATAGAATTGGGTTATGGTTACCGTATAAGTTCAGCAAGGGCTGATGTTTTGACCAATCGGATGGTTCGAGGGGCAACCCTTGAATTAGGTAGCAGAAAGTTTTGAGTGAACTTGATAGTTATGCCTAGGCTAGTACTTAGGGATGAAAATGGTATGGATATTTTCCAACCATATTCAAAACCGAATCTATTTAGAGGGGTTGAGATCTATCCGTATCCGAGTCCGGATATCCAACATCCGATACCGTATCCGTATCCGAATACTCAAATTGCATATTTATGATGTTGGTATCTAATCGTATCCTATCCGACATAGTTGACACTATCCGTATTTGAATCCAAATCCGGATAGAAATATGAAAACAAATATAATATTAGTGATATCCATCCATATCTGATCCGTTTTCATCCCTACTAGGACTAGATGTCATTATAGAGATGAATTGGATGAAGGATTGGGGAGCAGTTATAGATACAGGAAGTCAGGTACTTACCCTTAAGGATCCCCTAGGTGAGGGTACTTTCCAAGTACCATTGCCTCGGAGAACAGACCTTATAAGTGTGACATGTGCTACTGAAGTTATTCCTATTCATCATATTCTGATAGTGTATGAGTTTCCGGATGTATTCCTGGATGAGCTACCTGGTCTTCCGCTAGATAGGGATATTGAGTTTGGAATTGAGTTAATCCCCGGAACAGCTCTGATTTCAAGGAGACCCTATCGGATGCCTCCAGATGAATTAGTTGAGCTGAAGAAGCAACTAGAAGAGTTATCGAAAAAGGGGTTTATCCGGCCAAGCAAGTCTGAATGGGGATGTCCCGCCTTGTTTGTGAAGAAGAAGAAAGAGGGCACATTGAGAATGTGAGTGGATTACAGGCCACTTAACGCCGTAACCATCAAGAATAAGTATCCCTTGCCTCATATTGATGTTCTGTTTGACCAATTAGCCAAGGTTAAGGTGTTCTCAAAGATAGATTTGAGATCCGGTTATCATCAGATCAAGATTAGGCCACAAGATATACCGAAAACCGCATTTTTCACCAGATACGGGTTATATGAGTATCTTGTCATGTCCTTTGGCTTGACAAATGCTCCTGCATACTTTATGTTTTTGATGAATACAGTTTTCATGCCAAAATTGGATAAGTTCGTGGTTGTGTTCATTGATGACATTCTGGTGTACTCTGAGAGCGAGAAGGATCATGAAGAGCATCTAGCAATTGTCTTGACTAGACTTAGAGATCATATGCTATATGCTAAGTTTAGCAAATGTGAATTCTGGTTGAAGAAGGTTCCTTTCCTTGGTCACGTTCTGTCAGAAAATGGAGTTTCAGTCGATCCAAGTAAGGTGCAAGAGGTTATGGATTGGAAGGCACCGACCACAGTTCCTGAGATTAGAAGTTTCTTAGGATTAGCCGGTTACTATCGTCGTTTTATACCGGACTTCTCAAAGATTACCAAGCCAATGACAAGTCTGCTATAGAAAGATCACAAGTTCATGTGGATAGAGGAGTGTGAAGCAGCTTTCCACACCTTGCGGAAACTGTTGACCACTGCTCCTGTTCTCGCACAACCGGACATTGAGAAACCATTTGATGTGTTTTGCGATGCATTGAAAACTAGATTGGGCTGTGTTCTTATGCAAGAAGGGAGAGTCATTGCGTATGCCTCACGTCAATTGAGAAAGCACGAGGGCAACTATCCAACACATGATCTTGAACTTGCTGCAGTTGTGCATGCCCTAAAAATTTGGAGACATTATCTACTTGGTAATGTGTGCAATATTTTCACAGATCACAAGAGTCTCAAGTACATCTTTACCCAACCAGAGCTGAACATGAGACAGCGAAGATGGTTGGAATTGATCAAAGATTACAACTTGAATGTGCAATATCATCCTGGAAAGGCCAATGTAGTGGCAGATGCTTTGAGCAGAAAGTCACATTGCTTGAATGTGCATCTATTACTTGAAGATGGGTTCGATCTGATGCATCCTACTGTGTTATATAGTATTCAGATTAGTTGCTCTTTGGAGAGTAAGATAATAGAAGGCCAAAAAACAGACAAGGGAATATTCCACATCAAAGAGAAAATAAAAGAAAAGTCGTCTAAGCACTTTAAAGTGGATGAACAGGGCGTGTTGTGGTTTGACGACCGTCTAGTGGTTCCTAAGGATCGAGAGCTTAGGAATAAACTCATGGATGAAGCTCACCTTTCTAAGCTATCTATCCATCTAGGAAGTAGTAAGATGTATCAAGAACTAAGACCTCGTTGACCAAAATGAAGAAAGAAGTTACAGCATATGTTGCTAGATGTGACACGTGTTGTAGAGTGAAAGCTATTCATACGAAACCTGCCGGTTTGTTGCAACCTTTGTCTGTACCTAGTTGGAAGTGGGATGATATAAGTATGGATTTTATCTCAGGTTTGCCCACTACTCAAAAGGGACATGATTCGATTTGGGTGATTGTGGATCGTCTTACCAAGACCGCTCATTTCCTACCTGTCACGACAACTTATCGACCACCTCAATATGCCAAAAAGTATATTGCAGAAATTGTGAGGTTGCATGGCATACCAAAGACTATAGTATCTGATAGAGGGCCACAGTTCACGTCTCACTTTTGGGAACATTTGCACAAAGGCTTGGGAACTAGTTTGATTCGTAGTACCGCTTATCATCCTCAGACAGATGGTCAGACTGAACGAGTGAATGCTGTTCTAGATGATATGTTAAGAGCCTATGTGTTGTCTTCTAGGGGATCATGGGAGTCATGGTTACCCTTAGCTGAGTTTGCTTACAATAATAGTTATCAAGAAAGCATCAAGATGGCTCCATTCGAAGCTTTGTATGGCAGAAAATGTAGAACACCACTAAATTGGGTCGAGCTAGGAGATAGAAGGTATTATGGCATTGACTTTATAGAAGAGGCCGAGAAGAAAGTTCATATTATTCAACAAAATATGAAGGCAGCCCAATCGCATCAGAAAAGTTATGCAGACAGAAGAAGGAGACCCCTTGTGTTTGAAGTTGGTGACTATGTTTATTTGAAGGTCATGCCAATGAAGAAGAAACGGTTTGGAGTCCGGAGAAAGCTTGCCGCTAGATTCGTAGGACCATACAAGATCTTGGAAAGAAGAGGTCCAGTAGCCTATAAGTTAGAGTTACCTGAGACAATGAGTACCATCTTCCCAGTTTTCCATGTATCACATCTCAAGAAGTGTTTGCGTGTTTCGGAGGAAAGAATAGAACCTCGAGGCATCAAACTCAAATCAGATTTGGTGTATCGTGAGCAACCGGTCCATGTGTTAGACACTAAAGAACGTACTACTCGGAATAGTGTGGTGAAAACATACAAGATACAGTGGAATCATCATGATGAGGGAGATGCAACTTGGGAAATGGGAGAATATCTACAAAAACCTTATGAAGATTTTTATAACAAATGGTTCATAACCCAAATCTTGGGACGAGATTTTTATAAGGGGGGAGGGCTGTAACACCTCGGTGTTAAGCATGCACTAACATTCCATCCCATGAACATAATCATCATCACCTCATGCATAAGCATCATTCACGCATTTCATTTCGAAAGAAATGAAGTATCATTTCATGTGATGCTTAAGCTGATTGAAAATTTATTCATGTTTCAAACAATGTGAAATGCCATGATTCTTGTTTTGATCACTAAGATAGCTTATAAATGTTTAGGATACAAATTGGAGCCAAGTTCATATTCAAAGTTTTGCCAAATTTTGCTTTTAAACAATTCTTCAAAAATAGGGTTTTTGAATTAATATTGATGTTTATTTTGTAATTCAAAATCTATTTGGAATTGGACTGTGGTCATAAAAGCAAAGTTGTAGATCTTGAAAAATGGAACAACTTTCATTTTTACACCAAATTTTGAAACTGCTTTGAAATTACTCAAAAATTGCATTGAATGAAATCAAAATAGAAAATAAATTGGAAAATCACATTTTTCACTTTACTCGCCCGCCGCCTCACTTTGGGCCCAGCCGCTTAGGCCGGCCCAGCCTGCCTCCACACTGGCCCACTCACTCGGCCTGCCTTACCATCACACCGCACCTGACCGTGTCAGAGCGCGCTCGCCGCGTGGCCGCCATACGCCGGCGATGCACGCCGCGCGGCAGCCCCGGCCTGCCCCGCGCCCTCCTGTCGTGCCTTCACCTGCCCAACTGCGCTGCACTCCTTCTCACTCCCCACTTCACTCTCTCGCTCGCTCAGCAGCAGCAACACCCGTAGCAGCACTCGCTCTGCCGTGCGCCATCGCCGGCGTAGCCGTTCCGGCCACGCCTGGCTACCGGAGCCCGCTACATCTTCACCACGCCTTCGCCTCCACCTCGCGCAACCAGTGCTCATGCCAGTTCGCTGTGGTAGGTCTTCTCCAGCCGGGAATTCCTTGCCAGAGCTTGGCTCCACGTGGATAGCCTCGCTCTGTTTCCTCTCCTGCCTTCCTTCCTTGCGCACGAGCACCGCACTGCGTTGTCGAGTATCCCGAGCACCTCCTCTCACCGTGCCATGGCTAGGGACACCTCACCGGCGACGACCCACGCCGCCGCTCCACCATGCATGGCAGCGGCTGGCTTCCCATGCTCTTTGGCCCATGCCACGAGCACCGTGGGGTTCGCGTGGGTGTGGGGAGCATGCCGGTCACCTTCACCGAACCGAAGACCTCACCGTCGGCGAGCTCTCGCTGTCGGTGATCTCCTCTGTTTTGGTTCGGCTGACAGGTGGGGTCCCGCTGAACCTTGGGCCCCTTGTTAGTCCCTGTGTGTGTCCACGCGTGTTCAGATCCGGGTGCACCCAGCATTTACATCGGCTGGTTTTAAAAAGGATTTAAGAAATGATTTTTCATATTTCTGTTAAATGCTTTGGAAATTTATAACTTGCTCAAATTTGCTCCAAATTTTTTGAAACAAATTTTGTTGTGTTCCTTGTCACCAGATCTACATGATAAAAATATTGCATGTCATTCTTGAGATACTTTTCTGTGGAGTTTTATTTAATCATTGAAATTGTTGTTTTCTTGAGAAAGTCATAATAAATCATAGAAAGATCAAAAAAAATATGATTCCAAGTTTGTTACTCTTCTTGTCTGATGTACTTCCTGTGAAAAATATATTCCATGCATGTCCTATAGAAAAATTGTGAGATGTAGTTCAAGTGCCTTTAATGGCTGATTTTTGTTATTTTTGCTAGAGAGCAAAATTTGTATAAAACATGCATGTGATAATTTTTGTGCAATGATTATTTACTGTATAGAACATAGGAAAAATATTACATATGTTGTTTGACACGTTTCATAATACAAAGTATTTTCATGTTCATAATTATGCCATAGCTTGTCATTTTTGTGTAGGCTATTCCACTTATCCAAATGCCATAAAAATCTGATGGTAGACTACTTAGGGTAGTACTGTGCTATGGTAATTTTCTAAAATTTTTCTAAGCTATAAAAATAGATGTTGCTATTCAAACCTACTATTAATTAGGGTTTAATCAAATATTGCTTTGTGCATGATTAAGAAATTAGTGAAGCTTTGGTGTATCTTTGAAGCATTTAATGAGGTGTGTTGACTTAGCATATTAGTAGTAGAAGAGAATACAGTAGATGACATGTGCTTGTAGTACATGTACTTGGATGATGTTGACTACCTTGCATTTAAGCATATCCATTGTATTCATTTCATCTGATGCACCTTTTGCATAAGTACTTAAGCATCTGCATCATACAGGATCGCAAACCAAGAACCCAGTCATCATACTTGAGGAGCCCGAGGAGTAGCTCGAGGTGCAGCCACAGGAAGAGACCAAAGCAGATGAGGAGGACGTTGAGGAACTTCCGGAGTGCCCCGATCACCGCTCGAGCTCCTTCGAGAGAGGCAAGCCCCGGAGCATTTTCTCCCTGGTTTGCAATTATCAATTAAATGCTTTACTTTAATTGATGCATTACATTCAGGAGTTGTTTGCAATCGTTGTTGCATTATACCTTGTCTACCTTTGTTATACTATATCCTTGTTACCCTGGTATCCGCAGTCGAGTCAATGCTTAGCGGGCTTAGATCGGTAGAAGTCGGGTGATTTCCTGTCACCTACGAGCTATAGGTGGTTACCTGGATCTGCTTGGATTACGATGTAGTCATGGTATAACTAAGTGTTAATTTGAAGTTGAGACCGGACGGAGACTTATAGAGTTTTGGACTGTAGTGCTTTCCGTCTGTGTCGATTAAGGACCGACCGTTGTTGGGCCTCAGGTCATGTTGAATGCATGCCTTACATTTAGCTGGCTAAATAAAGTACCTTTTGACCATGAAGCTAGGAGATTATTCAGGGTGAGTAGATTGCCCGCAGCGCACTGTGCCAGAGCAGGTCTAGGTAACCACCTATAGCTCGTAGGTGACAGGAAATCACCCGACTTCTACCGGTCTAAGCCCGCTAAGCATTGACTCGACTGTGGATACCAGGGTAACAAGGATATAGTATAATAAAGGTAGACAAGGTATAATGCAGCAACGGTTGCAAACAACTCCTAAACGTAATGCATCAATTAAAGTAAAGTATTTAATTAATAATTACAAACCGGGGAGAAAAATGCTTTGGGGCTTGCCTCTCTCGAAGGAGCTCGGGCGGTGATCGGGGCACTCCGGAAGTTCCTCAACGTCGTCCTCGTCTGCTTCGGTCACTTCCTGTGGCTGCACCTTGAGCTACTCCTCGGGCTCCTCGGGTATGATGACTGGGCTCTCGGTTTGTGATCCTGTATGATGCAGATGCTTAAGTACTTATGCAAAAGGTGCATCGGATGAAATAAATACAATGGATATGCTTGAATGCAAGGTAGTCAACATCATCCAAGTACATGTACTACAAGCACATGTCATCTATTGCATTCTCTTCTACTACTAATATGCTAAGTCAACACACCTCATTAAATGCTTCAAAGATACACCAAAGCTTCACTAATTTCTTAATCATGCACAAAGCAATATTTGATTAAACCCTAATTAATAGTAGGTTTGAATAGCAACATCTATTTTTATAGCTTAGAAAAATTTTAGAAAATTACCATAGCATAGTACTACCCTAAGTAGTCTACCATCAGATTTTTATGGCATTTGGATAAGTGGAATAGCCTACACAAAAATGACAAGCTATGGCATAATTATGAACATGAAAATATTTTGTATTATGAAACATGTCAAACAATAGATGTAATATTTTTCCTATGTTCTATATAGTAAATAATCATTGCACAAAAATTATCACATGCATGTTTTATACAAATTTTGCTCTCTAGCAAAAATAACAAAAATCAACCATTAAAGGCACTTGAACTACATCTCACAATTTTTCTACAGGACATGCATGGAATATATTTTTCACAGGGAGTACATCACACAAGAAGAGTAACAAACTTGGAATCATATTTTTCTGATCTTTCTATGATTTATTACGACTTTCTCAAGAAAACAGCAATTTCAATGATTAAATAAAACTCCACAGAAAAGTATCTCAAGAATGACATGCAATATTTTTATCATGTAGATCTGGTGACAAGGAACACAACAAAATTTGTTTCAACAAATTTGGAGCAAATTTGAGCAAGTTATAAATTTTCAAAGCATTTAACAGAAATCTAAAAAATCATTTCTTAAATCCTTTTTAAAACCAGCCGAAGTAAATGCTGGGTACACCCGGATCTGAACACGCGCGGACATACACAGGGACTGACAAGGGGCCCGAGGTTCAGTGGGACCCCACCTGTCACCTTCACCGGACCGAAGACCTCACCATCGGCAAGCAGAACCGCCCAATTTATACAAGATCAAGTATGACTGTCCCCGCTAATACGTTGATGTGCGCATACTTTCACTTATACAAACCCGGTAGTCCGCCGAGTGTCCCGAAAGACCTCAGTAAATCAACATCACAACCAAGATCGCGTAATTAAGCAAATACACATCATATACGTAGGGTTGCAGCGGAAATAATATTACTAATGGGTTCACAAATAATAGTACAGGTTTGGGTTTCAAAACCAATTATTGAAAACAACATAGCTTTCAAATGATTACATTAATATAAGTTCTAAATACATTGCTAGCATAAGTGACATCATCCGAAAAAAGCATATAGACGAGAAGTAACTATAGAATCACCGAGCCCACCGGCGGTTAGCCACCATCATCCAAAACCAATTATTGAAAACAACATAGCTTTCAAATGATTACATTAATATAAGTTTCAAATACATTGCTAGCACAAGTGACATCATCTGACAAAAGCATATAGACGAGAAGTAACTATAGAATCACCGAGCCCACCGGCGGTTAGCCACCAATCATCAACAGGTCGAGAACTTCACCTGCAACAAGGTGAGATAAACCCTGAGTACTCGAATGTACTCAGCCAGACTTACCCGTCAGAAACCAAAAATAAAGTGACACCAAGGATTATGCACGACTTTCTTTAGTGGGCTAGCTGACTTGTTTACGAAAAGCATAAGCTATCATGAAGAAACCATTTTAAGTACTTTGCATCATCTTTATTATGACCTATCCATCTAGATAAGCACCTGTACTATAGCAATCACTTGATTAACCAATAACGATCCAGTTACCAATTTAGATTTAGCATATCTCATACCATCCAGATAACCATCATTGTTCCATAATAATTACTATGATGCCGTAGCTCGAGTCAAGTGCTCACTATCTAGGAGCGATGGCGATTCGAATCGATTCCTAACCAGCTGGTGATTTATTCCTTACACAAACCTCACTCACCCGCTAAAGTGAGGTATCGGTCACCGAGTCAACTATCCAGGAAAATCTCGAGTTTGCTAGGAACCACATGTACCTGGGGGCCGACCGACTGCCCTTTGGTCTTATCATCGCACCCCTGTGTCCTACCATACCTGCTCCGGTATAGTGCGCTGCGGGCAATCTACTTGGCCCGAATAATCTCCTAGCTTCGCGGTCGAAAGGTACTTTTTTCGGCCAGCTAAATGTAAGGCATGCGTTCAACATGACAAGAGGGACGAGCAACGATCGGTCCTTAATCGACACAGACGGAAACTAACAGCACTCAGAACCCTGTCTGGTTGCCTCCAACTTTTCTGTCTGGTCTCCAATTATCCATCACACATGGTTAATTCCAGGATATCATTCTTTCCATAGCTAAATTCTTCCAGTAACCACCTATAAATGTAGGTGACCGGATATCACCGATCGCTACCAGTCTAAGCAAGGCTAAGCAGTTATTCGATCCTGACCTAACAGGGTAATAAGGTAATAAGGTAGGCAAGGATAGTAACAAATGCATCAACGGTTTCAATCAACTCCTACAACTTAATGCAACAATATATAACTCATATATAGAAAGAATTGCTTTTATAAAGTAGGAGACTTAGAATGCTCCGGGGCTTGCCTGGGATCCGACACAAGTCAGTTCAGTTAGCTTGCACTGTCCTGGTGACGTCTCAGGTCCTAGCACTCGCTTAGTCCTTCTATTTTTGGGATAGATCCTCCATACACCGTCTTTGGGTTCGGCTCCAACATCACGTTCTTCACGTGGTTCATCTAGCGCACCTAGATGAGATGCAAGATGCATGTGTATGAATGTGATGAATGGTAACACAAGATGCATTACATAAGCATTCAAGACAAACCAGTTATTCACGGCAATCATAGAGTCAAGGCTGCAAACAGCAGCAGCTAATTTTACTCATAACAGGAGTTGTACTAATCCAAAAGATATGCAACAAGACAATCTGGAAAGCTTATGAAATTTTCTACAATTCATCTTTAATCCTCTTAGCATGATTCTCAAGTTAACTAAGTCAATTATACCCATTTATAGAAACTGGTCCACAATTGACAGAAAGCAGTCATTTCTGAAACCCAACTTTAAACAGGCATAACTCACAAACCACAAGGCCAAATACCACCAAATTTTAACAGAAGCTAGATATATGAATTATCTACAACTTTGTTATTCTCATATTAAGATGATTTTACAGTTAGAAGGGTCAATTATTCCAATAATTGCACCTCTGTCCAAAACATAGATAGAAACTGACATGCCACTTTAAACACCTATAAATAGAGTTATACATGTCCAATAAATGTGGTCCTAGACTTTTTAGAAAGCTTAGAAAATTATAAACAACTTTGTTGTAAACACCTAAAGCTAATTCTACTACTAAGAAGGCCCCACAATAAGAACAAGGAAACCCTCTCTGGTTTTGGGCAGAAACAGCCACAGAGATTTAAGCAAGTATAACTCAAGATCTACTTAGCCAAAAATCATGATATTTAACTTTTTGGAAAGACTAAGAAAAGTACCACAACTCATGTATTTTCACCAAGTCATGATTCATAACTTAACTAAGCCAATTAATTCAAACATGCAGAACTATTTAGAGTAGAAGCAAAGCAATACAGGGCATTTGTTATTTTTATAACTCTGAAACTATAAATCCTAAACTCCTGAAATTTTTACCAGACAACAACAATCACCTTAGTAGTACTCCACAAAAATTTCACATTTATTTGAGCATAAAAACTGCAGTTATGAAAAAGACAAGACATGGCAAGTAACAGGAACCTAGCTGCATAGATCTATTTTTACAGCAAAATATTTAAACTAAAACATGCCCTATTATAGATCTAGTGCATAGAGAATTTCGCAAGGATTCCAAAAAATCCTCATTTACTATTTTACGATTTTTCTACAAATTACTATGAAATTTCAAAGTGGAGCATTCAAATCTGCCAAAAATCAAAAGAAAAGGAATCTAAATCTTGCACTGGGGTCCCTGCAGAAAACATATATTAAATATGAACAAATGGATCCTTTCTGGCACTATTCACAAGAGTCACTGATTCATCATTTAACCCCCTGGAAAACACCACATTCACGCGCGTGGTTCTCCTTCTTCCTCACGACGGCAGCACAGGGAGTGGCCGGACTCGTGGCTCTGGCCGGCTGAGGCGGCGCTGGCGGCGTGCTGCTGCAGGCTTCGGCTGAGGTGGATCCAGGCGCGCTTCTAGGTGACTGCAGCATGGCTAGAGGTGGCCTATAGCCCGCTGGCCACGCGAGCAGGCGAGACGCCAGCGGCTGCTCCGACGGCGACGGCACTACGGCGGCCGTGGCGACAGGAAAAGGGGCGCAGGGGGGCGACAAATGACGGTGAAGGTGGTGGCGCACTTGGTAGGATCGGAGAAGGCTCAGAGGTGGAAGGATGACAGCAGCGCAAGAGCATCTCCGCTCGGCAATGGCGGCCCTGGCCACAGCTCGGCGCAGAGCGACCGGGCGAAATGAGGAGCGGCAGCGCGAGTGGGAGGAAGGCGCGGGGTAGCTCTGGCACGCGTTATGGAGGAGCAGGGCGCGAAGCGGTGTATGGCATAGAGGTGGGACGCGCGTCGGCCATGGTGGGGCACGCTCTGGCGTATGGCGGCCACGCAGACAAAACATCGAGCACGTGGCGAGCATCGGTGTGGGCGAGGTGGGGAGCCGATTTGGGCCACTTCCAGGCCGAATCAGACCTTGGGCCAAAAACGAAGTTTGTTCACCTCAGCCTGCTCAACACTTTTCATTAAGGCACTCTAGTCATTTGAGCAACATAACAGTGGGTAATTTAATCTCCAAAGTGGCATTGTCAATGCATTGACGGCAATTAACAAACTCCAAAAATCGATGGTCAAGACAAGGTCCAACGAGTGCCATATTTATACATGCTCTTCGCCATCATGTACACTCCAACTTTTATCTTTGGGTCAACTTGAGATGCTTAACGAATTTTAGAGAACGCGAGACGTCAATGCCGAGGTCGATGAATTTCTAGACTTAGAATATTTCTAAGTGTTGAAATCAGCAGCAGGTTCCAACTTTGAGCCACCACTAGACTTAGTTCCGAGCTGATCCATGGTATACTCCAAAAATAAAGTTTCTTCTACATAACATGAGCTTCAACTTTTATTTAATGTCCAACCTTAAAACAGGTGCAGAAGCTATAGTTCTACTTTGACCAAAGAAGGACCACGATAAAGCTTAAATTATCCTTTGTGATCCATTGGAGCATTTTCTTGGCATTTTCTCAACATGAACCTTTCATGACTTTTGTTGTAGAGTTCATCTAGAGTCATTTGGGCATGGTTGCAAGATTTGGTTGACGATCGAGAATTCCATTCACTTTATAAAATAATTCAAGCAAGGACATAACTCATCATTTCATGTGACTTCTTGATTCCAAACTTCACGAAACTTTTCCATGGATCAATATAGATGGGTATTGATATGGGACACATGAAGATATTCCAATAACACCAGCCAAGCATATATCTTGAAAAGGGCCTATATGTAAAGCAAGGGTGCAATATCCAAGTTTAGGTTGGGGCTCAGTTCCATAGGTTTGACCTTGACATTTTCATCATCACTTAATATGCCATGTTTGAGCTCAAACCCATTGCTTAACTGGTGGCAAACACCTGGGGTGTTACAGTTGTAATAACCTAGGTGTTTGTCACTAGTTAAGCAATGGGTTTAAGCTCAAACATGGCATGTTAAGTGGTGATGGAGATGTTAGGTCAAACATATGAAAATGAGCCACCACTTAAACTTGGACCATTCACCATTGCTTACCTGCTGTCCTTTTCTAAAAAGTATGCTTGGGAAATGTTGGGTGTACTTGTTTCATGTGTTTCGCATCAATATCCCTCTATATTGATCCATGGAAAAGTTTCATGAAGTTTGGAATCCAGAAGTCACATGAAATGACAAGTTATGTCCTTGCTTGAATTATTTTATAAAGTGAATGGAATTCTCGATCATCAACCAAATCTTGCAACCATGCCCAAATGACTCTAGATGAACTCTACAACAAAAGTCATGAAGGGTTCGTGTTGAGCGAAGGACAAGAAAATACCTCCATCGGTCTAAAACTTGGATTTAAGCTTTACCGTGATGCTACTTTGACCTGCGTTGACCAATCACTTATAGTGCTTGCATGGAGTTGCACCTTAAATCAAAGTTGAAGTTTGAGTAGAGTAGAACAAACTTTGTTTTTGGACGAAGGGCTAAATCAGCTAGGAAGTAAGTCAAACCGAGGCTCAAATATTGAACTCAGTGCTGTTTTGAAGCTCCAAAAATCGGCTAAGTGTTGGAACTACAGTTTTCGGTTCTCAGTTTTCATGAAGCTATATTTGGTGAATTTTAGTTTGCAAACCATTTTGATTTGGACCAAACTCCTTTAATAAAAGTTGGAGTACTCTTGTAGCTCTACGCAACGGTGCAATCGTTTGAGTAAATAACGAATTGTTTTGAGAGTTATGAAGGGACGAAAATAGTGTTTCAAGCGTATTTTTGAGGTAGTATTTGTCAGCTCCTTAACCGTTTTGAATCACCTGAGCTCGATGTGGCCGATCGGCCGCAGCGCTTCATCGCCGCGTGGAAGACGCTCGCCTGCATGTGCACCACCTCACTCGCCACCTCGCCCAGCTCGCTCAATTTGGAGAAGTCGAGCACCCTCTCGTATGTCTTGCTTGCTCACTCTCGCCCCTTTCGCTTTGCGCCAGAGCGCGGATGCCGAGCGCCACCATGGCCGCAAGCAGAGCAAGCTCCCACCGCCGGCCATCCTTGCTCCCCTTCTGTGCTCCTCGCCGCGCCTCCAAGCTGCCGCAGCCGACCGCACCTAGCCCAGCCGGTCACCTCAGACCGCCACGCACGCGCAGAGCCGGCCACCATTGCCGGCAAGTCAAGCTCCGCAGCCGCCGTCCTCGCTCGTCCTTTGAGCCTCCTCCATCCCAGCTGACCTCACCCTCGACCTCCCCGCTCGTGCGCTGCCTCCTGTATGCCACCTTTCGGGTCACGCAGCCACCGGTAGCCGTCGCCGTCGTAATCCGCCAGCTGTCGGGCCGCTGCTCGCGTGGCCGCGCGAACTTGGGTAGCCTCGGGCCGAGCTGAGCTATCCTCTAGGTGCGCATGGACCCCCTGGTGCTTCCCCATCACTCCCCCGCCGCCGACAAGCCTCCTCCGACCAACATCGACAAGCTCCAGTGCCTCCTCTGTTCATGTTCGCGTCAAGGACCTCCTATAGCAATTCGAAGAAGAGCAGGGGTCGTTTTGCGAAGCCGTGACTCGGGTGAATAGTGCCGTTAAGGACCTATTTGCTGGAAATCGAGTGAAACTTTGGAAATTCATAGTAAATCGTAGAAAATTCGTAAAATAGTAAATAAGGACTTTTTGGAATCCTTGTGAAATTGTCTATGCATTAGATCTATAATATGGCATGTTTTAGTTTAAATATTTTGCGGTAAAAATAGATTTGTGCAGTAAGGTTGTAATGCTAGTTGAATTTGTTATTTTCCATAACTGCAGATCTAGGGCTCCAAATGAAGTGAAATTTTTGTGGCATGCTACTCATGTGATGTTTGATGTGTGGTAAAAATTTCATGGTCATTGGTTGCTGCATGAGTGAGTTATTGGTTTATCTTGCTCTCACATGATTTCTTGCTTTTATCAACTTGTCCTTTTCATAGAGGTTGCTATACATATTTAAATGGAGTAAAATTTGTACATTAGACTATTGAGATTATATGTGAGCCACTGTAATTTTTGTAGAAGTTATTGTGCACTTTTGGTATATGTTCATTAAGTCACCTTGTTATCTAAAATAAATTAAGAAATGCATTAAAAGAATTTATTTGGTCATGGACACTAGGTTTTCTGGTGTTCTTTAGTCATGTGTGAAATGTTGGTAAAGTTGGATTTGCCCAATTATGTATTTGCAACATAAGTTAATAATTATTTTCTTGCCGAAGTAGTTTATGGACAGATCTGGCAACTTAGCAAAGTTCTTCATGATAATGTGCTTTGTTGTGAAACTTGTTTATACAAAAGTTGTAGATAATTCATGTATCTAGCTTCTATTAAAATTTGGTGTTATTTGGCCAAGTAGTTTAAGAGTTACAGCTGTTTAGATTTGGGTTACAGAATTGATTGCTCTCTGTCTTGTTTAGACCAGTTTTTGTAAATGGGTATATTTGACTTAGTTAACTTGAGAATCATGCTAAGATTATTAAAGATGAATTGTAGAAAATTTCATAAGCTTTCCAGAATGTCCTGTTGCATGGCTATTGGATTTGTATAACTCTAGTTATGATCCAAACATGAAGCTGTTGTTCCCAGTCCAAAAATAGACATATGCTAGTTGTGGTTGTTTACTCCATGTGTTGCTAAGTGTGGCTTATGCCCCTGTTGATGGTCAAGTTATGATACTTGTGACCTTGTTAAACTTGTGCCATGCTTGATGTGCTTGCTCTCTATAGTTAGTGGTGTGAGGTTAGTTAAATAGCTATTGGTGTCTATGTCTTGCATAATCTTGTGTTTGTCTTGAATGCTTATGTGATGCATCTTGTGTTACAATTCATCACATTCATACACATGCATCTTGCATCTCATTTAGGTACGCTAGATGAACCACGTGAAGGACGTGATGTTGGAGCCGAACCCGAAGACGGTGCAAGCTAACTAAACTGACTTGTGTCGGATCCTAGGCAAGCCTCGGAGCATTCTAAGTCTCCTACTTTATAAAAGCAATTCTTTCTATATATGAGTTATATATTGTTGCATTAAGTTATAGGAGTTGATTGAAACCGTTGATGCATTTATTACTATCCTTGCCTACCTTATTACCTTTTTACCCTGTTAGGTTGGGATCGAATAACTGCTTAGCCTTGCTTAGATTGGTAGCGATCAGTGATATCCGGTCACCTACATTATAGGTGGTTACTAGAAGAATTTAGCTATGGAAAGAATGATATCCTGGAATTAACCATGTGTGATGGATAATTGGAGACCGGACGGAAAAGGTTGGAGGCAACCAGACAGGGTTCTGGGATGCTGTTAGTTTCCGTCTGTGTCGATTAAGGACCGATCGTTGCTCGTCCCTCTTGTCATGTTGAATGCATGCCTTACATTTAGCTGGCCGAATAAAGTACTTTTCGACCGTGAAGCTGGGAGATTATTCAGGCCAAGTAGATTGCTCGCAGCGCACTGTACCGGAGCAGGTGTGGTAGGACACGAGGGCGCGATGATAAGACCGAAAGGCAGTCGGTCGGCCCCCGGGTACATGTGGTTCCTGGCAAACTCGAGATTTTTCCTGGATAGTTGACGCGGTGACCGATACCTCACTTTAGCGGGTGAGTGAGGTTTGTGTAAGGAATAAATCACCAGCTGGTTAGGAATCGATTCGAATCATCATCGCTCCTAGATAGTGAGCACTTGACTCGAGCTACGGCATCGTAGTAATTATTATGGAACAATGATGGTTATCTAGATGGTATGGGATATGCTAAATCTAAATTGGTAACTGGATCGTTATTGGTTAATCAAGTGATTGCTATAGTACATGTGCTTACCTAGATGGATAGGTCATAATAAAGATGATGCAAAGTACTTAAAATGGTTTCTTCATGATAGCTTATGCTTTTCGCAAATAAGTTAGCTAGCCCACTAAAGAAAGCCATGCATAATCCTTGGTGTCGCTTTATTTTGGCTTAAGATGAGTAAGTCTGGCTGAGTACATTCGAGTACTCAGGGTTTATCTCACCTTGTTGCAGGTGATGTTCTCAACCTGTTGATGATGGTGGCTAACTGCCGGTGGGCTCGATGATTCTATACTTACTTCTCATCTATATGCTTTTGTTGGACGATGTCACTTATGCTAGCAATATATTTGGAACTTATATTAATGTAATCATTTGAAAGCTATGTTGTTTTCACTAAGCGGTTTTGAAACCCAAACTGGTACTTTTATTTGTGAACCCATTTGTAATATTATTTCCGCTGCAACTCTGCGTATGTGATGTGTATTTGCTTAATCACGCGATCTTGGTTGTGATGTTGATTTACCGAGGTCCTTCGTGACACTCGGCGAACTACCGGGTTTGTATAAGTGAAAGTATGCGTGTGTCAACGTGTTAGCGGGGACAGCCATACTTGATCTTATATAAATTGGGCGGTTCTGTCTCTATTTTTACCACAAAATATTTAAACTAAAACATACCATATTATAGATCTAATGCATAGACAATTTCACAAGGATTCCAAAAAGTCCTCATTTACTATTTTACGAATTTTCTATGATTTACTATGAATTTCGAAAGTTTCAGCCGATTTCCAGCAAATAGGTCCTTAACGGCACTATTCACCTGAGTCACGGCTTCACAAAACGACCCCTTCTCTTCTTCGAATTGCTGTAGGAGGTCCTTGATGCTTAAGTACTTATGCAAAAGGTGCATCGGATGAAATGAATACAATGGATATGCTTGAATGCAAGGTAGTCAACATCATCCAAGTACATGTACTACAAGCACATGTCATCTACTGCATTCTCTTCTACTACTAATATGCTAAGTCAACACACCTCATTAAATGCTTTAAAGATACACCAAAGATACTTTTGCTCATTCTAACAGCTGAGAAATACCTTTGAGAGTGCTAAGAAGAGCAAGGTCCTAGTGAGATGATTGAGATTTGAGAATTCCAAAGAGAGCCCTCATTAGTGAGATTAAGAGTAGCAAAGTGTGCATCCACCCTTCTCATTAGGCTTGTCGTGGTCAAGTAAGAGTTTGTGCTTGTTACTCTTGGTGATTGGGAGCTTGGTGATCATCCGGAGAGCTTGTGGATGACCTAACTCAAGTTGTGAGCGGTTGTGGGTGATTCACCGCGACGGAGAGTCAAAGAATCAACCCGTAGAGAGCACTTGATCCTTGCGCAAATCAAGGGGGAGCTACACCCTTACGCTGGTGCTCCAATGAGGACTAGTGGGGAGTGGCGACTCTCCGATGCCTCGGCAAAACATCGCCGCGTTCATCCTTCTTTCTTTACTTTGAGCAATTCAATTCTTGTCATTTACATTCCTAAAATTGCCATGCTAGAGTAGGATTTAAACTTAGGGTGCTAAACTTTTGTGCGTTAGATCAATAGAAACACTTTCTAGGCACAAAGAGTTAATTGGGTTAACCGTAAAGTTTAATTATTGCAAAGAAATTTAGAATTAGCCCAATTCAGCCCCCCCCTCTTAGACATCTCGATCCTTTTAAAGTACAAGTAAGAACTTATCCTGACGTAGTTTATGTATCCGAGATATTTTGGCAGAAGTCTAGTTCAAATATAGATCACTGGAATTGAGTTGAGAATGTCTTACAATTTTGCAAAGTATAATAGGTCTCATGTTGAGTAAGAAAGAATAAGTACTCTCAAATAGTTGAGGGTACAAAAAGTTAAGTCTTGGCGAGATGTGTAGTGAAATCCACAGCAGTTGCTAACACTCGCAGTTGGAGTATTATTGTGGAAAAGGTCTAAAGAAACAGTTGTGGTGTCATCAGTGATGCATACCATAGTATAACTTGTCATGAGGCTTAAGGAATAGACAAAAGGAGGTTAAGAGAATTTGTACCCGGATTTAATAATGGTAGACAACAGCAATAACAATTTAAAGTAAGTTAACTCCTAAGACAACAAGTCAAGTGTGCTGCCAAACACATTGACACTAAGATATATGTTGTAAAGGAGAAAATCCAGAATTATGTTGAAAGTATTGAGCACATAAGTATCGAGTGAGTACTTGCGGATCTGCTTACCAAAAGCTAACCACCTAGTACGTTCAGAGAACACATAGTCGACATGGGTTTATAGGAAAGCCTATGATTTCTGGATACTAAGGGCCTAGTTGAGTATCTGTTTCAAAGCAGAGAGGTGCGTTGTAGCTGTTTAATTTAATGGCAACAGACCGTAA
Organism: Miscanthus floridulus; assembly: GCF_019320115.1. Classification (NCBI taxonomy): domain Eukaryota; kingdom Viridiplantae; phylum Streptophyta; class Magnoliopsida; order Poales; family Poaceae; genus Miscanthus; species Miscanthus floridulus. The sequence goes on along the minus strand of NC_089586.1, from coordinate 66,791,172 downwards.
CGATGAGGTACGCTGTATGCACTGATCTGTGATGAAACGGAAACAAGATAAAGTAAGTAAGTTAAATTTAAGAAATAAGGTGAGATCAAGGGAGAGAATGTTAGTTTGATCTCCACCAATTGGCCCAGTTGGGCCCTTGGATCAGCGCCCTGATTGAGGGCATCAAACTGCTCTATGGTTGGTGAGCGTCCGTCGCACAGCACTATAAAGGGAGGTGGGGGTCGGGGCTCTATCTACGAGGTTGACCTGAGCCACCATAACCCACCTACAGAGAAACCCTATCCAATCTAAAGAGAAGGGTGTTGCCAGCGATGAGAAGCCTCACCGACTTCACCGTCGCCTCTGCAGTCCACCACCGTCACTGCACGACGCCACTGCAACTACTACTCTGAGACGAGGAGACTCGGATCCACTCCAGATAACGATGACCTAAAGATAGGTACATCATCTAGTTTCCTTATCTAAGTTATGCATTTACCCAAGGTTCTAGAATTCCTAACATGCGCCACTCCAATTCTATGACCTGTTTGGAACGCAGGAATTTCACAAGAATCACACATAAATTTCACAGAAATCGATTCAATTTCACAGGAAAAACACAGGAATGGGGAAAAAATCCCGCATTCCAAACAGGCCTCTATTTGCAGCACGGTTCTTCTTCTTCAGACGCTCTGTTGAACTGATCATAATCCGGTGTCCTCAATCTCAACAATGGAAAGCCGTAGAAACAGTTGCCCGGCAACCAAGGTGACCGTGGCCACTGCTCCTTGCTTGGCATTTCATCGAGCACACCCGATGCGGGGATGCCAACCGCACATGATGCCCAAGGTTCCCCGCCTACTTGCTAAGCCGCCAAGGCTGCACCTGAAGCAGGAGAGCTGAGATACCTTGACTTGGCATTTCGTCGAGCACCAGACATTCCTCGCTCGCTCCGACTCTGTCCGTCACCGCGCCAACAGTCATCCTTGACGAGCTCGAGACGGAGGATGGCCTCCAGACCTCGGCATGGCTTCTCTCCATAAGGTATCTGGATCCGCTGCCGCCGGCTGAGACGGAGCGCATGCAGTGCCCCCTCTCCCGCCACCGCCGCCACCCACGCGCCATGGCCGGCACTCGGTAGACTCTGCTTTGGTTGGTCCATGGGCGAGCAACGGGCAGAGGAAAGCGTTCATTTCCCTTCGCGAAGAAAAAAGGCCTTGGGCTTTGTATTCCGTTTCAGGCCCTCCTGGGAGCCCAAGCTGAAGTGAGCCGAAAATACTAAACCTGAACATGTGAAAATTGAATGAATTTTTCGTTGGGACAAAAGAAAAAGATTTTTTTAGGAAGGGACAAAAGAGAAAGATGATTATATGAACGCTGTACACAAACACGTAAAAATGGTTTACATATACAAGTACAAATGTATAATGTACTCCGTAAGTAGAGAAGGTAGAATATAAATTGATTTTTTTCTCCTACTACATGTTATGAAAAAAGCGAAATCTTAGATTTTCGCCAAGATTTATGATTTATGATGACGAGTATATGGAAAGTCAATTGTTTTATAGCCCCAACACCATTTTTTTGCTTATACCAGTTGGTTTACATTGAAATTACATTTATACTGCACATGAGTTGTAATCATGTGTTGGCTGTAATTTCTACTATTTAGTAGCTGTACTATAATTTTTTTAGAAAGGATTGCAAAATCTTTACCGTGATTTTTATTAGACAACAAAAGAAAAAGGCAAGTGTCAGCCCAATTATTTTTTTAAATAGAAATTGCACCAAAAAATCATACAACTGAGAAGAGTGCCCCACTCATCCTGTACAATTTCAGCACAATGACCGAACAACTATGAGAACTCTTGCTACTACTTGCTTTAATTGGTCGAATCGACCTAACGAGTAACTCAACATGGTCAGAAGAAACACTGTGATCTGTCGGGCAACACCAACACAGCTTGGACCACCGCCATGGCTAGACGGCAAGAGGCAACAACGGAATTGAAAAGCCTAACTATGCATCCAAGAAGGAAACGACGCTAAAAACGCCAACAATCTAGCTCGTGAACAGATCCAGCGTGGTAGGAGAGGAGCGTACTAAAATTAAGGTGCTAAAACCTCTTTACAATCTTATGTCACATGATTTGTTTCATCGTTACAAATTGGAACTAGATCCTGATAACGTGCTATCTATAAACACTTGTTTTTCCTCGTAGACGTTGACGCACCTCACCAGGCACTAGTAGGGAAGAAAAGCACGGGCCATGCATGTTCATCCACACCGCGTTCCGACTTGCGTGTACCACAAAACATCATCCGAAAGTAAAGGAAACGCACATGCCCATGTGTCTGTCCGTCCGGACCCGGAGCTTTTTTTTTTTACAAAAGGCATTTCGTTTGAACTTATCAGCTAGAATATACAATATTTTTTTCTCACAGTAAAACAGCTGCAGCCAACTTATCAACCGACTTTAATGCCAGGCAAACAAACACAAAGTCCGGACCCGGAGCTTAATCTGAGGCCAAGAACGACACGTACGATGGTTGCTGATTTCTGGTTAGGTTGCTTGAATCTTATCGCTTCCTAACTACCGTTTCTTTTGCTCTCATCTTCGCACAGGTGTGATTTGTTGGAACGGACAGTCGTACGTATATACAGTTGCTGTCAACCGACGACGCTTCGGCTGCATGGCCCTCTTGCTCATGTCCACAACGTGGCTGCATGCACATACGCTCCTAATTCTTTTGTATCTGCACAAGTGGTCAAAGTCTCTAGCTACACGTTAGCACGTACGCATGCTGTTAGTGAGAGAGAAAATGAGGAGGGAGAAAAACGGATTTATGCTACAGTACGCATGCTGTTAGTGAGAGAGAAAAGAAGAAGAGAGAAAAAGAGGAGCCGGAGAATCCAAACGGGCTCTAGGATTCATTTGAGATTCTAGTTGATGGGAAAAAAATATGATGTTTTATGAAAAAAAATGGTACTCAACTTTATTTTAAAATCGTGAACTGAGCTTAACTTAGCTGGCTGGATTCATTATGGTGGAACTTGTTTATTTGAGTTCAAGTTCTCGACCATATGTGGGTGCTCGTATTTTTCTAGATTTATTCTAAGATTTAAGAACATTGCTATTTTAGTGATAGACAACGCCCATCGATCATCTTTGGTGATTTCATCAATATCTGTCTGCTGAAGTCTCGGTTGTTCAGAGCTCCTCATAGGGGTATAGGATATGTGTGCCTGTGTTTTATCTGCCACGCCGCAATCTTTGACAGGTGAGTGACTTCGTCAATCTCAAGATGATTTTGAAAAAAAAAACTTTAGACCAAAATCTTGAAATCAAATTTAATTGAGGATCTAAGATATGTGTTGATTCTCAAATGAATTAAATGCAATAAATGCAAGATGCAAATTGGACGTAACTGAAATTTCAACTTTAATAAAAAAAAAAGAACACCACGCTTCGAAGTAGAAATAAAAAAAAAGATGGAGACCACTCACCTTGTCTTTATCGACACCACACTGGACCTACACCAGAGTGGTTCCCAAAAATCAACTAAGGTGTTAGAATTCTTATGATTCATATTCATGTCTCTCTCTATAGGGTTTATCGCTTTTGCTTACTTCCTCTATCCTAGAATATAATGTATTATAACTTTAAAAAATTATACTGTAAAGAATCGCTTTAGTATACTCTATCTGTCCTAGAATACAATGCATTATGACTTTCAAAATTTGTATTGAAATAAAATTTGGTATAATTTAGTATAAGATTTGCCCAGACTCAAATTTGGTAGAGCTTTCTTAAAAGGAAACCATGGTTCAAATAAAAAACTTTTAATTGGGCTTAATCTATGGACACATAAAGCTATCTTCAGATTTTTAGAATGTATTGTACTATAGGACAGAGGGAGTACGTAATTAGTTACCTCATAGAATCGCTTCCCGCATGAAACTAAGGTCATGTTTGGCAGTGTTCTAGATTCTCATAGAGATCTAGGTTCCCTTTAGAATGTTTCTCCAATGAATTATAATTACTTCGAAATTGTTTAACTAGCTCGTTGGATCCTTAAAACTATTACTATAATCAAAAGAAACCAAGTTTTGGATATTTCTCTGAAATAATACATAAATGAGAATGTGTTCCAAGTGATTCTTCATGAAACATTTTCTCTTTTCATGGTGTTTACCAGCAATTTTAATTATTCTACTGAAAATATGAAACGTTTCTTACTGCCAAACATACCTATATCCTATGTAGTCTTAAGTCATTTTTAAAGTCAAATGTATGCATGTTCCTTCGCCTTTTTATTCTTTTCCCCTTCTTCACATCTTTTCTTTTCTCCTATCTTCCTTTTGCCTTGGTGACAAAATGATCTTGGAAGCCAAGGGCCGCATATCACATGGCTCTTTTTTACTCCTCAGATCTGGTAGTACATGTTGTAGTGTCTGAACGTATAACTAAACATACAGACACTTACATCAACACACATCGTTATAGTGCACTATAGATATAGAACCTATACTAATACTAACACATGCCTATAAAATATTTACGAAGACTTAGCCTCTCGCTAGGGACAGACATGTCGCCTCTTCTTATATCATGGTCCATATATAGATATTTGAAAATAAACATGCAACGAAAATTGGAGAAGAAACGCCAAGTTGCATCCAGCGCCTAGATTCGAACGTTGGTTGTATAAATGTCCATGCAACCTGAGGCACGACGATCCAACACGAAGCATACAATTTTGACTCGGACCAAGCACAGCACGGCTCGATGGTCAGCGGGCCCGGGCTGGTGTAAGGATGTCACACCCAATTTTAAGGATAAAATTGAATACACTAAACTCATGTGTGCCCAGAGATCAGTCACACACATAAGTTGGCAAATCATATAAAGTATCATCACGGTGTATCTTACATCATGATTAATAACATCACATAGTCTTATATAACACAACGGAAGATAAAATGATAACTCTCTCGTGGAACTCCATCACAGGAAAGGTCAACTGGTTGACCACAAGCCTAATAATCCTTAGAAAACTCCTCATACCCGTTGTCTTCTGTTACCCATCCGGGATTTTTATCCAAATATAGAAAGTAAACAAGCGTAAGTACTTCCCGTACTCAACAAGATAACAAGGGGTTATGTAGCTCAAAAAGGATGACACAGGTTTACTGCAGTTAGCACTTTTAGTAAGTCTAGATTTTATTAACAAGTATAATCAAGTTATGCTTAAGCTCCCATCTAAACCCACATAAGCAGATATCAGAATCATTTGCATCATATTATCATCATATACCATCATAATTGAACCACAATGAGTAACCAATTATTCTATGAGTTTTCCAGGCTGCTCGTGACCGTGAGTATGGCTGTTATAACAGTTTGTAACCCTCTGCAGAGGTGGTGCACATTCACCGCGAGTCGTGATTCCCATATGCCCGTGTTAATTACTCCCATGTCACTGCCAAGGTGAGCGGGCAGGGTACACTATGGAGCCATTTTATAGGTTTCTCTAACTAGTTAGGGCCGCTAGGTTTCCTCGGTAGGCAGATGTAGGAACCCCCCTTTCCTATGGCACATATCCATCGCGGCTATACACATAGGAACAGAGGCAGCCCTATACCCAACGTGGCAAGCCCCTTTTATGCCATAAAGATAACCTCTAACCAGCTAGAAAAGGTCCTATTACTGAGATAAAGTCAGAGCCATATGACTCATGGTTGCACTGTTAGTCCCAGCTTTTACCGACAGATAAGTTCTTATGGAGGGCCAAGAGCAACATGATCGAAAGTCATTTGCTCCTTCGCCCTATGGATCAGTTGTTATAAAGCATGTTTTACCTTTAGTTCCATAGAACCATTAACCATTGTATAGATCATGTTAAGTTAGAGCACTAGCAATCTACCCATATGCAATTAACCCAAAGGAGTCAAGGGAACATGTCATCAAATAACTAGGATGTCCTTAAGGTTATCAAATTTAGACACATGCACATGAGTGAATGATTAAAGTGAATAGGACATCAAGGTAGGCACATGCTATACTTGCCTTGGTTAGCAAACTCCTGCTGGTCCTGCTGGTCATCGAAGAACTCTTGATCTCAAACGTTCTCCTCATCGTCTGAACACGACTAACATGGCAACACACAACATTCCAGGAACATTCATGCATAGCAAACAATCCTATAGTTAGAACAGTACACCAATAATATAGAAAACAAGATAAAATGTTTATGAAAAGAATCTATGTCTCGCTACGATCACGTCAACGTGAAGTTCACGAAAATCGGAGCTAAAACGCGAAAGTTATGAATTAAACAGGTTTCCCTATAGCACTTTATTTAATTAAACCTAACCATGAAATTTAAAAGTTGCAAACTTGATTAACAGTGGTACTAACATGTAGATTATGAAATTACGAAGCTAACGCAATTTGAACGGGTTAATTCGGAGCTAAAATGAAGTTTTTATGAGCAAAACAAATCTAGTGGCATTTCTGTAAATACTGAAAATGTATTTTGGACTAAAACAGTGTACTTTACATTTTCAAAATGAGAAAACATACTCTGGAAACTGCACTAGGGACGGCGGGTTCAATTTGTTTGAACCCGAGGGACTCTTTAGCATAATTACCCGCGAAGGGGTATCGACTTCTGTGAGCCGTTGATCAAACGATGGAGGGCTTGGATTGGCTCTGGGGAAGAAAGAGAAGGGGTCTGGCCGGGCACAGTGACTCCAGCGGCAAGGCTCCATGGCCGACGGCGTGGAGCTCGCCGGAGCATTCGGTTCGGGGCTACGGCCCACGGTTCGATGAACCGAGAGCAACAGAAGAAAGAGGGGGAGCAGGGGACCTCGGCTAGGCCGAGAACGGGGCCGAAGGACGCGGCTGGCGCGGGGGTCACCATGGCCGGCGGCGAGAGCATACGGCCACATGCGAAATGGGCTCTAGAAGCCATGAAACGAGAAATAAACTGCATGGGGAGAGAGAGGGGAGTACGACGAAGCTCACAGCGGGGGAAAAATAGGGTCGACGGCGGCTCGGAGACGGCGAACCATGTGGAGGCGGACGGCAGATCCCGACGCACGTGGTGGCGGTTGTAGTGGCTTCCTCGGCATCAGCAAATGCGAAGAAGAGAGTGGGGAGGCAGCAGGGGTGTGTGCGGGGGTTTGGCACCCTTTAAATGAGGTCGGGGAGTGGGGCGACACGCCCACGATGCTAGGAGCGGGCGGCCATTGCGGCTTGGACTCACACGACGGTTGTGGGAGGAAGGAGATGGCGCTGACGCACAGGCCTAGTTTGTCAGTGGCTGCGGAGAGGGAAAGGGCACGGCGACAGTTGCTGGCGATGCTGGGCTGTGGCTGAGGAAACAGCTCGGCTCAGCTGGGCTGACCCAAGAAGGAAAGAGGGGGAGGGCGAGCGGGCCGCGGGAATGAAAAAGGCCAATTGGGCCGGAAGTGAGGAAGGGATGGAGAGAAAAGAAGAATTTTTTTTCTTTTTTATTTTTAGAGTTTTTCAAAAGTATTTTTCAAATGGATTTGAATTCTTGTTTTTCAAATTTGGTCAAACCAATCATCCTAAGAATGAATATGCAGCAGCATGTATGCATCAAGAGGTTACTAACCTTATAATTGATTTTAATTCCATAAAACTATTATTTCCCTAGGTTCAATGCTCACAAAAATTGCTTAAATAAATCAATTTGGCTATTTTAGAAAATGAAAATTTTCAGGGTGTGACAATTCTACCCCCCTTAAGATGAATCTTGTCCTCGAGATTCGAGTGATTGCTTACTCAAACAGTTGAGAATAAGACTTTCTTAGATCCTCTTCTCTTCCCCAAGTGGCCTCATCCTCTGAATATCTATTCCACTGCACCTTGCACATCTTTATGGTTCGGCTTCTTGTAACTCTTTCTATAGTTTCCAAGATCTTTATTGGATACTCTTCATATGTAAGACCTTCCTTAACAGCAAGCTCTTCCAAAGGAATCTGCTCTTCTAGTACCCTCAAACACTTTTTCAATTGAGAAACATAGAACACATCATGCACACCTGACAAACTTTCAGGCAGTTCCAATTGATAGGCTACTTCTCCATGTCTCTCTAGGATCTTAAAAGGTCCAATATACCTTGGTGCCAACTTTCCCTTCATATTGAATCTTTTCACACTTCTCATTGGTGACACATTCAAGTACACATAATCACCAACTTCGAAAGTCAGCTCTCTTCTGCGAGTATTAGTGTAACTCTTCTGTCGGGACTGAGCCACTCTTAAGTTGTATCTAATCATTCTCACTTGTTCTTCCACATCTCTAAGGACATTAGGTCCAAACACTTGAGTTTCACTAGTTTGATTCTAGAACAAAGGCGTTCTACATTTACGTCCATACAGCGCCTCAAAAGGTGCCATCTTGAGACTCTTCTGGTAACTGTTATTGTACGAGAACTCTACGTATGGCAGACTCTTATCCCAACTATTACCATACTATAGTGAACAAGCTCTCAACATATCTTCCAAAATTTGGTTGATCCTTTCAGTCTGTCCATCAGTTTGTGGGTGGTAAGCAGAACTAAAATTCAACTTTGTCCCCAAAGACCTATGTACTTTATGCCAGAATTGCGATGTAAACTAAGTGCCTCTATCCGACACAATTTTCTTGGGAACACCATGTAAGCACACTATTCTTTCCATGTATAACTCTGCTAGCCTTGCACCCATATAGATAGTCTTGATTGGTAAAAAGTGAGCAACCTTGGTGAGTCGATCCACTATTACCCATATTGAATCATAACCTCTTTGAGTGCGAGGCAAACCTATGATAAAATCCATACCAACTTCTTCCCATTTCCTTTTAGGAATCTTCATTGGTTGTAGCAACCCTGCAGGTCTTTGATGCTCAGCTTTCACTCTTTGACAAGTGTCACACAAAGCCACATACTCTGCCACATCTCTCTTCAACCCATATCACCAATACTTCTCCTTGAGATCCAAATACATCTTGGTACTTTCGGGATATATGGAATAGGCAGATTCATGTGCCTCTTACAGAATTGTATCACGAATAGCCTTCACTTCAGGTACACATATCCCTTTTTCGAACCAAAGACTACCATTCTCATCCATCCTGAATCCTGGTGCCTTTCCAAGCACTACATTCTTCGCTATCTCTTTTAGTTTTTCATCCTCCAATTGACCCTTGCGTATCTCTTGCTCCAATGTAGGCTCTATCACCAATTCCATTGCATTAATGGCAAAACTCAACTTGAGATGCTCCATTTTAGCACACAACTCTGCTGACATAAATGTCATCCCAAGTCCATTAGCATAACTCTTCCTGCTAAGTGTGTCAGCTACGACATTTGCTTTTCCTGGATGATAATGCACTTCCAAATCATAGTCTTTGATCAATTCCAACCAACGATGTTGTCTCAGATTTAGATCTGACTAGGTAAAGATATACTTCAAACTCTTATGATCTGTATAGATATCACTCTTATACCTAATTAGATAATGTCTCCAGATTTTCAAAGCATGAACCATAGCTACCAATTCCAAGTCATGAGTAGGGTAATTCAACTCATGCTTCCTCAATTGTCTAGATGCATATGCCACCATTCTTCCTTCTTGCATAAGCACACATCCAAGGCCCAAACGGGATGCATCACAATATATAGAGAAGTTCTTGCTTAAGTCGAGCAAAATCAATACTAGAGCTGTAGTCAATCTCTTCTTTAGCTCATCAAAGTTTGCCTAGCATTTATCAGACCATACATATTTAGCATTCTTTTCCAACAGAGCTATCATAGGCTTAGCAAGCTTGGAAAAACCTTCAATGAACCTCCTTTAGTATCCAGCCAATCCCAAAAAGCTACGAATCTCACTTACATTAGTTGGTGGCTTCCAATTCAACACATCTTGTACCTTGCCTGGATCCACTGCTATTCCACCATTGGAGACAACATGACCTAGAAAAGAGACCTCCTTCAACCAAAACTCACACTTGCTCCGCTTAGCGTACAACTTATGTTCTCTAAGCTTTTGCAAGACCAACCTTATATGTTCAGCATGTTCTTCTTCAGTCTTGGAGAATATCAGTATGTCATCTATGAATACCACCACAAATTTATCCAAAAACTCCATGAACACCTTATTCATCAGATACATAAAGTATGCAGGTGCATTGGTCAATCCAAAAGACATAACGGTATACTCATACAAGCCATACTGTGTAGTGAATGCTGTCTTGGGTATGTCTGAATTTTGAATCTTAAGCTGATGGTATCCTGAGCGAAGATCAATCTTAGAGAACACATAGGCTCCTCTCAACTAATCAAACAAATCATCAATCCTAGGCAAAGGGTATTTATTCTTGATAGTAACCTCATTAAGTGAACGGTAATCCACAAACATTCGTTGACTACCATCCTTCTTATCCACAAAGATCATAGGTGCCCCCCATGGGGAAGAACTGGGGCGTATGAAACCTTTTTCTTGCAACTCTTTTAGTTGTTTCTTAAGCTCTTCTAATTCATTAACCCCTATTCTATATGGATGTTTAGCTATTGGTGCAGTTCTAGGTAATAATTCAATAATGAATTCAATATCATGGTTAGGTGGCATACCTAGCAAGTCATCAGGGAAGACATCTGGGAACTCCTCCATAACACGATCTTGTTTATTGGCATCACCATCCAACTGATTCACAGTGGCTATTGGCTGAGCTTGCACTATCACTTCTACACAGATTTTATCTCCATTGGGTGATGTCACAACAACAGATTTCTCCTGATACTGAATTGCTGCCTGGTGTTGTTTCATCCAATCCATTCCCAGAATAAGATCAATTCTCGCTGTTCTCAACACAATAGGTTTCACTTTGAAGTCTACCCGACTCCAATATGAAGCAGGCATACTACCTCCCGGTGAATTTACTAGTATGGGGTTTTTATGGTACACAAAGGTATGCTATGCATTCTAACAAAAGCTTGGGAAATAAAAGGATGTGAAGCACCAGAATCAAAAAGTACTATAGCAGAGATAGAGTTGACACTGAACATACCCAACATGACCTCAGGCATCTCCTGAGCTACATTAGATGACACATAGTTCACCTTCGCTGTGTGAGGTGGTCGGGCATTGAACTTCTAATTGCCAGTCTAGTTCTGAGGAGCCTGCTGGTTCTACTTCTTTGGACACTGATGAGCATAGTGACCTACTTCTCTATAGTGGTAGCATGCATTGGGGATATTGGGTGCACCACTCTTCATAGGAGCATTGTTGGGCATTCTCTGGCGTGTTACCGGATTGCTGGTCTATTGCGGGGGATGCTGATTACCATACTATTATTGGTACTAAGGGCGTTGCTGGAACTGGTTACGCTGAGGATACTGACCACGGTTTCCCTGGTTAGATGGTCCTTGATTCCTCTACTGAAAACCCTGCTGGGGATAGGCACGTGGGCGGGTGTTGATTCCAGAAGCTTGCCCTTGAAGCCTCCTCTTCTTGGCTTCCATCTCTTTGCGCTTATCATCAATCACAATAGCATGGTTCACCAAGGACTAAAAGTTAGGGTAGGTATTGGACATCAGCTGGAGCTGTAGGCCATCATAAAGTCCCTTGAGGAAATGATGTTGCTTCTCCTTATCCTCAGCTACATCATTTGGAGCATAACGTGACAATTGAGCAAACTTGTCACGATACTCCACCACAGTCATGGATCCTTGCTTAAGGGATCTGAATTCCTCTTGCTTCAATTCCACTAGTCCATCGGGGATATGATATGACCAGAAGTTGTCCTTGAATTCCTGCCAGGTGATAGCAGGAGCATTGTTGGGGCGTCCATACTAGAAAGAATCCCATCAATCCTGAGCTGCTCCCTAGAGTTGACCAGAAGCATACAACACCTTCTCAAGATCATTGCATTGTGCTATGTTAAGTTGCTTCTCCACAGCACGCAACCAATCACCTGCCTCCATAGGATCCAAGGCATGGGTGAACACCGGTGGGCGACCCTTCATAAACTCTCCACGCTTATCTCTGACCTGAACAGGCGGTATTCCTCTTGCCAGTTCATTATCCAAGCGCTGCATCATAGCTTGCATCAATTGCGCTTGCATTCCCATCAATTGTTCCATAGTCACTGGTGGCGGTGGTGGTGGATTTATGAGAGCATCACATCCACGACCATGGCCTCTACCTCTTCCTCCTCTTGTGGCCATCTGCTTTCCAACAAATGCGCAAAATTTTAGAGATTTGCAATTTATAGAGAGCTTATAAAGATAAGGAACAATGTTGAAAATTTTCTGGACAAGATTCAAATATAGCAGTTTAGTAAATCTGTTATAACTTGAGTTTCAGAGATCCAACAGAGGTGTACCAAGAACGGTTAGAAATCTTAGGAGATCAGCTACAACTTTTATTTAGATCACTTTTATAGATTCTGACATACACATGGTCAAAAATAGAGCTAAACCAAATCTGTTTTGGGTTCCAGTCTGCACAGGAACATCAACTTGTGATAGCTAGATCTCATAAACCTGAACAGCTTTTGACATGATTCTAGAGACATTTGAAAGATATAGAAGTGTAGATATCTCCACAAAAATTTCAGAATTTTTGGCAGCTCAGATTTCGAGATACAAGATAAAGAACACAGGCTGCTCTAGAAAATAGCACAACAGAGATAAGATAAAGCAAACCATCTGTATTAAGATTTTATCTAAACTTAAGGTTCCAACATAAGGAATTTGTGGACATGCCCACAAACTTCTAGCAAACAACTAAATTCCAAATCAACCAAGTTCACAATTAAAAACATCTAATCATCAAAGTTCACAAGACCAAACAAGACGAGATATGACTCACGAACTAACAACGTTGTAATCTTAAACAAGGCACCTAACACCTGTGGGGCGGTGTCAATCATGATGAATGACTGGTGCTTCTTCTTGTAGATTGGTGGCTGCCCAAGTTGAGCATGTAGTTCATCAACTTGCTTCTGGAGGCATCTCTCGGCCCTCTGTGATGCACGTAGCTCTCCCTTGATCTCTTCATCTACCCCCTGCATGGCATGGACATGTTGCGCTGTTGCTTCCAGAGTCGGGTCACTCTCTGGTGGTGCCAGGACCTGCCAAGCACCCTCATGATCATTGCGAGGAAGGAACCTAAAATGATCCTCCCTCATGGCCTCAAAACGATGGCCATGGTAGTAGATGTAGGCATCCTGCGCTGCATCTTCCATGCCATCCAATGCATGGGCCCTCTTGGCAGTGGCACGGTGGATAGTCTCCACCTCATGTCCATTCTTTATGTCATTCCAAGCAATGACAACCAGCTCTACCTTCCAAAAGTTTGCCTCCAAAGGATGCTGGTACTCTGCACAATGATAGCTGATGGAGGCATGCAGATCAGGATAGAAATCATCCAGCACATGAGTAAGGAGGGTGTGGTAGTAGGCCATCTTAGGGGCTGGCTTGAAGTAGTACTTGCACTTCCAGCCTATCTCCTCATCCACCACAGGGACAGCTGGGGATGGCATAGGTGTAGGTGAAGTAGCTGATGACTCCTTGGGTGTAGCTACAGTAGGATAGACCCATGCAACAGCTGGAGTAGGAGCAGGTGCAGGTGTTGGGGTAGCCATCTCCTCATCATCGGAGATGATCACAATCTCCTTCTCTGCCTGTGGAGCATGAGGGGTGAACAAGGCACGGTAGCCTACAGTGCTGAGGCAGGCGGTCTTCGGGTTATGAGACATCTATAGATTTAAAGTGAGATAGAATTAGAATCAACAATTTTATATAAAAGATTAAGGTATGAAAAGCATAAATGTTTTAATAAAATAACAAGAATAAGACAATAAGCATGAAACCAGAGGAACAAAGACACTAAAACGACCATTTCTAACTAGGCTTGCGTCCTACAGTCAACACGGCTCTGATACCAATTTGTCACACCCAATTTTAAGGATAAAATTGAATGCACTAAACTCATGTGTGCCCAGGGATCAGTGACACACACAAGTTGACAAATCATATAAAGTATCATCACGGTGTATCTTACATCATGATTAATAACATCACATAGTCTTACATAACACAACGGAAGATAAAATGATAACTCTCTCGTGGAACTCCATCACAGGGAAGGTCAACTAGTTGACCACAAGCCTAATAACCCTTAGGAAACTCCTCATACCCGTTGTCTTCTGTTACCCATCCGGGATTTTTATCCAAATATAGAAAGTAAACAAGTGTAAGTACTTCCCGTACTCAACAAGATAACAAGGGGTTATGTAGCTAAAAAAGGATGACACAGGTTTACTGCAGTTAGCACTTTTAGTAAGTCCAGATTTTATTAACAAGTATAATCAAGTTATGCTTAAGCTCTCATCTAAACCCACATAAGCAGATATCAGAATCATTTGCATCATATTATCATCATATACCATCATAATTGAACCACAATGAGTAACCAATTATTCTATGAGTTTTCTAGGCTGCTCGTGACCGTGAGCATGGCTGTTATAATAGTTTGTAACCCTCTGCAGAGGTGGTGCACATTCACCGCGAGTCATGATTCCCATATGCCCGGGTTAATTACTCCCATATCACTACCAAGATGAGCAGGCAGGGTACACTATGGAGCCATTTCATAGGTTTCTCTAACTAGTTAGGGCTGCTAGGTTTCCTCGATAGGCAGATATAGGAACCCCCCTTTCCTATGGCACATATCCATCGCGGCTATACACATAGGAACAGAGGCAGCCCTATACCCAATGTGGCAAGCCCCTTTTATGCCATAAAGGTAACCTCTAACCAGCTAGAAAAGGTCCTATTACTGAGATAAAGTCAGAGCCATATGACTCATGGTTGCACTGTTAGTCCTAGCTTTTGCCGATAGATAAGTTCTTATGGAGGGCCAAGAGCAACATGATCGAAAGTCATTTGCTCCTTTGCCCTATGGATCAATTGTTATAAAGCATGTTTTACCTTTAGTTCCATAGAACCATTAACCATTGTATAGATCATGTTTAGTTAGAGTACTAGCAATCTACCCATATGCAATTAACCCAAAGGAGTCAAGGGAACATGTCATCAAATAACTAGGATGTCCTTAAGGTTATCAAATTTAGACACATGCACATGAGTGAATGATTAAAGTGAATAGGACATCAAGGTAGGCCCATGCTATACTTGCCTTGGTTAGCAAACTCCTGTTGGTCCTGCTGGTCATCGAAGAACTCTTGATCTCCAACGTTCTCCTCATCGTCTAAACACGACCAACATGGCAACACACAACATTCCAGGAACATTCATGCACAGCAAACAATCCTATAGTTAGAATAGTACACCAATAGTATAGAAAACAAGATAAAATGTTTATGAAAAGAATCTACACCTCGCTACGATCACGTCAACGCAAAGTTCATGAAAATCGGAGCTAAAACGCGAAAGTTATGAATTAAACAGGTTTTCCTATAGCACTTTATTTAATTAAACCTAACCATGAAATTTAAAAGTTTCAAACTTGATGAACAGTGGTACTAACACATAGATTATGAAATTACGAAGCTAACGCAATTTGAACGGGTTAATTTGGAGCTAAAACAAAGTTTTTATGAGCAAAACAAATCTAGTGGCATTTCTGTAAATACTAAAAACATATTTTGGACTAAAACAGTGTACTTTACATTTTCAAAACAAGAAAACGTACTCTGGAAACTGCGCTAGGGACGGCAGGTTCAATTTGTCCGAACTCGAGGGACTCTTTAGCATAATTACCCGTGAAGGGGTATCAGCTTCTGTGAGCCGTTGATCAAACGATGAAGGGCTTGGATTGGCTCTAGGGAAGAAAGAGAAGGGGTCTGGCTGGGCACAGTGACTCTGGCGGCAAGGCTCCATGACCAACGGCGTGGAGCTCGCCGGAGCGTTCGGTTCGGGGCTATGGCCCACGGTTCGATGAACCAAGAGCAACAGAAGAAAGAGGGGGAGCAGGGGACCTCGGCCAGGCCGAGAACGGGGCCGAAGGACGCGGCTGGCGCGGGGGTCGCCATGGCCGGCGGTGAGAGCATATAGCCGCACACAAAATGGGCTCTAAAAGCCATGAAATGAGAAATAAACTACATGGGGAGAGATAGGGGAGAATGGTGAAGCTCACAGCGGGGAAAAAACGGGGTCGACGGTGGCTCAGAGACGACGAACCACGCAGAGGCGGACGACAGATCCCGGCACACACGGTGGCAGTTGTAGTGACTTCCTCGGCATCGGCGAACATGAAGAAGAGAGTGGGGAGGCAGTAGGGGTTCGTGCGGGGGTTCAGCACCCTTTAAATGAGGCCGGGGAGCGGGGCGACACGCCCACGATGCCAGGAGCGGGCGGCGGTTGCGGCTTGGACTCGCGCGACGGTTGCAGGAGGAAGGAGACGGCGCTGACGCGCGGGCCTAGTTCATCAGCTGCTGCAGAGAGGGAAATGGCATGGCGGCAGTTGCTGGCAATGCTGGGCTGCGGCTAAGGAAATAGCTCGGCTTGGCTGGGCCGGCCCAAGAAGGAAAGAGGAGGAGGGCGAGCGGGCCGCAGGAATGAAAAAGGCCAATTGGGTCGGAAGTGAGGAAGGGATGGAGAGAAAAGAAGAAATTCTTTTCTTTTTATTTTTAGAGTTTTTCAAATGGATTTGAATTCTTGTTTTTCAAATTTGGTCAAACCAATCATCCCAAGAATGAATATGCAGCAGCGTGTATGCATCAAGAGGTTACTAACCTTATAATTGATTTTAATTCCATAAAACGATTATTTCACTAGGTTCAATGCTCACAAAAATTGCTTAAATAAATCAATTTGGCTATTTTAGAAAATGATATTTTTCAAGGTGTGACAAAGGACCAAATATAGCTAGAGGGAGGTGAATAGAATATTTAAAAATCTATAAGCCGACTAGAGCAATTTGATTAATATAACAAATAGCGAAATGCAAACTTGCTCTAGCTCTACAAGGGTTGCAAGTCACCTATTTAATAATTTTAGTTGCTATGATCACTAGACACATAATTTGCTATGTCACTACTCACTAAGAGCTCTCACACTTGCTACACTAAGGAGCTCCACTAGATGAACTTAAACTACAAAGCAAGCTCTCGATTCTAGCTATACTAAAGAGCTTGCTACAACTAGTTTGCGAGAATATAAATGAGTGAGTAGGGTGATTGTACCGCCGTGTAGAGGAGTGAACCAATCACAAGATGAATACTAAATCAATCATCGGAAGAATACCAAAGGGCAAGAGTAAACCAATTTTCTCCTGAGGTTCACGTGCTTGCTAACACGCTACGTCCCCATTGTGTCGACCAACACTTGGTGGTTCGGCGGCTAAGAGATGTTGCATGAACCTTGTCCACACAATTGGACACCGCAAGAACCTACCCACAAGTGAGGTAACTCAATGACCCAAGCAATCCACTAGGGTTACCTTTCGGCGCTCCACCGGGTGAAAGCTCTAGTTTGATTTTGGTTAATTGATGAAACCCTAAGTGCTAACCTAGTTTATCAAAGTGATCATGAGATAGGTAGCGCTACTCCAAGTGATGAAGCAATGATGAAGATCATGACAATGGTGATGGCATGGTTATGATCAAAGGCTTGAACTTGGAAAAGAAGAAAAAGAAAAACAAAAGGCTCAAGGCAAAGGTATAAAATGTAGGAGCCATTTTTGTTTTAGTGATCAAGACACTTAGTGAGTGTGATCACATTTAGGATACATAGCCGTACTATTCAGAGGAATGAAACTCATATCGAAATGTAGTTATCAAAGAGCCACTAGATGCTCTAATTCTTTGCACATGCATTTAGGATCTAGTAGAGTGCTAACACCCTAGAAAATGTTTGTGAAAATATGCTAACACATGTACACAAGGTGATACACTTGGTGGTTGGCATATTTGAGCAAGGGTGAAGGATATAGAGATGAAAGAGGGTTAGTCTCGCTGTTTTACAACTGACCAGACGCTGGTCTCAGGGGGACCGGCATGTCCGGTTAGGCATGGCAGTGAAACCAGGCATCGGTCATGCGACCGAACGCTAGGCCTCTGACTGACCGGATGCTAGAAGGCAGAGTCCGGTCAGAGCTGACGTAGCTACACAAAAGTCAGGGTAACTAATCAGACGATGGCTGTGTTCGGTCAAGTGCGACCGAACGGGTCCGGTCGAAGAAATGCGTCTCTGGGAGCTTACTAGAAATGACTGGACACTGAGGTCCAGTGTTCAGTCACTTTCTAACTGACACGTCAGGTCATGTCATGACCGTTGAGATCAGACGACTTCTGTTGAACATAAGATGACACATGGCTGTTATCGGGTGACCGGACGCTGGGTCCAGAGTCCGATCAATATGACCAGAGCATCCGGTCACCCCGATCAGTGCCTAGTGAAGAGGTACAATGACTCTATTTCATGGGGGCTTATATTTAAGCCCCAAGGCTGGCTCAAGCTCACTCTCTTGCACATTTTCATTGATATAGCAACCTTGTGAGCTTAGCCAAAGCCCTCCCACTCATCTCCATCATTCATCCATCATCTTTGTGAGATTGGGAGAGAATCCAAGTGCATTACTTGAGTGATTGCATTTAGAGGCACTTGGTATTCGTGTTGCGCTTCGGATTTCACTTGTTACTCTTGGTGGTTGCCACCACCTAGATGGCTTGGTGTAGCAGTGGAGGATCAGCACGAGTTGGTGATTGTTTGTGGCCATCTTCGATGATTGTGAGGGGAGTTGTACCTTCCCTAGCGGAGTGCCAAAAGGTAACTCTAGTAAATTGCTCGTCATTGAGTTACCTCACTTGTGGGTAGGTTCTTGCGGTGTCCAATTGTGTGAACGAGGTTTGTAAAACACCTCTTAGCCGCCAAACCACTAAGTGTTGGTCGACACAACGGGGACTAGCGTGTTGGCAAGCACGTGAACCTCGGGAGAAAAATCGGTTGTCTCTTGCCATTTGATATTCTTCTAGTGATTGGTTTCATAGTCATCTTGTGATTGGTTCATTCCTCTACACAACGGTATAATCATCCTACTCACTCATTTACATTCTTGCAAACTAGTTGTAGCAAGCTCTTTAGTGTAATTAGAATTGAGAGCTTGCATTGTTATTCAAGTTCATCTAGCAAGTAGGATTGCAAGTGGTGTGTCAAGTGATCATTGCTACTAGAATTGTTGGATAGGTAGCTTGCAACCCTTATATAGCTAGAGTAAGTTTGTATTTCACTATTTGTCATACTAATCAAATTGCTCTAGTTGATTTGTAGTTTTTAAATAGGCTATTCACTCCCCCTCTAGCCATATTAGGACCTTTTAAGTGGTATCAGAGCCATGGTCACCGTTTGATTAAAGGCTTAACAACCTCGGTGTCAAATTATGGCTCAAGTTGTGTTCAACCATGTGGGGGGCAAACCACCGTTCTTTGATGGCACATCCTATTGTTATTGGAAGAGAAAGATGAGAATGTATCTTGGTTCAATAAATGATCAAGTATGGGATGTGACCGAGAATGACTATGCAATCATTGATCCCGATGATCCCACCAACCAAGACAAGATCAACAAGTAATGCAACACAATGGCTCTCAACACCATATATAATGCTATTGATTCCAAGGTGTTTGAGCAAATCAAAGATTGTGAAAGAGCAAATGAGGTGTGGAGGAGATTAGAGGAAACATATGAGGGAACACCGGCGGTGAAGAGTGCCAAGTTGTACATCCTCAAGGACAAGTTGACAAGTTTCAAGATGAAGGATGATGAGAGCATTCTGAAGATGTTCCGTCGATTGCAAGTCATTGTCAATGACTTGAAGGCATTGGGAGAAAAGATCAAGGATGATGATGTCTCTCATCGATTCTTGATGTGCTTACCTCCAAGATTTGAGATGTTAAGATTGCTCATCATAAGAGGAGGATTAAAGGACATTACCCCCAACCAAGTACTAGGTGATGTCATGACACAAGAGACATACTGTGTGGAAAGGGAGGGGGATGACAAGGAGGATAAGAAGGAAGAAGAGGACAAGAAGAAGAAGAGTGTAGCATTTAAGGCTAGCTCATCATCATCCAAGAACAAGGGCAAGTCCAAGAAAGAATCAAGTGATGATGATGATCTTAGTGACATTGATGATGAAGCCATGGCTCTATTTGTGCGTAAGATGGGCAAATTTATGAAGAAGAAGGGCTATGGTGCAAGAAAGAGAAGAGATCACACCAAGAGTAAAGAGTATGTGAGAAGATGCTACAATTGCAAGAGCCCCGATCATGTTGTAGCAAATTATCCTTACAATAGTGACAATGATGAGGATGAGAAGAAGAAGCTCAAAAATGACAAGAAAGAAAAGAAGGAGAAGAAGGAGAAGAAAATGACATTCCAAAAGAAGAAGAAAGGTAGAGGCTATGTAGTCACTTGGGATAGTGATGGTTCCTCAGATGGTGATAGCTCTAGTGATGATGACAAGAAATCTATCAAGAGAGCACTAGCAAGCATCGCCATCAACAAGAAGCTCTCCATCTTCGACACTCCATCGATGTGCCTCATGGCAAAGCCTACCAAGGTAAAATATGATGAGAGTGATGATGATGATGAATGTGAAAGTGATTCTTGTAGGGACAATGATGATGATGAGGATGAGGAGTACACCAAGGAAGAACTCTTGGACATGTGTGAGCAAGTGCACGCTTGCAATGAGCTAAAGAGAAAGGAGTGCAAAGAATTATGCAAGAAGGTAAAATTTCTTGAGCAATCCTTTGATGAGCTCAATGCCACTCATGAGAGGCTAATGGAAGCCCATGAGAAGCTTGGCAAAGCTCACTCTAAGCTTGAAAAGGCTCACTCCTCTCTCATTGAGCAAGTCAAAGTGGAAGAAGCCAAGAAGGAGCAAGTGATCATATCATGTGATGTGGGACTAACATGTGATCTTATTGATGAATCTATTTTTGTTGCTCCCACTAACCCCTCTTGTAGCACTACCACTTCTACTTCACCTTTGAGTGATGGAATCACTTGTGATGCCTCACTAAAAGTGGAAAAATGAGACCCTCAAGAAGGAGGTGAAATGAGCTCACTCGTGCCTTAGGCAATGCCTATGGTGGAGAAGCCCGCTTGCCAAAGTGCTTGGGTAGCCAAAGGTTTTCTCTCAACAAAGAGGGATTAGGCCATACCTCCAAGAAAGGTAAGATGGCCTTTGTCACTTCCAAAGCTAGCTTTGTGAAGGGCAATGATTGGTTTTGCAAATAGATGCAAGCAAGTTGGGCATATAAGCAAAATTGCAAAGACTAACAAGAACAAGCTATCTAATGTATCCTTAATCAAATTTGATTCTTGCTACATGCTTTTATAAGGGTGTCAACAGTGTGAATGCTAAGTTCATTGGTACACCAATTGTGGGCTCAAAGAAGAAGACCATTTGGGTACCAAAGACCTTAGTAACTAACCTACAAGGACCCAAGCAAGTTTGGGTACCTAAAAAGAATTAATTTTCTTTTGTAGGTAAATTATAAAGCCGGAGGAAGGCATTGGGTGCTGGATAGTGGGGCACACAGCACATGACCGGTGATCCAGAATGTTCAATTCAATCAATGAAAACAAGAGCAATAGGATTGATAGTATCACATTTGGTGACAATGGAAAAGGCAAGGTCAAAGGGCTTGGTAAGATTGCAATATCCAATTACTTGAGCATTTTCCAATGTGCTACTAGTAGAGAGCTTGAACTTCAACCTATTGTCGTTAGCTCAATTGTGTGATCTTGGTTTTAAGTTCATATTTGGGTGTGGATGATGTAGAGATCATAAGTGTAGATGGCTCTAACTTGATATTCAAAGGATTTAGATATGAGAATCTATACTTGGTTGATTTCAAATGCTAGAGAAGCTCAATTGTCAATATGTTTGATCACTAAATCTAGCATGGGTTGGTTATGGCATAGAAGGCTTGGTCCATATTGGAATGAAACAATTAAACAAGTTAATCAAGCATGACTTAGTTAGAGGCTTGAAAGATGTCACTTTTGAGAAAGATAAGCTATGTAGTGCATGTCAAGCCAGAAAGCAAGTTGGTAACACACATCCTAAGAAGAGCATGATGAGTACATCTAAGGCATTTGAGTTGATGCACATGGACTTATTTGGACCAACCATATACACTAGCATTGGAGGAAACAAATATGGATTTGTGTTGTGGATGATTTCACTAGATATACATGGGTCTTCTTTCTTGGTGACAAGAGTGATGTGTTTGCAACATTCAAATCTTTTGTCAAGGGTATTCACAATAAATTTGAAACAACAATCAAGAAAGTTAGAAGTGACAATGGGAGTGAGTTCAAGAACACAAGAATTGATGAATTATGTGATGAATTTGGAATTAGACATCAATTCTTAGCCAAGTATACTCCTCAATCAAATAGGCTAGTTGAAAGAAAGAATAGAACCTTAATTGATATGGCAAGATCAATGTTGAGTGAGTACAATGTGAGTCATTCATTTTGGGCCGAAGCAATCAATACGGCTTGCTACTATAGCAACCGACTCTATTCTCACCCCATGATGGAGAAGACACCTTATGAGCTATTGAATGGAAGAAAGCCAAACATAGCATATTTTCGGGTATTTGGTTGTAAATGCTATATATTGAAGAAAGACACTAGATTGAGTAAGTTTAAAAGAAATATGATGAAGGTTTTTTGCTTGGTTACTCCACTACTAGCAAGGCTTATAGAGTTTGGAATTTGGCTAGTGGTACTCTTGAGGAGGTTCATAATGTGGAGTTTGATGAAACAAATGGTTCCCAAGAGAAAGATGAGAATCTAGATGATGTGAAAGGCACTCAATTGGTCAAGGCATGAGAAACATGGACATTGGTGAGTTAAGGCCTAGAGTGGTGATTGATGTTGAAGATGACAAGAATCAAGTGCTCTCTAACTCAAATGTGCAAGCTAGTGGTTTCTCATGATTAAATCCAAGCAAGCACTAGTGATGGCAATGTGCAAGATCAACAAATGACTAGTTCAATCATCTCAACCAAGTGATCAATCAAATGCTAGCAATCAAGTGTAAGTGCTTCAACCAACCAATGTTGCAAGAGATCATCCATTGGACACTATCATTGGTGATATTTCAGAGGTGTATAAACAAGATCAAGATTGGCTTCATTTTGTGAGCATTTCTCATTTGTGTCATCCATTGAACCTAAAAAGATAGATGAAGCTTTGAAGGATGTTGATTGGGTCAATGCTATGCAATGAAGAGCTAAACAACTTTACAAGAAATCAAGTATGGGAGTTAGTTGAGAGGCCTAAAAGATCATAATGTGATTGGAACTAAGTGAGTCTTTTGGAACAAGCAAGATCAAGATGGGATAGTAATAAGGAATAAAGCAAGATTAGTGGCTTAAGGTTACACTCAAGTTGAAGGTCTTGACTTTGGAGAAACATATGCCCCCATTGTAAGATTGAAAGCAATTAGGATCTTGTTAGCCTATGCTTGTGCCCACAACATCAAGTTGTACCAAATGGATGTGAAGAGTGCATTTCTCAATGGGTATATCAATGAGCTTGTGTATGTTGAGCAACCTCCCAGTTTTGAAGATGAAAGAAATCCAACCAGGTTTACAAGTTGAGAAAAGCTTTGTATGGATTAAAACAAGCACCTAGAGCATGGTATGAGAGATTGAGGGATTTCCTACTCTCTAAGGGATTTAAGATGGTAAATGTTGACACCACTCTCTTCACCAAGAAACTTG
Organism: Miscanthus floridulus; assembly: GCF_019320115.1. NCBI lineage: Eukaryota > Viridiplantae > Streptophyta > Magnoliopsida > Poales > Poaceae > Miscanthus > Miscanthus floridulus. The sequence goes on along the minus strand of NC_089586.1, from coordinate 66,767,404 downwards.
GAAATGACTTGTTTATAATACAAATCTATGTTGATGATATCATATTTGGGTCAATAAATTAAGATTTTTGTGAGGAGTTTGGCAAGATGATGGCAAGTGAGTTTGAGATGTCTATGATTGGAGAGCTTAGCTACTTCCTTGGTCTTCAAATCAAGCAAATGAAGAATGGCACATTTATAAGTCAATGCAAGTATATCAAGGACATGCTCAAGAAGTTTGGAATGGATTATAGTAAAGCTATTAGTACACCAATGGGGACAAGGTGAAGCTTGGATAGTGATGCTAGTGGCAACATGGTGGATCAAAAGATATATCGGTCTATGATTGGAAGCCTACTCTATGTGACAGCATCAAGGCCGGATGTGATGTTTAGGGTATGCATGTGTGCTAGATTCCAAACCTCACCAAGAGAAAGTCATTCGAAAGCAACAAAAAGAATATTGAGATACTTGAAGCATACACAAAAATGTTGGATTGTGGTATCCCAAAGGAGCAAGGTTTGAGTTGATTGGATATTCGGACTCTGATTATGCAGGATGCAAAGTTGAGAGAAAGAGCACATCGAGAACATGTCAACTATTGGGAAGATCACTTGTGTCTTGGTCATCAAAGAAGCAAAATAGTGTAGCACTTTCAACCATCGAAGCGGAGTACATTTCGGCCGGTAGTTGTTGTGCTCAATTACTTTGGATGAAGGCTACTTTGAGTGACTTTGGGATCAAATTTAAGCATGTGCCATTGTTATATGACAATGAGAGTGCTGTAAAGCTCACCAACAACTTGGTTCAACATTCAAGAACAAAGCACATTGATGTCTGCCATCATTTCATAAGGGATCACCAACAAAAAAGGGACATTTGCATTAAGAGTGCGGGCACCGAAGATCAACTTGCCGATATCTTCACCAAGCCACTTGATGAGAAGAGGTTTTACAAGCTAAGGAATGAATTGAACATACTTGACTTCTCCAATATGTGTTGATGCACCCCCCACTCATATGACATGTCTCTCCTTCGAGCAATCTAAGGTAAAAGTTGATTGGCATGGCATACATCCTTGCTAAGGACATGATTTGTGCATCTAGACATATTTCACATTTGAATAGGCTCATTCATGAAAATCAAATAAATTTGATGCTTGTATGGTACCACTATTGCTTGTATGTTTGAAATGATCTAGTGGTAGCATATGACATGCTTATGGGCTTGTAAACCTAGTGCTTGATCTAGAAAATAAGCTATAAGTGTTTAACTCAACATGGTACAAGATAACCCTTATTTGGAGGTGTGAAGAAGCTTGTCCTTGGATCAAACCGAGTTAAATATCTTTTGCAAGTAATCTAGATTGAACCAAATTAGGAAAATGATCCTCATTTCACATGGTTTTTACCCCAACCTATCTAGAATTTGAACCTATCTATACTCTAAGCATGTGTGGTCATTGATGACAAAGGGGGAGAGAAACAAAGATAAGTGATAGGGGGAGAAATAAATAAAGGGGGAGAACTTGACATAGGGGGAGAGATATGACAAAGGAAAGGGATCCATTAAATCTTAAGCACACAAGTAGGGGAAGCAAGCTCATGAACTTGTATGGTGCATTTGAATGTGTATTTCATATGATTGCTTGCATGGCACAAGTGTTAAATTTCAATATCCATGCTTGTGTGGTGTATGCTATTGTAGATTTGAATGATGAAATGAAAATCTAGCATGCATAGGTCATCTAATGATTTCATTCCCATGTATTTACAAGTGGTATCTAGCTATCAAGTGGTATCTAGCTAAAGTAAACTAGACTTATGTTCATCATATGGAAACTAGACCCTTACTTGTAATATGATCTCATGGGGTATTCTAGTTTTTATGTATGTCTAGTTACTAATGGTGCTAAGGATGGGTATAATGGTGCACTCCGCTTGGTATCACGCTTCAAAGGTCCCTCTCTTATACCTTAGCATCATTTGGTAGAGATTGTCTCCTATATTTCCTATCTAAGCATATGTGCAAAGGTACAATCCAAACTCTTAGCACATATGTAGGGGGAGCAACTGCTACCATATGGAGTTCATGAAACTTGTCCATATCCTTTACACATGGTAAGTATGCTTGGGCAAGCAACATGGATTCAAATGAACTTTAATTCATATCTTTGTATAAGGGTTGTCATCAATTACCAAAAAGGGGAGAGATTGAAAGCTCTAGTTTGGTTTTGGTTAATTGATGAAACCCTAAGTGCTAACCTAGTTTATCAAAGTGATCATGAGATAGGTAGCACTACTCCAAGTGATGAAGCAATGACTGAAGATCATGACAATGGTGATGGCATGGTTATGATCAAAGGCTTGAACTTGGAAAAGAAGAAAAAGAAAAAGAAAAGGCTCAAGGCAAAGGTATAAAATGTTAGGAGCCATTTTATTTTAGTGATCAAGACACTTAGTGAGTGTGATCACATTTAGGGTAGATAGCCATACTATTAAGAGTGAAACTCATACCGAAATGCGGTTAGCAAAGTGCCACTAGATGCTCTAATTCTTTGCACATGCATATAGGATCTAGTGGAGTGCTAATACCCTTGAAAATGTTTGTTAAAATATGCTAACACATGTGCACAAGGTGATACACTTGGTGGTTGGCACATTTGAGCAAAGGTGAAGGAGATAGAGATGAAAGAGGGTCAGTCTCGCTGTTTTACAACTGACTGGACGCTGGTCTCAGGGGGACCGGCGCATTAGGTCAGGCGTGGCAGTGAAACCTAGCATCGGTCATGCGACCGGACGCTGGGCCTCTGACTGATCGGACTAGAAGGCAGAGTTTGGTCAGAGCTGACGTAGCTGCAGAAGTTAGGGTAACTGACCGGACACTAGATGTGTCCGGTCAAGTGCGATCGGACAGGTCCGGTCAGAAATGCGTCTTTAGGAGCTTACTGGTGCAAGGACCTAGGATGCCGCCTAGAGGGGGGGTGAATAGGCGTTTCTGAAAATTAACACCTTTAAAAGCGGAAACGATTAGTAAAGTGAGTTTCCAAAAATGGAAACTCCAAATAAAGAGTACCACCCCTCACAAGTTAGCCACAGAGTATATAAAAGATACTAAATGAATCTAGGAGCCAAACGCCTGCAACCAAAGAGTTAGAACACAATTCAATTCAGTTTGGCGCAGGGGTCAATACCGGACGTGTCCGGTAGGTATACCGACGTGTCCGGTATTCACGACTTTGGTGGAACAGCCCCTAACTTGCTCCTTTTGATTTCTATCTTCAATCCAAACTGCAAGAAACTATTAGAGATAGTAAAATACACAGAAACCTGCAGAATAGCTAAAGCAACACAAATATCAAATGAAATGCGAATTAAGACACGATATTTGTTTTACCGAAGTTCGGACTCGTTCGAGTACTCTCTTGAGGGGGCTGCGGGCGACCCAGCAAAGGTCAGCCCTAGAGGGTACCACGAAGGTCACTCTAGCCGGAGTCTTTTCCAACTCCTTTTCCACCTTCCACTAGATGATTCGGCGGCAGAATCGACCGTTACAAACTTTCCGAAGCAACCACAATCTCTCGGTTGCTCTCCGGCGACGCCTAGCCATCTAGGACCGAAGAGTCCAAGAGTAACAAATGCGAATCACGAGATTGACAATATGCACAAGTGCTCAAGTGGTGGCTTGCTCTCTTTTTCAAATTCTTTCTCAACCCACAAATTGATTTTGCAATTTGGATCACACACTCACTAAGAGAGGGTTTAGGAGAGTAGGCAAGGCTCAAAAACGTGTGTCTATCTCAGCAGAATCAGCAGCCTCCAAAGGTGGAGGCTTGGGGTATTTATAGCCCCCTTGGAAAACTAGCCGTTTTATAGCCATTGCAATATCGGACACGTCCAGTATGCATACCGGACACGTCCGGTATGACTCACATGCGCCAACGGTAACTAAGTTACAGTGATGTTGTGAGGCATCGGAACTCTCGAAGAATGCCAGGACTTCCGACCGTCGGAACTCCCGACTCAAGTCAGAACCCCCGACCCTAGCAATTTTGAAAAACATGTAACTGAGTTAAAGTTAGTGAGGTGTCGAACTCCCGACGCATGTCGGAACTCCCGACCATCAGAACTCCCGACTCACGTCGGAACTCCCGACCATCAAGGCTTTTGAAAACTAGCCATTGGCTACTGGTCATCCATACCAGACATGTCCGGTATGAATACCGGACACGTCTGGTATGACCAGGAGTGAACCCTCTAAGTCAGTTGAAGTGTGAGACGTGGAACTCCCGACCCATGCCGGGACTCCCGACCGTCGGAACTCCCGACCAACGTCAGAACTCCCGACGAACCAACCCGAGAGCAACAATTTTACAGCTGCTGGACAAATACCGGACATGTCCGGTGTGAATACTGGACACGTCCGGTATTGCCAGACCAGCAACAATCAGTTAGCGTTTTTTTGTCGCTCAAATACACTCAAAACTCACATGGGTTGGTTTGAACACTTATGAATCATTATCTATTAATATGATGCATCCCTCTAATAGTACGGCATACCTATTAAACTCAAGATCAAGGAAAAATGAATTTATACCACTTGAGTTGATTTCTTTTGAATTGATGCCGTCCCTTCCAATCTTCATCAAGTAAGGGTGCCAACAAGTTGATGTTGATCTTTTCACTTGAGCATAGCCATCTTGAGCATGTGACTTGATTCCATTCATCAAATTTGAATAATCCCAAATGTATCAAGTCACTTCCATCAAATACTTCATTATAGATTTGATTCTTCACATCAATATGACCATCTTTAGCTTGATTAACCTCAACTAAATGCAAGTACTTTCTTCTTCACCCTTGCTAGGTTCTTCGGCCGCCAAGCCGTCGCTTGCCCTTCACCCTTGCTTAGTACCTCGAAGCCTTTCCTTGCTATCTTCACCATCTCAAGCCATCAAGTCACATCTTGTTGTGAATCATCCATTCATATTGTTATTTTTTCATTTAAATTTAGCAAGCTTCAAATATGAGACCATTCCATATGCATCCCTCATGTCTCATTAACTAATAATCACGAGCTTGCTTTCACATAGTACATGGAAATCCC